>NW_028251987.1:0-707549 GCF_964263255.1 Lissotriton vulgaris | reverse complement strand
CCCACATACAGCCCAAACCTGGAGTCTGTTTCACAAAGATGTTGCTGTGACTTATTCTTGTAGTACTCCTGTCTTACTATTGAATTATAATCTAGCAGATCCACTACTACTACTTGAAAACCTTGAAAGAAATTACCTCACCTGAAATGTAGACTGCATCTCAGAACCACCATCAAGATAAAACAAGCAGTGTGTAAACACCCACTTCTGTACTTATAGTCCTTGCTTACAAGAAGCAAGGCAGACAGTAAAAGAGATGCAGTTACTGCCAGCCTTGCTTCTCATTAGTAATCACTATAAGTACAAAGTACGGGGCAGATTTATGTTAACTGGCGCATCCCGAGGGATGCACCAGTTAACGTGCGCCACAGTGCGCCACAGTGCGCCACAGCTACGCCACCCATGGTGCGCCGCATTTATAATGCGGCGCACCATGGTGCAAAAACGGCACAGATGCGTGACGCATCTTTGCCGGAAGGAAATGTGGCGCATTGCTGGAGTTGCATCGCAAGCGTGACGCAGCTCCAGCAAGGCTCGGGGGTGCCCCATTCTATAATGCTGCATCAAGACCTACGCCTGCTTCAAGCAGGCGCAGGGTTTTGACGCAGCATTGCCCTGAAAGTGACTGAGTGAAATCTCATAGATTTCACTAAGCCACTTTCAGGAGGCGTTCCTGCGCAGGAACGCCCCCCCTGCACAGTAACGACTCCTTATGGCGCAGTGCTTTACAACGTGACGCATCTCCTAGATGCGTCACGTTGTAAATAGGGCGCATTGTTTGCGCCGCAGTTGCGTCAAAAAAGTGACGCAATTGCGGCGCAAAGAGGCGCAACGGCCTCATAAATCTGCCCCTACGTGTTTACGCACTGCTTGCAGGTGTTCCAAACACATAAATAAAAACTACTGTCATTTACAATGCCAATAGCTCAAAATCTTGCAAATGTGAGACCTATTGCATTGCAAATTCTTGTTTCCTCTGTTGTTCATGCTGTACAACATGAACAAAAGACATTGGTAGAGCCAGCATGTCTCTAAGGCCAGACCTATTGTCTTTGCTAGTGTGTGTTGTTTTTTTGCTCACCACTCTTGCTCAGTGTCCACAGCCATGCCGGTTTGAAACACCCAGTAGTTCTCTCACCCACTTCAAGAAAAACACACAGTGCACATTATGAAAGATAACTAATTTGAAATAAAAGGACTTTGGGGATGAGTGGGTGGATGGATGGGTGAGTGGATGAATGGATAGGTGGATGGACTGGTGAAAGGATGGCAGAGCAAATGGAAATCTGAGATGATGGATAAATGGATGGATGACATTTACTGATGGATGAGTAAGTGAAAGGATAGATGTATGCATGCATAGATAATGAATGTTTGAATAGGTGGATGGATGAAATGGTGAAAGATTGAATGATGGATGAAATAATGAATGGATGACAGAATAATAACGTGCCTGTGGATGAAGACGCTATATATTGTACAATACTGCACTTTTTCTTTGTACATTCCCAAAAACTGGTATTTATCAGGGTCTTTTAGAGCCAAGCCCAACCACAACTGCAAACATAGAGAAAAATTGCATTTTTACCCTTGAAAAGTGAGGAGTTGTGCTCTCACACTTGCACAGTGGAGTATTCCCCCAAGCACTCCCTCAACTGCTAAATGCCTGAAAGCAGTGCCTAATTTGTGAAAGAATGAGTGATTGTGCCAAAAGCTCTTCCCAGAAGCCTGCGACCAGCATATTTAAGCATAGGTGCAGTAAATATCAAGGCTGCGTGCTCTTAAATCCACCTATTCGCCCTTTAATGCACTACCAGACCTTCATTCCACCATTGCAGGTTCCTGCTTTCTCCCTTAATGACATTCTTTTGCCTTGCTCTTCCTCTGCTTTCAGATTTGTGTATTTGGGAAAACAAGTGCCAGTCTCCAAAAATGTGTGCCAGTTCCTCATACTGGCAACCATCAGCCCAAATTAAGCAGTGCCCGAGTTGGCCTACCAGCGTTAGACAAGAACAGAGGAGGCAGGCAACCAGGCCAGATAATCAGATTTTGTCAATCATGGTAGATTTTGCAAGTCCCTACTGCTGCCTTGTTTCCTTCCAGGGTATGAGCTGGAAGTGAACAGACTTGAGAGCCCCTCTAAGCATTGGGAAACATTTCCTGATGAAGCAGAGTGGGTGAGACACTGGCTCTTAATTTTATAAACTACTTGGCGATTTTTACCCTCCTAAATCTCCAATAGCTAAAATAACAAGCAACAGGGTAAAAATAGCCAGAGTCACAAGACAAAAACCAAGAAAATTGCGAGTAAGAGATAGTGAAGCTAAAGTAGAGAGAAGAACGTTGTGATCAAATGCATTAACATTGAACAACTCTGTTGATATAAACCAACAGCTATCACTGCAAAATTCATCCCCATAAAAGCTCAGCTTTAGAGCGCAAACACTTCAATGGACCATCATGGCACCCAGACCTCTAGTCTAGTGCCTGGTGAGGCAATGTGTTTAAAGGATGCCCTACAGAAGGGTTCACCGACAATCTTCCTGTTCTGAACAAACCCTTGACTTAATATCAAAAGCATCACAAGGCAGCTGGAGAAACTGCAGTTGGCCAGAGGGGGGATCTCGGGGCACAGCTGAAGGCGGGACAGGAGGTGAGGTAAGCTGGCCCCAGTGACTACGTCTTGAGGCATCTTGCTCTCACTTAAAGGAGCGCACAGTCTGGCGACAGAGTTGGCATGTAAACTCAGTTTTGCAATACATAGCCAAAGTCAGAGTCACAAAGAGCGACGTTGAAGGACATTAGGCACCCACAAGCTTTACGACAGCCTGTGTTGTTTGCCTTGGCTTGCATAACAGTATTTTTATGACACGCAAGGCGCTAACACCGTTCAACTATTAACATTGACAGCAGAGCTCTGCTCAGCCAAGCAGACAGACAAAGGCAAGTGTGGTGATGTCCCGTAGAGGGCAGGGAGGGGTCATCACCCTTTGAAGGGTGTGTGGCATCTGTAAACTGCCTCATGCAAGCCTGGGTTGTTAAGTTATAAAATCGGCTGATGTTGCACTGGGGCATGGAGCGCGCTAACGAGCAGTAGACTGATTGCAGCTGGAGGCTAACTGAGTGCAGCGCCATGTTCACCCGGCCGTCTTCAGGGATACCACAAATGGGGGGATTTACTGCGCTGTTTCCATAATGTGTTTCTTCCATAAAGCCGCTCAGCATGGCTTCCTCGCTCCTAGCTGTTTTCCATATTTGTTACTTATAAATGGTGCCTGGAAGTGCGTAAGGATAAAGATATTCAAAAGAGTCTGGCTGCTGGACCAGAACCACAAGAGTGCCTTTCTCTTAAACACGCGTGCCCATCCCTTGACCGGGCGCGAAAAAGGAGCTGAATGAAGCACGCAGGGGGAGAGGAGACGTCATGCGCGCTCCCATTGCCTGTCCATGCGCGCACATAGTTTGTCTCCCTTCGCTCACGAAAGCCATAGCAATAGAGGCTCGCCAAGCGAAAGCAACGCTTACGCTACATTCACTAGGCGAGACCTAAAAAAAAAATACTGAACAATACGGTATCAGTAAAAAAAGGAGACAAAATTGAAATAGGAAAAGATCTTCTTTGCATTGAAGTAAATGTTAAAATATGTAATTAAATGTTTTTATTAAAAGAAAAATACTTTAAGAAGTATACATATTGTTTATTACAGTTTTGGAAAAAATTTATTAAAATATAATAAGCAAATCAGTAAACACATCAACAAATACAGCCTAATAAATGATACTATATTGATAGTGGGCTGCTTGAAAACGCCGCTTAGCTTGTTATTAAGGAAACGCTGCTAATTTTTTAACGCTGTTCTATTGAAAGTCTTTTTTAAACTGTTACCTGTGAATCTTGTATTTGCACCTGAAATCCCTGCATCTCGCTCCCAGCGCCCCCTCACTTCCGCTTTCTGCAATTCCTGTCAGTGTCACGGTCTAGTGCTCGGAACAGGCAACCGCTGCACAACAGGGCTGAGTGGTGGGTGGGAAGAGTCAAAGGCATATAATCATTGCCAGAGCCAGTGCGCTGATTAGAAGGCCTCACCTACACTCACGGTGGGCTGCTTGAAAACGCCGCTCAGCTTGTAATTAAGGAAACGCTACAAATTTTTTAACGCTGTTCTTTTGAAAGTCTTTTTTAAACAGTTACCTGTAAATCTTGTATTTGCACATGAAATCCCAGCATCTCGCTCCCAGCGCCCCCTCACTTCCACTTTCTGCACTTCCTGGCAGTGTCACGGTCTAGTGCTCGGAACAAGTAGCAGCTGCACAGCAGGGCTGGGTGGTGGGTGGGAGGAGTCACTGGCATATAATCAATGCCTGAGCAAGCACGCAGCGCGCGAGCCCAGCAGGCGCAACACAGGCGCGCCAAAGGCGCGTCTATGGCAAGCCCTTCCGCGCCCTGCCGGGCCCAGGGGCCAGGACCCCTGGTCCCCACCATACATACTCCATGCAGGAGCTCCTGTCCTTAAGCCAAGGTGGGCCACCATTGCATAACACACTTACAGCCAAGCTCAGGAGGGAAGGGCTGCTGAAACCACAAGCAAGCGCCACAAGTATAAACGACATCACACATCCCCCTCGGCCGGCAAGGCCGGCGAGTTCGCAAGGGTGTAGCTTTGCCTTGCTCAACACCTGCTCATTACAGAAGCACAGCCTCGAGGTCTTTACGCTGCTTCAAGAGGGCAACCTGGACATTCTAGGTATCACGGAAATGTGGCTGGAAGAGTCCTCAACCCCGGACCTGGTAGCCCCGCTCCCACCAAATTTCACAGCTACCCACCATAACAGATCTAGTAGCTCGAAAGGAGCGGGGGGTTGATATTCTCTACAACTGCTCACTCAAGACAGAAACCCTCTGCGCAGAAAGCATTGTGGGTGCTGATGTGCTGGGGGTTAAGTTTTGTTCCCCAACTGACTATTTTGTAATACTAATTGTATACCAGCCACCACGCACACCGCCTGGGTTCATGGAACCCTTCCTGGAATTAGTCTACGATCTACGCTCTCGCAATCAAGGAGTGGTGGTGATGGGAGATTTTAATTTCCACTGGGTGAACACCCCGAAAGACAGCCAGGCAAAGCAGCTGGAAGTGGTCCTCACCTCTCTAGAACTAAGCCAAATGGTGGTGGGTCCAATGCATGAGAAGGGCCACATACTTGATCTGGTTTGGTTGCTCACCCACTGTCCAGCCCCATTGTCATCTCCTCTTGCTCCTGGTCGGACCATCATCTAATCCAGGGCAGACTCTCCCATCCCAAGGGAGCGGCAAACACTCGTCCAGAGTGGAAAGTGGAACAAGATTAATGCAGATGATTTAGTAGCCACCCTACTCCACCCTGACCCATCTCCGACATTGAAGGGAAATTTAGAAGTTGATAGTGCCACCCTTTCACGAAGGCTCAAGGATGCCATAGGTATCGTGGCACCAGCTCGCAGGGTCAGAATCATGAACAAAGAGAATGGGGCACCTTGGTTGAACGAGGCCCTCCGGGAATTGAAACATGCACTACGCCAGTGCGAAAGAGCCTGGCGCAAAGCTTGCGAACCCAGCGCCCAGACAGTCTATGTAACAATGTTCGCCTCCTACAAGAAGGCCATCATATTACGGAAGGTTGAATTCTACGAGACTAAGATTGCTGCAGCTGTTAATCCCCAGAAAGAAACCTTCAGGGTCCTGAATGAGTTGACAAGGGCCAAAACCCCTCCTTCAGTCAGGAAGACTGTCATAAATTCCAGTCCTTCTTCTTGGGGAAAATGATGGACCTTTTGACGGAAATACATCGCACTCCAATGCTTCGGTGTCCTACAGGCCCTACCGTCCCACCCCGACGTTCACTAATCCCCTAACCATCCTGCCACTATTCACTAAGGAGTCCATGACCAGGCTAACTGGCCGGGTGAAATCTGGCTCACCAGCTGACCCCTGTCCAATGAAGATTTTCAAAATGGCCTTTCTGGGAATTGAAGATGAGGTGCTCTCTCTCCTTAATCAATCCCTGGAATCAGGGCTTGTCATGGTTAGTTTCAAGGAGGCCCATGTTATCCCGCTCTTAAAGAAATCGGGCGCAGACACCACAAATCTGAAAAATTTTAGGCCAATCTCA
Source organism: Lissotriton vulgaris (assembly GCF_964263255.1). Taxonomy (NCBI): domain Eukaryota; kingdom Metazoa; phylum Chordata; class Amphibia; order Caudata; family Salamandridae; genus Lissotriton; species Lissotriton vulgaris. The sequence goes on along the minus strand of NW_028251987.1, from coordinate 701,399 downwards.
CAGCTGCCTTTTCTGACCAAAATACTTGAATAGCACATTCTACAGACCCTTTCTTACCATCTTGAAGACAATCACCTCCTAGATTCTAATCATGCCAGCTTCAGGGCCCACCACAGCACGGAATTAGTCACGCTTTCCGTGCTGGATTATCTGAGACTCAGGGCCGATAAAAAAACGCCATGTGCCCTAGTATTGTGCCCTGGTATTGTTAGACCTATCCGCGACATTTGACACGGTTAATCATGACCACCTACTGTCTCGGATTATGGATCTGGGAATCCTGGGCACAAATTTTGCCTGGCTCACCTCCTTTCTTAAAGACCGCTCCCAGAGGGCCCAGCTAGCCAATATGGTGTCCGATCCAGCCACCCTTTCATGCGGAGTACCCCAGGGCTCAGCACTTTCACCCCTTCTTTTCAACGCTTATCTTCAGCCCCTGATCTCTGCACTGAATCAGATGGAGTGTCGGATTTACAACTACGCCGACGATACCCAAATCATTGTGCAGATTGACAGTTCACCATCAGCTCACCTAAAGATGCAAAACATTCTAAAATGTTCAGTCAACTGGATTGCGGAAAACTCTCTAAAGATAAACCCAGATAAAACAGAGGTATTTTCGGTCACCACAGCCTCCAACCCATGGAACAACCTCTTCTGGACAAAATAACTGGGCCTTTCCCAGAACCAGCTGTGGCAGTGAAAGACCTGGGCATCAAAATCGATGCCAAGCTATCCATGGCACAACAGGTGTCAGCAGTCGTAGGAACCTGGGTTGGACTGCTGAGAGAAGCTACGAAATCTGTCCTTACTCCTCACCTTTGCCACTCTTAGACGGGCGGTCTCAGCCATGATTCTGTCACGTCTGGACTATGGAAAATCTTTGTACTCTGGCATCCCACAACAACTATTGACCAGACTACAGGTTGTCATGAATGACACAACCAAACAGATTTTTAAAAAACTGAGATGGGCACACGCCACGCCGCTACTACGCGACTTACATTGGCTCCCGGTCAGGTAGGGAATCAAGTTCGAAGGTCTCTACATCACACATAAAACCCTGTTTGTCCAAGCCCCAAGATACATCAAGGACCGCCTAACCAACTACGTCCCCAGGAGGGCACTTCATTCAGCAGAGGCCATCCTACTGGTATGCCCCCGCTTCAACCTGTCATCTATGGGTGGAAGAGCGTTTTCGACATCAATTCCTCAGGTGTGGAACAGCCTCCCAGCAAACCTTGGTAAGGAGCAAACCTTCCTCCATTTAGGAAGAAGCTGAGGACGTTGCTTTTCTTAGAGGCTTGGGGCAATATTTAAGCAGCCATCTGCCCATTCCTTCCTGCTCAGGTGCACCCTCTATACAGCGCTTAGAGACCTCTGGATGATAATTCGCTTTATAAACGTAAATTAAAATTACAATTACAACATTTGTAATTATGGGACTCAAACCCATTGTGTATGTTTATGTTTAGTGTCAACTACTATCCACAAAAAAATGCAAGTTAATTGTTTTGGAAATGTAAATATATTATATTCTGTTCAATACATGAATGTTCTCTGTATATATACAAATGTATAAATAATTTGCAACCCTACATATAATATAAAATGTTTAATACATTTATATTATCTAAAGGTTGTTTATAATATGTAAAAATTGAATATTATTCATTATTAAGACTATAATCCGTCAGTAGAAACACTTACAAAGAAGAACTCAAAAAATATTGCTCTAAAATATTGCTCTAAATAGATAAACCAGATGTGATTTCAACACCAGCAAATAGAAATGGCTAATAATTCCTTGAAGGAACTCTACTCCATTATGAAATCGCTCTCATCTTAGATCGCACCAGAGAACCCCCCCACTGTGTCTGCAGAGAACTGCAACTTGATTTCGAAACATTTCGCATCAAAAGTGGCCAAAGTCTATTAATCATTTCTCCTGAAGGCTAGAATCCCTTTGAGTCTTAAGGCTTTACCAATGGACTCGGACAACATCTGCAGCCTTGAAGAATTTACAGTCCCCAACACCGCCAGCTTGGATTAATTGGCTCACAGAAATAAATCAGGCTTACACTTCGATCCGGCCCATCCCAATTCCTTGAAAAAAGGATTTAACATGATTATTGCATCTTTAATCTTTACAACAACTACTTGCCCTCTCTTTTATTTGTAGTGTGGTTCCATTAAAATGGAAACAAGCTATTGTCATAGCCCTACAAAAAAAGGCTTCTAGTGATTCTATGGCCCTTGATAATTAGCGTTTGATTTCATTACTCCTGACAATTGGCAGACTAGCCGAGAAAGTGGTTAACAATCAACGTACCGATTTTATCATCATGAATGATCTTTATCAATCAACTCAATTGGGTTTCAGGCGATCCTACTTGACAGAATCAGCTGTCTTATTAGCCACTGAAACCCTAAGATAATGCGCGGATGCAGGTCAGCCATCGGCACTAGTGCCTCTGGACTTAAGTGTGGCTTTGATACGGTTTCTCACTATCTCCTTGCTCAAAGACTCAGCAGCTGCGGGATCGTAGGCCCAGCACTCTGCTGGATATGCTCATACCTACACAAACAGAGTTTTCAGGTTTCCCAAACACCTTTCCTTTCAGAAAGAGTGCCTCTAGTACAAGCCGTGCCTCAGGGCTCTATTTTAAGCCCAACCTTATTCAGTCTCTACATAGGCCCACTGGCTAAGATCATGGAACGTCACAAGGTGACTATAGTGTCGTATGTGGCTGACATGCAACATATAGTGGCACTCCCGCAAGACGCAGAAGCCATGGCCGCCCGCTTCTCTGCCTGCTTGGAAGAGCTAGCAACATAGGTGGCCAATCATTGCCTCAAGCTAAATGGCAATAAGACCAAGGTACTGGTTTGTAGGAAAGGCTGCATCTATATTGAAATCAGCATGGTGACCCAATGCATTAGGTCAGGTCCCCATGCCCAAAAACACAGCAATCGATCATCAGAGTAGTTGTTGGAAAGCGCTTCAACATTCTTAAAATGCTAAGGAAATTGATTGATCTCCTGCTGATACCTGCCAGAAAGACAATTGTTCACGCTCTGGTCACAGCACATTTGGACGATGTGAATATCATTTATTTAGGCGCCCACAAAGGAAGCCTTACAAGACTCCAGCGTATTCAGAAAACTGCAGCTCATCCGGTTTTAAGGCTTCCCAAGAGATTGTCTGCCTCAAAAGCTCTGGTCAATTTAAATTGGCTTCCAGTCAAAAAGAGAGTCATTTTTAAGGTAATGCGTAACTGCTACAAAATTTGGTGGAACAAGGGACGCAGCTACCTGAGAACTCTCATTACACCTCACTGCCCTTCTCGTAAGTTCCAATCATGTGGAACCCTGCAGGCAAGAGTCCCCAGAGTCTACAGGGCTAGAATGGGTGCTCACTCATTCAGCTAACTAGCTGCAAAATCATGGAATTCTCTTCCGCTCTCCCTGACGGCTTGCTCTACTGAACGAGCCTTCTGCAAAGATTTGAAAACCTGATTCCCTCTCTTAATCCCTCTACTCTTGTGAAGTTCCACTTGCCTTCCATTTGTCTTGTTTCAGTGGGGGGCACACTGCTTGGTGTAACCATGCCCTCTTCAAATGATGATGAAGATGATGAAGTCTAAATTTGCCAAAAATCTGCAAAAGAAGTACACATTTTATAAAATGTACATATTTTATTAGCTACTGTGTAATAAATGACAAAATACTTTTTGAGCATATTTATTGATATATAGGAATGTTAATTATTGTATTAAACCTATTTTTATTCAGTCATCTACAAAATGAAGTACAATTACATTTTTGAAAATGTACATATTTGTTTTTCACTATTATAAGAAAAATTAGATTTTTTTAAAACAAACATTTATTATTCATGTAAAATATTATATATGTAAGTGTTTGCTTTTGGCAAATGCAGATTTACTATTGTAGCTCCACCCAACCTACTCCTGGGGACAATACATTATTTTGGGAAGTGCAGACTTACTATTCTAACTCCAACTCAACTACCTTCGGGGGAAGTGTTTAGTTCTAGAGAGTTCGGATGTGCAGTCTCAATTCAACCCAACTACCAATGAGAAATGTGTATGATTTTTAGAAGCTTACATTTACTATTCTAACTCATAAAAAATTACCATTAGAGAAAATGTTTAATTTTGGATAGTGCAGATTCACTTGAGGCCATACCAGTGTTTGGTTTTGAGGGTGTTTGAAATTACTGTTTAATTCAACGCAAGTACCATTATGGCCAGTGCTTAATTTGAGAGTCTGTAAATGTACTAGTCATAGTCCGACCTAACTACCATTGGAGAAAGTGTTCAAGCTATTCTACCTTTGGGGGAAGTGTTCAATTTTAGGAAGAGAAGATGAACTATTTTTACTCCAATACAAATAGCAGTGGGAAAAGTGTCAAATTTCAGGAACTTCGGATTTACTATTCTTCCTCCAACCCAACAACCATTGAGAAATGTGTTTGAGTTATAGGAATTCACATTTAATGTTCTTAGTCCAACAAAGATACAGTTGCACAATGTGTCAAGTTAAGTCAAGTCAAGTTTATTGTGTGATTAGTTAAAGGCATTACAAATTACATGAAATGCAAGTAACACAATAAGAACATCATAATAAAAACCCTTCTAAAATTGCTTTTTCTATATCGGAACATAATTTGCAAGCAAAGTAAAATTAGTACAAAACTTTAAAAAATGCAAGGATTCTGGCCATTCTATACAAAACGCCTAGTCTTCTTTTTTTCCTTTTTTTACAAGTAGTAATGCATGCTAATGACATGTGTAGCAGCAGGTTTTGAGGGTATTTGAAATTACTGTTTAATTCAACGCAAGTACCATTATGGCCAGTGCTTAATTTGAGAGTCTTTAGATTTACTATTCATAGTCCGACCTAACTACCATTGGGGAAAGTGTTCAAGCTATTCTACCTTTGGGGGAAGTGTTCAATTTTGGGAAGAGAAGATGAACTATTTTTACTCCAATACAAATAGCAGTGGGAAAAGTGTCAAATTTCAGGAACTTTGGATTTACTATTCTTCCTCCAACCCAACAACCATTGAGAAATGTGTTTGAGTTATAGGAATTCATATTTAATGTTCTTAGTCCAACAAAGATACAGTTGCACAATGTGTCAAGTCAAGTCAAGTCAAGTTTATTGTGTGATTAAGTCATTACAAATTACATGAAATGCAAGTAACACAATAAGAACATCATAATAAAAACCCTTCTAAAATTGCTTTTTCTATATCGGAACATAATTTGCAAGCAAAGTAAAATTAGTACAAAACTTTAAAAAATGCAAGGATTCTGGCCATTCTTTACAAAACGCCTAGTCTTCTGTTTTTCTTTTTTTTAAATAGTAATGCATGCTAATGACGTGTGTAGCAGCTCATGAGCAAATGCAAAAACAACAATTGATGGACAGAATGCAGAACAATGTCATACATTCACCCCAGTACAGAGATCTGGGCCTAAATCCATCGTTTTTTTGCACTCCACACCACCCCAGTTCAGACATGGCCATATGCAAATCAGCCTTGACCCTGTGCCTCATGGGAACAGTCCAGCCCGAGCTGCCAAGCCATGTCTTTCCTGGACCGGAATCAAGCATCCTAGGACCGGTTTCTGGCTATCAGCCGTCTTCATCCCGGATAGCTTGACTCCAGTGGTGTGGAGAGCATGGGACTCACATCTGAGCATACCCATCCCACTCGGGGTGACAAATGCAAAAACAATTGATGGACAGAATGCAGAACAATGTCATACATTTACCCCAGTACAGAGATCTGGGCCTAAATCCGTCGTTTTTTGCCCTCCACACCACCCAGTTCAGACATAGCCATATGCAAACCAGCCTTGACCCTGTGCCTCATGGGAACAGTCCAGCCCGAACTGTCAAGCCATGTCTTTCCTGGACCGGAATCAAGCATCCTAGGACTGGTTTCTGGTTATCAGCCGTCTTCAGCCTGGATAGCTTGACTCCAGTGGTGTGCAGAGCATGGGATTCACGTCTGAGCATACCCATCCCACTCGGGGTGACAAATGCAAAAACAACAATTGATGGACAGAATGCAGAACAATGTCATACATTCACCCCAGTACAGAGATCTGGGCCTAAATCCATCGATAGCAGCTCACGGGCATGCATGGGATAGCAGTGTCTCAAAATGCCACCGGGTCATGACATTGATATGCGTAGGGTAGTGACAAACGGTGTGTGGTTTGTAAAACACAGACAGTATGTAAAGATGAGTGATGCATGTATAAAAGCTAAAACTAAAGTGCAAAGTGCAGTGCCAATTAGGAAGCAAAACGTACTATAAAAACCTTTCCAAAAACTATTCTTTCAGTTAGCATTCTTATTTTCTGAATCTGCTTGCTGGAGGAGTTTCCTTATTTCTGTAAAGTATTTTACACCCCGGCAAGACAAAATAACTGAGGATCCCTCCATCCAGCTAATCAAAGCTTCTCTGCCTGTGTGAATGTTTATCTTGTTAAAAATAGATTTTAAAAAATATTTCCTTAAATCCTTAACTGCGGGACAGGCAGACAACAAATGAGTTATTGTTTGATTAAAATAACTGCATAATCAACAGTTCGCTGCTTGTTGTTTACTTTTCCATGATTGCTGTAGATCCTTCGAGTCATGCATTCCCAAACGGTAATGAATGAAGCTCTTTTTCATCTCAATGCAAAAGTGGGCTGTTAGATAAGCTTGAGGCTTTGTGTTGTCTACGAGTTTATCACTGTCCACGTGTGGCATCATTTGGACAAAGTTTTTTTGTCTTCCAAGAGGAATTTCTTCTTTGCAGAGTCATTGCTAACCTTGTTAAATTTTGCCTTTTTTCCCATGCAGTCCTGTGCTGGTTGAATATCTAATTCCTCTAAAGGTTTCCTCAAGTAAACTAACTCCCCATGCAGCGACGGCTCGTGGTGGGAGTTACGGTGGGGCAGGAGGGCGGGGAGGGGGAGGGGCAGGGTGGAGGTTGCTAAAAACCGGCATATGGATAATTGCAGGTAAGTAAACAATTTAATTAATAAAACGAATTTCGTAGTGCGCCTTGCATCGCAAAATGCAATGCAGTGCGAGCTACGAAATTCGTTTTATTAATTAAATTGTTTACTTACCTGCAATTATCCATATGCCGGTTTTTAGCAACCTCCGCCCTGCCCCTCCCCCTCCCCTCCCTCCTGCCCCACCGTAACTCCCTCCACGAGCCGTCGCTGTCCCCATGTATTGGATGTTTCTTGTCCATTTAGGCTTTGATCTCTACCCAGCATAAGCTGTTCAATGAGCCGTGCTCTGATGAGCGAAATTTATGCACAGTTTCAAAAAGGAATTCATGCTTCTGAATTTCTGGTTCTGGAGACCAAATTCTAGCCGTGCCTGTGTGGGAGATGCAGACTTGGGGAGATTAAGGACAGCCTTGTATACCTTGGTCTGGAGCTCGTTCAATAACTCGGACTCCAGTCCTTACCACACCATGTTTCTAAGCTGTATGACAGGGTAGGTAATGTTTGTGCTGCCATAACTTTTAAGAGATGGGTGTAAGCCGGGCAGCTACATTTTTGGTTCAACAGTCTAAAGGCGAAGATTAGTGATTGGGCTTTAGCTCTTAGATCCATTTTTTGGTCCTTGTGTGTCATGCCCGCCCCAGTGTTATACCCAGATATTTGTATGAAGCTTACTCTTTGACTTGAACGTCATTACCGTACCATTTGGACTTGTTTTTCTTGGGATCCACTAAGCGTAGGATGTTTGTTTTCTTTTTGTTCAACTCTAGGCTTTCCTGGTCAAGGTAAATTACTAGGTTGTTCATTGCTCTTTGTAGAACAATCAGACTTTGACTCAACACCACAATCTCATCTGCATATTGTAAGTAAGGGATTGGCTCTTTGGCCAGGGTTGGCGGATTACTCTTAGCTGATAACATTTGTGTTGGTTATATCTGCTAGAAACAGATTGAATAGGCTTGGTGCCATGACGCCGCCTTGTTTTAGGCCATGCTGTGTATTTATTCTGGCTGATACTATGCTCCTGTCACCTAGTTTCACTCTTCCCCAGGTTTCGCTGTGGAGGGCGATCATTGCATCTAGTAATTCAGTTGGTAACCCCCAGGATTTTAGTTTTTCCCAAAGTCGATTTCTGGTCACTCTGTCGAACGCTGATTTTGAGTCGATGAAGCATGCAAGTAATTGTGTTTTTCTTTTTATTGCTTTATCTGTTAAAAGTGCTATAGTTTCCAGGTTTGTGGTTATTCCCGTCCGTGAGCTAAAACCTGCTTGGAATTTTGGAATTACGCTCTTCTGGCCAATCCAATCTTGGAGGTGGACTAGTATACGTGATGCGTATAGTTTGGCCTCTACATCAATCATGGGATATCAGTCTGTAACTTTCAGGTTTGCTGCGATTTCCTTGTTTAAAAATTGGGTGAATTATATCCCCTTTTCAGGAGTTTGGTATCTTGTTCTGTCTGTAGATGTAGTTGAAGAGGGACATAAGGTAGTCTTCCCAAAAATCGGATGCTTGCTTGAATATAGCATTTGGGAGCCCATTTGGCCCTGCTGCCCCCTCTGTTTTTTGTTTTTTTATTATTCCTCTTAGTTGTCTAGCGTTGGTTAGAGTATTTTGTTTGCTGCTGCTTATATTTGGTTCTGTCTGATGATGATCTTCCTGAGGCTGGGGAAGTTATTTTTCTTCCCCATGCCTTTGCTCTTGAGATGATTAAAAAGCCATGGTCTATTTAGCGTGCTTGTTGTGATCTGTGTTGCTGTACATATTGTGTACATGTTGTTTCCATATTTCTTTGCCTATTCCTGCTTCTTGTTGGAGTCTTGGGCTCTTGGTCAAATTATTTATAATTCCCCAGAATTCCCTGTTTATTGGCTATTTGCTGGCCTAAAGTAATTTTTTCCAGATGGTTTCTTTGTACTCTGTTTTTGACATTTTCTTTAGCTTGCTATTGGCAGTTTTTTCCCCTTTTTTGCGGCTGCTGCTTGTAGTTGCACCTCTCTTGCGATCCTTCTTTTTAGGTCTTGCAGCTGAATGTTAAACCATGGCTCCTTCCTAGTTTCTATATTCTTTTGGCGTCCGGTAATGACTGGGAATTTTCGAATGAGGACGTGACCCAAATGGTCCCAATTTTTTACTATTTCTTGTTCTTTCTGTGTCCCTGTTTGATTTGCATGATCCTGGATTGTGTCCATAATTGTCTTTATGTCTAATCCTTGCCACTTTAGTGTCCTCAAATTATACTATTGCCCATGTAGTAATCTGTGCTTGTTTACAAGGCTCCTGGCAGCATGGAACTTCACTGCGTGAGTGTTCTGTGTTGGGTGTTCTAGGAGTGTCACTTGGTGCCCACCGTGATCTTTGTAGCTGCTCTGCTCGATGGCTCAGGACATTTATGAATTAATATACTTACAACCTTCTTGGAGACTTGCATCTTTACTACAAAAACTTACAACAAAAATGTATTATTAATCACATAGGCAAAACCTAATGCATTTACCAATGCTTGTTTCTTTAAATTCTGTCCTGTACTGCCAAATGTTTTGTTGGCGTTGATGGATATTTAAAACTAAACATGAGACTCTAAGTTAAGTCGGAGCTCTAATGTCTTAGCTCTGAATCCATTTTCCTTACCCCATTGCAGAAAGCTTTCTGATGGAAGAGCTAGCAGGGGCGCCGCCACGGCAAAGATGATGGTATACTGACTTTAAATAGAACTGGTAGAGGGATGGTTTGGTGATCAAGTTATGTGCCACGTTTGTGATGCATTACCCTGTCAGCCAAACTCTACGGGACATATTCTCAAGGAACTATAACCACGTTATCAGCACTTTATCGCAGCCAAAGTTGCAATAAAACGAACACCCTATTCACAAGCAGGTGATAACAGCCCATATCACCAGTTTACCTGTGATATCAGCCGCAAAAAACATTGCCACAGATTACCCCGGCAACTGTCGCTTATGAGATGCAGAGTAGGCATTCTGGTGCCAAAAGCAACGACAACACCACTCCGCAACATTCTCTACGACCAGCCAGTTCGGCATAAAGAACCCAAAACAGGCGATAAGGCACGTTAGCAGCAGGAAATTAACACCTGCTCTGACCTGGTGTAAAGTCGGACGGCAGTAGGCACCAGAAAAGGGAGCCCAGCCCCGAGCCACACCTGCAGAACAACAGATGCCATGGAGCGATTGATCATGCAGCTCAGAGCCCCAACAGGACCACAACACCCACTGCCACCACCCCCAGGCCGACCACCACTTACTGCGCACTCCTGCACCACCCCCACAGACCACCACAGAGGCAGCACAGACACAGACCATGGCCTTCAGAAAATGCACCAACCTTACAGTCTTAACACCAGAGAATTTAATTGCCCCCTACAGGCTCAAAAGGACAAGAATCCTTTGCATCCTGGACATCATTGCCCACAGGCTCAGGGTACCAACACAGCGAACAACCGCCATCCCACCTTAGACAAAGCTGCAGACTGTTCTGCACCTGCTGGCTTCTGGTACCTTCCAACTAACAACCGCCAGAGTCGGTGGAATCTCACAGCCAGCCCTATCAAAGTTCCTCAAACCTGTCCTGGATGCATTCATCAGCTTGGTACCCCACACTACGCAGGAACAACTGGAGACCAAGCAAGGTGTCTACGCCATAACTGACTTCCCACACGTGTTGAGGGCAATTGACTGCACACATGTCCTACTTGTGTCCCCTGCCAGCACTGCACACAATTACCATGACAGAAAGCACACGCATTCCATCAATGTGGAGGCAATAGTGGACCACCGGGGACTCTTCACCAATGTCGCCAACTACCCAGGCAGTGTTCATGATTCCTTCAACTTCTGACAGTCCATCATCAACCAGCGTTTTGAGGCTGGCACCTACGGAAATGCAGTGCTCGTTGGTAAGTACCAAATGTACACACCACACACCTCAACTCCACAATCATGCAACTCACAACTCTGGGAATGCACATGTTACAAACTCACATACAACTTGCCCACCTATCAGACATGACAGCACAACTTACTGTGGTAAGCTGGGTTAGCCATGTACATAAGCCATCAACGGCATGGCATCTCAGCCACCCAATAGCAGATTGTGGGGAGAGGTGGGAACCAGGCATGTGCGGGGGAGGCAAGTGACCCATGAATAAGCATGTACCCAATGCCAAGTGTGGAGTGGATGTGCAGGCCAAACTGCAGTATGCAGACCACACACATATCCATGTCGACACACACACCTGGTGTTTGAAGTGTAGCGGACAGTGGATGCAACCATGTCACCCCAGCCAGTGGGGGAGATCAAGGAAATGTAGCTTGTTATGTCCCCCTGTAAGCGTGAGCAGAGTGGGCTCGTCTGGCGTACGCCAGGCCAAATGAAGGGTGTGAATAAAATGCCTGTAACTCTGGGCATCGTCTTCTTCCGGAATGCCCAACATCTATGCCAGTGCTGCGCCTCTCCCCCCACAACAAGGCGGTCGCCATCGCCCTGAGCGGTGTTCCCTAAGATCCTGCATGCCTGATGCACCCCAGGCTGCTGTTCCCCAAACCTGTCTTGCCCGCCCATCCGCACCCAGGCCTCAATGCCCACCTGCCCACACCAGCATGTGTCCAAGAGGGCCCACCATGTGCTGGGGCATGCTCCAAGCCTGAGACCCACGACCTTCGTAGCCTCCTCGAACCATCACAGCCTCCGCGACACTGGCCAGCTGAACTCCTTTCTCATTGACGTACTCCACCTGCATACACAGCGGACAAGTAGGACACACATTTGAAACTGAGTCTTAATTACACCATGGTGGAGTACATTATTTAAGGCTGAGTTGATGTCACTATTCTCCCTTCGATGTGGTGTCACCAAGGCTGTGCATAGAACACCCATCAAACATGTCTGTGGACCCTTGATGACTGCAGCCTTCGGCGTACACTGCAGTCCTGCAGGCCTCACACCAATTCAACACGGCCTCCTCTCCGGCTGCACACCCGCTCAGCTCTGGTGCCATTACTTTCATAGACCACAAAGCCAATCCACATGCCATTCCAGCGTCATGTGTTAGAAATCCAGGAGGAGATGGCTGGACAGTGGTTAACCCATGCTGACAGCAGCCTCCGTCCGACACTACTGCCAACTCGGACGCACTTTTGGAACAGAGTCTTGATTTCTTCATGGCAGTGTACATGTCACAGTACTCAAGGAGAGGAGTAAGAGGAATATGCTCTTCAGTTCAGAGGAGAAAAGGCTCACCTTCACAGAGGTGATTGGACACTACCCACAACTGCACTGGTGCCACTGACTCTGTGCAGCGCATGCCTACCACACATGGCGGTGGGCCCCTGCTGACCGCTGCCTCCGACACACACTGCAGTGAAGTGGGTCACTCAATTTGAACTGAGTCATGCTCTCTATATGGCAGAGTCCATGTCATTGATCAGGACTCATCGCAGACTGCATCCCCTTCCAGCTCTGGTGCCCCTGAGTGTGTGCCCTTAAATTCATGGGCGATCTCTATTTGAGCGTCAGTGGCATCTGAGCCTATGGGGTGCAGGTTGTCTTCAGTTACATTTAGCTGATACTGACAAGGTGAAAAAATGGAGTCTGTAGCATTCAACTCTGCCACTTGCCTGTTTCTGTTTGCTCCTCCCCTCTGCATCATGCCCTAGAAGGACACCTTCCAGTGTCCCCTGCAATCCTCCGCAACATTCCCCTTAGACATCGACAAGTACAAACTCAGCTCACGTGGCCCTACCTCAATGCACCATAAGTCACCGTCCCGTGACAGTGTGCCTGTGCCGGCCGCTGTGCATCCAGGGCCACAAACTCTGTGCTGCTCAAGTCAGGGACCCATGATGTTCGTATCTTGTACTGCTGATTGTCTGCTCACTGTTGTTGTTTTTTCAACACCAACCAACCGAGTCGTGGCTTACACTACCCAACACCCATACTGCACAGGCGTCACTAGAGATGTGACCCAGGCAAGAAAAGGGGCCGGGCGCACGTGCCCATAGCCAGTCCCACAAACTCACTCATTGTATCTGTCTGGTCATTATGTATGCATGTGGGACCGGGGCCATTCCACGTTACATTGTGCTGTGTACAGCGTGTGCAACACATGTGGCGTGTTGAAGTCACGTTTCAGGTGCCTAGACATCACAGGTGGTAAGCTCCTGTACAGCCCAGACCTCGTGTGCAAGATGATCGTTGCATGTTGTGTGTTGCACAACATATGTGTACACAGCAAATCCCCATGGATACGAATGCCAGATGCACCGGACGATGATCATGAAGATGAGGCAGGTGGACCACACTCCACTGCATCCGCAGAAGGAATAGCCCGTAGGGACCACAACATTGACAATTTCTTTTCTGGTTGACGTCACATTGTGTGGGTCCTTAGCAGTAATGGCACATCTTGTTGACTGACCACAGGCACAGAATGTGCTAATACATGCATTCCAATACACATTCCCTGCGTGCATGTCACTCATCTGTGCAGGCACTTCACTCAGACAAGTGTGGGTGTGACATGTTGTGCTGTCAATTTAGGAATTTGTTAATAGATTGTGGGTGAGTCACCTCTGTGCAGTGAGGCTGTTTATGGTGTCACGTATTTGAACTGCCAGTTCTGTGTGTCACAGTTGTTATGGTATCACACTCTTCGGCATTTCACATGTGTCCCAATTCAATCCATTTTGGCTGTCATTTGTGGCCTACAAGTGACAACAGGGATTCTTTTGGGCTCTAATATGTGCCGCCATAATGCAGGGATGCAGCCTGTGACTCAGGTCTCATGACATGGGCGACATGTACATAAGGGGGAGCACTGCCCCAACATTGGTCCATGCTTTCATTATTGTTTGATCATGGACATGGCATATCGGTGTGCAGAGGGTGTTGCTTGTCACTCTGCAATGGGAAGAGGAGATGCGGTTTCATAGTGTGTTCCTGTTAGACCTGGGGGTCTCTAGTTGCAGAGGTAGGTACCTCTGTCCAAATAGGGACCCTTGCATCTAGTCAGTGTAAGAAGGATGCACTCTTTAGATAGCCCCTGCTCACCCCCTTGGTTGCTTGGCACAAGGAGCTTATCAGAGGCAATGTGCAAAGTATTTGTACCAACACTCATAGTAACACAGTGAAAACACCACAAACTGACTCCACAACAGTTTAGATAAATAAAGGTATTTAATCTAAACTACACAAGACCAAATGACAAAAAATCCAACATACACATTTCAAGAATATGGTTTCAAATGAGTTCTTAAAGTTGCGTTAAAATAATCCACAGTTGCACCACGTTTTAGCCAACAGTACCTTTACATGCGACAAAAGTTCCAAGTGAAAGCTGTAGCTTTGAAAAGCAAGCGATGCGTCACTCCTGAGACCCTGGGGAGGCAACGCCACAACCCCGCTGGATGCAGAGGACGTGTTGCGGTGACTCCGGTCTGTATGGGGAGGGATGCAATACCTTACGTAGATTCCGGTGCACAGGTTTCGGTGGAAGTGGCTCGCAAAAGGTACGATGCAACGATCTTCGGGTGGTGACGATCTCCGGTGCAGCGACGATGCGCGGCTCAGCGTCGATCTTCTTCTCTCTCGGCCCCTAGATGCAATGGCTCTGTGACGACTCTTGCTGCGACGTGATGCGGTCCACAAGCAAGCGGTGCGACGATCTCACCCAGTGATGACAGGCTCTGCGGCGAAACTCGCAGCGATGGTAATCTTCCCTCACTGGACTGGTGCATCCCGCAAGAGAAGGATGCAACGACTCTGGCAGCGGCAACATGCACTGTGAAGATCTCGGCATTCGTATCAGCGGGAATTTCCTCGCACTGACAAGGATGCCATAAAACTTGCAGAAAGTCTTTACAATCTTGGTTTCCAGCTTCCCAACACAGGTACAACTTCCAGAGGAATCACAACAGGCACAAGTACTCTTGGAAGGACAGAACTCTCAGCAGAGTTCAGGGAAGCTGGGGTGAAGTCCTTTTGTTCCTGGGACTTCTTAACAGGGAGCCGGCTCTTCTTCAGGCTCTTGGAGATGAAGGACCGGGTTTTTAGAACCCAGCGGCATCAGGGAGAACGCCTGAAACCTTCGAGTTCCCCTGTCTTGGCAAACAGAGACACGGGATACATCTTGATGACGTAAAAGACCAAAGTTTATTGGCTGCAACCAGGAACAGAGATCTACGAAGCACACACGGGTGGTTCATCAGAGACTGCACAAATTCAATAAGCGGAGCATGGTCTTTTATGCCAAAAATCAAGCCTCAGGCAACATTTCAAATTAGCATTCGGTGCATACAAAACTGACCAATGACAAGGTAACATTTTGAAAGTAGCGTATGACGACAATCTCAGACAATCCCATTTTCCGTTGTCCAGCCCACCAGAAATGACCACGCACATTCCCAAGTTTCCTGTTCGATCAGGCCGGACAAACCCATCATAAAGCCTTCAACCCAAATCAATGATTATGTCGTAAAGGAAAGGCAGATTGTAAATTGTAAATTGTTGTGTCTTATAAAGCGCACTGCTACCCGAAGGCCTCGTAGCGCTATAGACCGCTGGGGAACCCGTCCTGGCTTTCCCTGTGAGATAGTCCCTCCTGGGGGTCTCCAAGGTGAAACCAGGCATCCCCGGCGTTTGTGTGGGGCCGTTGTGGAGATGAGGCAAGCTAATGCCCAGAGTTGCCGAGTGTGCTCCCTGGTCGGAGTAGGCACCGATGCGAGAATTATCAGTCCGCTGATCCTGGTCCAAGACCCTGCCGCGTCGGGAATCGAACCCTGGTCCCGGGCCGTTCTCTGCACTCGGGTCTGCCGCCTCTAACCAGTGAGCCACACCTCTCCAGATTGGAAAGGAGATAGAAAGGTGGGAGCAGTGTACCATAAACTCGGGCACGTCCTGCTCTTTGATCTTTATCAGACCAGCTGCTGAACAAGGAACTGGCTCAACGAGGTCGGCCTCGGGCAAGGAGTCAGTTCGGCCTGGTCACTCAGAAGTCAGCTAAGGCATACGTGTCTCAAGGACTCGTTCGGCCACAGTCATCGGGCCTATGTTAGGGCAACCACACAAAATGGCTGCCGTATACAAAATGGAACCCAGAGGTTCAAACTAAATCCTCGAATACAGAGTGTTATCCTATATCGATTCATACGAAAACACTCAGACACGCTACACTCACCATTTGCGGTCGGCTGACACCAAAATCGTCCATTTCCGACAATCTGAAGTGAATGGGTTCGGAACCATTGAACCCAGTTCGCAAACCACAGAACCACAGAACCACAGACCCTCCTTTTGCCCTTACATAGGCAACAGACCCAAACCCATGTTAATCTGAATCCGGATCCATATTCATTAGATCATCGATATGTTGCTGTAGCATCATCCTATTACTTAGTACCTCTCTCTGGACAGGTCTCCTTGCACACAAAGTAGCACAGAGGCCACAAATCAAAGGAGCACACTGTACACAGAGACAGAACATGAAAAGGATTGCTATGACCATCAAAATTTTCCAACCCCAAGTGGATATCAATCCCCAAAACCATCCCATCAACGACCAATCCCCTTTGTCCAAATGGACAGAGCCGGAGATTTTATGTAGCTTGGAAATGGCCTGGAAGACTGATGGAGCGTTGTCTGGAATGAAAATGCAGCAGCTTGATTGAATCAGCTTACAAACTCCACCTCCATCTGCTAAAATAACATCAAGGGCAACTCTATTTTGAAGTGTCATGAGTCTATCCGACTGGAGCTCAGCCGTCAGGTTACCAAGGGCACCGGCAGTTTCGACTATGGTGGACTCAACCACTCTCGTCAACTGGCGAATATTCCTACTGTTAGCCATAGGTCCCCAGAACGGCAGAAAACCCTTAAAGAAATCTCCCAGTTCTTGACCTGCAGTGTCTTCTTGACTAAAGACACCTCTAACAACTCTCGTTTTATGGTAATCTGCCGCAGCTGTAAAAGTGGGTGGCAACAGAAAGGAAACAAAACATGTGCCCGAGAAGTCAGGGGGCAACCATGTATACGCTTTGTCGTAGCAAACAAAGTAGGTACCCTTGGCAGCTAAGAACGTTGGGGAAGACTGAGACGCAAATACATAAGTCTCAGCGCAAAGACTCTTCCCTAACTGAGCCTTCGGATTCTTACCGTTGCCCTGCAGACAATAGTGGCCCTGATGGGGCACTATCCAAATCGGTGGAGAACTTTTCGCTTGCTGGTTAACACTCAGACTAACTCCATATCCAGTAACGTTCCAACCAATGTAGGCAAGTGTCTCATCTCTCGGAATAGTCTCATACGAGCTAATCCCTCTAATCATGTCGACAATGCCTTTAACTATAGCGCTATTCTTTGGGTTGTCTTTCAACGAACGTTGGGGGTAAACGCTATGGGCATAGATAAACATCGTTCTGTAAGCCCAAATCGAACCATTAAATCTAAAGGGCAAAACTAAATAGGGAATACCCTTATCGGTTGTATGAGGCATCAAACCACAAATCCAGCAGTTTGTCGTATTCATCACTAACTGGTGTTGGTGCAGAAGTTGGATAAAGGAATTGTTAACAAATTCCAATCGTCTAACTACCTCATGCTCAGGCAAAGGATGGAAAGAATGAGAAGAAATAGTAGGTGAAGGTGTAGGTTGCACAGTGGGATTAAACGTCATTTTAAAAGAAAATGCTACATAACCAGCTATAACTATCATAAAGCTCAATAGTAAAAATAAACATGGTATCAGAAAACTTTTCTTCGATATTATTTTACATATTCTTTTTCTAAAAGTCAGTGTCTGTACAGGTCTCTCCAACTCAAAGAAATCCATCCTAAACTAAATGTGCTGCCCATGGTGGTAGGTTGATTCTGCTCAGGAATGCCTCTGCTAACCCAGGAAGACTGCGTTAGGCTAACAGAACCCTCGACCTAGTGTCTCAGGCTTGCACTCCCAAGACTGATGGCAACCGCGACCCTAGCAGCAAGAACCGGATGGCGGTACAAGAAAAACAAAAATGAGTGGATCCTTGGTTGGGAGTTAACCTGCAAACAGAAAAAAATCGTCAAACTTTATTAGTCTTTATTATTTGTCCATAACTCTCGATCTGAAATTATAGTGGCTCTTTCCAGCTAATTCTTGATCAGCAAACAAAAGGTGAGGCTCTGTAGTGTCCAATCGATCCGCAGGAGGTACTGATTCTTGCAAAATACTATCACTCTCTTTCTCTGAGTTTGTTCCAATCAGTCGAGCATCGCTGAACGGTATAAACCGTGGGACAACTTCCGTTTCAGAGTCTGCAAGTCCCTCCTGGACCCACGTATCGTATGGCAAGGGCAAAGGTGCCCTTTTAGTATGGGATCCATGGATCCAGTTCCGCTTGCCTCGCACTCGGACCGCAGATCTTGTTGATAGGAGCACCTGGTAGGGCCCTGTCCAGCGGGGCTGTTCGTTCTTTGTCCGCTGAAAGTTACGTACAAATACCCAAGATCCGGGTTCAATAGAGTGCCCTGAATCTTCTGCAGCTTGTGGAAGGCTGTCATGCACCTGTTGGCGTAAAACACTCATTTTAGTTGTCAGTTCACGCAAGTAGTCAAGCAACACAGGATGCTCAAGGTCACTGAACCTCGCTGGTCTTGGTACGCCCCAAATATTTGCCGGGCGACCAAACACAACCTCATACGGACTCAAACCCATTCGTGAATGCACAGTCATTCTTGTGGACAAAAGTGCTTATGGCAAGGCGTCAGGCCATTGTAAACCAGTGCTCTCTTGAATTTTGGCCAATTTTAACTTAAGAGTGCCATTATAGCACTCGACTAAACCAGCTGATTGGGGGTGATTTGCAGCATGGAATTTCTGCCTAATTCCAAGACCCTCACACACTCTCTTCATAACTTGACCCACAAATTCACTCCCATTATCACTCCAGATAATTCTCGGCATTCCGAATCTCGGGAAAAACTCTTTTATCAAAACCTTTGCTGTGGACAAGGCAGTATTGTCCTTAAGGGGGTAAGCTTCTACCCATCTAGAAAAGGAGCAAACAACTACTAACACATATTTCAAGTTGTTGCATCTCTCCATATGGATAAAATCTAGCTGCAAAGACTCGAACGGATACGTAGGAGGAGCAAAATGACCAGCTGGTGTTGGAGTTCCCTTACCAGGATTATGCATCAAACATACCATGCAGTTCTTGACCAAATTCTCTGCGCATTTGGGGATTCCCACATTCTGCCAAACAGGGGCCAACAGCTTGCAAATCCCTTTCACACTAATATGTGCCATCCCATGAGCCATTGTAACAACTGGAAGCACATACGCATTAGGCAACAACCATCTCTGATAAATCAGTCCAACAACCATTCGAATCCAATCTACCCTTGCTTTCTCTCCATTCATTCAACTCTTTCTCTGTGGCCTCACCCTGAATAGATTTCACACTCTCAATAGTATCTTCACACATACTCTTCTCTGGAACCCATCTCGCTGGACCCGCAACATACATTCGACTCATCACATTTCTTGCAGTTTCTTTCGCAACTTCATCCGCAAACGCATTACCACGACCAACATTATCCGTAACCTTTTTATGGGCACTGCATTTCACAATCGCTAGTTGCAATGGTAACGTAAGAGATTCAAGAAGTTCATTCACCAGTTGCCCATGCTGGATTTTCGTCCCATGCGATGTCAAAAATCCACGTTCACGCCACAAACGTCCAAAGCTATGAGCCACACCAAACGCATACTGACTATCCGTGTACACATTCACTCGTTTTCCTTTCGCCAACACACATGCTATTAATTCCGCTGCTTGTGCTGAGTTATATGGGACACGTGCAGCTTCAACAATCGTATGCAAAGTCGTCACAGCATATGCTGCAGTCGTATCACCATTCGGCAACTTAACGCACGAACCATCAACCCACAAGGCATCATCACAGTCAGGAAGAGGAGTATCCCGGAGGTCCACTCTCCCTTTCGTCTCTTCTTCGGTTCTTAGAAAGCAATAATGCTGTTCTTCGCTATCATCATCTGTCTCAAGCGAAATCGGCAACAATGTAGCTGGGTTTAAGGTATTACACCTTCTGATGTGCACATGACTCGCTAACAGCGTAAGCTCATACCCTGACAACCAAGCACTAGTTAAGTGCTGTGTCTTGGTACGATTCAACAAGGTATCCACTGCATGTGGAACCATAACCACTAACGTGTTATCCATAACCAAACCAGCAGATTGTCGAATTGAAACAGCGGCTGCCGCTGTGGCTCTCAGGCAACTCGGCAACGCTCTAGCTACTGGGTCTAGAGTCGTCGAAAAGTACGCACATGGGCGTTGCTTATCGCCAAACTGCTGAGTCAAAACCGACAATGCACCTCCCTCTCTCTCGTGGACATACAATGTGAAAGGCTTACTGTAGTCGGGAGTACCCAACACAGGAGCCGAACACAACGCATTGCATAATTCAGAAAAGCTCTTCTGACATTCATCAGTCCAAGGAATAAGATTTGGAGTATCCTTAACAGTAAGAGCTATCAATGGCTTTGCCAACAAAGAAAAATTGGGAATCCACTGTCTACAATAAGACGTGATACCCAAAAACGCACGTACTTCTCTCTGTGTCGTAGGAACACTCATTTTCTCAATAGCCTGAATTCTTTCTGGGGTCAGTTTCCTTCCCTCCTTCGATAAGAGGTGACCCAGGTAGGTAACTTCTTGTCGACAGAATTGCAGTTTCGAGAGAGAAACTTTGTGATGACAATCAGATAAATGACGTAATAATGACAAAGTGGCATCCTTACAAATCTCCTCAGTATCGGCAGCAACTAACAAATCATCAACATACTTAATAAGGGCTGCACCTGCAGGTAAAACCAACGAATCAAGTTGTGTCTTTAAAGCTTGACTGTAAATCGATGGACTCTCGCAATAGCCTTGAGGAGCGCGCTTAAAGCGGAAACTTCGTCCTCCTAAGGAGAATCCAAAGATATCCCTACTCTCCATGGCAATCGGGATGCTGAAGAAAGCATTCTTCAAGTCAATCACCGAAAACCAGGTGGCAGAAGCCGGTATCAAAGTCAATAATGCAGTAATGTCAGGCACAACAGGAAATTGTGGAACAACAATTTTGTTCACTTCACGAAGATCGATGACAAATCTATATACAGGAGGCAGTGAAGGATCAGTTCTCTTCAAGACAGGCAAAACAGGATTATTGCACACATTACCTCACATTTCTTCAATAACACCCTTGTCGATCAAATCATAAATGATCGCCAAAAGTGCACGCTCACCATCACTTGAAATACGATATTGCGGAATGCGCGGTAACTTAGCATTCGCCTTCAGTGTCACAACATATGGGGGAATATCCAACAGGCCCACGTCATTTGGACCCGTAGCCCACAGTGAATCCGGTAACAAAGACAATTCCGATGGAAGACAATCTTTCGATACGTACATCGGAGAGATCACATTCTCACCCAAAGTGAGATGTACTCCTGTCGGAGAACAATACAAAGTCGCATACAATCTCTTCAACAAGTCCAATCCCAACAAATTCTCATTACAGCCTGCAGTCAAAAGAAGGGGTGCTTCAAACCTACGGGGACCAACAGAAAGGGGCAGTGGAGCAGAAATCGGATTCGTAACGGGGCGCCAGAAAAACCTACAGAAACATTATTAAAGCCAGACAAAGGTGCGCCAGGGAGTTTAGAATGCATAATAGAACTCTTTGTAGCACCAGTGTCTAGCAGAAAAGGCTCTGACACACCTGATGCAATCACTTCAACATAAGGTCCACTCTGATCTACTGGAACTGAAACAACTCCCTCTCTTTGTCCATGGCTGTCCTAGCAATTGTTACCATTTGCTTCGTCACCTTCAACATAATAATCATCTACATAGTACTGTGCTGTCCTACCAGACGAACCTTGCTGCTGATCAAAACTAATCATCGAATTCTGCGGAGGCAAAGGACGCAAATTCTGTCCGCGACCCCTACCTCTAGGCGCTTGTTGAGCACCTCTACTTCTCACACCAAGAGCACTATTCGCTTGTTGTAGCAAGACCGGACAACTATTCTTGTAATGACCCTCTTCTTTATAATACGCACACTGATTAGTGCCATACGGAAAACGCTGTTGAAAAGACTCGTCTCTTTGCGAGTTTCTCGAATACTGTTGATGTTGCTGATAATCACGCTGATTATTAATATGGGGCGGATAAGCTTGGTGTAGAAGAACTTTAGTCTTCAATTCCTTAGTCTTCTTATCCGCTTTCTCTAACTCATCCTTGCGTCTATTCTCATAGTACTGAGCCGTAGCTAAAATCTGCGCCGATGTAGAAACAGGCCAAGAACTCTCACAATCCTTCAACTTAGTGCATAACTCGGGAAGAAGATTGTGCACAAATTTGTCGACAAACAATCTCTGGCCACCCTCAGTAGCTATATCCTGCCCACTGTGATCAACAAAAGTTTCTTCTAAACGCGTAAAAAAAATCTGACACAGTCTCATCTTTCTTCTGCTTACATGCAGACAACTTGTCCCAATTAACACGTACTTCTGGCATCAAAGTCTTCATGAAAGTAATAATCCTACCAGGAAGTTCTGTAATAATATTTTCAGGCTTAGCACCTCCAACTTGTCTATCGTTTGCAGCAACAAGATTAACCCACGAATCACCCAATTCATTATCATGATCCGTATGTCGAATGACATTCCAGATGGGCTGTGGAACAACATTCCCAAACAACATATCTATGCCCGCCAAATTCATGACGCACGAACCCACAGTTTGCGTAAGATCTTTATAATATCCCGCTGGATTTTTCCGCGGATCAGGCAAAGTCTGCTTAAGCGCTAGAACTTCAGCACGCTTCCAAGGAATATGTACCTACACTCTCTGAAAGTGCGCCACAACGGGTGGCTGAGCAGTTGCATCAGCAGGTCTCCAAACCGGAGGGACCTCTCGCATCGGATACTGACGCGCTTGTCTCCTAACTGACGAATCAGGCTCAAACAGCCGTTCAGAAGAAGCATTATTTCAAAATGACAATAACGACGACACCGCTCTCTCGATGTCGAGGAGACTCACAATCGTTCCCTTCGCAAACTCAGAACGCAATCGAAACATTTCTTCAGGAGGTTTACCCACCTCGTCCATCCATTTGTCATGGAGGAACGCACACATGATCTCAAAAACATATCGTTGCTTAGGTGCTTCCCATTGTCGGAAAACATCCATGATACCCTCCAGATCGTACTGAGACGCATACGTAACCCATCTACGCGCCATGTGATCTAAAACCACTTGTTCATCTGTATCAGGCAGTTGACTACGCGACTGTCTACGCTCACTCACAGGAGACATACCCAATTGTCCCAACCAAGGAGTCAGGAAACCAGAAAAGGCAGCAGTCATCCACTGTCTAGGAGAAGGAGTAGTCGGAAGAGTAAGGGAAGACGAAACAGTAGTAGAAGAATCCAAAGTCGGAACTGAAGAAGTATTAGGGACAGGCATAGAAGTAGCAGTCGTAGAAAAGGACTACGTTGGCGGCCCCTGAGGAGGCTGCACCAAAGGAACAGTAGCCAACGGAAGAGCTGGCTGTAGAGGAATCACAGGAGGCAAAACAACCGGCAGTTGCACAGCCACCACTGGTGGCGGTGGTGCCGTAGCATTCTGCGCATAGGGTGGAGGTGAATTTAACAGATGCGACATTAAAGGATCTTTCACAAGATCTTTCTCGTCTTTCTGCTCTTTAGGCGGCAAGACTGGGTAGCATCTATCTACCGCTAACTTCCTCACTCTAAGCATCTGTTCACTTTCTTGTTCTTCTTCATTATCTCTATACGCAATGGCAGCTTGCACCATTGACATACCTCATTTTCGCTTATTCTTTTTCGCTAATTTCCTTTCTTTCTGTTTGGCTTCTTTGCGCCATATGCGGAAAGAGTCAAACATCGCCGGCCGGGCTTTCTTCTTGAACAACATCACCTCAAGGTTATCTAGAATTTCAGTTTCAAAACTACCGTAACGGGGCCACTGTAGGACACCGTCACTCTTCGTATATTTTACCCAGATCTCATTATAACTAATAGGGCCCACACCATGTATCACATACAACTCGTATGTAGGAGTTCAGATTGGAGGAGCCGGACAAGAATCCTCTAACCGGGAATCCCTCGATATACCACAACTAAACAAGTGTCTAAAACTGCTAAAACCAGGCATCTTGCTCACTAGTCTAGCTTCAAACAACAAGGGAAAGCTAGAAACGATAGGCTCGTGAATACACAAATCCCTTGGCTCAAAGCGATCCACTAAAGGATACCAAACAAACTATGGACTAGGAGACGCTCCGCTTATACTTAACTGAAATGTCGATGGCGTCACCAGAAGACCCGTCAATCGTCTCGCTCTACAAACGTCTAAGGCTCCAAAACAGGGCGACAGTCAGGCAGCAGTTCTTCGTAACCGTCGGAAAGCGGGAAACCTCGCAGCAAAGACTTTTGGACAACGACGACATACAGGGGTCGATGAAGTGGCTGGCCTTCCTCCAGAATTTTCACACGAAGCTTCTCACGAACCTCTGGCTTGGACCGGTACCGCTGAAGTCGCCCCACGTTGGGCGCCAACTGAAGGACCGGGTCTTTAGAACCCAGCGGCGTCAGGGAGAACGCCTGAAACCTTTGAGTTCCCCTGTCTTGACAAACAGAGACACGGGATACTTCTTGATGACGTCAAAGACCAACGTTTATTGTCTGCAACCAGGAACAGAGATCTACGAAGCACACACGGGTGGTTCGTCAGAGACTGCACAAATTCAATAAGCGGAGCATGGCCTATTATGCCAAAAATCAAGCCTCAGGCAACATTTCAAATTAGCATTCGGTGCATACAAAACTGACCAATGACAAGGTAACATTTTGAAAGTAGCGTATGACGACAATCTCAGACAATCCCATTTTCCGTTGTCCAGCCCACCAGAAATGACCACGCACATTCCCAAGTTTCCTGTTCGATCAGGCCGGACAAACCCATCATAAAGCCTTCAACCCAAATCAATGATTATGTCGTAAAGGAAAGGCAGAAACAGATTGGAAAGGAGATAGAAAGGTGGGAGCAGCGTACCATAAACTCGGGCACGTCCTGCTCTTTGATCTTTATCAGACCAGCTGCTGAACAAGGAACTGGCTCAACGAGGTCGGCCTCGGGCAAGGAGTCAGTTCGGCCAGGTCACTCAGAAGTCAGCTAAGGCATACGTGTCTCAAGGACTCGTTCGGCCACACAGTCATCGGGCCTATGTTAGGGCAACCACACAAAATGGCTGCCGTATACAAAATGGAACCCGGAGGTTCACACTAAATCCTCGAATACAGAGTGTTATCCTATATCGATTCATACGAAAACACTCAGACACGCTACACTCGCCATTTGTGGTCTGCTGACACCAACATCGTCCATTTCCGACAATCTGAAGTGAATGGGTTCGGAACCATTGAACCCAGTTCGCGAACCATGAACCACAGAGATTCCTTCAAGCAAGGGGACACAGCACAAAGCCTTCCCCTCTCCTTGGCAGCAAATCAACTGCAAGTCAGTCCAGCAAAGCAACAGGAGAGTCTTCCTTCTTCAGTCTTCCAGCTTTGTCCTTGGCAGAGGTTCCTTCTTGATTCCAGGATGATCTAATTTTTCTGTAGTCAGGGGTCCTATACTTTTACCTCTAAAAGTCTTTGTTCCCTTTGTACAGGAGGGCTCTGAGCCCGGTTTGAACCAGCTCTGGGTGTTCCTTGAGCACTTTGTTTTCCGGCTTCTCCTTTCCTTTCAGAGAGAGGGGCAGGGTTGTCAGCTGTCCAGCAGGAGGTGGAGCCAGCATTGTGGAAGGCAGGCACAGCCCTATTCAGGTCTAGGTGCTATCCCCTCCCACCACTCAAGATGCAGATGCAGTCATTCAGTCTAGGGCAGACTCAGTCAGCATCCTGGGGGCTCCCCAGCCCCTGTCACTCTCAAACCAGACAGTAAATTCACAAACAGGCCACGGCACACAGAAAGGTCAGACAAGAGAACAGCAACTTTCTAAAAGTGCTGTTCTCAAACACAGGATCTAAAAACCACCTTTCCTAAAAGATGTGCTATTAAATTCTGAGTTCAGGGATACCAGACTTTTATGTCCTACCTTGCTCCTATGGGAAGATATGCTGGTAGCCACTGTAGCCAGCATTCCCCATGAAAGCCTATGGGCAAGGTAGCCTTACAATAGTGAAAAACTAAAATGGTTGTCAAACACTACCAGAGCATGCCGCCTGCACTAGTACATGCTCTACCTTTCACATACACTATACCCTGCCTATGGGGGTACTGTGGGCCTTCCATAGGGGTGACCAATGTGTACAGAAAGGGAAGGGTTAGGCCTGGTCAGTGGGGACACTAACCAGGTAGACATGGCAGTTCAAAGACTGCACACAGGCACTGCGGTGGCAGGCCTGAGACACCATTTTAGGGCGACTCATGTGGGTGCCACTAGTAGCATTTGTATCACCAGCCCTGGCACACTCAGTGCACTTTACTAGGGACTTCTTGGTGATACAAATATGTCAATCATGGATAACCAATTACAATCACAATTTACACAGGGATCATTTGCCCTTTGACACTGATCAGCAGTGGCAAAGTGCCCAAAGCATCTAAACCAGCAAAAACAAAATCCACCACAGCGTCAAAAATACAGGAGGCAATGGCAAAAGGACAGGGGAAACCACGCCAAAGATGCCAGGTCTAACACGTGTCCAGCTGAAAGTGGGGAGAACTGCCCACCTTCTTGAGAGTTCTCTTTACTAAGGCGGAAGAATCTGGACAGAACATCAGCGTTGGCGTGTTCTGTACCAGGGCGGTGTTCCACTGTGAAGTCCATTCCCTATAGGGAGATGGACCACCTCACCAGCATTAACCATGTGAGGGGCCTGTGGTCTGTCTGAACCCGGAAGTGAGTCCCAAACAAATAGGGCCTCAGTTTCCTCAGAGCCTAGACCACAGCAATAGCTTCCCTTTCAATTGCGCTCCACCTCTGTTTCCTGGGTAGTAGCCTCCTACTAATGAAAGCTACAGGTTGGTCCCAGCCCTCATCGTTGATCTGTGAGAGTACTGCTCCCACACCATGCTCTGAAGCATCTGGCTGCACTACAAACTCACTGGAGAAATCAGGTGCCTTCAGCACCGGTGCTGTACACATGGCAGTTTTCAGGGCATCAAAAGCAGTTTGACTTGCTTCGGTCCAATTCACTCTCTTGGGCAGCTTCCTTGAAGTCAGCTCTGTCAAGGGGGCAACGATGGTGCCATACCCCTTGACAAATCATCTGGAATACCCGGTGAGACCTAAAAAGGCTCTCACCTCTGTCTGGGTCTTGGGGGGTTCCCAACCCAGAATGGTACCGGTCTACATCTGTAGGGGCGCCACCTGGCCGCTCCCCTCCTGGTGTCCCAAATACACCACAGATCCCTGCCCTATCTGGCACTTGCTGGCCTTGATAGTGAGGCCTGCCCTTTGCAGAGCCTTCAACACTTCAAAGAGGTGTTGCAAATGTTCCTCCTACGTGGAGCTGAACACAGCAATGTCATCCAGGTATGCAGCACTGAATTCCTCCAGCCCGGTCAGTACCTGGTTGATCAGTCTCTGGAGTGTGGCAGGGGCATTCTTCTACCCAAAGGCATGACTCGGAACTGGAAGTGTCCCTCTGAAGTTGAGAACGGCGACATCCTCTTGGCCCCCTCAGGTAAGGCAATCTGCCAGTACCCAGAAGTTATATCAAATGTCCTAAGGTAATGGGCAGCTCCCAACTGATCCACAAGCTCATCAGCTCTGGGGATGGGGCGTGCGTCAGTCTTTGTGACCGCATTGAGCCCACGGTAGTCCCAAAAAAATCTGACTACTGTAGGGGCACTGGGCGCTGCAGCCTTTGGCACTAAGAACACTGGGCTAGCCCAGGGGCTGCTGGAGGGCTCAATTACCCCTAGCGCCAACATCTTGGAAACCTCTTTCTTGATGCTGGCCCTGACCTTGTTAGCTACCCTGTAAAATGTCTGTTTCACAGGTAAACTATCTCCAGTGTCCACATCATGGACACACCAATTGGTGACACCTGGCGTCAGGGAGAACCGGGAGGCAAACTAACCCAACACTTGGCGACAGTCCCTCTGTTGCTTTGGGGTCAGGGTGGGTGAGAGGACCCCACCATCTACTGACCCGTCTTGCTCCTTGGCTGCCAGGAGATCAGGAAGAGGGTCACTTTCCTCTTCCATTCCAGCATCCGTAGCCAGAAGCATTGTCACTTCAAACATCTCAAAGGGGGGTTGGAGGCGGTTCACATGCAAGACTCTCAGGGTTGTCTGAAAGTCTTCAAGTTAACCAGGTAGGTTACTTCGCTCTTGCGCTTCACCAATGTACTTGTCTTGGAGTGCACAAGGCTCCACTGGCGCCATCACCCACACTTTCTGCCCAGGTTGAAATTCGACCAGAGTGGTATTCTGGTTGTACCATCTTTTCATTTCTTCCTGGCTAGCTTCTAGGTTCTCCTGTGCAAGCTTCCTAAAGCATTGTGTGTGGTTGCAGAAGGCCAGCACATAGCTGAACACATCCTGGGGGTTTCCCGTGGGATTTCTCCCACCCCTCCTTTACCAGCGTGAGAGATCCTCTAACAGAGTGGCCATACTGAAGTTCAAAGGGACTGTACCCTAAGGACTTCTGAGGCACCACCCTGTAGGCAAACAACAGACATGGTAGAAAGAAGTCCCACTTCTGTCTCATGGGCTCTGCTAGGCCCATAATCATACCTTTCAGGGTGCAGTTGAATCTTTCAACCAATCCATTTCCTTGGGGGTGGTAAGGAGTGGTGAACTTATAAGGTACCCCACACTCCTCCCATAGAGACTTCATGTACCTAGAGATGAAGTTGGTACCCCGGTCGGAGACAACCTCTCTGGGGAACCCCACACAGGAAAAAGAGAGAGGGGCAGGGTTGTCAGTCGCCGAGCAGGAGGTGGAGCCAGCATTGTAGAAGGCAGGCAAAGCCCTATTCAGGCCTAGGTGCTATCCCCTCCCACCACTCAAGGTGCAGATGCAGTCATTCAGCCTAGGGCTGACTCAGCCAGTCTCCTGTGGGCTCCCCAGCCCCTGTCACTCTCAAACCAGACAGTCAATTCACAAACAGGCCAAGGCACACAGAAAGGTCAGACAAGAGAACAGCAACTTTCAAAATGTGCTGTTCTCAAACACAGGATCTAGAAACCACCTTTCCTAAAAGATGTGTTATTAAATTCGGAGTTCAGGGATACCAGACTTTTATGTCCTACCTTGCTCCTATGGGAAGATATGCTGGTAGCCACTGTAGCCAGCATTCCCATGATAGCCTATGGGCAAGGTAGCCTTACTATAGTGAAAAAAGAAAATGGCTGTCATTCACTACCAGAGCATGTCACCTGCACTAGCACATGCTCTACCTTTCACATACACTGCATCTTGGTGATACAAATATGTCAATCATGGATAACCAATTACAATCACAATTTACACAAGGAGCACTTGCACTTTGACACTGATCAGCAGTGGCAAGGTGCACAAAGCATCTAAACCAGCTAAAATGAAATCCAGCACAGCGTCAAAAATACAGGAGGTAGAGGCAAAAAGATAGGGGAAACCACGCCAAAGATGCCAGGACTAACAGTTCTATGTTTGTTTCAGCATTGGCGCAAGTTACACACTGAATGCATGTCAATTTACATTGTGGCTGTTTGTGGGAAATGCCTATCTGATTTGGACAATGGTCATTTGTTCTGTATCTCATCTGTGGGATTGTGCTTGCAAGTTGTCATCTCAACTTTTATTTACTCTGCTTTTATGGTGCATTTTTCCACCAGACGCGTGGGATTGGCTGGCCGTTCCCTGGTTTTTGGTGCTTTTGGTATCGCGATTGGCCTCATCGCAACTTTTTTTACATTTGTGTTTCGCATTTTTTGCGGCTTTGCACTGATTTCAGTTGACACGTTAACTGGAGACTATCGCATGGTAACGCGGTGTTGTGAATACTTGCTTAAAACAGCGTAAATTTCCTGCGATAGACTGCGATGTTGAGTGTTGCGTTATGTTACTTTTTCGATGGTTATCACACGTTCTTGAGATTATGTCCCTAAATGCGGGATCCAGGGCCTAAATCACAACAATTTAAAGATACATTCATCTTTATTTTTTAAAGCTACCAAGACGGAATAACGTGTTTTCGACACCCCAACACTTAACAAAAAAAAAATATATAAACAAAATTATAAGGAGAAAAAAGAAAACAAAAGGGAGATGCAAGTGTCGGTATTTCAAGTTATTAGGAGTCTATCAAGGATCCTTTGCAAGGTATCTTGTGTGTGGCATTCCCTTGGATATATGTATCATTCTCTATACTGAAACAAGCATATGATACGGTGAGTTTAATCAAACACGATGCCATTAAAACGCGCATTGATGGTCTGCAAACGTGTGTCATAACAGCGTCTTAATTTATCACGATTCAAACTGATTTATGCCATGTGGAGAGTACATGTTTATGCAGGCCTCGCCTTGGCAGTGAGCGCAATGAGCTGTGAAGTACATTGTACCAGCTCACATTACAAGTTGCTCCACATGGTTAGTCATGCTCCTATAAAACTGCCTGTCATGACCTCTTTTAGAATGAATTTAACTATTTATCATCGGAATAAAATACGCCTGCCAGTGGAACGTGTACTTTGCTACCGAGCATTCCTTTGAGAACGTTGCCATTCTGCCTCATAATGCTGTGTAAAGTGTGTCAACTGGAATTTAAGATGCCCATCGCTCATCCACTCAGTTCCTCTGGTGATGTGTTGTTTGAACTAAGCAGTTGGGACATAATTTAATTCCTGCAATTGAGTCGGACGTGTGCCCTGCCAAGAGTCTCGCACCCACACGATGTGCAAACCTGTTTCAGGGCGTCGGGGTTTTTTTAACTAGAAAAAGAGACGTCTGGAGTCACTGTCTGTACACACTAAAACGCACTGAACTTTTACAAACACATTTTTCCTTCAAGCATATGAAAGTAATTTGGGAAAGAAACGTCTTAAACAGGGAGCCTGAGATATTGTGACTCAGAATAGGGATTTCGCGTGGAAATAAAAAAAAATATTATTTGTATGCATTCCAGTAAAATGTATCTTAGTAACAAGAACAGATAAGGCGGTTTCGAGATATACACCCTGTGGGGAGCACATCGTTACCTTGAGAACTTGCAGACTGAGGGCCATTTGTACATAGTGCTTTGTAACAAAAGTTTACACCTCCTTGAGGTAGGCTCAAAGTAGGAGAAAAAAACCAAACTTTTCAACTTTCCAAATGTGCTGCACTTAAAAGTACACATACAAAGTAGGGAATATTTTAATGTATGTTTTAGCATAATATTTAGTAACAGAATGGTATCCTTCGAGTACAAAACCTTTGCTTGTCTTTCACAGTTGTCTTTGCAAAATTGTGCAGAGGTGTGTCTGACATTACACAGTCTCAGCACAGCATCTGTGGTTGCTGCACTGGGTTGCTTAAAAAAGAGTACATTTGCCCCCTGGCTTCTCAGGCAGACAATTGAATATATGGATCTCAGTGGTCCATTCTTCGGGCAGCAAAGCTATCCTGTAGGCTGCACAGATATTATAGGCTAATTCAACAATCCTCAGGGCACACAGATCTTATACTCTGAGTTCCTGTAAGAATTCTGAAGCAAAAAGGGAAAAACTGTACTAACATTTGAAGCATTTTGAAGCAATGCAGAACAGCAACTACAGTGCCCCAGAGATTTCCTTCGATTACAGACTGTGTACTGTGCGCATGTTACACACACACACACACACACACACACACACACACACACACACACACACACACACATCAGTTTTCATACGTCAAACACTCCTTTAGGCTTTAAAGATTGTGAGAAAACAGGTTGTCAGTGAGGATGTGCAGGCAAGCTTAACTTAAGACAACTGTGTACATTATTTAACAGCACAAAAACAGTAAACAAAATAAAAAAGAACACAACAAATATCCCACCAACAGTGCCTAGAAATAGAGAGCAATGTAAATAGAAAATGTCACTAAAACAACTAAAATCTAAAAAGGGGAACTGTAGCTCCTGTTCGAACAGCTCAAGACCTGGCTGTTCGAGCAATAGCGGACCACCCCTCCCCAAGCGCCTTGAGACCCTCCGGGTGAGTAGTGCGCTATATAAATGCTATGATTGATTGATTGATTGATATGATTTTTTACAGTTTTGTTATGTAAACTATGACTTCGATGTAGTTCTTCACGGTTTGTTTTTCCTTCCAGAGGTTACATGTCTGAACTTGCACTGAATGTGAAAGACAGGCTATTGTAGCCCAAAGGATCCCACCCAATATCTTGTTGAAGTGGATCATTTCTTTTGGGTTACTAACGTCCTAGGCCACATCCTGGACGTAATTTGCTCCCATAATAATAATAATGCAGCCAATAGAATTGATCCGGTGGCCCTCAGCCTCGCTCTAGCCGAATCTCAGCCTGACATAGCTGAAGATATTAATACTGCACTGGGGAATTGTAATAATTGGATTGATAAGGTGGTGGAGCGCCTTACTCCTGAGTGTCAACCTAGTTGCTCCAAAAGTTCCCTTTCTAAGCATTGGTTCTCTATCTCCTTGGAAATGCATAAATAGCAACGTAAAACGCTGGAACAGAAATGGAGACAGGATTATTGTACTGTGCCTAAAGCCTCCTCCAAAATGGCTCAAAAGTCCTACTATGCCCCCATTGTTCAAGCTAAAAGCACCTACGAAGTTGAGCATATTGCCCTATTGGGCAATAACACCAACGTAATTTTTAATATCATGCAAAGCTTTGTGCGCCTAAAGCAGACACTAACAGCCATACCCCGAGTCTCTCATGGTGCCAGGAACTTTCCGACTTTTTTATTTACAAGGTTCGGGCGCTACAATCTCACTCTGGTGATTGGGACAACCGACTGGCAGCTGCGGCATCTTCCAAACTGGCACTTCGATCCACCCACGTCAAACTTGCTAACTTTGAACCCATATCAGTGGCGGATTTTCTGGCTGCCCTTACCACCCTTAAATCCGGCTCACCCAACGACCCGTGTCCAGCTAAACTCTTGGCTGGTGCATTCGTTATGATTAGTCCATGCTTGAACTTATTGATTACTGCATCCCTAGCATCAGCTACAGTCCCCTCTCCTTGGAAGCAAGCGATGATTATCCCCCTACTAAAAAAATCCTCTCCGGATCCCAATCTTCCTGCCAGTCTTTGCCCTATTTCTCTACTAAATGCTGTGGCTAAGGTGTGTGAGAAACTGGTGAATAAACAGCTGACCACTTTTGTGGAACAGCATGACCTTCTTCACCCAGCTCAATCTGGTTTTAGGGCCTCTTACAGAATGGAATCAGCGCTGGTGGAAATTTTAAAGTCCATAGTGAATCATTAGATGCTGGAGGCAGGGCGACACTGGTCCTCTTGGACTTGTCAGCTGCATTTGACACTGTGCCTCATTTCCTGCTCCTGGCTCGTCTTCAGGAGCTTGGCATTACAGGCTCCATATGCAAGTGGTTGAAATCCTTCCTTGAGGGTAGAACGCAGCAATCTACAACCCCACTTTGCATCTAATACTCAGAATCTACTGACTGGGGTTCCCCAGGAGTCAATCTTGAGCCCCCAACTGTTCACCATCTATATGTCAACCCTCATCCGGATGGCAGACGGACTTGGCTGCTAAAGTCATTGCATAGGCTGATGACACCCAGCTTCTTTTCACCTGGACAAAACATGAGACGTCCTCTTCCCATGTTGAAACCTGTCTTATGGCAGTGTTTGATTGGCTCACTGCTGCCCAGCTAAAATGCAATGAGGGTAAAACCGTGATTTTATTCTACAGTAACTTTCCTCCTCCGTATTGGCATCCTGTCTGGCCAGATGAGTCTCCCAAGCCTACCCCACGGGGTCCGCCTGGCAAGAACCTAGGGATCTGGTTCGGTGGAAAGTTAAGTTTCGGTACTCAGGTTAATAAACTGACAGGATTGTGCTGTGGCATATCGAAATCACAAAAAAGTTCCTGCCTTTACTCCCTCTATCTGCAAGGGAAACTGTCCCTCGAGCATTCATCATCTCTCGTATTGACTATGCCAATGCACTGTATACTGGTCGGACTGGCTATCTACTAGATATACTGCATGTTGTCCAAAACGCCACAGCCAGGACTCTTATTAACCTCCCTAAGAGCATCAGCGTCAGGCAGCACCTTCATAACCTGCACTGGCTACTTTTGAAATTACGGGTTCAATTCAAGTCCCTGGTAATGGCCAATGCTGCTCTCTATGGTATGGTCTGGGGTACTTAATGAAACACTTTCAGTTATATGCCCCCACCAGGCAAATGATCTCTTCTACTATGGTGAGGGCATTCACTCCCAGATTCTGCCTTAAAAGAACCGGTGGCAGCTTCCTGGCCTACACGACGGCGGCCTGGAACCAACCACTGTTTGACTTTCGCAGTCTTCAGGGTCCCACAAAGTTTGCAAAGAGACTAAAAACTTTTCTTTTCAATTAAGCCTTCTCTCCTCTCTTTGCTGTTTTCTTTTTGCTTTCGCTATTTCCACTTTTGGCTCACGCCAGGACACTCTTAGAGTAGCTGTGTGCATTATAAACTTCTATAACATAACATAACAACATAACTAACAATCCCTGAACCCGGATCTGGGGCACTGTGGTAATGGAAGCAAACCTATTTCACTCTCCACAATATCACACCAACAAATGGTACTAAGAAAAATAGACACGTTTAACTAAAATATTTATTGCAACATACTGAACCTGTTTCTTGAGTACCTCTACAACAAACAAATAGAATATAATAAAAACAGCAAGAATGCATGTTGCAAACAACGAGAATAATGAAAAATACACTGCTAATTACCCCAAACATCACTCATGACATATTTAATGGCTTTCTCAATAATATGAATCCAACATTTTCTGTAAAATGATTGATGAAAACATGTTGTATGGTGGGTGTGCAAGTTATAGTTACCTAAGGGGGCAAATTGTAGTTACTGGAGATAACTCTAACAATAACAGCTGAGTTTCTATGGTTTTGGGTGTGTAAATTCTGAACTGAATTATAACGTCACTGTAACCTTTGTTTGTTTGTTTTTGTGACTGTCTAGGGTTTTTTTAATTCTATTTCCTAACTACAACATCCTTTTACACTTTGTTTTTTCAGTGAATACACACTCAAACAACATCTTGCACACCCTCTCAGACACCCAGCCAACCAGTCACATACCCATTCACAGACCCATACAAGTACTCATACATCCGCTTACTCATCCATAGAGCCACTCACACAACCACTCACTCACCCATAAAGCTACTCATACAAAATACATATGTATATGTAGATAAAACATTACATATATAATACACAAAGAAAAGCATAGTTACTTGTATGTCTTGCATTGTTTTAAGCAATTCCAGATTAGATTTAATGCAACATTTCTGGAAAATATGCCCTAAACATAGGTGAGTGTTGGTGATTAAAAATTTCAGTGCTAATAGAAATAGGCCAGACTAAAAATATTGGACATAAAAACGAAAAGAAGAGACAAAATAGTATGTTACAAAACATTCTCCCAGTTCATAGCACATAAGGTGGATGGGTGTCTTTGGATGAGTCATATGTTGACTTAATCGCCATCGGAGGAACTGTCGGTGTCATGAGGTGCACACATAACATACTTGTGATCATTAGAGAAACCCAATCAAGCATGCGTGTTTTTCTAGTTTAACACATTCAATCGAACAGCAATCGGCTGCTCATGTGAGGTACTCGGAAATTTTAGAAATTCTTCCTTTGAAGTGTCGAAGATTAAATAAACCCCTGCGCTACATTATAGCTGCACCAGGTATAATGTATGCAGGGTGGGCGTACCCTTGCAAGAAAGAGTCGTAGGCGTGGCTGCGACGCTTCTAGGATGCCAATGCGTTAAAACCTTATACCTGCCTTGTGGCAGGCCTAAGGGTGACGCAGGCCCTTTCACATGGGACTTGCCCCATGCGAAATGAACATTGCTGGAGTTGCATCAGGCTTCTGACACAACTCCAGCAATGCGCCACTTCATGCACTTACAGATACGTCAGTTATACTGACGTATCTGTCCTTCCTTGCGACATGATGCGTCATATAGTAAATATGGCGCTTCATTGGTCTTGCAAGGAGGGTGCACTAAGAAGTGGCACATCGCTGCTTTCACGCAGCGATGCGCCACTTCTCGTAAATGAGGCTCTATGTTCTTAAAAAGAGGCACAAAACCACTTGCCAATGATGAGATGAATATGATTGGCTCTAAATCAGCAAAACAAATTAGATATTGTGTGTGTAACAACATTTGAATCTCTGTAGCAGTTCTGGTTGTCTACAGATTATAAAATTCAGCCACAAAAGTCAAAGGGACATATTTTGTAAGCAAAATGCATGTCCTTTATGTCAATACTAGGCCAAAGGATATTTCTGACAATGTTTCAAGGTGGTGGGTACAAGGTCCTTCCTCAACACTGTATTGTTTTTTAAACTATAATCACACATGGCAGCCTAGGTTCCAACCTACAGCAGGTAACTTTTGTAAGAAATAAATGAGAGTCATTATTCAACAGTTCATGGTTTGTAGTGATGGATGAAGTAGAAGTTACTGATAAAGCACCACTTAACCCTGTCATCAAAGCACTAAACATTCAATGCCATGATATAGTAACACACAAAAGTGAGTGTCCCAGGGGACTTCTGCAATTTGCTGTACTAATATATACATGGTCATATTCATTTTCTTTTAAACGCATGTTGGAAAAAGAATTTCCATGAATCGAACACTTGTGAATTGTACATGGTTTCATACCACCCTACAGATGTTGTAGTTGGAGAACAAGTGCTACTATGTATTAACCATGTCACTAGTTATGTATCACTAACTGGAAATGGTGCTTCTTCATTAGCTCAATACTCAATAATGCATTTGTGGATATATTGCCATTGTTTTGTGCATCAGTGTTAGATTATAAGGTTCGAAAAGAACTGTTTTCTGACCCATCACGAAGGACTGACCTGCCGCCTGTGATTTTTTAACTTTGGTTGGACCCTGGTCTGGGCTGGTCTCCTTGCCTCCCGCCGCCTGGCTGCCTTTTGCCATCGTTGTTGCGAGGCCGCCGAGCGGAGAGCAGGACCACAACTCCCATCACCCCATGCGCCCCACGCCTCATCAAACCTCGCCAGGAGGTGCATAAAATCACCGAAAGCCCGCCTCGCGGGACGTCGGGGGAAGCCCGGGCAAAGGGCGGGCCGTCTGTGGCCGTCAGGGGCTGCAGGAGGCTGGGCCGGGCCGCCCCTCTAACTTTCTGCTCTTTACTCTATTTTCCAGCTGGGAGTACATGACAGTAAGCTGTGTTCTGCTTGTCCCTTATTTGCTGTTAGGCTAACATCATAGCCACTGGGCTCACCCCATACCTGTATATGACAGGTCCATATTAGAATATTTTCCATACTGTTATTGATCTGAGGACCCAGGATGTCTACAGGTGTTCCGAACACCTTACTGCCTATTGTAGGGGTTTCTCTACTTGGGCCGTTAGATAAATATTTTGCTAGGGCCACTAGAGAAATAGACAAGGAGATGACATTGGCTGAGAAATGTGCGGAGTGCCGTTTCTCCATTGAACTCTTAAAAAACAAGCCAATAATCTCGCCACAGAAGGTTGCACCCATTACACAATCATATAATAACATGCCAGTAGATGTAGACGCAGAGCTGTTTAGCACTGAAAATATCCCACTAATTTTTCAAGACAGGTCACCACTGTTACACGCTACGGAAAAAACTAATGATCTTACTATTAATGGGCCACTTGTTACTTCAAACTCTCTAATAGATTTAAACTCCCCCATACTCTTAGACGCAGTCTCTCAGTCTAACAGAAACGCATCTTCTCCTGTTTCTAATTCTCCAGTAGAGGCTGTAGTATGTATGGAGACACAACCGCCAATAGCAGTTAGTGTAACCAAGGACAAACTACAAACTAAGAAGTACATGAGAATACATCGTTCTCCACCTAAAAAAAGAAGGAGAAAGAGAGGGGTCAGAAAAGGGGAAACAATCTCATGTATTCCTTCACCTCCTGTGGATCTAACAAATAGGTCACCTAAGGAACTAGGGAAGGATGTATTAATAGGGCCTCCAACAATAATAACTTCGTCTTCAGAAGCCTTGCCGACTAAAGGGATAATGGAGGCTACTGAATGCCTTCTAAAATCTCTCCTACTTCCACTCATAGAGAGAGTCAAAAGGTTGGGGGAAAAATGGATTGTATTTTGGCAGCCTCCAATTTAATTGAAAACCCTAAACCAACCAATCCAAGGGAAACCTGTTCTAAAATTAAACATTCAATACAGAAACCATCCAGGCCACAAACGGACACGTCCGTACCTAAAAGTACGCTTGTTGATACAAATTCTTTTAAATCGGTGGCCACGCAAGATACACATAAAGAGAAGGCTAAACCAGAAACCGAAAGTCCTTCCCACTAGAAACGACCCTCCAACGAAGGCAACTAAAACGAATAGAGTAAAATCTAACTTCAGAAATATTGTAGACTTACCCCCAGAATCATCCAACTATGTCATTATTTTAACAGGAGTCCCGGTCGTGCCAGTAGGAAACATAGAACCTAACACAAGCCTTAAAATAAAGTTATCCACTGGCTGCGTAACAACAGACCTCTCCCATTACATCTAAATGAAGACATAGTATCAGTAAGACGGTGCAATTGGGTGTGCCCTCGCCGTAAAGATATTGAGGGGGATGCGGTGATAGTAAATTTTAGGGATCATAGGGTGGTCACGTACATCAGCGATTGGTTTCCAGGGAGAAGTGAGGGTGGCGTATCATCTCATAATTTGAGCTATTTTTATCCTGAAGCCCTGATGATGCCCCCAAATAACCCTCCAATCTTGCGCAGTCTTGATACTCCACATTTCCCTATTGTATCCCACATTCTACCGCCCCCAGACAGTATAATAACAATTTTCCCCCTTTTCTTCCACCTCAACGCCCAAATAGGTACTCTATTCCTTTTGGTAATGACTACCACCCCATAAATCCAAATGAGTACTGGAACATCCCACTACACAACTTATTCGAACCCCTCTCTGGATTAGACGTAAATGAATGACTCATTCCATCTACTTTTTATGAGGGAATCACCTGAGAGTACACGATTAACTGTAACACATCAGATGAATTCTTCACTGTTACTCCTATTCCGACAAGTAGATCGCCTGAGTCACTACAAGAAATGAGGGGGAAGCACTGTGTAGAAAAATTGGATTTGAATGTGCGTGTAGGAACTGGCAATGCGACATTGAGTCCTACAAAACTGCAAGACATGGTGATTTGTTTATCTTCCCAAGAGGAAAATTATGATTGTATTGTGGTGGTAATTTGTCATATAATAGTATGGCTATGTTGTCTTCCTCTGCTAACCTTAACATCGGAAATCCTCCTAGCCCGCCTGAAGACCACCTGGAAGTTAATCCGGGTGGAAATGCTGGAACCTATGATAGTCATAACATGGTTTCATCTCCTGTAATAAGAGCTTCCAAATATGGGGGGGAAAAAGGAGTGTGCCTAAATACTCTACATCCTTACCTGTCTATTCCCCAAATCTGGTACTTAATTGGAATGTGGCTGGTCTTGTAACAAAAATTGGTTCCCAACCATGGCTGGACATAGTGAACAGTTATTCCATCTTATGTTTCCAGGAAACTTGGGCACTAAGCCCAGTGCATCTCCTAGGGTATCAGACTTTCCATGTACCAGCGTTGGCGAGCAATCAGGGAAGGAACAAGGGTGGCTATGCACCTATAATAACATTACCAGTGGATTAGCTGTGTTGAAACACATTCCTACAGAATTCTATCAGATTGTTGTGATTGGGTGGGGTAGTTCTCTTAATCTCATTTTAGTACATTTCTACAATAACCTGGCGCAGAAGCTTTGAAACAAATTTTAAATGAACTAAGTCATACAGTTGTCACATTAAAAGAATCTATAGGTAGGGAGTGCATGCTCGCCTGCCTGGGTGATTTCAATTGTAATATTTGCCAGTATGGCCCAAAGGGAATTTGTGGTTATGACTTTTCTATGGATGATACCTTGAACCACTTTATTCACTCCAAAACAGGGGATACTTTAAATAATTTTCTTTTTTATTTTAACTTGGATTATGTAAATGACTTATGCTTATTGCCCGTGCCTTTCCATCCAACTTTCCATGGAAGAGGTTCAAACACCGTGATTGACTTCACCTTGTTTTCTAAATCACATGCTTACCTACTCTCATCATGGAAAACTTTGGACGACATCTATGGCGATCATTATGCAATAGCATTTAATATAAATAAGCATATAGGGAAACAGGCAATTAGAGAAAAAAGTCTTATTTACCAACAACCTATTTCCGTTGGATGCACCAACGGCTACACTCTCAAATGGGATAAGGTGGTACCTGAGGTTTTGTTTGACACTTTCTTATCTAAAAGAAAGTTAGAGATTAACATTTGCCTATCTCCTTTAGATGATCCCTTAAAAATTTTTGACTCTTTTTCTAAGATACAAGAGTCTCTAAAACTATTATTAACTCGCCAGTTTAAACCAGGACCTAATAAACCCAGAGGTTGGTTTGATAAGAATTGTACTTCTGCATTAAAATCCCTAAAAAAGCCCATGCATGCTATCCCTAGATCCCCAAAGGAGATTAGACAGGCTAGATACCAATATCGCGGTGCGATTAAGAGTAGGGAAACATTTTTGAACCAACAGGCTTGGGAGGCCTTAATTTTTTCTTCTAAAAATAAAGATCCAGATGCTTTTTGGAAGGCTGTAAACGCACTTTTTGCACGAGGAAAACAACCAGAGTTGCTGGATATAGCAATAAATGGGGATACTTGTGTTGCCCATTTTCAGAATCTGTATGGTAACTCTGACCTCTCTTATCTATTTCCTACGCCCTATATTGCACCTCCCCATAAAACTGGATCTTCTTCGAGAAATCCCCCGTTGGATATTGTTTTTACCTGTGAGGAGGTGTTTCTGGCAATGAGAGAAAGCCCATCTGGTAAGGCACCGGGCCCGGATGCAATACCGATTGATGTATTTAAAGCCGAAATTGATTTCTGGGCCCCCTTATTAACCACATCAGTGCTAAGGCAATTCCCCTTGATTGCTGTAACTCCAGATTTCCCATTGTTCATGACGAGCTCAGCTCGTCATGAGCACACGACCAGTGTACTGCATGACGAGCTGAGCTCGTCATGAGCGGCGAAGGGGTTAACTATAGTGATGAATTGTGCTAATACCCATGGATTAATACCAACGTGGTCAGAAGCGATAGTAGTCCCCATATTTAAAAAGGGGGACAGGCATGATCCATCTTGCTATCGCCCAATTTCTCTTATCGATGCTTAAATGAAGGTAGCTGGACGTATTATTTTAAAACGCGTCCAACAATGGACCGAGGAGGCCAACATCCTTTCGATCTTTTAATATGGATTTCGACAAGGCATGGGGACGGTTGAGCAGAGTCTAAATTTATATTTTTTAATTTCCAAATACATCGAAGCCAAAAAGGGGAACCTTTTTATAACTTTTATTGACTTGAGCTCAGCCTTTGATTGTGTTGATCACAATCAGTTATGGGCCACTTTAAAAGATCTTGGTCTGGACCCTTCAATCCTTAATTTCATCAAGGAAATATATAGGGATGCAGGAGCAAGGGTGCGTTTTGGTCCACGAGGGGAGTGCTTGCCAAGATTTTCTATCAAGAGGGGGGTGAGACAGGGGTGCATTTTAGCCCCCCTACTCTTCTCCCTCTACATAAATGCAATTGGCGACCACCTTAAGAGCTTTCAATATGATTACCCCTTGATCCAGGGCGGCCCTGTCCCCATCCTTTTATATGCGGACGATGCCGCGATTATGTCCCAGACCAGCTTGGGCCTACAAAGGGCTGTCTCAAAGTTCACACTTTTTATGAGGGAAAAGGGACTCAAGGTTAATATCTCAAAAACCTTTTCCATGTCCTGTCGACAAGGTACAAAGAAAATACCCTGCCCTATTTTTATAGAGGGCAGAAAGATAGAGACAATAAACCAATTTCCCTATCTTGGGATCTCTTTTC
Source organism: Lissotriton vulgaris (assembly GCF_964263255.1). Classification (NCBI taxonomy): domain Eukaryota; kingdom Metazoa; phylum Chordata; class Amphibia; order Caudata; family Salamandridae; genus Lissotriton; species Lissotriton vulgaris. The sequence continues at coordinate 659,016 of NW_028251987.1, read as the reverse complement.
ACAGGAAATGCTCCTGGCAAACTGCAATTAAAGCCAGAAGATTAGCATTTTCCAAAGCGATTGGAGCATTGCAGAATTTTGCCATTAAAATTGGGGGAAGACCCGTTAAGGAGTTGATTGTTATTTATCAGGCAAAATGTGTTGCAACGGCCATCTATGGTTCTGGTATCTGGGGGATTGATTCCCCAATTTCTATTCAACAAACTGAAAATCGCTTCCTCAGATACCTCCTGGGGGTTCCTAAATCAACACCTAACGATTTTATACACATTGAACTAGGCCTCCCCTATATCTCCGACATTATATTGACTGAGCCCATTCTGTTATGGCATAAGCTATGGCTAACCCCAGAGACAGCCTTTAATCGTAATACCCTATCTGACTGTTTACAACTTGATGGTGTAAAGCATATTAAATGGCTGTGTGTGGTGGAAAAAATGTTGAACGATATTGGCCACCCTGAATTTTTTAAAAATCCAACTAGCATGGAAACAATATCAAGGAAAGTGTTACCTAAAATGGCTATGGACCATCTAGCGAACAAAAGATGGACCACTGAAAAACTGAAAAAATCAGTCCTAGACTATCAACAAATTACAACGGAACAGGGTCTGCAATTGTACCTTGTTAGTGACACTAATTCCTATGCCAGAATGCTTCTCTCAAGGTTCAGATTGGGTTCTTTTTTCCGTTTAATTACATTTCCAAAGTGTAATGATTGGTCGAGAAAAATGTTGCCCTGTCCCTGTGACGATCTTGCCCCTCAATCTAACCTGCACTGCACTTTATTTTGTAAGTTTTATCAGGTTCCTAGAAAGATCCTTCTTAAACCAATTCTTAGGGAGTGGGGTCTCCGATCATGTAGAGATGCGTTTATTAGACTACAAAGGATGGAAATCTTGGAAGTGATCTACATTTTAGCTACATTTCTGAAACTTTTGGTAAAATTTAGGACTTCGATGTACATAGATAAATCGTTTATATGGTTTTTTAGAAACTTTTAAAATGCACAAGATTTTAAGGATAAAATGTTTTTAACTTTGATTGAATATATATGTGTAAATGATTTTCCGATATCTCACCTGTTTCTTCTAAATGGACAATGTACTGGCTTTTTCTGACTTAGATTTGTTTTGTGGTATGTATCTATTCCTTTTTTAACAAATGTATGCTTTTATGATATCATAGTTTATATTGAATAAAGCTTTTTTTAATTTTTTTTTAAATTTTTAACTGTTTAATTTCAAATTTGCCAATGCAGGATACCTGATCTGAGTGTTTATAATGCCTAATTTAATAATACAATAGTGCCTAAATGAGCTTGTCCATGCTGTAATAACCCCAAATATCCTTAACTAGATCTAGGGCTGAGGATGGAATGTGGTTTATTAAGTACACCCTTTTAGGAAGTGTGTGTATTCCATTGTTGATAGCTTTAAAAAGGGCTTTGCAATTTTCTTTATCTTTTTCTCTAATTAATTCTCTATCTTTTTCAGTATTTGCTCAATTAATTGTAAATGACATAAAGGACTGATACCAGGAATCTTTTATTTCTAGTAGGACTTGGTACTAGAAGAAAACCAGAAACATTCATATTTTCCTTAATTTAGGAAAACATTCTTTCACAGCTGAAAGTCTGGAATGTTCAAACCATCATTGGCATAGCATAACTACATTTTATATAGTGACTATTATAAGAGTTGTGTGTGTTACAATGTGAACTATGATTATTAGTGTTAGGTCCGTGGGTGTGTAAAAAACAATGCATCCAGGTGTCAGATTCATATGGGCAAATGGCTAAACTTCCAGTAGGGAACAAAGTAGAATTAGAGTTTCTATTTTGGAGCACATCGCTTATATCTGATTCTGATACATTCATTTAAAAATACCAGTTATTGAACAGAGTCTAATTGAGTTTTGGTATAGAAGGTCTTTCATAGTACCAATTCCCAGGCAGTCTGTTGGATAGTTTGATTTGGAAAAATAATTTCTTGGGTATTATGTATGCTCAAAATAAGGCTTCTTTACCTTGAATTTACCAAAACTTGGATCCCCAAAAATATTTCATCAACATTTGCTTTTCAATCTTCATATCCCTGGAAAGCAAGATTTTGACTAAACTCAGTGGAATAAATTAGCTTGTTGGCAGTGATAACTAGACACTTGTCCCAGACATGATGTTTCATTAGGTGTGATATTTATGTCATTGTATGAATTACTTACACTATCACAATTTTTGAATGATAATGTCAGATGACATCTACTTCAATAGCAGACACAAAAATGATTGTTCATAAATTAAGGAAAATGGCAACTTCCATTGCCAAAAATTTAGAAAATGAAGGCTTCCACTACCTAAGTCGAACCATAAGGCCTTTATGTTGAAAGCACAAAGAGAAGTAAAAATACCAATCTAAAGACAGTGGGCCTCATTTACAAGGTCATTGCACCGCTGGTGTGTCACTTTTTTTTTACACACTGGATGCGTGGTGTGCCTGCCCATATTTACAAGACCATTTAAAGTCACACTACGTGACTATTTATGACCTTGTAAATATGGGCCCCTTTCACGCATTACTCTGCATGAAACGGGTATTCCATGGAAGTTGCTGTGGGTGATGCCATGGAAACTGACACATTCCCAGGTGGGAATGTGTCAGAATCCTACGACTCCCCAGGGGAGGTTGTAGGAGTGGTGCAACACGGAAAAATATTTTTTTATTTCTCCTTGTGTTTTCCTCTTTTTATGTGTGCTGCAGAATGATTGTTTTTGTGCGGGAAGGTATTCCTGCCTGCACAAAAACTTTCATACCCACAACGCAGGCACATTTGCAACAAGACGCAAGGGTACCTGTGCTGGTGCATGGCAGCCATTTGTACACCAGAGCAGGGGAAAGCACACAGATGCATCTTATTGTTGTCAATATGACTCATCCATGTCCTTTTAAAATGACACAGCTCCGCACAGCAAAATGGCTTGTGGCACTGGCCTGTATCCTTTTTTTTGTAAATGAGGCCCAGTGTGCACAGCTGACCAGAATCTAGGAACCGTTTTACCCCAACTGATTGGACGTAGAGATCAGGTACCCAATGCGGTCATCATATTCAAAGTCTTTATCTTCTGAGCCAGTCTGTAAATTGGAAGTAGGAATGCTACAGATTGGAAAGTTTGCATGCTGTATCCAGAGAAGTAATCTTAAGGTCCCACTGAAGCCGTTAAAAGGCTCTGAGATAAAACTCATGTTGTGCAACCACCAAGGTAATCTTGTCAGGCAGATACTTTCCAAGTCCTGCTTGGTTAAAATGTATACTTTCAGGCTTACGGGCAGATTTACTAACATTTTGTACAGCACAAAATCCAAATTTTGGATTTACATTCCCATGCAAGGTTTGTATTGCCCTGGAAAGTTGCACAAAAGTAATACAGAGCAGTGCTTTGTGCTGCTGCGCATTACTTGCGACAAGGAGCATTCTATGGGTGGTACAAGAGCATTCTTTTGCAATCACCCAAGGTTTTTGATGCAAAGCCCAATCTACAAACAAAGGTCAACAGGCCTTTGCACCAAACAACCCAACCATTCGAGGTGGGCACTAAAATAGAGAACTGCTTCTATTTTTCCAAACCATTCCGACTTTGCATGTGTGCTGCATTGCACAACACACATACATAATGAAAATAGTTTGAAAGTTTGTCTAAGCATAGTCAATTGTAGTGGGTAGGTACCCTTCCAGTACCAAACCTATGCTAGACATTACACAGACACGTTTTTACAATAGTGCAAAGGTGTATATATAGCAGCAGGAAGCCTGATTACCAGCAGGCTGGGGAATAGAGTCAGGAATTTCCCATTTGCTATGTACTTACTAGAAAGATACATTTCCAATCGGGGATTAGATAGTTTTACTGCAATAAGAGTCATCAAAACATTGTGTGATTTCGAACAACTGGTTACCACACTGTATGAAAACTCAACACTATTTAGAGGCTACTTAAAAAAAAGTTAAACAAAATTTACTGAAGCAATCTAAAAAAACATTACACTAGCACAAAGAAAAGAAAACATGCTGCTCACAGGCAAATGTATCATTAGGCGTACTGCATTCTGATCTTTTGTTGGTTAATTTTTACCATGATTCATGGGAAATGTGGTTTTTTCATATTGTGCTGGTATTAAAAATAAGGCAGAGTAAGAAAGCATTAGTCTTGTCATAAAAGTTGATCGATGCACTCCTAACTTACTATACGTATTTTACCAGCTTGAACAAGCAGTTGGACAAAAAGTAACATAAATCAAGTAAAACAGATGGAAATAAAAATACAGCAGAGCAGGAAATTGAGACTATCTGTACTCAAAAGCAAATTCAAACAGTCCAAAGACAAAAAGTGCATTAGAAAATATAATTAAGCACTCTATATTTGCTTTAGATTATTATCCATACTCATCTGAAAGGTTTCAAATTAGGAGTAGAATGCTGGTTTCCAAGCTCCAGGTCACATGGTTTCCACTGTAAAAGGCAAATATATAAACAAATACACTTCTGCTTTGCAAGCATCTTCAAATTGGGTGTAACTGGATCATGCCAGGTTGGGTGGAACAAGATCATGACAGGTTAAAGATGTGGATTAGTACACACATAATTTTATGCATATTCTAGTAAACTGTTGCATAAGGTTATTTGTTATAGACATGTACTCCTAGCAAAGCAGAACCAAGCATGCCTCTCATTCTTCATCTTCAGTGATGTATACAAGCAGATCAAACATATTTGGTGTAAAAAGATGCATGAAATTTTAGTACTACTCATGGGAATATTTACACCATAATACATATAGGTAGATCTTTATCTGAAGCTAAATGGTAAAGTTTAAATAATTTGGTTTTACTGTTTAAGCTTTAGAGGTAAAACATTAAATTTGATCATAAAATATATGGTGAGTCAGTCTTTGCATATGTTTTGCTAATAAACCTTTATTACATTTCAGATTTCACTTCTTTAAAATGTCATAGTATACTCTTAAATATGTTTACTACACCCAAACATAGAGGCCCAGTGTATCAAATGTAAGGTATGAAGCAGTCTTTTATTTTTTACAGTGACTGATTAGCATCTCAATCTTCATTTTAAATTGTGACAGATGTGGGAGCAGAACCCCGAACCCTAAAAATTCAAGACACCCCAAAATTCTGAAAACTTAAAATGTACCTCTCCTACTCTGATCCAGATCTTTTAAAAGAGACACCTTCTCCATCAACAGACCTAACAATAATTTAGGAGAGTTTTAAGTGTTACTGGGACCACTCAATAACTGAGTTCTAGATCTGAGAAAAGTTAATGAGTTTTATTACATAATTCTCAGAAAATAGCAATACAGAACAATGCAAAATCTTCCAGAATATTGCCATGAAGGCTTAAAGACAGAGTACATAATTAAAAATCTGAAATATTCTACATTCCAAATGAGCAGCAAAATCAATAAGAAATCGGCCAGCATCCTTAGAGCAAATCCTAAGATCATAACTGTCAAATTTTCCAGAAAAACAGACAGCATCTCCATTGGGAAAGAAAAAGTCTCTGTCTCCCTCCTAAAATAAGGGGTTTTATACTCATTTTCAGCTTAATAAATGATTACAAACTACAGTCTGACAGTGGATCTGTTACTGTCAGCAGAGGGTCTCATGATCACCATGTAGTTTGTCAACCATTTAACTTGATGTCTGTGTCTTTATAAGTATATTGATAATTGAATAGTAAAATGCTATTTTTAACAATATTGTTTACATAACTTTATTGATTCTAGGTGAATTTGCACGGACGTGTCTGCACTTTATCCAGGAAAAAGGCAGGAAAAGACATTATTTTAAACAAATCAACAATGGTGCTAACTGGTGCTGATTTTAATGGAAACCCCAAAAGCTGGCATGTGCATCTTTATATACCTTTTAGCCTTCATATTTTAAAGAGGAAGTTGTTTGAAATTATACATTTTATTGCTAAGAAGAAGATCGTGTCCTCATCTTGTAGATTTGTAATATTTTATTGGTCATGCTGTGTAATATATTATGGTTTTTAGTAAGTGAAATAAATATACTTAGACTTTGATAGTCTGACAGTGGCATGAATAGCGATAACCAACACAGGCTAAATAAAAAAATGCTATGTAACATCAAAAGCTCATAACGCTATCCCATTTGTAAATAAGCTTCAAGCAGCTGCGACAACATGTCATCACAGAAAGTTCTGTAAAATGCAACATTTTTTAACAATAAGCTATAAAGCAGTAAAAGAGTGTTAGCCCAGCAGTGGATCGCCAGGGAGGAAACCATGGAGATTTTCAATACATCAAAAACACTAAAAAATTCATTAAAAATGTATGCACATTAGGAAAATAACGAATTATGTCATAATGTCCTTTCCTCGGGGAGAAAGATGTGCAGGAGAACTAGATGGGAGGGGGAATGAGCAGAAGTGAATTGATGACATCCAAACAAGTCCATCTTAACTAATATGGCTTCTCATCAAAATGTGGGATACATAAATTACAATAATAAACACACTTCTACATGTCAAGTTCAATGTGTTTTAACTATAATATTATTATTTCAACATTTGCAGTCAGGATCGATCATACAAATCATTAATACTCAACATTTAATATTGCCTAAAATTGTACATCAGAAAACACCTCGATACAGATGAACATCGCCATCACAATTATCATTCAGCAAGACTCAAAGATTACTGTGCTTTTAATTTTATTGAGGACATTTTCTGATTGAAAATTCTATTTAATAAGTTGCAAATGCAGATACGGAGGCCTGTGTGGGCAAGGAGACCTCCACAACTGCGTATGCATACACAAAATATCTACTAATGTTTTATTACTGCCACTGTCAGTGAAAGGAACAGATGTTCGAACCAAAAAATTAAATGGCATTTTCTGATGGCCATTTATAGGAGGATGCAGTGGACTCGTGGACTGCTGTCTGCTCGCCCCACTTCATACAGTTCACCTTCACAAAGTAGAAGCTTCCACTTTGTGATTTGTGATTGTATATCACTCCCTCTTAGATGTTTATATCCAGTCAATGGGTTGCAAATGCAATTGTGGCTGAAAATCACTGATACACTGCATTGTGAATTGGAAGGAGGGACATGCACTTTTCATGCCTCTTCTTCTTCCAAATCGTAGTGAGTGATAAAGTACATATTCCGAGATGGAAAGCTATTTTTGATTTGCTAGATACCTTTAGTATGTTACAATTTGCCTTTCTTTGATCACAAAGCCTAGGTACTCAAAGAATGGAACGACCTCCCACTTCACCTTAGGCACTTCTCCTCGCTTATGGCATTGCGTAAGAAGCTGAAGACCTGGCTTTCCAACTAAATTCCTGCACATCTGCTCTGATACCTGGATACCCTTTGGGTGATTAGCCGCACTTTACATAGCATGTGTCATACAAAGTGGAACAGAGTCAGACCATCACTAAAAATGACTTGATATGGTGGAAAGCCAAGTAATGCCAAGTGATATGGCTCTGGACCAAACAATAAACTAACATGACAACTCCAAAATAATGTAGGCAGGTTGTGCATTCAACTACAAGACAAAAACTAACAAGATGGAATCTCCATTAGCGTTTTGCTTTTGTATGGTGAATTATCCAGTACTGGCTTACACAAATAATCACACTTCCCACTTCCAACAAACAGCTGCTGCCTAGCCGCTGCCTATGAGCTTGTGACTGTGGTAATGATGCAGTGCTGAAGGACGTGACTTATTTATACAAAACTTAATAGGGCATTTCTGCTAATTCCAATATTTGTATTGACTCAATAGGGTCAGTTTTTTCTGTTTGTTGAAGGTCTTTATGTCAGACCTTGGAAGAACTTGTATAGATAAACATAAACACATGCTGTCACTTTGAGACTTATATAAAAGACTTCATTCATGGAGGTCTTTGCAGACATGGTCTCATATCACTCAAAACGCGCACACTTAAGCAAATTATAATGTGAACTTGTACACATATGTATTATACAAGCGTCTAATTTAAGTATTGCATCACATTAGTGTTCAACCCCAGTCTTGTGCAATTACTGTCATCAGTCACATAAAAGGTCACGATTCACACACAAAGTGACATTTTTCCTAGTGCAGTCAGTAATTATCTCTAGCAGTTAGAGCATAATGTTCTGTAGTTTATACTGCACACTATATGGTTGCCTGTCACGTAAACAACCAGGACCTCCACAGACCATAACACAAAACTGCTCTTATCTCCTCTCAGATATACAGCCAATCGTACATGAGGCAAGAAAGATCCGGGGACTGAGGTTGGCTGCAGCTTCTGACTCGTGACCATAACCACCGCAACAGTTCTCAATGTGAAGCATTAATAAATGAAAGGAGGCAATATTTAGAGATAGTCTCAAATATGTCCGCTATTTCACATAATGTAAGGCCAACATTGTGATTACCATTATTTTAATATAAAGTACATTTTAAATTATTCTGTTTTACAATAATATATTATAACAAATAATAAAGCACAGTACACAGAAATATAATGAATGATGAATAAAGAGTGGACAACATTTTAAATGTATTAAAACCTGTATGTTGAATGATGGAATATGTGTAACAAAATTAAACATATTGAAAATATTTTTAAAATACTAAAGTAAGAAGAGTACAAATACAATAAAATGAAATACTGCTACAATAAAAATGGTCAAAGTAGCTAAAAATAAATACCAGTGATGTGTAGTAGCCTATCAACAATCAAAGTCATGAAAAAGAAACCAGAAAAGATCAAATTCAGCATTCTAAACACATCCCTGCAAACATTAAAGATTATGTTTACATCATGTGGTGGAGTCACATTTACTATTTGTACGTTGGTCAAGCAAGCATTTAAATAAGTGCACACATCAGGGGCCAGGGTAGATTTACTATTCTAACTCCAGTTTAGGAATTATTGGAGAATGTACATGTATGAAGTGCCAGGTTTACTAGTCCAACTCTAAACTAACAAGCATTAGGGGAATTGAAAACATGGGTATAAGATTTACTAGTCTAATTCCAATCTAACCAACATAGGGGAAAGTTCATACCTGGGAGTAGATGTATTAATCCAATCTAACAAACATTGGGGAAAGTGCATAAATGTTGGGGGTACATTTACTATTCTAACACCAGACTAGCTGACATGGGCGGCATTGCATATATTGGGGGTTTGGATTAACTATTCTAAATCCAATCTAACAAATATTGTAAAAAGTAAATGCAACAGTTAATGAAGCTAGATTTTCTAGTCTAACTCCAGTCTAACAAACACTTACAAAAAGTGCATACATTGTAAGGGGTTTTCTATGAAGAGCTTCCCATTTTTATGAGACTGCCTTAACTCTGGATTTTGTGCCCGGGTCTTAAATTCAGAGGCTGCGCTAAAGAGTCTTTTGGTGATGTTGGGTGAAGGAAAGATACTTATTAGTGTAATAGTCACATTTATTTAGCTGGTCCTTCTATAGATGTATCTGTGTACATCTACTAGATTTTGTGTCATTATCATAAATATTGCTTCCGGCTCTATTTAGTAAACTTAATTGTTTTCATGCTGCTTCTAACCTTTTTTCATATTTTATTACTATTGCTATTGTAGTAGAAATAGTATGAATAGGCCTATGGCAGATTGTCAGGGAAGAATGACTAAAGACTTTCATATCTGCTCTTACAAAGCTTCCACAACCCACTTAACAGGTTGATGTCCCAGAGGCAAACTGGATAACTCAGCAAGATATGGATAATAAACTTAGGTTGGAAAGGTCTGGATCCATGACTTGCACCATTGTTTTGCTGTTTACTATCAAGTTAATCAATCAGTCAGTGATTTCATCATCATAAACTCTTTATTTCAGTAAAAGAACCATAAAAGCACAGGCTAAAACATGTAAGAATTAAATTATTATCACAGCTTATACATAGCAGTTAATTATCACATATTACATTGAATTTAACACAATAAAATAAGGTGCTATTAAAAAGAGAGCAAATTTGTTGATTTGTTTAAAACAGAACAGGATTAAACATTTGCCTCATATGCCAGACTTAACCCTGAGTAATTACAACTCTACGGATGTGCCACATAGCTGCCAGAAAATGAGAAACAGCAAAAACAATTGGTCCGGCGGTATCAGTTTTCGGTACTCTAAGTTCGTGCGCACACTGCCGGAAACCAAGGTTTTTGCACAATGGGATAAGCCAGTGCTTCCTCGGTTTATGGTAAGCAGGGCAAAAAAAGAGAACATGTGGCTCCGATTCGCTATCACATTCACACAGAGGGCAATTTTTCGGCGCAGACATTGTCCAATTACATGTGAATGTTCGTAACGGTAGTACTCCATGCCTCCATTGCACATACAGTTTTCTGGCTACAACACGGTAAATTATATCAAAAAAGTGTTCATAACAGTAAGATTCTTTAACCAAAAGAAAGGTAGCAGTTCTAGAGCCAATTTTGGGATCGCACAGGGCCATATTCATGCTCTCTGCACGATATACCTTTGTGAGCATGATGGCCAAAATCTCTTTGCAACCCTGCTCCGGATCCGAACATAGGCCAGGGAGTCACAACCTGGTGAATTCCTTCTTAATATGAATGAGCCAGGGGATTTTGCATCTGCTCTTACAGTTAAGTATTTCTCCGAGCTCCTGCTTATAATTAATCAGCTCCGGCGTGACCCAAAGCCGGCTCCAATACCTTAATGGTTTTAAGGCTAGCTCCTCATCAATTGGCGTGATCCCCATAGCAAGTCTTAATGGGAGGAGCGGGGTACTGGGAGGAAGAGCTAGCAAGTGCCTTAAAAAGTTGTTCTCCACCCTGATGATTTGGGTTTTGTTACAATGGCTTACCGCCATACATGCTTGCTCCCCTGGCTTGTGATTTATATACCTCCAGGGGTGGGCCAAGAGTTTTAATCATTGACACATTGGATAGTCTAAGAATCCCCCCGATAGTTGAGCAAGTTTTAATTGAGATTTGGTTTGCTGGGGATCCCACGCCAACCTCTCATTAATCGAGACCCCAAGGTAAACAAAAGTGCTTACCCTTTCCAGTCTTGTTTTGCCTAGGATGGGGTTGGGACTTGTAGTTCTAGGCTGGTTGAAGATCATAAATTTTGTTTTAAGTGAATTGATCTCCAATCCCCTAGCAGTACAAAACTCTACAAAACCATCCAATGTTCCCTGAATGCCCATTGGCGATCTGGAAAGCAAGAGGGTATCATCGGCGAACATTACCTCCGGTACCCTACTCCCTGCTAGCTTGGGTGCGTCATTGTTCTGTACTTCATTTAGATGCACGATTACCCTGTTGACATAGAGGCAAAACAGGGTCGGTGCAAGCACACAGCCCTGCCTTACTCCCCGGTCAACTGGGAATCTAGTTGTCAGTTTGCCACTCTTTCCGCATTTAACTAGGGCAAAGTTGGCCTCATGTAGCCTCATCAGGACTGAAAGGAGATGGATGGGAATACCCAGCTCGAGAAGGACACTCCAGAGTTTGCCCCTGGGTACAAGATCAAAGGCAGAGCGAAGATCAACTGTTAGACCTGGCATCATTGGCATGAGTCTCTCCTCCATTTTTTGCCTGTTTGCCTCCTCTGTTTAGAATGTTTTGCTGGAATATTGCTTTGGGCACTGTGCCACTGCTGATCAGTGCCACAGTGCAAGTGCTCCCTATGTTAAGTTGGTACATTAATTGGATTTCATGTTTGGCTTATTTGGTTTACTGTCAGTCCCTAGTATAGTGCACCAGGAGTGCCAGGGCTTGTAAATACAAATGCTGCTGGTGGGCTTGCAGCACTGGTTGTGCCACCCACAGAAGCGGCCTAGTAAAATATGTCTAAGGTCTGCCATTGCAGAACCTGCATGCAGTCTGGTACTGCCATGCTGACTGTGCAAGTACACCTACTGGCCAGTCCCTAAAACCTTCCCTTAACTTCATGTTAGTCACCCCTATCGTAGGCCCAATGGCAGGGTGCATTGTAAGCATAAGGTAGGACAAGCCCTGATGAGTGTGCCATGTCCTAATAGTGAATTACAGCCATTTTCGTCTTTCACTATTGTAAGGCTACCTGCACTCCTTAGGCCAGAATGGGCTGCTGGAATTATTACACTATATAATCCTCGCAGGCTCAGAGAGCATGGTAGAACGTCGAGTTTAGTATCCCTGAACTCAGAATTTAATAATGCATCCTTCAGGATGGATGGTTTTTAGATTCTTAGTTTGAAACCAGCACTTTTAAAAAGTGACTAGTTTCTTGTCTAACTATTTACCGGTCTCTGCTGGTTTGGTGTGTGTGACAGGGGCTAGGTGGATCTAGAAGTTTGAATGAGTCAGGGTGGGGTGAATGAGACATTTGTGTTTAGAGTGGGCGAAGAGTAGTTCCTGATAGCCTGCCCTGCCTGACACAATGCTGGCTCCACCTCCTGCCGGGCAACTGATGGCTCTGCCCCTGCCAGTGACAATGCTGGCTCCACCTCCTGCCAGGCGGCTGAAGACCCTGCCCTGCACAGTGAATAGTGTCAAGAAACAATGGTTTCAGTGGTATATTAATAGTGATATGAATTAAATATATAGCTTAATAGCGATAGATATTAGCACCGAGGATTGAAAAGGATGGCAGAAAGAAATGTACAGACAATTATGTATATTTCTATCATGTTTTTACTTCATTGTATAGACTCTGTTTAAATATGTCATACAGTTTGATGCATACATATACATAAACATAAACGGTACATAAACAAGTGCACAGTGTCCCAAGTGTATCAGTGAAACCAAAATAACAATACACAAAACATAAGTTATATAAAGGCACAGTGGTTTCTTATTGGATACATAAAAAGGAAAAAGACCAAGGAAAAAATAATTGATTGTTAAAGTGATTCTACACAATCGTAGACACTTTTTTAAGGTTCAATTCCTTGTTGCGTCCACGGCGTTTCGACCCATTGGGGTGTGGGTCTCGTCAGGACAGGACAATGAAGGACATATGAATATTATCATGTATTCACCCATACATGGTGAAAATGAAAAACTCACTTACAGGTAACCCAGCCGGGTACACATGTAGTGGTCAGAGAATCGTGATAAGCAATGTGCAAACGATGGCACTATTAATGTTGTCTCAAGATAATACCTGAGGTCAAACAAAATTATCACGGATAGCCTAATTAGCATCCGGTTCATGGGTCCAATTAATTGCGGTACACTGAACGAGAGAGCTGTGAGACGCGATCGGGCTCCACAGAAGAGAGGCATCGTCCTCTTCAAAAATATACCGCAATTAATTGGACCCATGAACTGGATGCTAATTAGGCTATCCGTGATAATTTCATGAAGCCTGCTGATCCAAGGACTTGCCTGCCCCTTCTGCCAGTGTGCTGGTTGCTGGAGGGAATCCTGCAGTTGCTTCTTTATTTTTGCCAAGGAACAAGGAGAGAGGAACTGAGTGTGTACTCTCAAGCTTTGCCAAGAAAATCTCCAAGGGCTGGAAGAGTGCCAGTCTCCTGTTGAAGTCACAGGGCTAAAGGACTTCACCCTCTGCTAAAATTGCCTGCTGCTGGAACGTGGGAGTCCAGCACACCTAAAGAAACCAGCAATCACGCCGCTGCCGACGCAGCCGAATCCAGCTCGACATCGCCGGGCCCGATCGATGCCAGTAGCGACACAGCTACCGATTGCCTTGACATCTCAGCCCCTCTTGACCCCGTGAGCGCTGCTCACTCTTGCAACGACGACATCGACAACGACGCTGTATCCTGCTTCGCCACCGTAAGTGCTGCTCCGGCACAACATCTCTCGACGCCGCTGCAGATCGCCCCGACTTCGAGGCTCGATGGATCGATGCCGACGCCTTGACGCCGACACTTCTCGACACGGTGGATCATCGTTTTCTTCATTCTAAAAGGTACTGTGTTTGTGGGGTCTGTTTCGACTCCGGGCTTGACGTAGCGCTCCTCGCGATCGACGCCGAACCTTTGGAATAGCTTTCCCTCGACGTCGTGTGAATCCTGTGGGGGTTACATTGTTGCCAAGAACTGTGCTTTAAAGAACAAGAGTTACTTTTGTTGCTAGAGAACTATTTACTAAGAAGAAACTTTACCTGAACTATTATTTTTCCTTCCAAAGAGTATTTATTGAGATTGTGGTATATTTTTGTCGTTATTTGGCCTTGTGCTAAGCCTTAAATAAACATCCTTATTTTTATAATACCTTCTGTGTTGTGTCCATTTGTGGTGTATTCACTTTATTACTGTATGTGGTCATAAATGCTTAACACACTGCCTCTGAGGTAAGCCTGTCTGCTCTGCCAAGCTACCAACGGGGTGAGCAAAAGTTATCTGAGTGTGTGATACCCTTGCCCTGACTAGGGGAGGTGGTTCCCTATTTGTCAGAAGTGTATACTTCTGCCAACTAGAGACCAGCTGATTCTAACATCAACGAACACCATACAGAGGCTGCCACCCTCAGTCATTTTTTAAGCGCACTACATATCTGTGAGGGTCCTGGGTGGGGCAGGTGGGGGCCGTTACTGATCAAACAGCCAAGTCTTTAGTGTCCTTCTGAAGGTCCCTTCTGAGGGAGAGGATCAGTTGAGTGTCGTCGGCGTAGGAGATTATGTTGAGGTCGTGCTGTTGGGCGACGTGTAAAAGCGGCAAAAATACAGCAGAGGGACCCTGAAAACCTAAGACCATAGGCACAGGGAGCAACCCACCAGGGAAGAAATACTTCAATGAACATGAAAGGGAGCTTCCCGAAGGAATAAAGAATCAAATGAATGGAAATCTACCAAAAACACCCACAGAACAGCTAAGTTATTTTAGAAAATTTATTTTCAGTTGATCATTTTTGATAAAATCATTTAGTTCAGCATTGAAAAAGGTCAGTTTCTAATGTAAAAGAACATTGGATTATGGAATCATGAGGAAACATCAGCCCAAGTGTAAATATGACAATAAAAACATGACACACCGTTCATTCATTCAATCAATCATGCACACTCTCTCTATCAGACAAACCAAGTATTCACATTCAACAAAGCATCAAAAGCAGCATACAGTGGGAGAAAAAGCGCTGACGCGCGTTTCGGAAACTGAAAGTTGTTTAAGAGATTCCTTCATCAGGGCGCATATATTGAATCCATAAATCTGTGCGGTCTGGAGCGATCCAAATTTAATAGCACACCATTGCCCACATGCATCAAAGTAATTTTTTGCGTTCTCTAATTTGCGAAAATTAGCGAAACGCAGATTAGGAATCGCATAATGGTATGCATCATTTTTTTCGCAATTTTTTTGCGATTCGGTAAAATTCGCATTTTTATCCGAATCGCAAGAAAAATGCGATTTTTTCCGGTGCGACTTCGCACATTGCGAAATCGCAAAATGCGAATTAGCTTTTTCATGCATACCAATGAGGACACACCCAGGAAACCAGTACACAGATTAGACACAGCTGAAGTTCAGTTTAAACTGGGAGTGGCGGTTGGCAGTTGGAGCTCTGCTTTCAGCTACTGGTGGAGTGTGTTTGGTGTGCCCTTGACGGAGAGATGGCTGCGGAAAGTGCAGTTGAAGACGTTCAAGCAAGGAAGCGAAAATTAAAGTTTAGTGACCAGGAACTGGAAATATTAATTGAAGAGGTCACTCTGAGGCATGACCAGCTTTTTGGTAAGGATTCCTTGAAGGTTCCAGAAGGAGTGAAGAGGAAACTGTGGCTGGCCATTCAATCGAAAGTGAATGCGGTGGGGGTTGCCCACAGAGATATTACAAACTTACAAAAACGCTGGTATGACTTGCGCAGCCGTGCTAAGGACAAAATTGCATCCAGGATAAAATATGCAAACAAGACAGGTGGTGGTCCCCCAAAGGATAAACCAAACACCCCACTGGAGGAGATGGTTGAGGGGACCCTGCTTACTGAAGCAGTGGTTGGAGTGACCAACATAGATACATCTGAAAAGCCTGGTACTTCGCAAGGTAAGTGTGTAACTGTAAATTTTATTACTTAACATATGTCACAGACATTTGCCTACTGAAAAAATCTGAAATTTAATATTAATTTACAGCATGTTCTCTGAAACACACACTAAAAGAGTCATAGGAATAAATGGGAGTCTGCAATGCATCAGTGCATTTTGGGAGATGTAGTTCGTATGAAGTTTAATCTTAACATTTGTTTGAATGAAACATTCACAAATGACTTACTAAGTCAGAGGACTGAAGAGTAGTCGAATTGCTACATAAAGAACACACTTCTTTTATTCAAGAAAAGCATTTTATTTGAGTTAGAAGGTAAATGACATAACTTTAATAATGTGAATCATACATTTTTTTTTAAATTCGTAGATTTATTTCAAGAGATGGAAATCACAGATTTGGAGAACACTGTCAATGCAGACATAGAGGACATGCCAGTCCATAGTCAAAATGTTCCTTCTCCAACAGTATCTCTAAAGAAAAAATGTAAAAGGATACGACAACTGGAAGAGTCTGACAGTGATGAAAATATCAATACACAGGACAATTTGCAAGAACCTGTTGGAAGTAATGTAACGAAAATGATAAATCAACGCAGTAGACTCAAACAATTTTACAGGAGAAGATCACGTCCTGATCACCAGGCAATGTCCACACCAGATGACAGCCAGGCCAGTGTGGTGGAGAAAAAGCTCCTCAAAGTTCAAAGGCTGCAAGGCAAAGACATCAGGGTTATGAAGGGCCAACTTAGCCACATCAAAAGCAACATTAGCACCATGAGTGACAGCCTTGTCAGAATGATTTCTGTTTTTGAAAATGCACATTTGGCCAATACTTCACAATTTGAGCGCATGGCAACAGCCATGGAGAGAATGTCTGATGCCATGGAGGCACAGAACATTGCGAATGCGAATAGGCACCTGAGAATGTACTCTAGTATACACACGTACACCAGAGCAATACATCGTATATGCAACACGAACACCACACTAATTACAACAGCAATGTCTATGCAAAAGGACATAAAGAAATGCTGCAAGGCCCTGTCAGTTAAAATGGCTGCCAAAAGTAATGCCAAGGAGGTGATGCTGGAAAACGTGACTGTGTTTCCATCAACAAAAGGGTGCAATGCAAATGATGGTGCAGAAGTGATTACAGCATCAAAAACAGAAACGGTGGTTGGCCGACGTAGTGCCAGACATGTGACACTGCAGGGCCACACATCTACATCTACATCTGTCAAGAGTAGTAAATCCAAGGCTTTAGGTGTGAGAGGACGAAAATGAATGTGAACAATGATGAATGCATCACAACTTGCCAATAGTGGGTTTAAGCAGCTGAAAATTGAAAGCTAGATGTTCTTTAATTTACAACTTCTTTTGCATTCATGTTACATTGGTTTGGCATTATTGCTAATTTCTTCTACAATTAAAATCAATCTGAACACATGACATTATCTGGTTTCTTACCTTTTTTTTAAAAATAATGCTCTGTGATTTCTGCTCGTCTTCGCCTTCCTTCTGCAGCATCAGGTCCACGCATTCTTGCATGAGGTTGTTGAGGCTGGTTGTCATTATTTGGTAGAATGTCTTCTGCATCCAGTTCCAAGCCTCTCCGTGTGGCAATGTTGTGGAGGATGGCACATGTCGCTACAATTTTGCAGCATACATCTGGACGATATTGCAATGCTCCCCCAGTTTTGTGAAGTATCCTGAACCTAGACTTCATGACCCCAAAGGTCCGCTCCACAACATTTCTAGTTGAAATATGGGCATGGTTGTAGTTCTGCTGCTTCTGGGTTGATGGATTCAGGTATGGTGTTAGTATATATGTTCTCACACCATATGCACTGTCTCCTATGAGAGTTGCAAATATTGGAATAACAGTTAAGTCTTCATGTAACAGTAAGAGCAATGTAATTTGAGTAGTAAGGCATGACTTACCTAGCAAATATCCATCTCCAAATTCACCAGACAACAGTCGCCCATGGATTGCACTATGTTTGAATATATATGAGTCATGGGCACTCCCAGGAAAACTTGCAACTAGGTCAGTGATTATTGTTTTGGAATTGCAAGTTACTTGGATGTTTAAAGAGTGGTAGTTTTTTCTGTTCCGAAAAATATACTCATTGGTAGATGGAGGACATATGGGAATATGGGTTCCATCTATGCAACCAATGACATGTGGGAAATTGGCCATGTTGTAGAAGTCCAACTTGGTTTCCAACAACTCTTGTTGATTTCTAGGCAAATAGATGTGATGCTGTATCCTTGTCAGCATTGCATTTAGGAATTCTTTGAAAAATCTAGAAAGTGCACTCTGTGAAACCCCCCCAGCAATTGCTATTACTCCCTGGAAGGAACCTGAGGCTAACAGGTGTAGACAACATAAGACCTGCACATGGGTAGGTATGGCTTGGGTCCTACGTGTTTGTCTGCGTAATATTGGGTCTAATTCCGCAATGAGATCTATTATGGAGTCACCATTCAACCTATACTTGTCATAGATTTCGGCCTGTGTCTGTCCAAACAAAGTGATGCGCAATCTAAATATCCTTTCACTGAGCATCCTCCTTCTCCTTCCTGCTGCTCTCAACCTCCAGCGACGGGCAAGAAAAATGACTGCTGCCATCCTCAAAGAGGTGTGCTGCTCATTGACAACCCCTTAAGTACCCAAATAATTGCTTTCACATGTTTCCTCAAAAAAAAAAAAAATTACCGACTGCTCCCAGTACTTCTAATTTTAGAGATTCCTAAATGCGAATCCTTTGTAAAAACGCAATGTGCGAATTTTGATGCATACACATTTTTGAGTTTTTTTTGCGATTCCTTAAAATTGCGAGAATATAAGGAATCGCAAACGCATTTGCGAATTCGCAGATTGAGAAAAATACCATTTTGAATGATGCATCTGAAAAACAGGATTTGCATTCGCAAACGGCCGAATTCTGCGATTCGCACCGTTTGCGAATGCAATTCTGTTTGATGCATGTGGGCACATAAGTATAAAAATCAGTTCACAATTTCAATGTTGGGCTAACAGAGCATATCTCTGGGTCCATTGAAACTGACCAAGATTTGGGAGTCATTTATGGTGAGGAAATTGTTCCGGAGAGTATGTACAGGTGATGGCAGGCTGTCAACGAAGTTGCTATAAACTATGCGGAATAACGTGAGATTATTCCAGTACGGTCCCAGTGATCAGAAAAATAGATGTGATGAACTGAGAAAGTCCCAGTATTCCATTCCTAGAATCTGTCGTGAATGAAGATGTGGATTAAAGGAAAATCTGGTCCAACCGTCTGATAAGTGTAGCCAGTAGGGGGAGCCGTCTGATAACGTAAGTGAAATTGCCTCCTGATCGCATAAGACAAGGAGCACGTTATGGGTAAAAATATTGCTTCGTCCGCGGTTCCTCGTTGCCGGTTATGCACTGTCCTTGTCTGTCAGTGAGCACCCGGGGTACATGGATATCGCAGCTGGCGGCCTCAGCGTTCGTCCATGATCGGAACCCGACGTGTAAAAGCGGGCCATGTAAATGTTGAACAGTGTCGGGCTGCGGGAGGATCCTTCGGGTATGCCGTAGATTATCTCGGAGGCTTCGGAACGGAACAGGGGAGGCGGACACTCTGGGTTTTGCCGGATAGGAAGAAGGTGGTCCATTCCAGAGCCTTACCTCGGATCCCTGCGGAGTGGAGGTGTGCACGTGGTGTGCGGTGGCAGACGGTGACGAGGGCGGCGGAGAGGTCTAGGATGAATGCAGCAGTCTCCACGTTGTCTAGCAGTGTCCTGATGTCATCGGTGGCAGTGATGAGGGCGGTCTTGGTGCTGTGGTTGCTGAGAAACCCTGATTGGGAAGGGTCCAGGATTCTGTTCTCTTGGAGGTATTGGGTTAGCTGTCTGTTAACGATTTTCTAGATGACCTTGGCCAGGAAGGGGAGCAGAGAAATGGGTCGGAGGTTCTTGAGGTCTCTTAGGTCTGCTTTGGGTTTTTTGAGTAGGGCGTTGATCTCGGTGTGTTCCCAGCTCTCTGGGAAGGTCGCAGTCTCAAGGGAGAGATTGATGACGTTGCGTAGGTGGGGTACGATGGAGCTGCTTGCTTTGTTGAAGACGTGGTGCGGGAATGGGTCTGACGGAGAGCCGGAGTGGATTGTGCTCATGGTCTTTATGGTGTAATCAAGGCTCACGCTGGTCCAGGCTAGTAAGGGGACGTGGTCGATGGTGTGCGGAGGGTCTGTTGTGTTGCTGTCTGTTAGGGCTGTCTGGGTGTTGAAGCTGTCATGCATATCTGCTATCTTGCGGTGGAAGAAGGTGGCGAGGGAGTAGCACAGGTCTTGCGACGGCGGGATGTCGTTGGTGTTGGAGCTGGGGTTAGAGAGTTCCTTCACGATGTTGAAGAGCTCCTTGCTGTTGTGTGCGTTGTTGTCGAGGCCGTCTTTGAAGGAGGTCTTCTTGGCAGCCCTGATGAGGTGATGGTGGTTGCGGACGGCGTCCTTGTGTGCTGCGTGGCTGTCCGGAGTTTGTTCACTGTGCCATTTCTTCTCTAGTTTCCGGCAGGCTTGGTTGGAATCTAGGAGTTCTGTGGTGAACCAGCTGGTCCTCTTGCTGGTGTCCTTCTGGGGGGTTTCTTCAGTGGGGCGAGCGTGTTGGCGCAGTCCTCAATCTAGCATCTGAGGTTGTGGGCAGCGATGTTGGTGGGTTCGTTGGGTGGGCTGAGAGCGATGTTTGCATGTAGTTGGTCTTCAGTGATTTTGTTCCAGCTGCGGCGGGGGATCTGTTGGGTGCGGTGGTGTGTGGTTGGTTTCTGGAAGGTGAAGTGGATGCAGCGGTGATCGGTCCAGAGGAGATCAGTGGTGTGGCTGGTGGCGACGTGCGGGCTTGGGGAGAAGACGGGGTCGAACATGTGGCCGGCGGAGTGGGTAGGCGTTGTGACGAGTTGTCTCAGTCCGAGGTTGGCAAGGTTATCAATCAGGGTTGTGGAGTTGATGCCGTTGTTGTTCACAAGGTGAAAGTTCAGGTCTCCGAAGAGGATGTAGTCAGTGGAGGTCAGGGCGTGCGTGCTGATGAAGTCGGCGATGGAGTTGCTGAACTGGTGGCGGGGTCCAGGGGGTCGGTAGATGAGGGTGCCTCTGAGGGTAAAGTTGGGGTCTGTGTGGATCTGGGAATGCATGTGTTCGGCGGTGCTGAGCGCGTTGTCGGTGCTAGTCGAGACCCTGATTCTGTTCTTGTGAATGATGGCGATTCCTCCTTCGACTCCGTTGGTGCAGTCTCTGTGGGTGATCTTTTAGCCGTCTGGGATGGCTATGGAGATGTCGGGTGTGGAGGAGTTGTTCAAATAGGTCTCTGTCAGGAAGGCGATGTCCGGGGAGGTTGGGTTGAGCAGGTCCCAGAGCTCGACAGAGTGTTTGCGTGCGGAGCGGGTGTTCAGTAATATGCATTGGAGGTGCCTGAGGTCTTTCTTGGCGAGTGGTTCGTCGGCTCTGTGGCTGGTGCAGCTGCAGTTCCGGGAGGTGAAGGGACCGTGTGTGCGTTTAGGGGCGGCCTTGAAGCAGTTGCGGGTCCGTCCGGGGTTGAGAGCGTGCAGAGTGCTGGCATCATAGTGGAGGCGGTCATCATGGCGGGGGCCTGAGGTTCTAGCGCTGGGCGTGGTCCAGGCACGGGCGGGCGCAGACAGGCTTGCCGTGCACCAGCGGCCCGACCGAGCAGTGGCCGGCATGTAGGCTGGCATGTATGGGGAGGTGGGAGTGAGGAGCAGCTGTGAGGTGGGAGGCGGGAGGCGGGGGCAGCGAATGGGCAGTCAGGGGGCAGAGCCGCAGGGAACGCAGCGGCGGGGGCGGTGAGGGGCGATGAAGGAAACAGAGGGCAAAGGGCACAACAATTGAGGGGTAAACAAGTGGCACAGAGGGCAGAAAGGTCACAAAAGGGCAAAAGGTCATAGAAAACAGGGGAAACAAGTGGCACAGAAGGCAAAAGTTCACAAGAAAAGGGCAGAAAGGTCATAAAAAACAGCTGGAAACAAGTGGCACAGAAGGCAGAAAGGTCACAGAAATGCAGGGGCAGCTAAGCAACAGATGGGAAAAACAGGCAGAGAGACACGGGGGCCGCGAGGGGAGCAGAAGGAGCAGAAGGAAAAACCGGACATAGAGACACGGGGCAGTGAGGGGAGCAAAAGGGAAACCGGGCATAGAGACATGGGGGCAGCGAGGGGAACAGAGGAAGAGAGCGGGCACAGACCACGTACATGCAGCGGGGGAGACAGATAACAGACACAACAATGAAAATGCAGTCACTACAACGGGCGCAGTGAAAGAAAATACAGGCAATACAATGGAGGATGAGCAAACCTACGGCCTACCACTGGCCACCAGGGATGAGACGCAGGTGGTGGCCTGCGGGTGGAGGAGGGCCTCGAACTTCCTCAGCAGCGGCAGCTGGGCCAGGAACACACAGGCGGTGCTGTGCGGAGGGGGAGCGACCTACCTGGAAGGGTCAAGTAGATAAACCATACAGGGTTCCTAGTGAAATAAGTGTTTATTATTGTACAACTTATATTTAATAACTGACAAGTATTACATACGTTTCACCAAAACCCAATATAGCCATAATAATGGAAAGATTATAAAAATCTTTTAAATTTGAAGTACGGATACTCAGTGCTCATAGTGCTAACGTTGTGCAATAAAAAGAGTTGCAAGAAACTATGAGAATACAGAACGATAGACTTCCACCATCCAGTTTCTGTAAAACCCACAGTCAACTAACTTTAGTCATAAGCCCCATGGTCAATGTTCTATGCAAAAGTTCAATTGTCAATAGTGTTGAGAGTGTTTTGACTTAATACAACTTGAAGTTCACCATAAGGGCATGGTAAATAGGATCATGAACAAGGTGTACGAAATAAGAAAAAACAAATAATAACATATGCTAAAAGGCATAAGTGAGTACTGTCATGTAAAAATGGGAAAACATTATTTTTTCATTTTGAATCCTTCATTATAATAATCCACATTTGTAAAGCGCGAACCATCACCCATTAGGGTCTCTAGGCGCTGGGGGCCGTCGGGAAGATTACGCAAGCTATTGCCCAGAGTCACATGGTGCTGGGCTAATTTTCCGCCACCCCGGGGATCGAACCATGATCCCCAGATTCCGGAATCAGTCAACCTGGCCGCAGCGCCACACCTCTCCCTTCATTGATTAAGAATTGTAAATGCAATCAGGGTGCTCTTCCATTAGAGCAGAGGAGCATCGCCCCACTTAAATGTCCCCCCAAAGCCCCAGAGATGAAAAACAAAATGGTAATATATTATCATTTTATTTTTCATCATCCCATCCTGGAGTATGTGTCGGGA
This sequence comes from Lissotriton vulgaris, assembly GCF_964263255.1. Classification (NCBI taxonomy): domain Eukaryota; kingdom Metazoa; phylum Chordata; class Amphibia; order Caudata; family Salamandridae; genus Lissotriton; species Lissotriton vulgaris. The sequence continues at coordinate 635,617 of NW_028251987.1, read as the reverse complement.
CAGGGAGAGGCCTGCTGAGTGGCAGCAGGGAAGAGTGGTGGGCTGAAGGCTGACTTTGCACTGTTTAAGGGGGAATGTCTTTTTGGCCGGCCTTCATGCGACGGCCAGACAGACAAGCACACTTTAAAAAAGTGCAGGCCTTCAGTGCATTGGGTAGTGCCAAGAGAGGCTGCTAGCTCCAGTCCAATCAAGGCCTTGCTCTCTTGCTGATTAAGAGCATGTGAGCAGTGCCCAGATGGGTCAAAGGAGTTTGCTGGTGCCCATACTGCAGTCGAGAAAGAAGAGGTCCGAGATCCGAGCAGAGGACTTTTTTGGTAAGTGTGCCTAGTTTTCTTAAAACATTTTCTTTGTGCTCACCACCCCCTTCCTCTCCGTAGGTGCCAGTTGCCACTCAATGCAATATAAATAAAATATAATAATTTGTGACATGAAGAAAATCCTCACGCAGAAATGTAAAAAATAGGTACCTTGTCATTCAAATAGCATATTATAGATTTCAGGTAAGTTAGATCCAGGTGATACTTGTCTAACATATTCTACGTGGTGAACCAGATCTTATTGACCAATCTTTTCTTCTCAGCCACTCAGTCTGATAAAGCAGTCACAGGACACAGACATTCAATTCATACATTCAATACCAAGGGAAACTGCATTGTCACACTGATCTGACACACAAAAAATGAAGGCATAACGCTGCACATTGTGCAGCTACTAATGAACATAGAAACCTTGGACTCACAATGTATACAGCCACCACTGCTTAGCTCACAGAACCACATAAACCGACAAAAAATAAAACATCATACTGCACTCTCAAAAGGGACCACTCAAACTTTTTCAAGCACTGATCTCTACCGTCAACCACAGCACAAAAGAGACAGGGCCACAGAATCAGCTGCTCCAATGCTGACCAATGCGTACTAGGCTTCCTTCTCACTCCAGCCCAGGGGCTGTACGATTCACCCATGCCCAAAATGGCAAACCCACAAAGCATATGTCTCACATAGGACAAGGCCTGTTAGCCCTTCGACCTGCGCTAGCACAGCTTCAGGGTACAACACAATAACATGACATAGGAACTGAGAGGGGACATTCAAATGTTACCAGCTAATCAGGCAACCAGAGGGACTAGAGCAAGTGAGACCATTAATTGAATAACATAAAAGCAGCGCAGTGAACTCTGACACACCACTCTTAAGAGATGGTCAACAGAGACTAGCACACAACAATGTTACATCTTTTGACCTCCAGAAAACACCAACACAGCTCTCAAACAGAATACTTGAATTACTCTGTTTTGAGCACTATAAACCTCATAAACGGCCAGATTCATGTACGGAAAATCGGCTCGCAAAGGGCAAGATTCTGAGAATCTGGCCCTTTGCGAGCGCAATTTTTGCATTTGGGATTCATCATCCCAAATGCAAAAATCGCTATTATAGAATTCGCAAATTTGTGAGGAATTGCGTTTAAGGAATCTCTATTTGAGATTCCTTAAATGCAATTCATGAAACATTTAAAAATTGCAAATTCGCAATTTCGGCCCGCTATTTACCGCGAAGTCAAACCTCGTGGTAAATAGCGGAAACTTGGAAAAATGCACTTAAGTGCATTTTTCTAAGTTGTATGTTACACACACACATGTCCTTGGAACATGTGTGTGCGTAACACCAGCGTCTAATATAATTTCAGGGGTGCAACAGGGTGTCCTTTGGACACCCCTGCACCCTTGAAATCGCAAACTCCGAATGCAAATCGCTAATAGCGATTCGCACATGGATATGTCTTCCCATTCATTCCTATGGGCCTTTACAGCCTGATTCATGTACGGGCCGTTTTGCGTGGCCCTAATAGCGAATCATAGCGACTCGCTATTGAGGACACGCAAAACGGCATTCATGTAGGAATTGCTAAATAAATAGCGATTCCTACATGTTCTCTATTTGCGAGTAGCAATTTGCTACTCGCAAAAAAGGAATAACTCCCCATTCATTCCTATGGGCCAAAAGGCCCATAGGAATGAATGGGGAGTATCCCTTATTTGCGAGTAGCAATTTGCTACTCGCAAATCAGATAGCGATTTTAAGGGTGCCAGGGGTGTCCAAAGGACACCCTGTAGCACCCCTTAAATGCAAATTGTAACAGTTGATGCGCACACACATGTCCAAAGGACATGTGTGTGTGTAACATGCAACTCAGAAAAATGCATTTAAATGCATTTTTCTGAGTTTTCGCAATTTACCGCGAGGTCTGACCTCGCGGTAAATTGCGCCTAGAAATAGCGAAATCACAAATTGAAATAGGATGTTGAATAGCATTTAAGGAATCTCAAATAGAGATTCCTTAAATGTCATTTCCTCGCACATTTGCGACATCGCAATTAGCGATTTTTGCTTTTGGGATGCTGAATCCCAAAAGCAAAAATCGCACTCGCAAAGGGCCGGATTCTCAGAATCCGGCCCTTTGCGAGCCGATTTAGCCTTCATGAATAAGGCTGTTAGGCCCCTAGAAATGAATGGGGAGTTATTCCTTATTTGCGATTAGCAATTAGCTAATCGCAAATAAGGAAGCTATAGGAATCGCAAACAAAATTGTGATTTGTACATGATTCCCGTTTTGCGAGTCTGTAATAGCGATTCCTTAATAATCGCTATTACAGACTCGCAAAACGGGCCGATGATGAATCTACCTGTTAATCTTGAAACTCCTCAGAATCATAAAATGGCAGACAACAGTAGACAGGATGCCTGTCTCCTATTTAGGGAACAGAAAACAGTATCCCGGTGTGCGTTGTTTATAGTGAAGAGGTTTTGAAAAGAGACCTCTTCACTTGTGCCACCCTCCTCGCTAACCCTAGCACATTCGAATTTCTATTTCGCCATTTCGTAATGAATGTACATTTTTTAGGAGTAACCCATTTTGCGCAAGTTATTCAAGCTAGACTTCTCCGAGACCCATTTATTCATTCATATTTAAAGTCTAAATATTCAATTGTGGAATATGACTTAAAATTGCTATTGATCTTTTTCATATATTGCGCTAAAGTAATCAAAGAAACTGACATCGGTAATCAATCTCTCTGGCAGCTGGCTGCTTTCTAGAATAAGAAAATCTTATGAACGAAAGTCGGCTTTGGTTAGCCCCAGAATCCTATTTGAGAAAGCTCTGTATTGCACTCTGAAGTCAGCATGGACGCCTTACTTACTTCATCATTAGTTTAAAATACCATGTTTTCATTGAGAATGAAACGCTCCCCTGCAATTCAGAAGGAAAAGAAAAAAACGTGCCAAAAAACATTCCAAGAGAACAATGCAGCGCTGGCTGCGGATTTGCTTTTTGAGAGTTTCAGCATTTCCGGAAAATTGTCAAGCAACAAAGGGGTGTTGTCACCTTGCCAAAAACTTAAAGCTTCTGTCACTTTCATCTGCAGTGAACCCGTATTCCAGGGCAAATTTAATGGATTGCAGAATGGGATTTCACATTAACAGGATAAACAACGCAAACGTTGCATCATCATTCGTACGTGCATTTGGTGCCAGGGGAATTACAGTCTCTTCCTAAATCGAATGCAATGTGTAATTGTATTTTATTTTTCGTGGTTTAATCTTTAATGGCATAAGAAGTAAAGTTGGTAGTATACATGTTACATTCCAATATTTCTTCCCTTTTACATTTCCCCTTTAAGTGCATGTGACTGGTTATGTTTCACTATGTATTCCATGTTCTAAACAGAGTTTTCCTCATGTAGCATTCTGCTCTGATTTGTCAGTTGTATCCTGATGCTGTTGTGCTTGGACTATATGCTCTGCTGAGAAATAAACCTCTTTGGATTACTCATCTTTCTACTGGAATTGTTACAATTTTTGGCGACGAGCGTTACCACTCCTGCCATCATCAGCAGAGGAGCGGAGTTTTGGACCCATTTTATGCTATTTTCTGTTTTTTTTCGAACCTTTTGGATTTGCATACTACCTGTGAATTTAACTACATTAGAATCGCTACTACCATTTTGTTACGAGTTTTACTTCATCAAATCCTGGATTTTCTATAATTTTCGCCATACTTCTATCATTTTACTACACTGCATCTTTCAAAATCTTCTTCTACCTTCACGAAGCCGCGCTGTTTCGAATTCTCTTCTACGGAGCTGCGGAGCCACGAACACTGGCACGTCATTAATCCATCTTGGCGTGTGTTGACAGAGCTTCCGTTCTCTTCAAGAACCTACGCATGCGTATCTTCGTTTCCCTGATAACGAAGAGCCTCCGTCCTGTACAAGGAACCACGCATGCGCGTCTTCGTTTCCTTGACAACGAAGCGCAATCCATGTAAGCGCGTCTTTGTTTACCAGCGCCACGTCTTCACGTAAGCGCGCCCTTCGTTTCCTAGCAACTAAAATCACAAGCGCCATTATGCGCTGATCTATCACCGAAGCAGTGTTTAACAACAACAAGAAAAGCGGCATTATTTCATTGAATAAAACTACGGAAACGGAGTGTTACAAAGCGTTTCACTAAGAAATTCACAGCTACAATTACAGAACGTTTGCAAGTATTTATTTACATTAATATTGTATTTCCTTTTATTTCACTTATTTATTTAATTATTTTACTACTGTTCCTTCATAATGCAATTTGACCCTCCATCTAAATTTCTCCAAACCAAAGGTGATCCACCCATACCTTGGTCTAGATGGAAAGAAGAATTCTTTAATTACATGCGTGCCATTGATGGAGAACGCATGGGTTCTGAGAGAAAGAAAAGTATTCTTTTACATTGCATTGGGTCTGAAGGACAAGAAATTTTCAGGAATTTACCACAAATAACTGTTCCTACGGGAAGTGGAGACACTTTAAATGTCTACGTTGAGGCTTTAAATAGACTAGAAAAAAGATTCAAACCGACTGCTAATATTGCCCTAAATCGTTTTAAATTCTATACCAGGGCACAAAAACAGGATGAATCTTTTGATGATTTCTTGACTGCATTAAGAGCATTGTCCATACATGGTAATTTTGGGGCAATGACTGATGAAATGATCCGAGACCAAATAATTGTGCATGTCAAGAACAAAAAGACTCAAGACAAACTATGGTGTTTGGGTGATCCCAATTTAGAAGAAACAATTGCCATTGCTAAATCCACGGAGTTATCTGAGAAGTGGATGGATATTGTTGTTAAACAAAGTTCCTCATCCAATAAAGCTACAACGGAAGAAGAAGTTTGCATTGTCAAACCGAAAGGAGACTATAAAAATTTTTCTTCTTCCCAGAAACCAAATAAAAACTCCTACATGGGAAGCAATAGGAAAACAGAATTTAATAATAATTTAGTCTGTTACAGGTGTGGGAGCAAATCTCATATTGCTTCATTCCAAGGCTGTCCTGCTTTAAATAAGGAGTGTAATGTCTGTGGTAAGATTGGACATTTTGGTACTGTTTGTAGGGAAAAACGTTTTAACAATCAATCTCGGATGTTACAATCACGACCTTCTTCTAGTAATTTTACCCCTGCAAAAGTCTCTTCTATCACAAATACTGAAGAAGATATACAAGTTTTAGATAGAGGTTACGTTGTTTCTATTGTGCACTCAGCTCGTGTACTGTTTACTTGTAAGAAATCACCCAAATGCAATTTTAATATCTTTACAGTTCAAGTAGAACTCATGGTGGATTCAGGTTCGCCCTGGACCATTATTACCATGGAATATTTCAAAGAAAAATTACTGAGTGTGTGTAATATTGATAATATAGAAGTACCTGATATACTTGCTGATGATTTTAATGGTGCTAAAATTGATGTAGAAGGTTATTTTAAAGTACCTTTAACTTTCAGAGGTAGAATGGCTCATATCAAATTGTATATTGCTGCAAAAGGTGTAAATGTTCTGGGATGGCATGATCAGTGGGAGCTTGGGATCACATTAAATCCACGGGCCAGAGATCCTGTGTCATTATGCAGTGACCAAGATATGCTAAATAGTGAACAAGAGATGATTAATTTCATTTCTCCTGGTTTTGAAGAGAAGAAAAACATGTCCTTTTGGAGTAAAAAATTCAACAAGGTGTTCTGTGATCAATTAGGCAAATTGAAGAATTTTACACATAGGATTGTACTTAAGGATGGAGCACTTCCAGTTAAACAGAGATTAAGAGGTGTTCCTCTTAATGTTAGGAATGAATTGAAAGAAATGTTGAATGAGTTGTTGAGTGAGAACATCATTGAAGCTATTGAATCTTCAGAATGGGTTTCCCCCATCGTTCTCGTGCGCAAACCAGATCAAAAATTGAGGGTCTGCATTGATCTGAGAGCTTTAAATGCCAATATCATTATTGACTGCCATCCTTTACCCAACATTAATGAACTTGTCTCTCTCTTTGATGGTGCGCAGATTTTTTCTACTTTAGACCTTAGGTCTGCGTATCATCAAATTGAACTTGCAGAAGAATCCAAAAAATATACAGCGTTCATCACTCCCATGGGTTTATTTCAGTGCAGAAGGATGCCCTTTGGATTAGCTTCTGCTGCTTCAGTATTCCAACGTGTAATGTTCCAAATTTTCAGAGACCTTGATTCGTTCGTCAAATGTTTTCAAGACGACATTTTGATATTCTCCAAAAATGACAATGATCATTTTGCACATTTAGATACAGTTTTTAAGAGACTTGAACAACATGGTCTTACACTTAAGGGGCATAAGTGCAAATTATTTCAGAAATCTGTAGAATATTTAGGCCATACATTGTCTGGTGAAGGCCTTATTCCAAAAAAATCAAATGTTGAGGCCATCCTTAATGCCCCATCTCCAGTTAATAAAGACCAACTCCTTTCCTTTTCAGGAATGTGCGAGTATTACAGCAAATTTGTTGTAAATTTTGCCACCAAAATGGAACCATTGAGGAGATTACTAAGGCAAAGTAATGTATTTAAATGGGAGGATGAACAGGAGAAGGCTTTCATGGCTATTAAAAAAGACATTGTAGATTCTCCAACCTTAAAGCCTTTTAGAATGGGCAGAACATGTATTATCACCACGGATGCAAGTCTGTATGGTTTGGGTTGTGTGTTGTCACAAACAGATGGTAGACTTGAATGGAATGTTGCGTTTTCCTCTAGAACACTCAATGAGACTGAGCGCAGATACGCAGTCATTGAGCGTGAATTGCTTTCATGTGTTTGGGCGATTGAGCACTACAGAATTTACATTTGGGGCAGTAAATTTATTCTTCGCACAGATCACAAACCCCTGTTGAGTATTCTTTCTGCGGGAGGTGGTTGGAACTCCACAGCAAGAATTGCACGCCTCGCATCTAGGCTACAGGAATACAATTTCACAGTGGAATACATTCCTGGAAAAAAAAACGTCACTGCAGATTGTCTTTCACGCCTTCCCTGTGTAGATAGCCAGGAAAATGTAAATAGTCTTGTTGAGGCTGATTGTATGTTAAGTCTTTCTGATGTTGTTTCTCCTTACTATCAAGATATTTCAGAGGAGTTTTGGTTGAAGAGTCAGGTGGAGGATGAAAAATTTGTTTTGCTAAAAAAATTCATTCTTGAAGGTTGGCCTGACAAACACTGTGTCAAAGATGAGTTACTTCCTTTTTATAAAGTCATGGATGAGTTAGGTTGTGAAGGTGATCTGATTTTCAAAGCGGGTAAGTGTGTTCCACCTAGTGGGGTACAAGAATTGATTTTGAAATTAGCACACAAAACCCATCCAGGTATATCAGCTATGAAGCGTTTAATTAGACTGCACTTCTGGTGGCCAGGCATGGACAGATATGTGGACCGCACTGTCAGGGAGTGTTCTGAGTGTTGCTCCAATGATAAAATGCTTAGAGTACATGTTCCCCCCCTTAGAGCTGTGAAATGGCCTGAATTGCCTTGGAATAAAATTGCATTCGACATTTCAGGTCCATTCCACATTCTTCCAGAATCTTCACGTTTTGCTTTGGTTATCATAGACTATCACTCTAAGTGGCCAGAGGTTAAGTTTGTGGCAAAAGCTACCTCTGAGGCCGTTATTACATTCTTCAAGGAAGTTTTTTCTAGAGAAGGATGCCCATCTGTCTTGATTTCCGATAATGGTGTACAGCTAGTTTCATCAGACATGAAGTCCTTTTTGAAGAATTGCAACATCAGGCACATTCAAACATCCCTCTATGAGCCACATGAGAATGGCCAAGTAGAAAGGTTCAATAGGGTGCTTAAAGGTTTTGTTGCTGATTCCATAAAGGATAAAGGCAATTGGTTAAATGTTCTCAGGGAAAAGCTTTGGTGTTATCGTATCACACCGCACACCACTACTGAAATTAGTCCTTTTAGATTGCTCAAAGGTAGAGATCCAGCTTCTTCGATTTGTCCCTGGTGGTTTAAGGAGAAGTGTGGTGTTTTGTCTGATAATAGAGTTGACATTCAGAGTGTTGCCAATAAGATTGGTGAAAAGCAGAACAAATCTGCCACTTGGTACAACAACAAATGGAAAACAAGGGTGCATGAATTTGAGATTGGCGATTGGGTCAGGATTGTGAAACCTGTTATGGTAAGCAAGGGAATGAGTAAGTATGGAAGGCCCATTAAGATTGTTAAAGTTTTTTATAATTCTGTTGTTACCCAGGATGGCAAAACTTGGAATGTGAGTAAAGTAGCCAAATGTCCTCCTTTTCAAGATGCTCAGTTAAGAAATAACCAATGTCAAAATGACAATTCAAATGTTAGCATTGATCCTAAACAAGCTTCTGACACTGTGGCATCAAGGGTCAAAGATGATGTGCGCATCAGAAGGAAACCTACTTCTTTGCAAGACTTTGTTTAATTTTGTTCCTGCTAGTTTCTTTTCTTGTATAAGGGAGATGTGTTACATTCCAATATTTCTTCCCTTTTACATTTCCCCTTTAAACTTTGTTTAATTTTGTTCCTGCTAGTTTCTTTTCTTGTATAAGGGAGATGTGTTACATTCCAATATTTCTTCCCTTTTACATTTCCCCTTTAAGTGCATGTGACTGGTTATGTTTCACTATGTATTCCATGTTCTAAACAGAGTTTTCCTCATGTAGCATTCTGCTCTGATTTGTCAGTTGTATCCTGATGCTGTTGTGCTTGGACTATATGCTCTGCTGAGAAATAAACCTCTTTGGATTACTCATCTTTCTACTGGAATTATTACAATACACCATTACAAGGTTCTGCAATACCATCTAGATATACCGGAGCTAACAAAGCATCGATTTAAATATGATGCGGGGCTATAAACCTATCATAAAATGCAAGAAGCTCGATCACGAAAAATATACTGGTGCTGCACAGTGTTGCTCAGGTGCCAGCCAGTTCTGTTCCCGTCTTGAGCGTGCACCGACATTGCCCTAAATGTCTCTGTAGAATTAACCGCCATTGGTGCAAAATTGGCCTGTAGTGCAATCTGGCAGCGCCCGAAGAGCTGGTCTGGCAGGTCGGTATGTGGACTGCTTTTTGGCTGGTTTTTTTGGTTGGCATTTTTTGGGCTTGCAGACCAGTTTTACTGTTCCTTTCCCTGATATTACCGCAAACATTGCCTACAACCAGCGCAAATGCATGCAGTCCTCGCCGCTTTACAATGTGTGCTTACAAGTTCAAAGCTGCCTCGAAATGGATAATGTGGGCAACTTTTTCAGCTGTGTGATTAGTTCATGGGTTTTCTTTTATTTTGATGCCCTGGCCTATTTTCCCTGCCTCTCGGACCCTGAGCAGGGGTGGCCTCTGTTAAAACTGTGCACCGTAATACCAAGGGCGTAAAGGCCTGCACTTTGGGATTACAAGTAAGGAGGCTGCGTTGGTGGGGGCTGCCTAGCAAGCCCCGAATGCCACCCTGTGACACTGACGCTCCCTCAGGCTGAGCCTCGCCACTGATGCTCTGAATGAAGTGGCTGAAAGATACGGAGAGAGGATCTTAGGAGAGTTAGGCTTTCCACAAAGTCATTCTAAGTGTAACAAGCTTGATGGTCAGGCCTTCCCTTAAGCCACTTGCCTTCAGCTTTTTGATCTCTCTGGGCTTCACTTTCTTTATTGTAGCCGGTATAATGGGGACTTCACCATCATTGGTGCAGCCAGTGCAGTGGTACTTGAGAACTGGGGTCTGAGGAGTCTGTTGCTCAGGCGTGGTGCGTCCATTGGGGCGTTGGGGCGTTGCTCCCAGCCCGCAGCTCCCTCTGCGTCTCTGAACTTAAGTAAACTTAATCAGTTTACTAAAGTTGAAAGATGCCGAGGTAGAACTGACAATCATGTCAGTCAGTATGACGTCGGACCGCCCACCACCTTCAGAGTCTGAAGGTGGTGGCCGGTCCGGCGTCATGGTGACTGAAACCATTGTCAGACCAGGGGCACCAGGTAGCACAAATGCGCATGGTGGGGAAGGTCGGCGAATATTTGCGCCGTGCCCAGTCATGCACACTAGTGTCTGCTCTGGCTGGTGCATGCCCATTAGAGAGCAAGGGTTGAGCAAAGCCTCAAACCTCGGTCTCCTAATGGGCAGGCAAGCGAGTATTAACCATGCCCTAAGCCAATCCTGTAAAAAAGGGGGTGGTGATGGACCGCTTTTGGCCCCCATAAGTGTGACAGGGTATGCTCAGACGTGAGTCCCTTGCTCACTTTGCCACTGGATTCAAGCAAGCCGGGCTGAAGACGGCTGGAATGCCAGAAACCGGTCCTCGGAAGCTTGTTTCCGGTCCAGGGAAGACATGGCTTGGCAGTTCGGGCTGGACTGTTCCCATGAGGCACAGGGTCAGACTGATTTGCCTATAGCCATGTCTGAACTGGGGTGGCAGAGTGGGCTAAAGAACGGTGATGGATTAAACCCAGATCTTTTGACTGGGTGTGAGTGTTTGATTGATTCAGATTCTCCGTCCATCACCACCCCTTTTTGTACCACTAAGCCAATCCTGGCACTGCTGGCAGCGCCAGGATTGGCTGAGAGGGGTTGCCAGTCCACTCCAGTGCCGTTCGTGAAGGCGCCAAGGGGAGCGAGCAGAGGTGGCACGGACCAGCTGTGAGGTAAGTTCTCTTCTGTTTTATATTTAATTCCCCTGCACCCCCCTCTAACTGTGCTCAAATGTGTAGTCTGTGCAGTGTAAATAAGCTTGATCCACAAATATAACTGAAAAGAAGTTACTGCAGCCAGGTAGGAGTAAAACATCTTATTTATTGCCAACAGGACGGAGAGGATACACAGTGCCACCTCTCTAGGTATCTTCCAACTGTCATCCCCATACTTCCAGAGCTCCTCCACGTAGGAGTTCTAATGTTACATCAGAGTGGAACCTAACACATCTTCCTCTTCATACAAAACAAAAACTAAAAACAGAAAACTAAAATCAAGTACATCACAAGATTACATTTCAGCAACATTACATAAAACAAGAACATAATTAGATCTAGACCTATTGTAAGATCTATATATACATTACATAGTCATTACACTTTTTAGGTAACTTTGTTACTCTGGTAGAGTGCTCTCAAATGTGAGTACTGGAGTTTGTTGTAGTGTGATCTGCACAAGTGATAGATTGACGGGTACTATGTGGATTGTACATGTTGGAAACAGAGATTTTACTTTTATTCCACCACCTTCCATCTTGTAATTGTACAGCACTCTTATTGGTTCTTACTACAAGCTGAGGCTGAGAAAACTTTGATGAACCCTTAGGCAAAATTCTAGAACATTTAACTTGCACAAAATCACCCACTTTTACTTTAAGTTCTCTTGTGCAAGTTTGAATGTACTTCTTTTGAGCTTCAGCTCTCTTCTTGGTAACATCGTGTAGTTTGGTAGTTGGTACTGTGAACGCACCCATCCACCCTCTTAACATTTTTGAAGAAGGAGCCTGACCCCTAAGTAAAATAATACTCCGAAAGTGCAAACATTCCATTCTTTTGCATGAAACCCTTCACCACTTGTGAAACAAGACATGCTCGTTATGAACAAACCGTGCTCAACCTCTGTCCTTTCTCCAATCTGTGCCTCCCACTTCAACTTAACCATGCACATGTAGTAGTTACCGCGATCCAAAACCACCCAAAAAATGTTGTCCCCAAGCGGATGTTTTTAAATGTGCCAAAGCTACAGAACTACCAAACAACTACTGTTCTAAGGTATACGTATACCTCCACCATATATTGTGAGCCGGCGCAATTTCACCATTCATGCAAACTCAGCAGCCCACCATCAGAGGTGTGCCGGATGTTTAACGCTAGTTTCACATGTTTATCCATGTCGCGTGACAACCAAAAAGTTTATCTTCTCAAGCACTAAAGCAATAGAACACATCCTGTGGTATTCCATACCTTTTCCCCCACATTGAGCACCATCATTGTTGTCTTTGTCTTTTAGTCTGACTTGCAAGTTGTAAACTGTTAGAAGGCACTGTTTATTATCACAGCCCCTTTAGCCCCTGCAAAATAAGTTTCGAGTGTGATATACAGTGACAGTGAACATACATACAAAGAGAGAATATAGTTAAAAAAAACAATTTGTGCACCTAAACTTTGTAAAGCACAGTTCTGGAGGTAATTGCTGTTGTCCTGTAAAGCGTTCCTGTGGAACTTATTTATATATGATCTACCTTGGGCACAGGTACAACATTAGGAATCCAGGGAACTCTGTTGCACAGTAGTTGCTTTATGATTTGTTTCTGACGTCTCCTGAGCTGTCTGTGGTACAGGAACACACTGGGGAACAGAGTCCAGACATGCTCGCTGGGTGCACAGGGGTCTCCAAGGATGCTGCCAGGAATCTGTTAGGAGCTTTGTGGGGCAGAGAAGCAGCTACCTGAGGCTTAAGTTCCATGTGCCTATTATGATGGTCGGCCTCGCTCCCAACGCTCGCTCACCATAGGAACACAAACTTTTACGCCCACCCCTTAAAAATGTCACCAGCTGCCCCAACCAGGGACAGAGCGGGCATTCACCCTGTTTCATTAGACCTCAGGACTGCTTTAAAACCCTACTGCAGTAAATTGTAACCCCTATAACTTAGGCGCCTGCTCCATATCCTAGCTGCAAACAGACGCCTCTGTTTATCATTATACTTTAGACTGAATCAGCCTGATCTCAGCACAACACAGGTCAGCTGGAGTGGTGGCTGGCATATTACCCAGTGAACAGTGCTTCTTATACAACAGCATTGCAGATAATAGCCCAGGAAGAGGATGAGGCACAGCAATCTCGGTACAACAATTACTGGAGATGCGGGTTCGCATCTCGGCGTCAGCTCAACATGGACAGTGCCTGGATACCCTTATGGGTGATAAGCCATGCTATATAAATCTCCAAATTGCAATATTAGTGCTTTGCATACTGGGACATTGTGGATACTCTGTGAGTAGTATTTTAATGTACTGGGGCTCTGCAAGCTCTGTCCTGAGCATTGTTTATTAACTCGTTCATTGCGTGCATCGGCAAACGGCCATCGCAAGCACTACCTCGGTAATGCTGCAAACGTCCGTTGGCGGACGCAGCCCCAACCACTCTTACAAACCACCGCACCATGGCAGAATTCATGCCGCGGTTAAGTGGTTAATACTGATTGGACAATTTACTAACAATTTGTGCCAGTTAGCATCACAAAAGTTAATTAAATCCAGGCAAACTGCTTCTACAGGATTCCAGCATAAAACTGTATATGCTCTTGAAAGTAGACCTAAGGTAATGCAAAGTAGCGCTGCTTTGCATAGCTTAGCTTTAAGCGGCCCATGGGTGGTACTTGGCCTTTCCCATGCTACCACCCAATGGTTTTCACGTATAGCCCTATCTACATAGACAGGGTTTTGCACCAAAAAATAATGCCTCTTTGAGGCAGGCATTAAATAGGAGACCTGTTGTCATCTCTCCTAACTTTTTTTTTTACAGAGTTTTATATAGCGCAAACTTGACCCGAATCAGGTATCAGAGCACTTTACATAGCACCAGTTGCATTACAGGAGGACACATTCATTTTTGTTGGACAGGGGAGATTAGGTGATTTGCCCAGAATCACAGGTATTCAGCGTCATTGCCGAGACTCAAACCCAGTTCCCCAAATTCAAGGTCGATCACTCTAGCAGTTAGGCCAACTCTTCTCCCCCAAATTGCATCTGTAGATCCCATGTCAAATATGGGAAATGTTTTAAACTATGTCTAAGCTTAGTATTGTGTACTAGAAGTCTCCCCCCTCCAGTACAACAAAACCTATGCTAGGTCCAATGCGCACGCCCTTACACTATGGTGTGTGGTTTAGTGTATGGCAGCCCACAGTGAACCAGTGCAGGTAGCGAGGAAAACATTGGTATTTTTTTGTATGTTGCTGTTCGACTCTCTCTCAATGTAGCACAGCAGCCAATGTAGTTGTGTTGCTTTGCATGAAATATTATTATATGTACCCCAGGGTCTTTGAAGTTAGTGGCCATGTTATGCAACTTTGAATGATTGAGTAGTACAAAAACTAAACTGGGGATAGTGTATTGTTTCCTGAGACATTGCAGATGCCGGCTGCACTTTTTTGCTTTACTTGCTGAAGTCCGGTCTGTGGTTAGTGTTGGAAAAACGGTGGCAATGAAGGTACTGGCCTGAGGATGTAGCTTTACATTCTTGTACATTGTGGGTATTTCTCTGTGAATTTACCTATGCATACTGAGATGTTATGGTTGCAGCATTATGGGGAATAACCTGATGATGGTCTTTCCATTAAAATGACTGGCTTAGGGATAGTACTTAATAATATTTTGTGACATGAATATCAAGTCAAAAATATCATCAGTACCAACATATAGTTGAACAGATTATAAAAGGTAAGAATATCGCTTTTTTATTTAAAATTCAATTTTCAAGCATATTGATAAATGTAATATAATTTAGTATAAATGTAAGAAATATAATTTTTTAAATTTATTTTAGATTCATCAGTTATTATAATATTTCTAAGTGTTAGTATTGGCAGTTTAAATGTTATTAATGTATTTAATTTGCAATTTATTTGTTAAATAAAAGAAATTTATAATTTATAAGGTAGTACAGTGTTCCTAGGTTTGTAGTGGAATAGTATTAGAAGTTCATTTTTTATAATTACATTTCAATATTATTATATTATGTTAAATTGTAAACAAAAAATTCAATTGACTAATGTGTGAATTGTGTAATTATGTAGTTATTATTTTATTTAACTGCATTTTGTTAATTTGGATATATATGTTACATGTTATATTTCTGTTTGTAATTTATATTGTAGTAAGAGTCTGTTGCGTTTGTAGGAAAACAGGGTGGGGCATTGTTTAAATTATACATATTTTAACTTTGATTAATTTTTTGTAAATGAAATATTTAATTGATTAATATTTATTTAAATTGTTTAATTGTTTAGATTTTGTTTAATTTAATTTTAATCTGTGAATTAATATGTATATTTAAATTGTTTGTTGTTTTGTAAGTGATTTAGATTTTAATATTTATTTTTGGCTATGTTTCATTTTATTTGTTTTTATTTTCTAGTACTTTATTTATTTCTTTTTTGTATTGTAATGTAATGTAAGGTGGATTTGTAGAGCACTGCTGATGGTATACTGGCATTGAGAGTATTATTTTTGCGAATATTGCTTTTAGAAAACATTTTTAGAAAACAGAATTGTATTTATTTTTTAAAATGTATTATATTACTTTAATTAATTTTTGTCTTTTATATATAACTATTTTATATGTTTTTTGATCTTTAAATTAGGTCAGATATGCTCGTTGGTTATTTATGTTTGCTATTGCTGTTCCTCATTTCACAGATGGAGCCCCAAAAGAAGGACTATGATAAGGACCCACATTGGGTGAGTCACATGCCATGTTCCCCATATATAGTGTAAAAGTAAAAATATAAAAGAAATAGTTCTAATTTACATAAAACAAATAAATAAAACAAAAAATAAATTTTGGATCGAGAACATAAAACACATCAAACCAAATTACTTATTACATAAGCATATTACAGAATATGCATATATGGAGTTCATAGTGTGGTGTTGTACGACAGTATTTTTATACTAGATTTGTAATATTCAATAGCAACAGAGGGCAAATTACTATGGTGTGTTAAATAGACCCTTCTCATGACCACCCCTGTCAGATTATAGGGAAAATTATCACAATCATAAACAGCGAGGTGCATAAGAGTCACCCTCCAAAAATAACAGAATAATCCAAGGATCACAAGTGGACAAATTAATTTGCAATGAGATTTAACTTGATAAGGAAAGAATCAAAGACATGATGATAACAATCTAGCTCAGAAGTGAGTTTGGACTCAGATGGCCATGATTGTGGCACATCTGACATGACACTGGCCAGTAGTTTTTTCGACACATTTCATCTTTTAAATAAGAAGTGACAGTTGAGGGTAAGAAGAGCCAGGCAAAGACAAAAAGTAGGAGAGGAAAACAGAGGAAGAGGACGAATCAGTGAGTACGGAGGGTGCCTACGGGAGAGATATCACTCAGTGTGAAAAGAAAAAGGCATTACAAAAGGATTTAAAATGAAGGACACTAATGGTGAAAACAATTGTACTGTAATTAACTTGTCATAAAATGTATTAACTCATGGAGACATCCATTTTGGAAATATATACCACTCCTGAGTATTCTACAATGAGAGTATCATGAATAATGGGATAGCTTACTCCAACTGATCTCAGCGCATCTGGGGCTTGAAATCCATTTGAGTAATAAGGAAATCATGTTGGATCACAAGCAACATGGGAGAGAATGTGGCCCAACGGGCTAGGGATGTCGATATCAAATCTGAGGGAACTGGGGACCTATTGTGAAAACCTTTCACACGGAGAGGACAGAGGGAGACGGGGAGCACCGGGAGACTTCCCCACAGCCTACAATCCCCAGCAGCCTCAGCAAACTCGGGGGCGGCGCGGCTGACAAGCGTCAGCACAGCGCCTGGAGGCGCTACAAATCACCGAGCGCCCGTGAGCCCAGGGGGACCTATTGTGAAAACCTTTCACACGGAGAAGGGGCATCGGCTCCTGACGCCGCACCACGCCGTGAGGGAAACGGCAGGACAGAGGGAGACGGGGAGCACCGGGAGACTTCCCCACAGCCTACAATCCCCAGCAGCCTCAGCAAACTCGGGGGCGGCGCGGCTGACAAGCGTCAGCACAGCGCCTGGAGGCGCTACAAATCACCGAGCGCCCGTGAGCCCAGGGGGACCTATTGTGAAAACCTTTCACACGGAGAAGGGGCATCGGCTCCCGACGCCGCACCACGCCGTGAGGGAAACGGCAGGACAGAGGGAGACGGGGAGCACCAGGAGACTTCCCCACAGCCTACAATCCCCAGCAGCCTCAGCAAACTCGGGGGCGGCGCGGCTGACAAGCGTCAGCACAGCGCCTGGAGGCGCTACAAATCACCGAGCGCCCGTGAGCCCAGGGGGACCTATTGTGAAAACCTTTCACACGGAGAAGGGGCATCGGCTCCCGACGCCGCACCACGCCGTGAGGGAAACGGCAGGACAGAGGGAGACGGGGAGCACCAGGAGACTTCCCCACAGCCTACAATCCCCAGCAGCCTCAGCAAACTCGGGGGCGGCGCGGCTGACAAGCGTCAGCACAGCGCCTGGAGGCGCTACAAATCACCGAGCGCCCGTGAGCCCAGGGGGACCTATTGTGAAAACCTTTCACACGGAGAAGGGGCATTGGCTCCCGACGCCGCACCACGCCGTGAGGGAAACGGCAGGACAGAGGGAGACGGGGAGCACCGGGAGACTTCCCCACAGCCTACAATCCCCAGCAGCCTCAGCAAACTCGGGGGCGGCGCGGCTGACAAGCGTCAGCACAGCGCCTGGAGGCGCTACAAATCACCGAGCGCCCGTGAGCCCAGGGGGACCTATTGTGAAAACCTTTCACACGGAGAAGGGGCATCGGCTCCTGACGCCGCACCACGCCGTGAGGGAAACGGCAGGACAGAGGGAGACGGGGAGCACCGGGAGACTTCCCCACAGCCTACAATCCCCAGCAGCCTGAGCAAACTCGGGGGCGGCGCGGCTGACAAGCGTCAGCACAGCGCCTGGAGGCGCTACAAATCACCGAGCGCCCGTGAGCCCAGGGGGACCTATTGTGAAAACCTTTCACACGGAGAAGGGGCATCGGCTCCTGACGCCGCACCACGCCGTGAGGGAAACGGCAGAACAGAGGGAGACGGGGAGCACCGGGAGACTTCCCCACAGCCTACAATCCCCAGCAGCCTCAGCAAACTCGGGGGCGGCGCGGCTGACAAGCGTCAGCACAGCGCCAGGAGGCGCTACAAATCTCCGAGCGCCCACTCGCCCCGCGAGTCGCGCGCGGGAGAAGCCCGGGACAAGGGCGGGCCCTCTGTGGCCCTCAGAGGCACAAGGAGGCCGGGTCGGGCCACCCCACTTGGCTGCTACTAACTTGAAGGTATTGCATCTCATCAATATTGATTCTGACGTTGCACTGTCGATATACCATGTCCATCTGGGACGAGCTGAATGCATTGTGTGGTACTAACTATGTCCAGAACGTATCTACCCCCCCAAAAGTGGTTAGAGATGTTGATGATACCAACAATATGTTCATTAGTCCCTCACTACTACCTTCCAACTCACCACCAATCTTGCCAACAGGGGCGGCAAATAAAACACCTAACCCAGTATCTCCACCTCAATCAACCCTACTGGCACAGATCGAACAATTGTTTGTTACTGCACTATCACCTTTGATTACTAAAATCAATAAGCTGGGAGATAGGTTAACCAGCATAGAAAATAAACTATTAAGGAACCATACCCCAACTGGAACAACGGTCACACCCACTCACCCTATTCTCCCCAGCAACAACAATAAATACTTCAAACCCTCGACACTTATGGAAGTTCATACCTCTGAACCCCTCATTTCTCTACCTAAGCCAAGAAGACGGAACAGTATCATTAATCCCGCACCTGTACCCCATAGATGTCCTAGGCTCGCACACGAAAGCAGGAATCGGATTAACCTACCTCCAGAAGCTGCCCCCTATGTGACTGTTCTTTCTGGGGTCCCCGCACCTAGCCAGGGCAAATTTGAAACTCATCAGGACTTGTTACACAAAACCATCTCCTGGCTAAAACAACACAGACCATTGCAACCTGCTTTAGATGGCGGCATCTTGAGTGTTAGGAGGGTAGGGTGGCTAGGCACGTCACCCAAAGACATCCCGGGCGACCTCATTCGAATTAAATTCAAGTCAGCGAACATTGTCCCTTATTTGCGATCCTCCCAACCTAGGGAGGGAGACGGGCCTATTCGCATCTGGGACTTGTACGACTTCTATCCCGCCCCCGACCCTATCCATCCCCCAGGCAATTGGCACGGAATCATAAATCATGGTAAAAGGGGACGTGAGATGGCCCTATTCACACCTGGGACTTGTACGACTTCTATCCCGCCCCCGATCCTATCCGTCCCCCAGGCAATTGGCATGGAATCATAAATCATGGTAAAAGGGGACGTTAGGAACCCTTTCCCAATAACCACTACCCTTTTCCCGATTACTGCATGTACCTTTTCATTCACCTGAAATGGACAAATTAATTTTAGTTTGTTTTAATAGTTGGTTTTTCTTTTTATTTTGCAAATGTTATGTTGAGTTATTTATATTTCTTTGCTGCTTTTATGGTTTTAAACAAAAGCCGAATAAAGCTTATTTTGACCAATGGGTTCGAGTTTCTGCAATGACCCTCAACATCCAGTGATTCTGCGCAAATCACTTATTCTCCCCATGCCTAACAAAAAATGAATGTGTCCTTGTGTAACTTAAATGGTGCTCAAGTAAAGCGCTCTGATACCTGATAACTTTGGGTCAAGTTATCAATATATTAAACTCAGAAGAAAAAAAAAAGCCCTGGATTAATGCGGGCCTCAACTCATTGATTTTAATTATTATTGTTAGTTATGTTATGTTATTTCTATTTATATAGCGCATTAATTCCCTGAGGCGTCTAAGGGCTGTTAGTGTCAATGAATGTAAATAAGTACTGCTAGAGGAATTACCCTGATTGAAACAACCAGGGCTTTACAGCCTTCCTGAAAGATAGAAGACTTTGCTCATTCTTTGTCCCCAGAGGAAGTGTATTCCATATTTTTGCTGCTTGCATCATAATGCTCCTCCCACACCATTGTGATCTTTTAAAACTAGACTGTATCAATAGGTGTGCAGTGGCTAATCAAAGCTTCCTTGCTGGCACATACTGCTTGAAGCTATGATTTAGACAGGTCGGCCCCAGATTATGTATTGCTTTGTAGGTTCGACAGAGTACCTTGAAACGTATTCTTTGTTTAATGGGGAGCCAATGTAGGTCTTTCAAATTTTGACTCAATGAGCAAAATTTGGGGATTTTCAATAGGAAACAACAACAATCCGAACTTTATAGAAAACCTATATCAAGGAACTCACTCCTGTTGTTTGATAGCCATCACCCCAGATCCTTAAGGGAGAATCTCCCTTTCGGACAATTTTTGCAGGTTCAAAGGAATTGTTCCACTACTGCAGCATACAAGGAACATTCTACCACACTGTGCAATCAGTTAATCTCACGCAATTATCCACCTAAGCTGGTACGTCAATCAATGAAAAGGGCCATAAATAACAACCGATCAGCACTATTGGAACCCTCAACACCTAAAGCCCCATTGGAGAGACTCACATTTTTTCATACGTTTTGGACACTTTACAACAAAATCCAAAAATCGGTCAAAAAACATTGGCCAATTTTTAACTCTGGACATCTGACTCTCCAAACTCCATTGTTTTTATTCAAGAGGGGTCCAAACTTGAGAGATAGGATGGTCCACACAAGACCCCGTGAGGAACCACCCAGGGCTGTAGGATCGTTATGGGACCTCCCTCCTGTCACCGGACACGACCCTTGTGGCTCATGCCAGGCGTGCCCACAAACTAAAAAAACAACTGAGGTAGACATCGGAACTTCAAGACCTTGGAAACAAATCAAATTCACTAATTGTAATAGTGAACGACTAGTCTACCTTATTACGTGCCCTTGTGGGTATAAGTACGTGGGAATGACCACACGCAAAATACGCATTAGGACATCTGAACACAAGAGTGCTATCCGGTGCAAAAGGCAGGCCACCAAGCTGACCACACATTTTTTAGAAGCAAACCACCCCTCAACTGCATTTCAATGGACAGTGTTAGAACAACCATTCATTCCCTGTCACATTGCGGATGTGGCAAAATTTCTCCTTCTGAAGGAACAGAAATGGGTTCTCAAGCTTGATACTCATCATAGGGGGCTTAATGACGAAATACCAAGGTCCACCTTCTGAAAGCATTCCAATAACTGTGGTTTCACTTTCAATGTCAGCTTGGTAACATCATCTGCAACTTAACCCATTATGAATGATTGTGAGAGTAATCGCTTATATGTATTTGATACATTCACCATTCTACATGGGACTTAACAGTATAGTTATAATGGGTTTAATGACGAAATCCCATGGTCCACCTTCTGTAAGCATTCCAATAACTGTGGTTTCACTCTTTATATCAGCTTATTGACAACATCACTTACAACTTAACCCATTATGAATGGTCTGAGAGCAATCGCTTATATGTATTTAATACATTCACCATTCTACATGGGACCTAACAATGCTTAGTCACACTCTCCCTAAACTCTTGTCTGCTATAATACCGCCCCTTTACCTACGGGACATGCCAGATGCTTTCAGGCTCATTTTTCACTCTCTTGTGAGGGCATAATGGACTGACGTTATAACATTTTGTTTGGCCATGTAGGCGTTGGTTTAGCACAGGGCTCCTACAAGGGGTTCATGCATACGACTTTCTCAGACTTGCACCACTTGCCTGCTACAGCGGCTTGGATAAACTCTTGGCGTGCGGGTAGGCAAAATGTAAACAAACGTTAGTTACTAAGGCAGCGGAAGACTACCAATGACAAGCGATCTAACATTCCTGCTCATCAGAGAGCCAATGATTGGCCGCCATTAAGGATCACGTGATACTCGCTTCCAATCAGAAGTGAGCTTCAAACGTGAGGCGAGACGATCCTCCGGTGCCTCCCCAGTCGGTTCAGATGCCAGCTTCGAAGTACCAACGGATAGGTAAGCCTGCGACAGCCTTAGGTTGCAGGGTGTGGGACTTTTGGGATAGTTTTGTAGGCTAAATACTGTCGTGAAATGTGGGACAGTAATACGAGCCTTATTTGTTGGTATCTGTTAATGCTAAAGCTGTACATAACTGGTTCAAGTTACTCTTAGTACCAACGCAGAGTTGATTAATGCGAGCCCAACTTTCTCACATTTTTAGTTTGAAAATCGTTTTAAATTCTCGACACAATTTTAGTTTACCAAGGGAACTTTCTTGGTGTGGGTATCTGTATACAGAAGAGAGACATGTTTTCGATTTGTTTACTTGTCCTCTAGAGCGGTGCTTCACTCTTCTCCTGAGCCGCTGCCAGGTGGGGTGAGGTCTTCACTTCTTACAAGCTTTGGTAAGATCTCCTTCATTGGGGCATACAACTTTTATATCCCGACATGGTAAATTGTTTACACTACGTATGTGAGTGTCCGAGGCCAGCACTGGTAGTCGGGCTTAGTCTAAGGTCTATATATATTAGACCTAGCGATCTTGTGTGTTTGTTTGTGTGGGCAAAGCCAGTCTTTCTGACATCTGACCCTGTTTGTTCTAACCCCTCTTTTAGTGAACAACATAGCTGTAAGAAACAAGACAAGACTCTTCAGAGACTACAGGTGACCTCAGTACTTGTCTGTGAACTTTGTTTCTTAGCTTTCACTTATTATTTCTTTTATATATGCAGTAGCATTCATTTGTTGTAAGGTCCTGAAGAAAGCAAGTACACCTCTGTCCACGTATTGCTGAAACGTGTCGACCTGGTTCCACCTCTAGACATCGCATTTCTTAAACTGTCTGAACAAATTTTTAATATTGGCGGAGTGAGTATCACCTGAATAAATTCTGTTTATACTCCCTCATCCAATTTTATACACATTTTTCTATTTTTTTGCACACTACTTTTCTTGCACTGCACTCCCCCAGTCACACCACACTCTACCACCTATTGGTCTCGAGAAGTGGTACACCATACTACTGTTTTTTCAGTAGAAGAGATCTATCCAACATCTCGGTCTCTCTCTGCTTGAAAAGAACACATCTATGTGGATGGTTTTGGAAGAATCCCAGATGATGAAGGGCGGTTCCGAGTGGTGACTGATGGGTATCTCTGACCATCTACTAGGATGTCATTCAATAAACTTTTCTATAGGTTAGTATAAGGGCCTTTTGTCGTCTGTTTGAGTTCCGCACACTACAAACCCACTCTCTTTCTCAGGCCCTCTGGTACTCTTTTGTTGTTCCCGATTTTCAATAGGAGTCTTGCCGCAGCATTGGCCAATATATGAAGCTTATTTAGATTGTGTTTCCGAGTCGTCAGAAACAAACTGTTGCAATAATCTATTTTTGATAGGATTTCCAGTGCCACCAATGTTTTTTCATATGGAAATAACAATTTGGGTGTCATCAGCATAGGACATAAATCGAGAAACCAAACTTTTTTATCAGCGCTGCTAATTGTAAAACATGAATATTAAAAAGAGTTGGGCTAAGCGAAGAATCCTGTTTCACTACGCATGGCAAGAAAAACAAATGGGAGGAGAAGTTCTCTAATTTCACAACTTGTTCCTGATCTGTTTGGTAGGATTTCAGCAACTTCCATGCCTGGCCTGTGATTCCACATGTGTCTAGGCGGTTTAGAAGTAGCTTGTTGTCGACAGTGTCAAATGCCGCCGAGAGATCAAGTAGGATCAGGGCAGCCCCTATTCCCTGGTCTAATTCCTCCATGATCTCTTCTGTTGCCATAAGCAGTGCTGTCTTCGTGCTGTGGCCACTCAAAAACACCACCAGCTGATCCACACCACCAAGAAAACTGCATTCAAGGAACGACTAGATAACAACGCCCACAACAGCAAAGAACTCTTCAACATCGTCAAAGAGCTCTCGAAGCCTAGCCCCGGCAACAACGACATCACCCCATCGCAAGAACTCTGAAACTCGCTCGCCTCGTTCTTCCACAGCAAGATCGCAGACATCCACAACAGTTTCAGCACACAGCCGACGCACCCCATGAATGCACCAACGCCCCCCACCACCACCCTCCGCGCCTGGACACCGGTCAACACCGAAGAGATCATCCGCACAATGAACTCCATCCACTCCGGATCACCAACCGACCCCTGCCCTCACCACGTCTTCAACAAGGCCGACTCCATCATCGCACCCCATCTCCGGGACATCATCAACGCCTCCTTCAACACCGCCACCTTCCCAGAGAGTTGGAAGCACGCCGAACTCAGCGCCCTACTGAAGAAACCATCAGCTGACCCCACTGACCTCAAGAACTACCGCCCCATCTCGCTCCTTCCTTTTCCTGCCAAAGTCGTCGAGAAGAAAGTCAACAGACAGATGGCCACCTTCCTCGAGACGACTGGATCCCTCGACCACTCACAGTCCGGCTTCTGGGCCAAACACAGCACCGAGACCGCCCTCATCGCAGCCACCGACGACATCCGAGCCTTGCTCGACAACGGGGAAACAACGGCCCTCATCCTCCTGGACCTCTCCGCGGTGTTCGACACGGTCTTCCACTGCACCCTAGAACAGCACCTGCACAACATCAGAATCCAGGAGAAGGCACTGGAGTGGATCATCTCCTTCCTCGCCAGAAGAACTCAGAGAGTCCACCTCCCCCCGTTCAGATCCGGGGCCACCAAAGTCATCTGCGGCGTACCACAAGGATCATCACTCAGCCCCACGCTGTTCAACATCTACATGAGCCCCCTCGCGGCCATCACACGCCAACACAACCTCAACATCATCTCCTATGCCGACGACACCCAGCTAATCCTCTCCCTCACCAACGACCCCGACACCGCCAGAACCAACCTACACGAAGGGATGAAAGACGTAGCCGAGTGGATGAAGAACAGCCGCCTGAAGCTGAACTCAGATAAGACGGAAGTCCTCATCCTGGGATCATCACCCTCCACCTGGGATGACTCCTGGTGGCCCCCTGCCCTCGGCAACGCACCCAAACCAACGGACCACGCACGAAACCTGGGCTTCATCCTGGACTCCTCCCTCTCGATGACCAGACAAGTCAACGGCGTCTCCTCATCATGCTTCAACATCCTACGCATGCTCCGGAAGATCTTCCTGTGGATCCCCACTGAAACCAGGAAGACGGTCACCCAGGCCCTCGTCACCAGCCGACTGGACTACGGGAACACCCTTTATGCCGGAACCACAGCCAAACTCCAGAAAAGACTCCAGCGCATTCAGAACGCCTCAGCACGACTCATCATGGACATCCCCCGACACAGCCACATTTCCGGACACCTGAGAGACCTGCACTGGCTCCCCGTCAACAAGAGAATCACGTTCCGACTCCTCACCCACGCACACAAAGCTCTCCACAACCAAGGCCCCAGATACCTCAACGATCGCCTGACCTTCTACACTCCCAACCGCCAACTTCGATTGACCAGCCACGCCCTCGCCGCCGTTCCCCGCATACGACGAGCCACAACGGGAGGAAGATCCTTCTCCTACCTGGCTGCCAAGATGTGGAACTCCCTCCCCATCCACCTCCGCCTGACCCAAGACCACCTCTCCTTCAGGAAGCAACTCAAGACCTGGCTGTTCGAGCAGTAGTGGACCCCCCTCCCCAAGCGCCTTGAGACCCTCCGAGTGAGTAGCGCGCTATATAAATGCTTTGATTGATTAATTGATTGATCGGAAACCAAATTATGTGCTTCCCAGCAGTTTATTTGTTTCAATAAAAGAGACCACCTGTTCATTCAAGAATTTTTCAGCAATTTTCGCTTGTACTGGTAGGCAGGAGATAGGTCCATAGTTGCATGGTTCTTTCTGATCAAGAGGAGCTTTTTTCAGAAGATGGATCACAACTTCTTTTTTCCAGATCTTAGGAAACGTTCCTGTTTCACACATGATTTGAAAAATGGGCATTAGTGTGCCTGCAGTTATTTCTGCTACTAGTTTTGTTATGTTTGGTGGGCATGGGTCCTCTGGTGATCCTGATGTGGTGGTGTTCAATAGTTTTATGATATGCTCTGTTGATGGAGGGCTAAATGTGCTTGGTTATATATTGGCAAGGCATAGATTGACACTGTACCACCAAAAGTAATTGAATTTTGGGCAATGCTGCTCCAAATTTATGAATGTAAAATTGCAGTTGCTAAGGCCAGGGGTCTGCAATCAATCAAACAAGTTGAAAGGACCTGGTCTCACCTACACATAGTTTAGCCTTCTTTTCTCTATGTGGATTCATACCACTGTAATTAGGGATACAAATGCTGGTTCCCCCTCTTTCTCATTCTCTTTCTTCTTCCCCTTGCCTCACTCTCTTTACCCTGTTTCTTTCCTTTCCCTCTTGTTTCAAGTGTATCTACCAGTATGGTGACACCACAGAATTGTATTGATGTTGCTACAATTTATAGTAATAATTGTTCTGACTCTTGGTAAAATCAAATAAAAGGCTTTTGAAAAAAAGTTCAGTCGATGCGAGCACCTGACATGTTTGAGGATGAATTTACGAAACTGCTCCTTGCATTCTCAAAACAGGAAAGAGAATACCATGAATAGTAAGGAATGTTCAGTCCCCCTGCAACAACTCTAATAGTCCCATGCCATTAGTTCTTGTGAAAAGTAAGACATTCCCGTTTTGGGATCTAGCAGCAATGGACCAGTGTTCCAGGTGCTAGGTACAATCTCGACACCAATTGCCCTTTGATTCTTTCACACGTACATTAGTGCAAAATTGTAACACATTCTACCTCAGATGCTGCAACTAGAGGGCTCTGCATGAAATGACTGTGAAGTCTTTAAGATGGCGCAGGTGTCTAAAAAAAGCAGACTCCCCGAAAGCAAATGACTCAGGAAATCAAAAAACCCAACCAATCAGTAGCTTCTTAAAGTGCACTAAGCGATCCACGTAAATGCAAAAGTGCAAGTAAGCAGCAATGCATATGTGAAAATTGTCGAATAAAGTAAAAAAAAAGTCAAGCCAAACACAGAGTTCAACAAAAAAGGCAGCCTTTGCCGACACACTCACACAGATGCATTCATAATTGGGAATACTAGCCTTGGTATTGTTCTTTTTATATTCAGGAATGATGAAAACGAGTTTGGCTATGGGCACTAAATTGGCCTGGTGACACTGCTTTACATAATGTGGGTACACTTAGTTAAGATGTTTTACATACTGAGTCATTGTGAACACTGGTACTCTGAAATTGTACATACTCGGTCATTGTGAAAACTGTCCTAATTATGGTGCTTTATATACTGGAGCACTATCTCTCAATTCTAACAGACAGCTCTACAAGGTAGTAAAAGATCTAGCCAATCCCCCAGCTCCTCCTTCCATCGAACCATCCCAATCATTTTGCAATAAGGTGGCAGACTTCTTTCAGGCTAAGGTTAACGACATTTTCGATAAATTCACCACAATACCGATGGCAGACGGAGTCTCTCCGGTGACTCTTCCTCGGCCATTAAAACCAATCTTAGAGGCGTTTACGCCACCTGCATCTATGATGGAATTCATAAACACTGTTAAGTCAGGATCCCCACTGGACCCCTGCCCCCCACGTATCATTAAATCAGTTTCTGACGTAATCGCCCCAGTACTTACCAATATCTGCCAAGCTATATTTCAGACAGGTGTATTTCCCGCTATTTGGAAAAGGGCAATTGTAACACCACTCCTGAAAAAACCTGCATTAAACCCTTTAGAGCCCAAAAACTACCGTCCAATCGCCTCCCTTCCCTACCCCTCAAAAATAATCGAAAAGGTAATAAACCAACAGCTGTCGACCTTTATCGACCAGAACGATCTGCTTGACAACACGCAGTTCGGGTTTAGGAAGGGCCACGGGACAGAGACAGCTCTAATAAAAGCGTCAGAAGAGGTCAGGATTATCATGGACAGGGGCGGCGCCGCTGTCCTGATACTCCTGGACCTATCCGCGGCCTTCGACACGGTCGATCATTCTATTCTGATCGACCGTGTCGCCACCCTCGGCATTCAGGGCAGGGCCAGAGCAACGTTAGCATCCTTTCTGGCCAACAGGATACAGTCCGTAAAGATGGGAAATTTCAGCTCCCCTGATTTCTCTCTCCCGTGCGGTGTTCCCCAGGGCTCCTCGCTAAGTCCGACACTTTTCAATATCTACGTGTCGGACTTGGCGAGGGTAATTAAGTCATTTGGCATAGGGCTAACATCGTACGCCGATGACACACAATTGGTCCTGGAAATACACAAAAATGGAGAAGCTGTGGCTGCGAATTTTCAGGCAGGCATGAAAGCCATCAGTACCTGGATGAACCAGAATTGCTTAAAGCTAAACTCCGACAAGACGGAGGTATTGGTTTTTGGCGAACTAACCCCGTCTTGGTCTCCAGTCTGGTGGCCTTCGGAACTGGGTATACCTCCACTGCCAGTAGCCAAGGTGAAAAACTTGGGCGTGCTTTTTGACAGCAAGCTTACATTCCTTAGTCACGCCAATGCCGTGGTTTCGGCCTCTTTTTACACTTTGAGAATGGTGAAGAAACTGCTCCCTTTTCTTCCTCCTACTGCTGGCAAAACCTTAATGTCCTCCTTGGTACTATCCAAGGTGGATTACTGCAATGGCCTTCTGCTCAATGCACAGGAACAAGTGGTGAACAAGCTACAGCTTGTCCAAAATGCCGCTGCAAGGATCCTCATGGGGATTCCAAAATATGCCTCTATCTCTCCCACAATTCGAGAGCTTCACTGGCTGCCTATAAGAAGCAGGATAAAGTTTAAGGCCATGTGTATCACTTACAAGGCGCTGAAAAATAATGGGCCTGACTTCTTTAAAAACGCTTTTAAAATCTACAAACCCAGCCGAACACTGCGGTCATCTACGGCCCAACAGCTCCAAATCCCCCCAACAAAAAAGGTGACATGGGGAGACAGACGTTTTGTAGTGGCTGCATCCAAATTATGGAATCAGGTTCCCTCTCAGATTAAGGAACACACTTCGCTGTTTTCCTTTCGAAAACATCTTAAAACCTGGCTCTTTAACCAGTAACATCTTATAACCCTCGTAATCTGAAATATGCTAATATTAGCGCCGAGACGCCGTAAGGCATTTGCGCGCTTTAGAAATTTTAAAAATAAATAAATAAATAAAATAAATATCTAAGTTTATCTGTTCTGGTGTGTTACGTATTGGTACAATTTGGATACTGGCTTGTCAATGTTCTTTACATATTTGTCCTTTTTGAACATTTTTAAACAATACAGTTAGGCCCATAGACATTTTTCATGCAATGCAGCAAGTCAACTTGCTGTGCGGCAATGAGTCGTAGGGAGAGGACAGGAATGTGACAATTTTATCCTTATTTAGCACAATACTGTCCTCTCCTTGTGCTGGTGCACTTAGTGCAGCCTAGCGTCAATACAGGCACCCTTGTGTCATGGTGCAAGGAGGGCTGAATTGCAGACAGGATTGTTTTTCTTCCTGAATAAAAACAATCCATAGAAGCAAATTCCTGCATAAATGGTTTAATGACTGGAGCTGTAGTAATTCATTTCTTTACAGATTCAAATACCTGTTGACATTCATCAGGTCAAACATATTTGGCATTTTCTTCAAAAGATCCCTTAAAGGTTGGACAATAACAGCATATCCCTGAACAAACCATGCATAGTATTCACTTAAGCCTAAAAAAGCTCTAAGTGAATCTTTGTCATTGGGAAGAGATGCATCATTAATTCCTTTCAACAAGGAACCTTCGCTTTTATACCTTCTGCTGAGATATTATGTCCTAAATAAATAACTTCTTGTGCTAAAAATTTACATTTGTCAATGTTGACTCTCATTCCGTGAGAACCTAATTTTCTCAAAACCTCCTCTAACAATGTAATATGTTGCTCCATACTCTCTGTGTGCACTAAAATGTCATCCTGGAAGGCTTGTATACTTTTCTGATCTCCAAAACTTTGATCCATTAAGCGTTGAAATACACTGTGTGCGGATGCCAACCCAAATGGCATATGCTTCTACGTATATACATCAAAACGAGTTACAAATGTAGTGAGATGCTGGGAATTTTCAGATGAAGGTATTGGTTGATGCTCATAGCATAAATCAATAGTTGAAAAGTACTTACTTCCTCCTACTCTAGCCAACATTTCATGAATTCTTTGGAGAGGATGGCAATCTACAAGGTTATTTCTATTGAGGACCCTCAAATTAGCACACAAGTGTATATCCCCAGAACTTTTGCGTGCGACAACAGCGTCCGAAATCCATTCTGAGGACTCTAGTTGCTTAATTATGCCCTGAGAACAGATGTCATCAAGTAATCTTTTAAGATCTTCCCTGGCTGAAAGGGGAACAGGTCTAACCTTTTGTATAACAGGGACAGCGTTGCTTTTCAATTTAATGGTGTGTTCAAAATTCTTAATGACACCAATTTTGTTTGAAATACTTCAGGAAATGTAACTTGTAATTTTTGGGTAAAACCATCCTCTATAACTGTCTCCTGAACTGCAAGTATATCACCAAGTGTGACAGGTTTATCATGTCCTGGTCTTAGTATAATTCCTATTTTAGCTTGATCCTGCCATCCCAAAAAGTCACGTCCATTAACTGCCATGTAAATTTTTGTATAACTATTTCTTCCTTTGAACACAATGCCATCATCAAAATATCCCCTCTTATTATGTCATACTCCCCAAAGCCCTTAGGGTTAATTGTAGTAGACTTTAATAACTTTCCTGACCAAAATTTGTAAAATGTGTTCTCAGCTAGAATTGTAATGGGATACCCTGAATCAGCCATGACATCTAAATAAATTACACCAATTTTTACATCACATATGGGACATTTACCACGTTTCTCAGTGTTCCCTAATACATTAACTTCAACAGATGATAAAGATACATTACTAATAGCTTCAGACAATATATAATTTTCAACATCAAGTAGACTGACTTTAACATTTGTTTTGTTAGCATGACAAACATTATAAAAATGTCCAAATCTTTTGCAATTGTTGCATCGCCTACCTTGAGCAGGACATTTAGGAAACTTACCCCGATGAAACTTAGAACCACATCTATAACAAGTACCATAAAAGCTCTTATTGCTACTTTTTTTAACTACATTATTGTGTGACACAAAGTGTACATTTGTTTCATTACTACCTGATGTCATTTCTACTACAGCCACTTTTGAAGTGTCTGTAGACATATTGATGGAACTGCCATATTTATTGGATGGTGGCGATAATGAAATTGATGCACATTAGTGGGATCTGTGCAATGTAATGAGTAAAAAGTGGGCTAGACAGGAACCGGTGTGAATAAGTCCATCACCAGATGACCAATACGATTTTTAAGGACCGGTAGGGCAAAATTGATTGGGGTAATTTTTGGTGGTGCCCGCAGGAGTATAGTATACTTAATATGGAGTTTGGTTGGGAACAGATGTTATATGGTATTATATCTTATTTCAGGCACATCAGCCTTTACATTGTATTCTCGTTGGAGTTGGATTTTAGTCCGACTAAGCAGCTTAATAGGTAAGATGGTGCTGCTTATGTTTTATCCTTATACAAGTCTGTGTGGCCAGTTTTTGCTGGGGCCATACTTATGGGATGAAATATATATTCTTATATAAATTTCGAAATGTTATATGCAGTTTATGGACATTTTTATGATAGCAAGGCACAAACTACAACATAATGTCTTTGTTGTCTAACAGATCAATTGTCTTTACACTTTACAGCCATTTGAGACACATTTTGTCCTTGCCTGTTGATACTACATCTGAGGAGACAATTTATTTAGAGTAGTTAGCAGAACAAATCAGATGACCCCCTTTACACGCGCGGGCTGAAACTTAGAAGAAAAGATTTTATTTGGTAGGTGCAATCATGCTACAGTACACAGTGGGGGTGCTGCCTATCATGAGGGTTACATTATATCAAAAATTATATGATGAATTGTCATATTACAAGTTTGGACTGGGTAATGTTTTTCTCCTTTTCCAATTCTTGCTTGTGATGTTTAATATTTAAGACTTGTGGCGGGAAATGTTTAGCCATCAGGTTTGTTATTATTAATGAGTTGTCTTTGCCACGATGGGGTGTAACAAATGACCAGGTTTCAATGGGTAAGCTCCTAGTTTTTTGATGCCATGAGATATGACTGGTGCTCAGCAACCTGTTTATACATAAGTTGTTTTAATGAACAAAAGACTTAGAGCCAACTTTATGAATAACTGGTAAATTATGTTGTCTGGGAGTGTAGAGTGAAAGTATTCTAAAACTCCCTTCATAGTAAGGTTCTCCTGTCTTTGCATTTATATTAAATGTATGTGTATCTATTTATGTGTATTATACTGTAGTATACATATGTATTTAAATGTGTTTTACGGCCTTGATGAAGTTCTTCTTATAGAACGAAACGTGTTGGCTGTTTGGTGTACATTTTTCAACTACAAAGAAGAATAAAGAATTTTGAGTACTTTCAACACTGGACGGACATTTGTAAAGTTATTTTTTTGGACATTGTAACTGGGTGGTGCAACCTACAGTTAGTAAAGTACATGAGTTACACATGTAGTAAATAAAATGCATAGCAACAATAAATAAGAGAAGTGTATCATAATTAGTGGGGATAGTACCTTTATGGAATTTATGTAAAGTGGAGTTTACCCTAATGAATAACCTTAACAAGGTGTGCAGCGTCGATAGTAATATACTCCCAAGAAAACTTGCAGTCATTTACTCCAGTTACTTTGTGATATATGTATTCCAGTTAGATGTGATCATTAGTTGTGACCTATGTGGTTTCAGGTAAAAGGCTGGCACAGATGGGTAATGATAGATTACAGGAATGGGGATTTAAAGAGGAGACGTTGTGATCTATGAAAAGAGGTAGAAAACAGTTGCAGAATTACAATAAGGATTCAGGCTGATAGGCATGCGACTAAGAGGAGGCTATTGTCAGAAATAGAAAGCATGCAGAGGATGGCAGGTAAGATGAGGGGCACTGAAAAAAGTTCAGAGAAGAATCAAGCTAGAGTAAATCAATGTCAATGTTTCATGCCTGGTTTAGGAGTATAGTGGGAGAAGGATTTTTGAGTTGGCAAGTAAGGAATTTAGGACTTATTTGGAAAATTACTCAGGACACACTTTGACTATAAAACAGGTTCACAAGAGGCTATGAAGGAATAGTCTATTTGACTATAAAGAAACAGATTATAGGAAAAGGAAATAATTTAGCTGATCCTAAAAAGAAAAAGGCAGAATAGGACAGACAAACTTGAGATCAAAGGAGAAGAGAAAAATATAGATACAGAGTACTGAGGATAGTAGACTGAGAGAAAATTAGAGGAAAGGGGTAAGCAGCGCTTAAAGTGGGATCGGTCCCTCCAGGTCGCAGTTCCAGCACACATTAAAACCTGACCTTGAAAGGCCCTATATTCAGTCCTTTTAGAACACTTGCAGAGAAAGTGTTAGGGTAACCCACATCATTAGTGCAATAATAGAAAGGATTATATGTTGCCACCGACATGATTCAAATGTATACTTCTGAAGATATGAAAATGTCACTTTTTAATTGTTTGCAGCACACAAGTTCTTTCCCAGACCTGCATGTTTCACGTGTTCCATTGGATGCAGCCTGTAAATAGTGCACCAATATTACTTTATGTGCATATTGTTAGGTACTACAATAACCCACCATGCTCCGTAGCCCTTCCCTTCCTGGGGTCACAGGAAAGCAACACAAATCTTCCTTGCAATGAGTAGGAGATACTCCGCTTCAGTTCCGTGGTCCCCAGGGCAATGGTAAAGACCATCTTTAGGCACTCCCAGTCACCTGCTACAGGTAGGTCAGCTGTGTGCTGCACACGTTGAAAATGACCTAGCGTACACGCTAAACCTCTCCCGGTCTAGTGTTGCAGCGCCCTGGTTCCGCTGCTCAGCACAGCGCAGTACGCTGAACTTCAAGCGAACAGTACCTCCTGGCCCAAGGGATGAGGCTCTGTCACGAGAACAGCCAGGCCTTGGGATGGTTCAGTTCCCAGGGGCTTCTTCTTGCAGGAGTCGCATCACTTGGGTCCCCGACCCTCCCAGCTGGTGCACTAATGACTTCCAGCTTGCATTGGCAACCAGAGAGTGGGGCAGGGAGGCCGCACTGCATAGGGGCTTCTCCGGAGTCCGTGCACCTGCTCAGTAGCAATCAACAGAGCTCCTAGAGCCCGGACGGACAGGCAGTGAGTTTTGTAGGAAGCAGGTACTTAATTCCCAGATGTCGCACATTGTGGTCTACCATGCTGGGGAAAACACGCGCAGCTCTATATGAAGGAAAGTGCGCGCACTTCAGAATCCCCCAGATCGTAGTGCTCCACAGATGCTTTTGGGGGACTGCATCACTCCTCACACACTAGTTGGTAGGACACAGGGCAAACCAGCATACCCTGGCAGAACCCTTTTGGATCAAAGAGGTGGGCAGGCAGGAGGTCAGCACAGTAGGCAGATGCCTAGTGGCAGTCCCTCCTGTAACCCAGCAGTTAGCAAACAGCAGGTCAACACAACAAGGGAGGCAGTCAAAATGGCAGTTCCTCCTGTATCACAATGGTCTTCTTGGTAATGGGCAATTTTTAGAGCCTGCAGTGTCTGGTTACAGACTACACAGTGTCTGGTTGTACCAGAGTCAAGGGGCAGCAGGCAGCAGGGCAACAAACAGAAAGGCAGTACAGTTGAGTCCTTTAAGCATCACAGCAGTTGGCAGGCAACAGGGCAACACACAGAAAAGCAGTCCTGATGGGTTCTTTTGGCAGGACAGCAGTTCTTTGGACATAGATTTATACTTATTAATGTATTTGATCTATGGGTGATTTCACAAGCATCCTTAGGAGTGCACAACACTCCTTTTCAACCCAGCCCTAGCTACAGACATCAATGGGAGGTAAGTCAGACTTTTGTGTGAGGGCAGGACACAACCTATACAAATGTAAAGTGTGAACGTCCTCACCCAGCCCATGAAGATGATCAGTATGCAGATGAATGAAGATCTAACCCTGTCACACTCAACCCTTCCTGTGTGGTGGCTGTCTGGAAAGTATGCAAAAAGTGTTGCTGTCACCCAGGCCCAGATGTGGACTTGAGTCAGGCTGCAAAGCACAAAGAGTCATAAGCACAGAGAAATGCCCACTTTCTAATAGTGGTACAAAAGGGGGTGGTGATGGACGGAGCATCTGAATCAATCAAACACTCACACCCAGTCAAAAGATCTGGGTTTAATCCATCACCTTTCTTTAGCCCACTCTGCCACCCCAGTTCAGACATGGCTATATGCAAATCAGTCTGACCCTGTGCCTCATGGGAACAGTTCAGCCCAAACTGCCAAGCATTGTCTTCCCTGGACCGGAAACAAGCTTCCGAGGACCAGTTTCTGGCATTCCAGCCGTCTTCAGCCCGGCTTGCATGAATCCAGTGGCAAAGTGAGCAAGGGACTCACGTCTGAGCATACCCTGCCACACTTATGGTGGCCAAAAGCGGTACAAAAGGGGGTGGTGATGGACAAAGCATCTGAGTCAATCAAACACTCACGCCCAGTCAAAAGATCTGGGTTTAATCCATCACCGTTCTTTAGCCCACTCTGCCACCCCATTTCAGACATGGCTATATGCAAATCAGTCTGACCCTGTGCCTCATGGGAACAGTCCAGCCCGAACTGCCAAGCCATGTCTTCCCTGGACCGGAAACAAGCTTCCGAGGACCGGTTTCTGGCATTCCAGCCGTCTTCAGCCCGGCTTGCTTGAATCCAGTGGCAAAGTGAGCAAGGGACTCACGTCTGAGCATACCCTGCCACACTTATGGCGGCCAAAAGCGGTACAAAAGGGGGTGGTGATGGACGGAGCATCTGAGTCAATCAAACACTCACGCCCAGTCAAAAGATCTGGGTTTAATCCATCACCGTTCTTTAGCCCACTCTGCCACCCCAGTTCAGACATGGCTATATGCAAATCAGTCTGACCATGTGCCTCATGGGAACAGTCCAACCCGAACTGCCAAGCCATGCTTCCCTGGACCAGTAACAAGCTTCCGAGGACCGGTTTCTGGCATTCCAGCCGTCTTCAGCCCGGCTTGCTTGAATCCAGTGGCAAAGTGAGCAAGGGACTCACGTCTGAGCATACCCTGCCACACTTATGGCGGCCAAAAGCGGTACAAAAGGGGGTGGTGATGGACGGAGCATCTGAGTCAATCAAACACTCACGCCCAGTCAAAAGATCTGGGTTTAATCCATCACCGTTCTTTAGCCCACTCTGCCACCCCAGTTCAGACATGGCTATATGCAAATCAGTCTGACTCTGTGCCTCATGGGAACAATCCAGCCCGAACTGCCAAGCCATGTCTTCCCTGAACCGGAAGCAAGCTTCCGAGGACCGGTTTCTGGCATTCCAGCCGTCTTCAGCCCGGCTTGCTTGAATCCAGTGGCAAAGTGAGCAAGGGACTCACGTCTGAGCATACCTTGCCACACTTATGGCGGCCAAAAGCGGTACAAAAGGGGGTGGTGATGGACGGAGCATCTGAGTCAATCAAACACTCATGCCCAGTCAAAAGATCTGGGTTTAATCCATCACCGTTCTTTAGCCCACTCTGCCACCCCAGTTCAGACATGGCTATATGCAAATCAGTCTGACCCTGTGCCTCATGGGAACAGTCCAGCCCGAACTGCCAAGCCATGTCTTCCCTGGACCTGAAACAAGCTTCCGAGGACCCGTTTCTGGCATTCCAGCCGTCTTCAGCCCGGCTTGCTTGAATCCAGTGGCAAAGTGAGCAAGGGACTCACGTCTGAGCATACCCTGCCACACTTATGGCTGCCAAAAGCGGTACAAAAGGGGGTGGTGATGGACGGAGCATCTGAGTCAATCAAGCACTCACGCCCAGTCAAAAGATCTGGGTTTAATCCATCACCGTTCTTTAGCCCACTCTGCCACCCCAGTTCAGACATAGCTATATGCAAATCAGTCTGACCCTGTGCCTCATGGGAACAGTCCAGACCGAACTGCCAAGCCATGTCTTCCCTGGACCGGAAACGAGCTTCCGAGGACCGGTTTCTGGCATTCCAGCAGTCTTCAGCCCGGCTTGCTTGAATCCAGTGGCAAAGTGAGCAAGGGACTTACGTCTGAGCATACCCTGCCACACTTATGGCGGCCAAAAGCAGTACAAAAGGGGGTGGTGATGGACGGAGCATCTGAGTCAATCAAACACTCACGCCCAGTCAAAAGATCTGGGTTTAATCCATCACCGTTCTTTAGCCCACTCTGCCACCCCAGTTCAGACATGGCTATATGCAAATCAGTCTGACCCTGTGCCTCATGGGAACAGTCCAGCCCGAACTGCCGAGCCATGTCTTCCCTGGACCGGAAACAAGCTTCCGAGGACCGGTTTCTGGCCTTCCAGCCGTCTTCAGCCCAGCTTGCTTGAATCCAGTGGCAAAGTGAGCAAGGGACTCACGTCTGAGCATACCCTGCCACACTTATGGCGGCCACAAGCAGTACAAAAGGGGGTGGTGATGGACGGAGCATCTGAGTCAATCAAACACTCAGGCCCAGTCAAAAGATCTGGGTTTAATCCATCACCGTTCTTTAGCCCACTCTGCCACCCCAGTTCAGACATGGTTATATGCAAATCAGTCTGACCCTGTGCCTCATGGCTTGATTCCAGTCTGGGAAAGACATGGCTTGGTAGTTCGGACTGGACTGTTCCCATGAGGCACAGGGTCAGAGCTGATTTGCATATAGCCAGTGTCTAACCCAGGGTGGTGTGGAGTGCCAAAAAATGATGGATTTAGGCCCAGATCCTTGTACTGGGGTGAATGTATGACATTGTTCTACATTCTGTCCATCAACTGTGTTTTATGCAATTTTCACCCCTAGTGTGCTGGGTATACTCAGACGGGAGTCCCAGCCTCTCCACACCACTGGAGTCAAGCTATCCAGGCTGATGAAGGCTGATAGCCAGAAACCGGTCCTTGGATGCTTGATTCCGGTCTGGGAAAGACATGGCTTGGTAGTTCGGACTGGACTGTTCCCATGAGGCACAGGGTCAGAGCTGATTTGCATATAGCCAGTGTCTAACCCCGGGTGGTGTGGAGTGCAAAAAAATGAGGGATTTAGGCCCAGATCCTTGTACTGGGGTGAATGTATGACATTGTTCTACATTCTGTCCATCAACTGTGTTTTTTGCAATTTTCACCCCGGGTGTGCTGGGTATACTCAGACGTGAGTCCCAGGCTCTCCACACCACTGGAGTCAAGCTATCCAGGCTGATGAAGGCTGATAGCCAGAAACCGGTCCTTGGATGCTTGATTCCGGTCTGGGAAAGACATGGCTTGGGAGTTCGGACTGGACTGTTCCCATGAGGCACAGGGTCTGAGCTGATTTGCATATAGCCAGTGTCTAACCCAGGGTGGTGTGGAGTGCAAAAAAATGATGGATTTAGGCCCAGATCCTTGTACTGGGGTGAATGTATGACATTGTTCCACATTCTGTCCATCAATTGTGTTTTTTGCAATTTTCACCCCGAGTGTGCTGGGTATACTCAGACGTGAGTCCCAGCCTCTCCACACCACTGGAGTCAAGCTATCCAGGCTGATGAAGGCTGATAGCCAGAAACCGGTCCTTGGATGCTTCATTCCGGTCTGGGAAAGACATGGCTTGGTAGTTCGGACTGGACTGTTCCCATGAGGCACAGGGTCAGAGCTGATTTGCATATAGCCAGTGTCTAACCCAGGGTGGTGTGGAGTGCAAAAAAATGATGGATTTAGGCCCAGATCCTTTTACTGGGGTGAATGTATGACATTGTTCTACATTCTGTCCATCAACTGTGTTTTATGCAATTTTCACCCCTAGTGTGCTGGGTATACTCAGACGGGAGTCCCAGCCTCTCCACACCACTGGAGTCAAGCTATCCAGGCTGATGAAGGCTGATAGCCAGAAACCGGTCCTTGGATGCTTGATTCCGGTCTGGGAAAGACATGGCTTGGTAGTTCAGACTGGACTGTTCCCATGAGGCACAGGGTCAGAGCTGATTTGCATATAGCCAGTGTCTAACCCCGGGTGGTGTGGAGTGCAAAAAAATGAGGGATTTAGGCCCAGATCCTTGTACTGGGGTGAATGTATGACATTGTTCTACATTCTGTCCATCAACTGTGTTTTTTGCAATTTTCACCCCGGGTGTGCTGGGTATACTCAGACGTGAGTCCCAGGCTCTCCACACCACTGGAGTCAAGCTATCCAGGCTGATGAAGGCTGATAGCCAGAAACCGGTCCTTGGATGCTTGATTCCGGTCTGGGAAAGACATGGCTTGGTAGTTCGGACTGGACTGTTCCCATGAGGCACAGGGTCAGAGCTGATTTGCATATAGCCAGTGTCTAACCCAGGGTGGTGTGGAGTGCAAAATAATGATGGATTTAGGCCCAGATCCTTGTACTGGGGTGAATGTATGACATTGTTCCACATTCTGTCCATCAACTGTGTTTTTTGCAATTTTCACCCCGAGTGTGCTGGGTATACTCAGACGTGAGTCCCAGCCTCTCCACACCACTGGAGTCAAGCTATCCAGGCTGATGAAGGCTGATAGCCAGAAACCGGTCCTTGGATGCTTCATTCCGGTCTGGGAAAGACATGGCTTGGTAGTTCGGACTGGACTGTTCCCATGAGGCACAGGGTCAGAGCTGATTTGCATATAGCCAGTGTCTAACCCAGGGTGGTGTGGAGTGCAAAAAAATGATGGATTTAGGCCCAGATCCTTGTACTGGGGTGAATGTATGACATTGTTCTACATTCTGTCCATCAACTGTGTTTTATGCAATTTTCACCCCTAGTGTGCTGGGTATACTCAGACGGGAGTCCCAGCCTCTCCACACCACTGGAGTCAAGCTATCCAGGCTGATGAAGGCTGATAGCCAGAAACCGGTCCTTGGATGCTTGATTCCGGTCTGGGAAAGACATGGCTTGGTAGTTCGGACTGGACTGTTCCCATGAGGCACAGGGTCAGAGCTGATTTGCATATAGCCAGTGTCTAACCCCGGGTGGTGTGGAGTGCAAAAAAATGAGGGATTTAGGCCCAGATCCTTGTACTGGGGTGAATGTATGACATTGTTCTACATTCTGTCCATCAACTGTGTTTTTTGCAATTTTCACCCCGGGTGTGCTGGGTATACTCAGACGTGAGTCCCAGGCTCTCCACACCACTGGAGTCAAGCTATCCAGGCTGATGAAGGCTGATAGCCAGAAACCGGTCCTTGGATGCTTGATTCCGGTCTGGGAAAGACATGGCTTGGTAGTTCGGACTGGACTGTTCCCATGAGGCACAGGGTCAGAGCTGATTTGCATATAGCCAGTGTCTAACCCAGGGTGGTGTGGAGTGCAAAATAATGATGGATTTAGGCCCAGATCCTTGTACTGGGGTGAATGTATGACATTGTTCTACATTCTGTCCATCAACTGTGTTTTTTGCAATTTTCACCCCGAGTGTGCTGGGTATACTCAGACGTGAGTCCCAGGCTCTCCACACCACTGGAGTCAAGCTATCCAGGCTGATGAAGGCTGATAGCCAGAAACCGGTCCTTGGATAATTGATTCCGGTCTGGGAAAGACATGGCTTGGTAGTTCGGACTGGACTGTTCCCATGAGGCACAGGGTCAGAGCTGATTTGCATATAGCCAGTGTCTAACTCAGGGTGGTGTGGAGTGCAAAAAAATTATGGATTTAGGCCCAGATCCTTGTACTGGGGTGAATGTATGACATTGTTCTACATTCTGTCCATCAACTTTGTTTATTGTGTTTTTTCAACAAACAACAAAGCATCCCCTAACTGTGAAACCTTTGCCTCCCTTTTAACAGAGAAAACTTTGTTAATCACTAATGACATCCAGACTAAGTATGGGCGAATTTTGCGAATCTCGCGTTCGCGAATTTTGCTGATTTGCGAGCTCGCAATCCGCAAAATCCACGAATTCTCGCGAATTTGCGGATTTTTTTTTTTTGTTCGCAAGGATTTCTGCCAGTTTGCGAGGGTTTTGTACCAGTTCGCAATTGCGAACTTACATTTCGGCTCGCAACGGTCGCGATTATGTTGTTTCTACGTCTGGTTCATCATGACAGGTTCCCAGCACCCTCTGTTTCACCCATGCCACCCTCTGTTACATCAATGCCACCCTCTGGTTCATCATCACTGTAGATTATGGGGGGGAAAAGCAAGCACACCAGTCCTGCTTCAACTGACATGAATTAATTTGGGGTTAGTTTATTAATGTGTCACTGTTTTAAAATTCCAGTCTGGCATCTGCTTCCTTATCTGTAATTTGCTTTCTGTTGCAGTTTTTTTTTTCCAGGACCTTTGAGGCCTACTTGTAGCTATTCTATGTGCCTGCTGTGAGGGTCAGAGC
This sequence comes from Lissotriton vulgaris, assembly GCF_964263255.1. Classification (NCBI taxonomy): domain Eukaryota; kingdom Metazoa; phylum Chordata; class Amphibia; order Caudata; family Salamandridae; genus Lissotriton; species Lissotriton vulgaris. Next base: position 594,042 of record NW_028251987.1, on the reverse strand, counting down.
AGGGTCATACAATTGTTGCAACTAGCAACTGAACTCTGGAGGGGCCCCAGTCAGGAAGCACTACAGGGAATGGTTACTAATGATGAGTTTGAACTCTTGCACCTGCCGAGTGCTTTCAGTTTTGCAAAACTCGTTTTACTGCAATTTCGTGGGATTCGCGGGGCGCGAACACTTGCGAGATCGGATTCGGAAGCCGCTAATTCGTGCGAATATGCGATTTGTTTTTTTGCGGCGTGTTAGTTCGCAAGGTTTTGTGCGTTTTAGCGAGCCGCTCGTAGCGCAAGGCGCGAAGTTACCCTCGCGGTCGTTCAAGGGCGCGGCCATCTTGTTTGCCTGACGTATTTCCGTTTCCGGGCGCGAAGTGTAATCTCGCAAAGTGTGCGGCTTGCCAGTACAGTTTCGCGAGTGTTCGCGAGCAAAATCTGGCGCGAACTTTCCCGCGCGGTCGTGAACGGGGCGGCCATCTTGTTTCTCATTCATTGCTATGGTTCTGGGCATGGTCTTTGTATCCTCTCCAAATCTCTGCCATCCTTTGCTTGTCTGAAGTTTTTTTTGATCTATTTTACTTATTATCTATCCCTCTATTTTTCTAGCCCTATATTTTTGTGTTTACTGCTACTTTTGGTTAATTTTAAACTACTTTTTTAAACTCTTTTCTTTTCTTCTCTTCCCTATTCTATTTTCTTTATTCTTTTCCGCCCAGACCATGGTGAAGGGAGCCGGGAAGCATCCCGAGAAGGGGAAGGGTCCCGCACCCCGTGTCCGGCTCCGTGCGGGTGTTTGAGGGGGGAGGAGGTCGTGCCCAGGGAGATCTTTAGCCCGGAGGAGGGGGGCCAACTCATTTTTTATGTTCAGCGCCGCCTCCCCAGGACCATCATGGGAGGCGGCAAGATCAGTGCCGGGTACGGGATCCGGGAGCGCCGGAAGCGGTGGGAGAAGGTGTGCCAGGCCATTTACCACCACTCTCGGGTCTGGCGCACCTACAACCAGGCCACCCACCGCTGGACGGATGTCCTGACCCGTGAGCAAGATCTGCTCGACCTCCTTGGCCTTGAGATCCCCGGGCTTGGTGAGTAGTAGTAGCTATTTCTTTACTACTCTGTTTACTCCTGCTGTGTTATTATATTGCAAATTTTTGTTTTTTACCAAGAGCAATAATGCTGCTCATTACATTGTAGGTAAATTATATTTCAAAATCTTCTGTGCATTTCAGGTACACTGCTCTCCTTCTTCTCAGTAGTGTTGCTACTATGCTTATTTGCTTTAGATTTTGTGTTCATTTCATTGGCCTGTGAAATTATGGATGAGTGTAGTTTAAAGAACTGCGTAATGCTACACACTAAGGTTCAGATTTTTAATTACCGGCGCATCCCTGCAAAGTAGCAGGGATGCGCCAGTAATTGTGCGTCACGCCACCATCACCCATGGTGCGCCGTATTTACAATGCGGCGCACCATGGGCCCAAAACGTCACCAAAGCGTTACTCATCTGTGCCGTAAAGGCGGCGCATTGCTGGAGTTGCGTCGCAACGATGGTGCAGCTCCATCAATGCTCTGGGGTGCCCTATCTCCCCAATGCTGCGTCAAGCCGTACGTCTGCTTCAAGCAGGGTTTGAGTCACGCATCATTGTCCTCAAAGTGACTGATTGAAATCTTGTAGATTTCCCTCAGCCACTTTTAGGATGCGTTCCTGCGCAGGAACGCCCTCCCTTGCGCCGGAACGCCCCCTATTGGCGCAGGGCTTTACAACGTGATGCATCTCCCATATGCGTCACGTTGTTAATATACGCCGCACCATTGCACCTCTTTTGTGCTGCCGCTGCGTCACAAAAGTCACGCAACAATGGAGCAAAAGAGCCGCAAGGGGCTTCTAAATCAGCCCCTACAGACTCAAGTCCAGTCCTTCCTTTGTACACATGGCGATAAGAAGATATAGTGGTGGTGGATTGATAGTTTGAGTATTTTAATGACTGGTTAATGTAGTAGGAAACTTTAGTGTTGTCGCTGATCTTCAATCACGATGGACTTTGGCTGTCACTTCGCGTGCTGCGGACTGCTGCCTGCCAATCCTAGGCAAACCTTTTTAGTACTTTGTGTAGTGAGTTACATAAGAAGTTTCCAATTCGACGGTCCGCAAATCAAGCAATACTAATAACGTAGTCGACCACATGAGATTGGTCAATAATATATCCCGTGGAGTAGTTGTCTATTTGCTATTTCGCCAAAATATTTTGTTATTGTTCTTTTGAAATGTTTGATTTGGTTGACAAATATCATCCATGTTTTCTGTTTTTCTTTCTTTCATGTTGTACATCAGCTTCCCCCAGGGGCAAGAGGAGAACACAGGAGGAGGAGGAGGAGGAGGAGGGTGCTGTTGATGATGCAGGCCAGGACCGGGCAGGCGAGGGCTCCTTTGCTGGCCCCAGTAAGTTTTAATTTTAATATAGAGTAGTTATTTTTTCCTAGCGTTCCTCATTCGATTTTTTCTAAATCGTCTTTGATCTTCTTGTAGACAGGATCTAAATTCTTATCCTGCCTCGACTATGACTCTGTGTGGTATTACTAGATTATTCTTATTAGTCTGTCTGTGTAGCTAACTAAGATTGCACATTTGGCATTTCCATTGGACTCCCATTCTAGTCAGCAATAGCTCTATGCACTGAGTGCAGTCCTCTGGGATTGTCCATAATGTCTTTTCAAGTATTCTAAATGTTTATGCTTTGACAATTGCCAACAATAAAAAGGTGAATGACCACCAAGAAAGAATAAGATACTACTTTACTTTTGGTTTGGATAGGAGGACAATCCATTCTACTACTGTTGCAGGGACAAATCTGCACAAACAGAACTATGGACACTAAATAATGCATTGCTTAGCTTATCAATTATAATAGGTGCTGTTAGACTTTCCACATACCTCAGTGATAACAGACTTTGTAGCTGAACCCCCAATCTCCTTACTGACTAGATAGTGTGGCAGAGTCATTTAGCTCCCAAAGTCACCGATGGCAGAGGCACGGACTCATGCTTGCAAAAATTCCAAAACCTTCAGCTCATCCACTCTAGTCTGGAGGACCAAAAACCACAGAGTCTATTTAAGTTTAAAAGCTTTATTAAAAGTAAACACATTTATTAAAATCAAGTTTGTCATAAAAGTAAACGTTTAACTGAAAATGGAAAAGTGCTTAGTGCTGACGATTAATTGGACACATTTCTTGTGGTCGAGCCGAGCTCTCACCTGGTTTGAACTTGATCCTGCTCGTGTTCTTAGAAGTCAAGCTTCTGTCTGTTAGGAGAAAAAGTGGTGCGTGTTAAAAATAGAAAGCAAGCATTCATCAGTTGTGCCAAAAAGTGCAGCAAGACAACAGCCTTCCCTGGAAAAAGGGACATTTTTACTTTAGAGTACACAGTCATAAATTATTACATTGTATACTGTTTTTTTCACATTTCTTTCTTCCTCCTAGACCAAATATTATATAGTTGTGAGTGGTGTATTCTAACATTATTAAATGTACTTTGTAGGTGGGACATCTGGAGACGGGGCCAGCGCGGAGGTGGTGGTGGCATTGGACGAGGAGGACAACTCTGGGGAGGATGCGGTGCAAGTGCCGGACAAGGACATGCCTGTGAGGGTTCACACGGTGGTGGCGGGCAGAGGTAAGCTATACATTCCTTACTCATTGAGATTGAAGACTGCAGAGTGTGCTTTTTGCACGGGTGTATTATAAATAAACCAGGTAGTAGCCTCCTCTAAATGTACTTCGACTTTGCTGTGAAGTTTTTGGCGAGAAGAATCCCAATCAGATCTGAGGTGAACTTGATGGATGGGATGAACGAAAAGTGAAAGAAGGGTGTAAGTAAGTGTGGAAGGACGAGAAATGGAATGATGACTGGCAAAGAAGAATGATATGTGTTTGCTTGGTCCCCGAGGTGGCTCGGAAGGAAAGAATATGGTATGGTGCATGGCTGGGTGAATGATGAAGCAAGGATGGGTGGAAGGAGAACAGCCTGGGTGGGTGAGACAGAAACTGTATGTGTGCATATACTTTGAATGGATGGATGCCTGGATCATTCATGGTACTATCTGACTGTTAGATAGCATATGTGTATCTAGAGAGAGTAGACGGTCACTGGATGAACTAAGTGTTACTTTGAAGAGCATGTAACACCGCACCCGCACGTCCGTTCCAGTGTAGGAAAGGCAAGGAAAAGAAGTTGTAATGTTGTCCAAATACTACCATGAATAGTAGCAGTAGTTTGTATTGCAACTGCAAGCACAGCATATATCCGGTTATTATGGTGGACACTCCCTACCTCTCTTAATAACTTTAGTTTAGTAGTAGTACGTCATTCATGTGTGGGGGTATCACTGTTCACTCAATAATAAGTAAAGCACCTAAAGTCATCCCATATGTCATCAAATACATCCCATGTGAAGTGATAGATAATCAGATTATTTAGCTTCTTCATTTTCCTTTTCTAATACTCATTTGCACTGTAGGGTGAAAGCTAAATTAATTAAGCAGTAGCCCTTTTAACAGAGTATTCTCAGTGCCACCGGTAATAGAAAAGTAAGAGCTTCACCACCTGCATGTACTGGACCGGTACAGTAACGCAAGTCTGTCTCACTCACCATGGTGTGCGTCTGTTTTTCTCGGGTACAAGTTCACTGCGCTGGCATTATGCCGGCTTGCATAAGATAACGTACCAATTTTCCTAAACAAGAGAGAAGAAGAAGAATAAGACTGGTGTACTGTCATAGTCGACTGTAATGGAAGTCCATAGTGCTCGTAGAATTTGTTCCTTAAACTCCCACTAATGTTAGAGCAAGGATGAAGAAGTCGGAGGTTACATAGATACTGTCCTCAATAGTTATGTATTGTGCTTTCAATTTGCTACTTGTACTGTGACAACTTTCTGCTCAATCATTTTGTGTTAATCTTAAGGAGCATTGGTTACAGACTATGTCTTTCTTTCTTCGTGTAGTTGCTCCTTCCAAATCCAAGAGACCATCAAGGAGGAAGGAGCTGGCTCGAATGGCCCGGCAACGGAGGCTGGATGCCACTGTCGCTGAATATCGGCGGCTGGTGGCCCTGGAGGAGGAGGAGTCGCAGTCTGGTACAACAACAACGTCCACTGGGACAGCTGCATCCTCCTCCGTGCGGGCTGCCAGCCAGCGCAGTGCTCCAGCGGTACGGAGCCGGGCTAATAAAGCCAAACGCCACCGCCGAGCAGCAAAGACAGCAGCTGCCCCCCACAGGATTTGCAAGGCACACCGGCGCCGCTTATCCCTCAGACTGTCCTACCCGGAGCAGGAGGTCCTGAACTATAAGAACTTGGTGGAGGGCCTCCGCTTCGAACATGCCACCCTCCGCAAGGAGCATGATGCCCTGGCTGCTAAATCCAACAGCACCCTGCCATAGTGTCCCTTGCCCCTTTTTTAGAGACTTTTGGGGGGTGGGAATTGGGAGTTGGGTTTTTTGGGGACTTTTGACGGACAATCGTTGGGGTTAGGGAGGGTCTTGCGGGAGATTATTTTGTTAGGGCTATAAAAATATACTTTTTGAAACTTTATCTGACCATACCTGTTTTTTACTGCTTTTGAGTCTGGTGGGTGGGGGTTTAACAGTAAGTTTGTTTTCCTGAATAGTCCTAGGACTTTAGTAGTACTACCGTCAATCTCTCGTCTCTCCTAATACTCCATTATACTACCTCCAACCAAACGCCTATCTTACCTGTAATTTCTGTTTGCAAGTAGGGCTAGGCCCAGGGCTGGCTCCACGGGAAACAGCGAATAAGGTTGGCAATCCTGGGCGGATAAAATGTCCTCATAGCGGTGGTACTAGTGGTGTGACACAGTGGCAGTTGCATGCCTATGAAAAAAAAGAAAATGAAATCTGGTTTGTCCTCCTGAGCAATACAACGGTACAATAGAGAATATAGCAGGTGACAGAAGTACACTAGAACAGTGCCACATTGTAGCCTAACAAATGGTAAAGTATAACTACTAATTCGGTTGAAGTTCTTTGACATTAGCCATGGGTCTTTGTCAAGCAGAGTAAGAATATATCCTTGAATTTCTTCACCAGCCTGTTGCTATCACCTTATCCTCCCCAGCAAGTGTGTGGATTTATTGCTGTAATTTAGTCATACATCAATCAAAACCACACAGCCCGGGGAAAGAGGGTTAGGGTTTGAAAAATGGATGGGTACGGGGGTTTTTGGGAAAGGTTTTGGGAGACAAGAAAAAATAGCACAGCATGGACAAACAATTGTGAACACAAACAAATCTTTGGGTACAAACCTATCCATCAATCTTTGAAAGTGCATGCACTACTGCATGCATGTCAGTGAAAAGTAAGTAGTACTTTCGACAACTGTGATGCAGTCACAGTCATAGAAAAACACAATGGATACTGTATCTGTATGTTGTTGTAGTTGTCCTGTTGAATTTGGTAAGTAAGTTGCATGCAGAAAAAAATTCCTCTTATTAGCGGCACTCCTCCATTGCAGCTGACGCTTCGTCCATCGATGTTGGTCACCAGAAGACACCCTGTAAAAAAAGCACAGTATGGACAAACAATTGAACATAAACAAATCTTTGGGTACAAACCTATCCATCAATCTTTGAAAGTGCATGCACTACTGCATGCATGTCAGTGAAAAGTAAGTAGTACTTTCGACAACTGTGGAAGAAAGAATACGACAGTACAGGGCGTGTGTGGAATTATTTATAACTATATTCAACATAAGGTCTCTGTTGCCAGATACCTGAGAGCCTTGCTGGTCACTATAAATCCATTCACAACACTCAATGGGGTTGGTCTGGAAGGTGTAGTAGATAGAAAAGGAGAAATTGCTCTTTTTCTAGGTGTCCCCTCACTCACCAGGGTTGCCCCTTGGTGACATGCTTCATCATTGGGGCCATCCCAGTCCTCTACGGGCTGGGGCGTGCTGCGACTTGCGAATTACGTAGGAGCACTTACAAATGACTATATGTGGTGCAGATGTGATAGTGGAGTGGACTAAGTGATGTGTTAAGGGATCAATTTAGAAGCAGAGAGAGATCCAAGAAATGCAGTCACAGTCATAGAAAAACACAATGGATACTGTATCTGTATGTTGTTGTAGTTGTCCTGTTGAATTTGGTAAGTAAGTTGCATGCAGAAAAAAATTCCTCTTATTAGCGGCACTCCTCCATTCCATCTGACGCTTCGTCCATCAATGTTGGTGACCAGAAGACACCCTGTCCACTGCCTGCCTGGCGGATGCTGAATTGCGGCTCGCTAATGTGAAGCCTGACTCCATCCTTTTTTCCCCATTGCACAGACTGAAACCCGGCCTGTAATTATTCAACGAAAAACAGGAAGTGATATAATATTTTACAACACCACTGATAAATAAATATAAGGTATGTAGGCTGTGGAGTGCAAAAAGTCACACTTTGATTTTCCTAGTAGACAGTACAATATTTTTGACAGTGCGTACTCTGTCTGAGTCACCTTTTGAAGGATAAATAAGTATGGGCAAATTAATGTAGCGGATCTTTCCCCTCAAGCTAGGTGTACTGTAAACTGTGTTTTAGAACAAAATTAGATCTTCCCAGCAGTGCTCCCACCCAGACCCTTACTAAAGCCAGTCGCAAAAATGTAGAAGACCCCCAATCAAATCGCAAAAAACGAGGCCTAGCAGAAAACTGGTGACAAAAGGTACTTTGAAAGTAAAAGTAGGCCCAAATACCCCCTTACCCACCGTGGATTGCATTCAAACCACTTGCAAGCAACCAAGCAAAAGTATCCATAGCCAGCATCGCTCCAAGACTCGAAACGCCCCCCACCCAAACACATGCAATAGAAATACTGCTAACCCTAACGAACCCTAAGTTAAGAATAGTGGCAAAGGCTTTCTTTAACTATGCCAAATCCCCACTTTCCCACCATGGATTTTCTTCAAATGACTTGCAACCAAAATTACACATTCTCACGAGTGCTCTAAGACCCCAGAACTCAGTTGCAAAAATCTAGAACACCCCGAAACACATGCAATCCTGCTGCTAGGGCTAACCCTAACGAACCCTAAGTTACAAAAAGTGCCAAAAGGCTTTTCCGCGTGGATTTTGTCCCAACCACTTCTACCCGGTATTAGACCTTCCCAGGAATGCCCCAAGACCCGCCAACCCACCCGCCAAAAAGCATAACACCCCCAAACAGGCCAAAAGCAACATCTCCTACTTACAATATTTCTCGGCCTTCGGTCCAAACGCGCTGTGTAGCTAGGTCATAAGTCCGGTTTGCCACCACGGATTTCCTGAAAAGCAAATGCAATCAAGACTAGAGTGTCCCAGCAGTGCTCACAGACCCCGAAACTCACCCACAAACAGACGGAACCCCCCCTAAGAGCACCTCAAAGGCAAGCAAGTCAGCAAAAACACAAATAAATTTCCGCCTCGGATTTGGTCCAAACCACTTTTATCCGGTATTAGAGCTTCCCAGCAATGGCCCCAGAGCCGTCAACCCAGGAGAAAATGAGTAGAAGACCCCCAAACAGCCAAAGAGCAAAAGTACAAAAATGGGGACTTAGTCATTTTTTTCCAAATTTCCCAAATCACTCCGCGTGCGCTCTGCAGCTAGGCCCTAACTCCCCTCTGCCACCATGTATTTGCTTCAAACCTCTTGCAAAGTAAAGTATTCATAGCCAGCAGTGCTCCCAGACCCCGAAACCCACCCACAAACACCAGGAAGCCCCCCAAACAGGCCCCCGAAAATGCTACGTTGAGCAAAATGTCAGAAATAGCAACAACAAAAAATCGGCGTGGATTTTGTCCCAACCACTTCTACCCGGTATTAGACCTTCCCAGGAATGCACCAAGACCCGCCAACCCACCCGCCAAAAAGCATAACACCCCCAAACAGGCCAAAAGCAACATCTCCTACTTACAATATTTCTCGCCCTTCGGTCCAAACGTGCTGTGTAGCTAGGCCATAAGTCCGGTTTGCCACCACGGATTTCCTGAAAAGCAAATGCAATCAAGATTAGAGTGTCCCAGCAGTGCTCACAGACCCCGAAACTCACCCACAAACAGACGGAACCCCCCCTAAGAGCACCTCAAAGGCAAGCAAGTCAGCAAAAACACAAAAACATTTCCGCCTCGGATTTGGTCCAAACCACTTTTATCCGGTATTAGAGCTTCCCAGCAATGGCCCCAGAGCCGTCAACCCAGGAGAAAACGAGTAGAAGACCCCCAAACAGCCAAAGAGCAAAAGTACAAAAATGGGGACTTAGTCATTTTTTTCCAAATTTCCAAATCACTCCGCGCGCGCTCTGCAGCTAGGCCCTAACTCCCCTCTGCCACCATGGATTTGCTTCAAACCTCTTGCAAAGTAAAGTATCCATAGCCAGCAGTGCTCCCAGACCCCGAAACCCACCCACAAACACCAGAAAGCCCCCCAAACAGGCCCCCGAAAACACTACATTGAGCAAAATGTCAGAAATAGCAACAAAATAAATCGGCGTGGATTTTGTCCCAACCACTTCTACCCGGTATTAGACCTTCCCAGGAATGCCCCAAGACCCGCTAACCCACCCGCCAAAAAGCATAACACCCCCAAACAGGCCAAAAGCAACATCTCCTACTTACAATATTTCTCGGCCTTCGGTCCAAACACGCTGTGTAGCTAGGCCATAAGTCCGGTTTGCCACCACGGATTTCCTGAAAAGCAAATGCAATCAAGATTAGAGTGTCCCAGCAGTGCTCACAGACCCCGAAACTCACCCACAAACAGACAGAACCCCCCCTAAGAGCACCTCAAAGGCAAGCAAGTCAGCAAAAACACAAATAAATTTCCGCCTCGGATTTGGTCCAAACCACTTTTATCCGGTATTAGAGCTTCCCAGCAATGGCCCCAGAGCCGTCAACCCAGGAGAAAATGAGTAGAAGACCCCCAAACAGCCAAAGAGCAAAAGTACAAAAATGGGGACTTAGTCATTTTTTTCCAAATTTCCCAAATCACTCCGCGCGCGCTCTGCAGCTAGGCCCTAACTCCCCTCTGCCACCATGTATTTGCTTCAAACCTCTTGCAAAGTAAAGTATTCATAGCCAGCAGTGCTCCCAGACCCCGAAACCCACCCACAAACACCAGGAAGCCCCCCAAACAGGCCCCCGAAAATGCTACATTGAGCAAAATGTCAGAAATAGCAACAAAAAAAATCAAACAAATTTCCGCCTCGGATTTGGTCCAAACCACTTTTATCCGGTATTAGAACTTTCCAGCAATGGCCCCAGAGCCGTCAACTCACCCGCAAAGAGGTAGAACAACACCCCCATAAGTGCTGAGTCTTTCTTCATTGGGCGTAAACCAGCCCTCTGCTTTGATGGAAATAGGAGTCTGGAGGAGGAGGATAGAGGAGCATGTTCTTCTGAACTTGTGAACCTGAGGAATGCAGACTGCGGCACCTTCAAATCAATAAGCAAACAAGTGAAGACAGTTCTGCTGATGGGCTTGTTTTTGTGATTAGGTGATTAAAGTTTGAATTATATTAACTGTGCACAACAAAGAAAGACAGACACACAGGAATAAAAGTGAATAAGGACGAACAAGAAAGTTATTGATTCATTGTCTCATTTTAAGGGCTCGGTATCACGGTCCATGAATAAGAATAAGGCTTCGTCATCATACTCTGCGAATTCAGGCAGGGTGAGCTCAGTGTCACCTGAGAGAGAAGAAATTCCCTCATCTATGTTGCTGTTCACCTCGTCTTCATCCGGCGCGCTTTCTCGTACTCTGTAATCTGGTGGTATGAGGTGCTGATTCATCTTGATCATTGTTAACCTCTCTACAATTTGGGGCGAGAGGCGGCTCCATTTGGAAGTTACAATGCCACCAGCAGCACTGAAAACACGTTCAGAAGACACGCTTGTGAGTGGGCAAGACAAGTAGATTAAAGCCAGGTTGGAGAGCTGTGGCCACAATTCTTTTTTCCCATGCCAATACGCCAATGGGTCAGCATTAACATAGACCTCTGTTGAGTCATTCAGATAGTCCTTCACCATCGAATCAAGGTTCTCCTCCAAGGTTCCTCCACTTTGCTTAGCTGTTGCTGTGACCTTTTGAGAACCAAACCCAAGCCGAGCTAGCCAATCCTCTTCAGCCTCCAATGTTACTGTTGTGTCTGGTGGTGCAAATGATCCGGTTGCCGGTCTCTTTAACGACTGAGAGGTCACTTGTGCCGCAGCCACATGTGCAGAAGTGGATTGCTGTGACTGGGGATGGCCTGCTGATGCTGATGTACTGCCTTTTCCTTCAATTTGCTGCCGTTCTCTTTCAAACCTCTTGGCTGAGGAGGCTATCCAATGTTTGTACTTTGTAACATCTTCATCAGCAAAAGGAAAGAATGCTTGGCCTGCTAGCGCCTTTTTGTAGCGTGGATCCAGAATAGTAGCACAAATGAAATGCTGGTTTGAGTTGATCATTTTAAGACGTTCATCACCTTGTAGGTGCTCTAATAATTTCTCAGCCAGAACAAAAGGGTCTTGGTTTTTTTCATCTTTTTCAAACACAGAACACACCTCCTTCAGTTGGTGCTCCAGCATGTACAACAATGGGATAGCTTTTCCCAAATTACAGTCCTCCTTGCTGACTGCAAGCGTGAAGAACTCAAAAGGACGAAGCATGCGTGTCAGGCTTTTAACTATGTTCCATTGCGCCGCACCCATCCTCAGGTCCTCCTTCTGAGCTGTACCCTGTGTTAAGAAATAGTGACCGAGTACCGTATACTGCTCATACAGACGCTTAAGCATGTAGAAGGTTGAGTTCCAACGTGTTACCACCTCCTGGATGAGTGCTTTCACTGGCATTTGACGTTCATATAGCAGGCTCCTCAGGTGCTTCCGGGCCTTAAAAGAATGGCTGAAATGGTTGCACATTTTTCGGCAGGTGTCCACTACTCTGTATGCTGCACTGTCTTTATCACCCAAGAATTTTTTGACAACCAGGTTTATACAGTGCGCCAAACACGGCACTCTGAAATAGTCACCCAGCTGCATGGCCTTAACTATATTGGCGCCATTGTCCGTGGAAACATAACCAACCTGGCGTTTTTGGGGGACAGCCAGTCAAGGACCTTTGTGTTAAAGACATCCAAAATGTTTTGTGCTGTGTGACGTTTCTCCAAACCAAACATGGCTAGTGTTGCATGTTTCCGAGCAGCTTTAAAAACAATGTCCGGGTCAACACCTGCGTTTAGCTTTGCTTTAGCCCCTGAAAAAGAGACCCAGTGTGCAGTGATGCACATGTAATCAGCGCCTGCGCCACTGGTCCACATGTCTGTTGTCAGATGTATAGTGTGAACAGCACTCTTCTGCAAAGCTGCCCCAATCACCTCCAGAACATCTTCATGTAGTGCTGGAACCGCAACTCGGGCAAAATAGAACCGGCTAGGAACCTTCCATTTAGGGCAGAGCGCTGCCACTAATTCTAGAAAACCAACCCCTTCTACAAAAGAAAAAGGGAGAAGGTCCAGAGCTAGCATTTTAGCCAGCTTAGTGTTATACAGACGCGTCAGTGGGTGGTTGCGTTCATATTGCGCTTCTGTAAACAACATCTTTTTAATGTTGCCCTGGACCAAGCATTTACGGGATGCTGATGATGATGATATCTTCGACCCAGTTACGCTCGCTGATGAACTTTTTCGCATTGGTGTCTCACTCTCTCCCACACTCTTAGTGTGGCTCACATGGGGTGTGCTGCTGGCAGGGGTACTGGGTGTAAGTGAGGTGTGTGACACGTCTTCTTCCTCCTCGTCATCATCAGATGAAAAATCAACGTTTTCATTAGGTGCAATTCGGGCTTCCTTGATCACCTCTAGGTGCGCAAACCATTGGACAGCGTGCGTTCTCCTAAGATGACCTCTCTGGCCTCCGGTACCATAGTTGGTACCAAACTTACCACGACTAACTCGAAGCTTACAAATGCTACAAATGGCTACGTTTTCCTTTTTTGGGCAAACACTAAAGAAGTCCCAAACTGGAGACTTGAAATGTCTTTGGGGGCCGGAGGAGGCGGCGATACTGGTAGTGGTGGGGGTCCTGCTGCAAATGCCAGATGAAGTGGAGGATGTGGATTGCCGAACTTCAGTACGTTTTGCACTTTCACCACCACTAATTGAGGTCGAGGTGGATGGAGGTCCCTTCTTGCGAGGAAGAAATATGGAAGCGGTAGGTGTTGGTGTACTAGTTAACTCCAAATCCAATGATTGTTGTGTTTCCATTGACTCCTCGTCGACATCATCATCACGCTCAGCAGCTTCTCGGGATAGGGTCAAAATGTCTCTTTGCTGCATGCCCGCTGGGGCTGCAGTGACCTTTATGATGACTGGCTCGTCGTCGTGAGAGGCTTCATCAGCAGCAGTATGCGTCACTTCTTGTTGAGCCTCATCACACTCCATAGCTATGAGTTTTTCGACGACCTTCCTTTTACGCTTAGGTATCTTTGTCAGATCATGGTGTGCCTCACTCTCAGACAGCCGTGGTGGCCGTGGTTCCCAATCGTCATCCAGATCATCAGAAGGAGGTGGGCTTGAAGAAGATGTAGACACCCCCCTTGATCTTTTCCTTGCTAGGGATGCGGAAGACAATAAATGATCATCAGGAGGAGTGGCTTCCTCAAATGATACCTCGGTCTGATTGTCAATTTCCTGATGTGCCCCTACTTCGGGAGGAACAACTATTGTGGGCACTTGTGACCCTCCATGCACCTCTGCTTGCGCATCTCCTTGCGCTGCCTCTCCTTCCACATGTACTTGGGCTTGTACTTGCACATGTTGTTGTTGTTGCGGCTGTGGTTGTTCAACACTTGTCAGATGAGTTACAACAACCTGTGTTGATTCAGGGACATTGCTGCTACTTTCTTGCGATGAGCCAACATCACTGGTCGATGGTGATTGAAGAAGTACACTGACTGCCTCTGAAGCACTCAAGGGCTTTGACTTAAGTTGGTTTGGTGGTGGAGGCACTGAGCCCAATGGAGCAGGGGTGCTGCTCCCAGCTTGGTCCCCAGCACATCCCGCTGCTGCTGCAGGCGTACTTTTTTTTTTACTCCCAAAAAACGCGGCGGCCGGCACACCAGCCTCCTTGGTAACTTGCTTCTTCTGCTCCTTACTAGCAACTTTCTTGCTAGAGGAGCTACGGAGACCTTTTTTTGGGGCCATCTTCTTCAGAGCAGGTCAGAACAGCAGGCCGCAGTTGCACGAGTTGCAGAGTTGTCTGAGGCCAGACGTGACGTCGTGTGACGTTATGCTGCACACACACCGCTGAAGGACTTCTTCCTGGCACTGGTGGTTCTCTTGAGTCTTGTGCACCTAAAATCAATGGAAGACAGAGGAACATCAGTTCAGTTATACACCCCAAAAAAAATCGAAAAAAACCCAGAAAAATCAGCACAATCCCATGCCCTCCATGATGCTTACATTCAAGACACCCCACAGAAAGACTAGGCCCATGCAAGACTCAATACCCCTGGTGAAAAGGCCACAAGTACAGCCCCAAAAAACGAAAATCACAGAAAAATCAGCACAATCCCATTCCATCCATGCCCTCCATGATGTTTAAATTCAAGACACCCCACAGAAAGACTAGGCCCATGCAAGACTCACTACCCCTGGGCATAAAGGTTGAAAAGTAGGCAAAATGGTTGCAGGCCTAACAACACTGCCTGCATTCAAAATGGCCACTTGCCTCCCAGCACATGGCCAGGGCCTGTAGCAGCACTCAAAATGGCCCCCAGCCACATGGCCTGTCCCTCCCCATGAACACCCCCAAAAATCAAAAAACACCGAAAAATCAGCACAATCCCATTCCATCCATGCCCTCCATGATGTTTAAGTTCAAGACACCCCACAGAAAGACTAGGCCCATGCAAGACTCAATACCCCTGGTGAAAAGGCCACAAGTACAGCCCCAAAAAACGAAAATCACTGAAAAATCAACACAATCCCATTCCATCCATGCCCTCCATGATGTTTAAATTCAAGACACCCCACAGAAAGACTAGGCCCATGCAAGACTCACTACCCCTGGGCATAAAGGTTGAAAAGTAGGCAAAATGGTTGCAGGCCTAACAACAATGCCTGCATTCAAAATGGCCACTTGCCTCCCAGCACATGGCCAGGGCCTGTAGCAGCACTCAAAATGGACCCCAGCCACATGGCCTGTCCCTCCCCATGAACACCCCCAAAAATCGAAAAACACCGAAAAATCAGCACAATCCCATTCCATCCATGCCCTCCATGATGTTTAAGTTCAAGACACCCCACAGAAAGACTAGGCCCATGCAAGACTCAATACCCCTGGTGAAAAGGCCACAAGTACAGCCCCAAAAAACAAAAATCACTGAAAAATCAGCACAATCCCATTCCATCCATGCCCTCCATGATGTTTAAATTCAAGACACCCCACAGAAAGACTAGGCCCATGCAAGACTCACTACCCCTGGGCATAAAGGTTGAAAAGTAGGCAAAATGGTTGCAGGCCTAACAACAATGCCTGCATTCAAAATGGCCACTTGCCTCCCAGCACATGGCCAGGGCCTGTAGCAGCACTCAAAATGGCCCCCAGCCACATGGCCTGTCCCTCCCCATGAACACCCCCAAAAATCGAAAAACACCGAAAAATCAGCACAATCCCATTCCATCCATGCCCTCCATGATGTTTAAGTTCAAGACACCCCACAGAAAGACTAGGCCCATGCAAGACTCAATACCCCTGATGAAAAGGCCACAAGTACAGCCCCAAAAAACGAAAATCACTGAAAAATCAGCACAATCCCATTCCATCCATGCCCTCCATGATGTTTAAATTCAAGACACCCCACAAAAAGACTAGGCCCATGCAAGACTCACTACCCCTGGGCATAAAGGTTGAAAAGTAGGCAAAATGGTTGCAGGCCTAACAACAATGCCTGCATTCAAAATGGCCACTTGCCTCCCAGCACATGGCCAGGGCCTGTAGCAGCACTCAAAATGGCCCCCAGCCACATGGCCTGTCCCTCCCCATGAACACCCCCAAAAATCGAAAAACACCAAAAAATCAGCACAATCCCATTCCATCCATGCCCTCCATGATGTTTAAGTTCAAGACACCCCACAGAAAGACTAGGCCCATGCAAGACTCAATACCCCTGGTGAAAAGGCCACAAGTACAGCCCCAAAAAACGAAAATCACTGAAAAATCAGCAAAATCCCATTCCATCCATGCCCTCCATGATGTTTAAATTCAAGACACCCCACAGAAAGACTCAGTCCACCCACCACTGAGTACCCCTGGGCAAAAGGCCCAAAAAACAGCCCAAAAATCGAAAATTCCAAAATTGTAGTTGCAGCAACTGTAATGCCCCAAACAAACTTACTTGTGAAATTTCTAATCCAAAAGTGATCCAAAGAAAGTCAAAAAGGCCTCAAATCCAAATATCCAGCAGCATCCACAAAAAGTAATCCTTCCAGCTCCAGATCCAAATGAAAAGTGACCAGGAGATGGACAAAGCACTGGGAGGAGCCTGCTGGACAGGAATAGTTGAAGACTGTGGGGCACTTCCTTCCTCCCACCCCCCCCCCTCCCCAAAGTGGACTCCTCGCATAAAAAGTGCAGGCAAATGTCAACCTGAGGAGTTATTCAGATAAAAATCAACATTTCCAGAAGGTTTATTCTGCTTGCTGGTGGATTTCTTGTGCAGAATTGCAAATTTTATATTTTCGCGAGTGCGAGATTGTTGCTGCTCGCCGCATCTCCAAGCTCGCAATTGCGAAGTCCCGCGATACGTGATCACGGCGTACTCGCGTTGACAAACTCTCGCTGTGCAAGTTGGCAAGCCGCGATTACGTAATCGCGCTCGCCAAATTCTCGCTGGATCCCGCAGCAAGATCCAAAATGGCGCAGCACTCGCAAAATATAGAGAAAAACAACTCGGCAAACGCTGAATGACAGTAAGTGAACGCCGCGCGCCGCAAAAATTGTATCACCCAGAAAAAAAATCCGCTGCGTGCGAATTTAGCGGATTTTGCAGGAAATCCGCGAATCTCGCGGATTGCGAATTTCCCGAAAATCCGCAAAATCCGCAAAATCCGCGAGCGGAGCGGATTTTACGCCCATGCTTAATCCAGACTGCTCTTAGTCTTCTACAACTCTAACCCCTCCTTCAACCCTCCACAATGGACCATGTGGTTATCCCATATAACCGCCTCATCTCTCCCAAATTTGAACCGCCTGGTCCAGCTTCACAACCCTTGATGAGATTGGCACTCTTACAGGCACATGCATCAAAGCCTTTTGCGATCACAAAAGGTGAGATTCGCAAAAATCGGCCGTTTGCGATCACAAAATTAGCTTTTGCGATGCATCAAAGGTCAAGGCCCTCGCAATTTGAGAGTTCTTAAATTGCAATTGCATTTAAGGTATCGCATTTTGAGATTCCTTAAATGGAATGCATGAGGGTAAAAAAAGACAGCGATTTCGCTATTTGGGGGAGCAAATTACCATGAAGTTGAACGTCATTTGCAAAAACTTTGAAAAATGCACTTTTGCACTTTTGCGCATTTTTCAAAGTTTCTTGTTGGGCACACACGTGCCCTTAGGGCATGTGTTTGCGTAACATATGTGCACGGATCAATTTCAGGGGTGCAACAGGGTGTCATTTTGACACCCTGGCACCCTTGAAATTGCATTCTCATTTTGCGATTCTCTAATTGAGATTCGCAAATTGAGAATGTCTTCCCATTCATTCCTATGGGCCTCTAGGCCCATAGGAATGAATGGGGAGGTATTCCTTAATTGCAACTCGCAATTTGCGTGTCGCAATTAGGGAATGTTTAGAAATCGCTATTTTTTAAGCAATTTCTGCATGCATAGACTTTTGTGATTCCTTAATTGCGATTCCTTAAAAATCGCAATTAAGAAATTGCAAAAGCCAACAATGATGCATATGCCTGTTAATTTTCTGACTGCCGTAAAATATTCTAACCACTTCTTTGGTACTCTCCCCTCCAAACTCCTAAATGAGTCTATTCACCTCTAACTCCCACTGTTGGCTAAGATAATCAATGCCTCTTTCACTCAAGTCTCCCTACCCCACTGCCTCAAACTTGGTCAGTTTACCCCTCTCCTATAAAAAAACTACTCCATCAAGTCCAACCCCAAACACTACCTCCCCATAACCAACATCCCTAATCTGGCCAAAATCCTAGAAAAATGTGTGCAGTTACAACTCCACAATCATATTGAACAATTCGAACTCCTACACTGTTGTTAATCTGGCTTCTGGTCGGGTCACAGCATGGAAACTGTGTGGTGTGGTCCAGATAGCCATTGTCGGTTTTCCTAAATTAGCATGAGCCAGAGCCTGAGCCTCTGCTTTGCACATACTACTATACAGATATATTTTGCATTGTGCCACACTAACTCTCATACAGAAACCTGCTGTTGTTTTTGAGTTCTGTTCTTTCTTGGGATTTAGTGAACACTGCAGATAAGGTCGAACAACAATGCACAAGCAGTTTTGGAGAGGGATCTTTCCAGAGAAGGGAAAGTGACCGCACCTGTGATATAGATCTTCCATCTATAGACTGAGGTACGGGGTCTGCTGCTAAACACCCAGAGATCTTCTAATATATAATCATGAGGGGGGCTAGGTCTTACTGTCTTGTATAATGACAGCCCCTTTTATGATTTACAGACTACTTGCTTTTCTAACTGTATTTGTATTAGGCATGTTAGTTAAAATAAAATTGTTAAACTTTTCTTGTGTCTCTGTCTAATCTTTTTGTGGACTGGTAAAAGAGTGAGAGCGAAAGGTGTGTCCTGTAACCACGATTCCTGAGAGGGTTGAGCATGTTGTGTTCTGGGGGTATCTAACCACTTGTTCCATTGTGAGTGAGTAGGAGGGCAAGTGTAGTTAGTCGGGCCGTGGACTCATGGATAGTCAGGTGATTCAGTCCCTATTCACTAAGTTTCCATGATCCCAAGCATAGTTCTGTGACTCCGCAGAATCCCTACAACTTGGCACTGGCAACATTTGGTCTGGTACTGATTTCTGGAATGCCTGAGTAGCACTTTTGCTGGTCCACAATTCTCTCACGCTATTTTATGGAGACGTCCATGGTGTGAGGGCTTTGTCTCCTCAGTCAAAAAGGTACACTTACTGCTGAAGGTTATTCAAGCTTGAATTCTTTAAAAGGCATTTGACCCGTTTTTGTGCTACCGATAATCCCTTTGCAAACTTTTCATTATGGCTCAACCAGTTGTGATTCCGCCCCACTGCCATGCAACGGTTACGCAACATTTGTTGCACCGCGGAGTACCCAATACAGGGTCTCCTATTGTCTTCGTGGTTGAAACGGACGCAGCATATCGCTTTAAAGATTTTTATTTTTGGGTTACAATTCCAGCAATAGATGCTAACGACAATACATTGCATGCCTGTACGAAGGGCATCAGTGCAAGCAGCATATCGTCCTTATGTGGTGATTGAGGTTTCTCTTACAGCCTGGGCGCACCAAATTTAATGGCACCCTTCCCCACACTCTTTCTATTGTTCGTATGGGCCCCTTCAGTATTTACAGGGCCACATAGCCAGTATTGGGCGGATTTATTCCACATCCTAATTATCTTACAGCGAATTTGGCTGAGGTTTGTTTGCTGTATGCGTAAGTCTGTCTGCTATACAGACGCGCAATTCAGTTTGTCTCATGTGCCTTTTTAGTGGCTCAACCTGGTGCTGCGCCTCCTATACTGAGGCGCATGACGGGCCCTTGTAATTAGCCCAGTACTTATTAGTTCGGTCATGGGCAAACGTCCTCAAAATCATGAGGACATTCCATTTTGGATAGCTTCGAAGGTTGAACAGTTTGAGGCTGTCTTCCCACATACAGGTCCTGTGGAGAAACACAGGATCTTTACCATGTGCTTACCTAGTGGTCTGATTCCTTGACAGGCAAATTGCAACACCTGGGGAATGGGGTTTGCCTCACTGTATACACTATGCTTTGGCACGCCCTCCATGAGCGTTTTTTTGAGCTTTTTGAAACAAATACAGATTGAACACAGGGCTGGTCCAGCCCTGGATTTGGGGATGAGATTAGTAGGTATTTTTCCCATCATCTCCGAAATAATTCTTTCTAACATTAAGGGTGAAGCAGTTTGCTTACAAGTTTGCGAACGCCTGTCGGCGGTGGCCAACTTTGATTGAGAATGTTAGTTACTGATTATTATGCCGATGTGTATATATCCTCGGTCACAAAAATCTAGGGATCGGACCTTCTAACCAATCGCAAGGTAAGCCACCTTCTGACAAGGAGGGACTTCCAGTCTATCCTAAAAAGACATGGGACAGAAATAAACAGCAACAGAAGCCTAAATCTAGTGCTGGGTTACCACCGCCTGAGGATTCTGAACGTAGTAGTGATTTACATGATCTCTCTAAATTTGAAACTCCAGAGAGGTTTCAGGTTCTTGATCACCGTTCTTGTTCCTTTCTGAAATTGTCGGATCAACAATTTGGTGGAGGGAGATGTCAGGATCACAGACAGAGTGAGTCCATACAATTCAAGGGGGTCCCGCAGTGCCAGCTTGACGTGAAAGTCAAACAGGAGGATCCATCTTCATATGGAGCCCCTTTTCAGAAGAAAAAAGTGTCCGCCTTGACTGCGAAGTATGCCCCAGGTGGTCCGAACCATTCTCCTAGACAGGAGTTGGGTGGTGACTCTCCTCAGCAGTGCAGCAGAATTTACCAGGCTGCAGCAGACATTCCGCCAGTATCTGGTAGCAAAAGCAACTGAAACATTTATCACTGTAGAAACAGTGGATACCTGTGTAGCTCCTCCAGATAGACTTTATCTTGTACACCTTCAAATAGAGGGTGATATTAAACGGACTAAAAATGTTGTTTGAAGTCTTCTTATGACATTTTGTTAGTGGAGGTTGATTAGCCTCCTCCATTTGTTCTTGCTTGTCCTCGAAGCGAGGAGTTGATTATTCTTTCTTTTTCTCAATATGTCCTGGATGAGACTAAGTATGCCTATGGTTCAGAGTGGGCTCTGGCTTTAGCCCCTGCCTTATACTGCTACAGCAACCAAGCGGGTTGGGGTAAGGATTCAACTTTATATGTTGTGCCTGACGTTCTACTTCTCAGCCTCAAACTCAATATCAAAATAAACATGATGCAAAAGAGTTGGTTAAAGCAAAAATGCCCCCTTGTTATTCTGTTCTGGTCATGCCCTAGCACCTAGACAAGCCACACAGATGTAGCACTTGCTACCAATATTGTACGTAAAAGTATAAAAATACTTTAGATATTTCAAATGGATTTTTCTGTCATAATTTGGCTCTGGAGAGCTGTCACTTGTCCGAATTTAGCTCTCTCAGCTCTCAGAAGCGCTATGCGAGATTGCATATGGAGTATAAGAATCACCTCAGAGTTTTTGCAGCACGTATCATGTTTCTTTTAAATTAAATTGATGCCGAAGATTTTTCATATGTTGATGATATTTACCTGAGGGATGGCGAATTTAATCCTCATCTTGCATGAGTAGATCACATTATAACTCGATTTGCAACCTTAGGGTAAAAATTCAACTTTGCGACATCGCATATAGTTTTTCTAGCTGTATTTTTTCTTGGTTATGAATTTACTAATGGAGGTAGAAGGTTAACACCTCACTTTCTGGAGAAGTGTGTTCAATTGCAACCTCCAACTAGCCTCAAAGAGTTCCAGTCTCTGCTGCATTTTTTAAATTTCAGCAGAAAGTCCATTCCTGTATCAAGCCTTTATACACATTGATACATCCTTTCTTTTCTGCTTCCTCTTAGCCACAGGAACACACCCCAGTGGTGCGCGTGTTTCAAAATGACTTGCTCACAACACAATATTTACAAACTCGATTAAATGCACAATTTGGTTATCAGGATTGTACGCGGTTCAATCGGATTCACTTATGTGACTTTTAATGAGGGTGACACAGTTCCCATCGCTGAGCAATAGTATCTGTATAGTTCAGCAGAGTTGCGTTTCTCTTCCACTGGGAAAATTCTTACTGCGGTTCAGATGGCTTTTCTGAAAGAATGCCCTCTTGCATAAGGTAAACACATTGTTGCTAGTTCTACTGTGCCTGCTTTGGAAGCGGTCACGAAAGGTAGTGTTCCTAATTCTAAAGCTCTGCATCCTGGATGGATCCAGTAGGCTACTTTCTTGATGTCGGCTTATGTTGATTTTGTTTTTGACCCGTCATTACAAACTCAAGAATTTCTACCATATGAACATGTTCACCCTCTCCCTTAGACGGTTCTTCCTCTTGACTAATACAAATGTATCATCTATACTGATGACACGGCTCAACTGGCTATTGGTTCTAAATAAACCTATTCTGCGGCTTGTGCTATTGTGATAGGTGCGATAGTGGACAGAGCCTTTCAGTCTACCTTAGTTCAAACACAGTCCCTTGGTGACTGCACTGCTCAATTGGCCAAGCTACTTTTAGCTCTTGAATATGCAAATTCTGATTTGTCCACACTTTTAGTGAGTAACTCCTTGTACAGTCTTATAATGACAATTTGTTTTTCTGGAAACAGAATGATTTTCGGGAGTCTAAAGGTAGCACGATCAAGCATATACTGCTTTGGGTCCGAGTGGCTGCTCATAAAGATCTTTTGGCACTTACACATGTAGTCATAACTTTAGGATGTGAAAGTGTGGGAGCACATGCAGTTGGAAATTCGATGGCTGATGAAGCAGATAAATCTGCAGTAGCCACAACCAAAGTAGCAGCAGTTACTAGATCCAAGACTAGGATTGGCAAAGGTATTTTAGCGGATATTGCTGCATCCAAGGAGGGCACTCCTTTTCCGCAGGGATTCCCTTTGCATCATACTTATCACATGAATTCTGAAAATGGGCCATTTGTGACGTTTCCTAGTGTTTGTGATCGCTTGATTCCCAACAATGACTGCAGACTATCTCTAAATGTAGCTGCCCATGAAGGCTTGGCTTCTGATCATGCGGGAGTGTCGGCTACAGTTTCTCTTTTACAGCAGCACAATTGGTGGCGTGGTTTATATAAGCAGACTCATAAATATGTGCTTTGGTGTGATATTTGTCAACAAATTAATAGTTCTACTGTCTTGCATCCACGTGGGACTCATCTTTTCATTTCTAATCATCCATTCGGGTGTATTTATATTGACCACTGTGGTCCTTTAACATCCGACAATGGATTCAAATATATTTTAGTTGCACTAGATTCATGCACTAGGTTCCTCTGGGTTTGGCCACAGTGCTCTGCTGATGCTCGTGCTGTTTTTAAAGATTTGCATGTCTTTGTCAGCACTTCTGCCTGTGGTGTTTTCTATTCAGACCAACCACCGGCTTTTGCATCTAAGGCATACAGTGATTCGATGAAGTCTATGGGAGTGCAGGTGCATTTTTCGTCTCCATATAGGCCAGAGGGCAATTCTGTTTTGGATTGGATGAACCGTGACTTAAAGCAGTCTTTAGCAGCAATGGTATTAGGTATGGACCATGGCTGCTTGACTCACCCATATGGGGTTCCACGTGCACTTAATAATCTCCCTAGAAGATCTCTGGGTGGGTGGACCCCGAATGAAATGCACTTTGGCATTAAAATGTTTATAACGGACCTTGAACGTCTAGATGTTGTGGTGGCTGCCACAACTTTCAACGTAGATAACCAGTATGATGAATTACAGGATCTACAAAAGAGTTGTAACTCTCAGGCGAGAACACATTTGCCCTCAACCTCTCCAGCGGATGCAGCAGTTCTGATTCCAGTTTCTGGCCAGCTGCAAAAGTTTGTGATCTGGTTTTTGAGAAAATAACGGTCAAGAAGGACTTCAGACCCACAAACAGTCCTCCTGTCCCAGTCATTTGCCTTAAGGGCACCAGAACATTGATTTTACCTCCATTACCTGGATGCAAAGAGAATTGCTTAATTTCCATTGAACATGTCAAGTTACACCATATAGCCAATTATTAATAGTAAGCCTCGGAGTCTCCCACAAGTGAGTATTTCTTTACAGCCTGTGAGCCTCGTATCTTCTGACTCTCTCCAGCTGTTGGGGGGGGGGAGTTGAGGCCTCAGTGGACCGATTGTCAGTTTTACCATTCTCAAGTTCTATAACCGAAATTGATCTGATCCACCTGCTGAGAGATCCATGGACCTACACACCTCTAATCTAGATTTTGACTCTCAGCCTCCACTGTTTCAGCAGACTTCTTCTGGATACTATATAGATTAGGATAATTTTTCTTCGAACAGTTCCTCTTCATTTAAACCTGTAAGTATTTGTGTCCTCATCTCCTGGTTGAAACGCATGTATCTGGTTTTCCCTTGGACATATGTCTGGATTGTGTTTTCAATGGTATTCATGTGGATTGGATTTGTGACTGTGTTCTTCCTTTTGATCAAGGGCCACTACCTTCCCGAGTGTAACAACAAGGAATCCGTCGATGGAGTGTTTGCCTCACATTCTTCCTTGTATAGAATGAAAAGAGATCTGTCCCTTGTTAAAATTTCAGCGGTCCCAGTTTCTAACGAGATTATATGGGATAAAGTACCATTCGATGTATATGGTCTTACGTGGACCCTACAGATACCATATGTATTCCAAATTTCTATGTGTGATGTGATTAGACCTGGACTACAGTCAGATGATTGAGATGTCAATGCTGTGCATTCTTTGTTTTCTGAATTACAATATTACACTGTATTTGATACTGAAGATTTATATTTGAATTCTGCTAACTATGATGAGCTATTTTGTTACCAACACTATGGGCATCATTTCTTACATAGAAATTACTGGACAGTAGCCCTTTTTCATTAAATTTAATGGGAGCATTGCCCTCCTCTATCACAGTGTAGGTCAAATACACAAAGACTAAAATACACGTATTTTACCAGGTATAATCTTTCAGACCTGTTTTCTTATTTCTTTACATTAGCGTCTGCGTCTTCAAAATAATTTGTGCTGACCCAAACTAAATCATTTAAAATGTAGCACTGAAAGGATATGATTATTGGAAGGATACCATTGATTTAAAATCAGTTTGGGGCATTAAGCTTTGGCAAGTACAAGGCACTGAGTCCTTCTTCCGTGCATGTCTAATACCATCCCAAATAATCTTTAATGAGACCATCCAAGAAACTACTTGTTTGGGTTTGGTTAAAATTGCATAATTAAATTCTCCCACTATCCCATCATTGGCCCTTTATGATAATTTGCAAAGCTATACACATCATACGGAAGATCGGCTCAATTTTATGATAAGAAACGGTACATTTAATTCTTCTATGGTGATTCCCACGGCATGGGCCCTGTGGTCGCTGGACACAAATGTTTGTCATTCACATTTAATGAATATTACGTTAGAGTTTTCGATACATAGACCGGATCCACGCTACCCTCAGACCACTATTTCAAATCAATCACCACTTATTCTGTGGGAAATTTATGTCAACAACGGTTAGAACATTCCAAACTGTCTTCTGTAAAGTAACATCTTTCTCTTTTGTCTGGAGACATAGGTCTTGCTGATTTTCTTTTGGGTCCAACATCCCCCCGCATTAGGCAGATTTTTTATGCTGCTTATAATGAGTTTTGGAAATTGTCACAACTAGAAGCTTCTGTACATCTATAACAAATAGATCAGGAAAATTTGGACAAAGTCCTTGCCATAGTCGATAACAGTATTAACACATTATCATCTTGTAATTATACGTTAGACAATATTGCATCTCCTGTTATTGATATTGTACAAAATGAAGTGTCTACATTATATAACGGACAACACCAACTTAGATCAGTTTTGCAATTTGGGTAGACACTGTAAGCACTCGAAATTGGGAAAGTTCCCTGGGATTATATGAATGCAAGTGTGTTATTCCTACCTTTCAATTTAAAAATTAAACTACAATGGATGGCCATAAAGACGCTAGATACCCTATGTTACATATAGAAAAAACTTGAACAACTTCCATTCGCGGTAGCAGAAACCGATTCTGCAGTATGGTTAATACATGAGGTCATTTAATTACCAATCTCTATGTTTCAGTTCACTGCATGTATGAAACACTTCCCCATAGGTAGATATGAGCCCCTTGGGAGTAGTTACTTACATGAGTCATGGTCTTTAACATTTACATATCGTTGTCAATGAGCAGAAAGAGAGGCTTTTCTAACAGGGAAAGAATGTGATTCAACGGCCGGCCATTCCCTTGTGTGTCAACAAATAAAATTGCACGGTGCTTGTAATGATTCTGTCCCCAATTTGGCTTGTTTCCTAAAAGGAGCTCCTGAACCCGCTATTATTCCCACTCTCACATTGCTTTCTAATGGCAGTTATCCTTAATAATCAGGACTGCTGTGGGCAGGAATCCCGCATGTGGTGACTGATTCCCAGCTACTTACTTGTTACAACAATGTACTGTTTCCCCCACATGTGAATAAGACAGCGAGTCTGATGAAATGTGTAACCATTTTGCATTGAATTCTACTACTGGAACTTTCTGAGAGCGCTGACATTCCTTTCTTTGTGTGGTATATATATATATATATATATATATATATATATATATATATATATATATATATATATATATATATATATATATATATATATATATATATATATATATATATATTTATGTCTACTCTCTAGGAACCTCATGTTATTGTATGCTGTGCTTAAAGTGTGAAGCACTCTGATACCTTCAGGTCATGTTTACGCTATTCAAAACTCTTAAATAAATAAATACATATTAAGAAAGAAATCGCAAAGTGGTTAGTTAATCCATTCCAAAAGGAATGGCTGAAGGGGTGGTGGTGTTAAAAAACCAATGATGTTGAGAGTGAACGGACTTGTGAGTGTCTCAAGCTATACTGATGAGACCTAATCAGGACAAAATGGGTCTAGGTTGGCTTGTGGTCCCATCTGGAATGGGCCTGGTAGTTTGGGCTGGACTCTTACTATTGGAGTAACTGCCAAAGTGTGTTGCTGTGCTTCAAAGGAGCACAGAGGTTTTCTGCTGGCCCCTGTTAGTATATGGGGGGGAAAGTAGACCAAACTCATTGTTTATAAACAACACTGTTTTTATCATAGTTTAGACTCAAGGCAGTTTTTAGTTTTGAAAAATTATTTTTAATATCTCTGTAATATCAACTTTCTGTGAAGTGAAAGAATGTTGAGCAACTAATACACAAGGTATAATTATATCTTATGGGATATGTTGCACTAGCCAGTCTAGTTCTTGTTACGTCTTGCCTGCAGGTAAATGAGATGAAGATCAGAGAAGTCTGGCCTTTCCTACAGTTTGAATTTCTTGACTTCAGTTGAGGTAATTAACCAATTAGAATTGACAATGCAATCCTAAAAAACTGTTCTTGCCAAACAAATGGTCAGTGAGATGCTAGGCACCACTTTAAAAAAAGCGACACAATTGTACAGTCTGTCATCAAAGTCTCTGTGTTTCTTTAACAGAGGGTGAAACATGGTGTACCTGAAGCACTCTCTTGGGGGTAGAAATGTGGTGGAAATATTCCTGATTCAATGTTTCACCAACAAAATAATCGGTGCATCATAGAGAAAAGCCCATTCCACTCAGTCCAGCACTAAACCCAGTAATGGCTTCATTGAGACTGAGGTGTCCCTGCAAACCGAACAATAGGAGTAAGATACCCATGAGGTAGGAGGAGAGCAGTATTTTGCACTTGTTTCGTTAACAACTTTGTCTTGTTCTGCTTCTAATTCAGCAACTCCTCCAAAAAGAAGAACATCAAATCACTCAGCTTCTAAAAGACTCCCTTACAGATGAAAGTGACAAGAAGTGGACCGTTGGCACCATTAGGGGAGGCAAAAGGAAGCTCTCAGAAATCACAGTTGTGAGTGATCACCATGAGAAAGATCAACTCTATTGTGGCGTGCCAAAATATTTATCAAATACCTTACCAGCTACTTATGGATTCTCTGCTGGCTTACAGAGAAATCAGAAAGGTATATACAAAGACCCAAGGTTCTAAGGAGTTAGTAACTAACAGGTTTTTGTTGCCATGTATATTAGCACATTGGCAAAGGAAAATAAAAGAAAACTAAATAAATAACGTATTCTGAACCTGTGTAAAATTACATTGTGCAAGAGTGAGGAATATACCCAAAACAAAACATAACCTAATCCTAAAATATCTGCTTAGTGCACAGTCTACACAATGTTGGCAGTCCAAGGTCCCTCGACAGAGCTCAATTGTCCTTTGCAGAATGTCCCTCTTAGCTGCTGAAATAAAGCATAGAGTTTTGTATTATCACACAGTTGAAAACAATGCGAACAGACAGACTTTGCTTCCGAAGATAATGTGAAAATTACACATGCACAAAAACTTGCACATGAAAAGACAATATATGATCCTGTTAGGTAACAGAAGCTGGCAACATTATTTAAAATCTGGAAAAGAAAATTATTTAGCCAACTCACAGCAAAATCCCACACACAAGTGCATTTTACAGTCAACTCTTAGACAATGAAAATAACTTCTTCAAGCCAAACAGGGCTCCTGGAACTCCTGAGAGAGCAACAAATATGCTATGAAAATGCAGAAAATATTTTAGAAAAATGTGGCTTACACACATATTGAGGTTGAGAAAATGCGACTTGCTCATGTCATGAAAGAAGCTTGAAGAAAAAAAGGGAAGATGGCTGTCTGACGTGCAGCACCTCCATATGCCCAACTCCCCAAATTCATGCTGGTCAAGAATTTATTTATTTATTTTATTTATTTCTGAGTTTGTATAGCGCCTGGTTACACTGTCAGTGTGTCCCCGCGCTGTCAGAAGAGCTAGTTACTCCGTCAGTCAGCCAAGACGGGGCTATTCTTTAGGAAAGAGGAATGTTTTAAGTTTCCTGCGGAAGATGAGCTCCGATGTTTCCACTCTTAAGCTCAGGGGGAGAGAGTTCCATTTATGTGCACAGAAGGATTCCAAATTAGGCACACAAAACAATTTGAGAAAAATTGTATATGGCCTTCAGCAGACTAGTACCCCAGGGACTTGCGCTCATTGCTGAAACATGCACATGCATCCTCATTTAGAATATCTCAGAAAACAACACAAAACATGCAAAAATAGAATAAAAAATAATTATAGGTACCCTTCATGCCTTTTGCAGTGTTCATTGCTTCAACAGAATATCTTACAAGAAACATACTTAGGGGTCGATTACTATGTCAGTCGGAAAGGCTCCAAACGGCATTCGGTTCGTCAGAATCCGATTCGGAAGCCTTGTTTCTGACCGAATCGGAAACATTTCCAACCGACCAATTATGATGGTCGGAAACCATTCGGACTCTCCGAATGGGTTCTGAGTTGCATCCGACTGGCATTTGGAGACACTGAGTTGGTCAGAGCTAACTTGTACTTCTCTATGGGCCATGTTTTGAATCAAGCGATTACGATGTCGGATTCGGATAGCCTTTACGAATTGATCTTTCTGACATGGATTGACTATCAGAATCTGACTTTAGGGGTCTGCAGCTGGCCCCTCTTCACCCAGAGGTCTCCGAATGGGTCCTGTTGGGGTACCCATGGGAACCCTCTTTGCAACACTGCACAGTGTGGCAGGCACCATGGGTTGCTCACCGTAGGGTGCAAGCATTTCCACAACTACCCCTTTTTTCAATAGGCGCCTGTGTAGTCGGTTAGAACACAGGCTCCCATTTAAGTCAATCGAAGTCCAACCAAACGGTGTTCAGAACCATCGTAATCGGTTGGTCGGACTCCACCAACCTGAGTCAGTCGGAAACCATTCCGAAACTGATTCTGTCAGAATGTTTTCCAACTGACATCGTAATCGGCACCTTAATGTTCATATAATGCAAGGAATGATTTTGCAAAAAGACAAGTGATAAATTTCCCTTCAGTTGCTGTGTGTGAGCAATCATTTTTCATACGTTTTATAATGTTAGCTTGAAATATATCCCTTCATGCATGTCATCATGTTCTAGTTAGCTGTGATAGGCTGTGATCGTAGGCATTAATTAACATGAGTTCTTTGTGCGTTAACAAAGTGTTTGTATGTACAAATGTGATACATCTATTTTTCTGTACAAGTTGCTTCAATTTTAAAAATACATTTTTCACTTTCTGTTGTATGTTTGTTGTGCTGCGAGAGGCTTCTGCAAGTTAACCAATGACCTAGACACCTCTCCTCCTTATGAATCTTTCTGACACACACCCCACGCATACCAGATAAGTAGGGCTGCCATTATATTACTTTACTCCTAAAGAGTGTAGCCACCTCCCTCTCCACATCAGAGCCTCCTCTTCTCTTTTTGAATTACACAAGGAGCTGAAGACCTAGGTTTTCAATTGATCAACATACCATAGGCAGGGCTAGGCACACACACCGGGAAACAGCCTTAACAAAGCAACTTACGGCTAAGGGCGGGGGGAAAAGGGACAGTGTACAGGACAGGGTCAGGGTAGTTTAGGGACGTAGTCAATAGTATTTAGGGCTCAGGTTAGGGGGCTTGGTCGGGGTAGATTTTGGGGCATGGGATTAATTTTTAGGGTTCTGGGGAGGGGGAGAAGGGACAGTTTACAGGGCAGGTTTGGGGTAGTTTAGGGATGTAGGCAATAGCTTTTAGGGCTCAGGGCAGGGGGAAAAGGGACAGTTTACAGGGCAGGGTCAGGAAGGTTTAGGGATGTATTGATAGTTTAGGGCTCAGTGTAGGGGGTCTGGAGTTGGGGTCGTTTTAGGTGTGTGGGTTTATTTTTTAGGGATCAGCGCAGGTGGAAGAGAGACTGTTTATAGGGCAGGGAGCAGGGAGCAGGGTTGGGGTAGTTTAGGGATGTAGGGGATAGTTTTTAGAGCTTGGAGCAGGGGGGCTGGGTCGGCGTAGTTGTTGGTGGCGTGGGCTTACATTTTAGGGCTTAGGGCGTGTGGAGAAAGGACAGTTTACATAACTGAGGGTAGGTTTGGTGTAGTTTTGGGATTTAGGGGTTAGTTTTTAGGGATCAGGGCAGGGCGGCTGGGGTAGTTTTGGGGTGTAGGCTTAATTTTTAGTGCTCAGGATAGGGGAAGAAGGGTCAGTTTACAGGGCAGGTTTGGTGTAGTTTATTGATGTAGGGGATAGATTTTAGGGCTCAGGGCAGGGGTGGTGGGGTCAGGGTAGTGGAGATGGGCTTAATTTTCAGGGCTCAGGGCCGGGGAGGAAAGGGCAGTTCACAGGGCAGGGTCGGAGTAGTTTAGGGATGTAGGGGATAGTGTAGGGCTCAGGGCAGGGACCTGGGGTCAGGGTAGGGTCTGGGGTGTGGGTTTAATGTATGGTGGGCAGGGGAGAGAGAAAAGGGAAAGTTTACAAGGCAGGGGGCAGCGGTATTATCTGTAGACTGCATGCCCCTTTACCCATCATGTCTTTACCATGAAATTGTTTGGTAAAGGATTACGTGGTAAAGGCATGCATGCTAATGACGCAGTCTTGCTAGAGACTACGTGGTACAGGCAAGCAACGTTTAGGCATGTGTTGTACCATCAGACACCAGCTCAGTACCAGGAAACCCTCAGAGGTGATAGCGCCCTTTATGTAGACAAATAACATAACCTTGCAAAGTTCCAATCTTGTAGACTTGAAAAAGTAGCAAGGTCTTTTACTAATGGA
Organism: Lissotriton vulgaris; assembly: GCF_964263255.1. NCBI lineage: Eukaryota > Metazoa > Chordata > Amphibia > Caudata > Salamandridae > Lissotriton > Lissotriton vulgaris. The sequence goes on along the minus strand of NW_028251987.1, from coordinate 562,341 downwards.
ATTCCTGATACTTCTAATAGAAGTAAAGTTTCACTTCTGTGTTATAAATGCAAGATGGAAGCACATTAGCCTTTAGGTGGGGAAGGCCAAAAAAGCATTTTCCCCATTAACTTTTCCATAGGAACTGTGGACACATTGCATCCCAAACCGCTGAAAGTATTTACACCAAAATAGGCAGCAAGCTAGATCTGCTTGACCAGAAAAAGTCTTTTTTGTGTTTTGGTGTATATCCGTGGAGGATCCACGGGTCAACAGATCTCATGCTGAGATCTAATTGGCCACTCCTAGACCTGGCATATTTGGCGTGGTTTCCCCTGACTTTTTGTCTCTGCTCCTGTATGTTTGATGCTGTGCTTGATTTCGTTTTTGCTGGTTTAGATGTTTTGGTCACTTTGCCACTGCTGAACAGTGTCAAAGTGCAAGTGCTCCCTGAGTAAAATTGGTATTATGATTGGTTATCCATGATTGGCAGATTTGTTTCATCAGTAGGTCCCTAGTAAAGTGCAATGAGAGTGCCAGGGCTGGTGATTCAAATGCTACTGGTGGGCCTGCAGCAATGATTGTGCCACCCACATGAGTAGCCCTAAAATGGTGTCTCAGGTGTCTCCCGAAGGTTGTTGTGAGTCCATCCATGCCTGTAAACTGTCTGCTACGTAATGACCTGGAGAGTTTCCCATGGAAGGAGGTGGAACTCCAGACTCATCTGGAGATGCTGGGTCTGCCTGAGTGGGTCTGTGTGACCACTCGGTCCATGGCAACAAGTAGGGGTGATTCAGCAGACCTGGAGCATAAAACAGTGGCCAAGGTGCCTGCCAGGGAGGTAAGGGGCAGGGGGCGTGGGAGACCCACCCCAGCCGTGACCAGGGAGGAACAGAACCTGAGGGGGATGCCCTGGAGCCTACCGGGGAACAGGTGGCCGAACTGGGGGACCTACATGAGCTGACCCATTGGCAGCAAGATGGGACACTCCAGGGAGGAGTTCTGCAAAGCGCAGATGGAATGCCCTTCTCTCATCGGTGTGCGGAAACATGCTGCAGACCAGGCAGCAGGTGGAGACTCCAAGGATCATCTCAATTACTGGGAAGATGGGTTACTTCATAGTGAGCCTAAGGTCGCTGAGCCCCGTGCAGCCCATGTGCTGGTGGTACCCGAGCGTTCCAGGGCCTTCCTAATGGGTCTGGCTCATGACGTGCCTCTCGCAGGACATCTGGGGCAGGACAAGACCTTCCAAAGGTTTGTCACCCACTGTTTTTGGCCCCAGATGAAGAAGCACATTGGTACATTTTGTAGGACTTGCTAGACTTGTCAGGCAAGTGGCAAGAGTGGCGGGAAGTGCAAGGCAACCCTCTAACCCTTTCCTGTGGTGAGCACCCCTTTTGAGCAGGTAGGCATCAACATTGTGGGGTCAATGGGCCCCAAGACAGCCTTAGGCAACAGGTTCCTCCTGATCTTGGTGGACCATGCCACACGGTACCCAGTAGCTGTCCCTCTCCGGACAATCACAGCACCCATGGTGGGCCGTGCATTGATGGGGATTTTTACCTGTGTGGGGTTCCCCAGAGAGGTGGTCTCCGACATGGGAAACAACTTCATCTCTAGGTACATGAAGGCTTTGTGGGAGGAGTGTGGGGTAACTTATACGTTCACCACTCCTTACCATCCTCAAGGAAACGGGTTGGTTGAGAGATTCAACCGAACTCTGAAAGGTATGACAACAGGCCTTGCGGAGCCCATGAGACGGAAGTGGGATGTCTTTTTACCATGCCTGTTGTTCGCCTACAGGGAGGGGCCCCAGAAGTCCTAAGGGTTCAGTCCCTTTGAACTTCTGTATCGCCACCCTGTGAGAGGGCCTCTCAGTCTAGTGAAGGAGGGTTGGTAGAAAGCCCCTGGTAAGACCCCCCAGGTTGTGTTCAGCTACATGCTGGCCTTTCGCAACCAGACACAACGCTTCGGGAAACTCGCTCAGGAGAACCTGGAATCTGGCCAGGAAGAAATGAAAAGATGGTACAACCAGAATGCCACTTTGGTCAAATTTCAACCTGAGCAGAAGGAGACTTGTGCGCTCCAAGACAAGTGAACTGGGCCATATGAGGTGGTGGAGTGCAAGAGCGATGCAACCTACCTGGTTAACTTGCAGACTACCAGGAACCCTTTGAGGGTCCTGCATGTAAACGGCCTCAAACCCCACTTTGAGAAGTCTGATGCGACAATGCTCCTTGCTACAGATGCTGGAATGGAAGAGGATAGTGACCTTCTTCCTGACCTCCTGTCAGCCAAGGAGCAAGGTGGGTCAGTGGATGAAGTGGTCCTCTTGCCCACCCTGACCCCAAAACAGAAGAGGGACTGTCATCAGGTGTTGGGTCAGTTTACCTCCCTGTTCCCCCTGACCCCAGGAGTCACCAATTGGTACGTCCATGATGTGGTCACTGGAGATAGTCTACCTGTGAAGCAGAAAATCTACAGGGTAGCTGACAAGGTCAGGGCCACCATCAAGGAAGAGGTTTCCAAGATGTTGGTTCCAAGGGTAATTGAGCCTTCCAGCAGCCCACGGGCTAGCCCCGTGGTCTTAGTGACAAATGCTGCTGCACCCGGTGCCACTCCAGAACTCCGGTTTTGTGTGGACAACCGTGGGCTCAATGCGGTCACCAAAACTGACGCACACCCCATCCCCAGAGCTGATGAGCTCTTGAATCGGTTGGGAGCTGCCCAGTACCTCAGTACGTTTGACTTAACATCTGGGTACTGGCAAATTGCCTTAACTGAGGGGGCCAAGGAGAGGTCTTTGTTTTGAACATCAGAGGGGCACTTCCAGTTCTATTCCATGCCCTTTGGGTTAAAGAACGCCCCTGCCACATTCCAGAGACTGGTCAAGCAGGTACTGTCCGGGCAGGAGGAATTTAGCGCTGTATACCTGGATGACATTGCTGTGTTCAGCTCCACTTGGGAAGAACACTTGCAACACCTCTGCAAAGTGTTAAAGGCTCTGAAAAAGGGCAGGACTCACTATCAAGGCCAGTAAGTGCCAGATAGGGTTAGGATGTGTGGTGTACTTGGGACACCAGGTAGGGAGCAGCCAGGTGGCACCCCTCCAAGCGAAGATTGATACCATTCTGGCTTGGGAGCCCCCCAAGACCCAGACAGAGGTGAGAGTATTTTTAGGATTCACTGGGTATTACTGCGGATTTGTCAAGGGATATGGCACCATTTTTGCCCCCTTGACGGAGCTGACTTCAAGGAAGCAGCCCAGGAGATTGAATTGGACCGATGTCTGTCAAACTGCTTTTAAATGCCCTGAAGACTGCCATTTGCACAGCACCTGTGCTCAAGGCGCCTGATTTCTCCAGTGAGTTTGTAGTGCAGACAGATGCTTCAGAGCATGGTGTGGGAGCAATACTCTCACAGATCAATGATGAGGGCTGGGATCAACCTATAGCCTTCATCGGTAGGAGCCTACTTCCCAGGGAACGGAAGTGGAGTGTGATTGAAAGTGAAGCGTTTGCTGAGGTCTGGGCTCTGAAGAAGCTGAGGCCCTACTTGTTTGGGACTCACTTCTGGGTTCAGACAGACCACAGGCCCCTCAGATGGTTAATGCAAATGATGGGTTAGAACCCAAAACTGTTGAGGTGGTCCATCTCCCTACAGGGAATGGACTTTACGGTGGAACACCACCCTGGTACAGAACACGCCAATGCTGATGGTCTGTCCAGGTTTTTCTGCCTTAGTGATGAGAACTCCCAAGAAGGTGGGTAGTTCACTCCACTTTCAGCTGGAGGGGACAGGTGTTAGACCTGGCATCTTTGGCATGGTTTCCCCTGAATTTTTGCCTCTGCCTCTTGTATTTTTAATGCTGTGATGGATTTCCTTTTTGCTGGTTTAGATGCTTTGGGCACTTTGCCACTGCTGATCAGTGTCAAAGTGCAAGTGCTCCCTGAGTAAAATGGTTATTAAGATTGGTTAGCCGTAATTGGCAGATTTGTTTCATCAATAGTAGGCATGGGCGGAAAATCCGTTCCGCTCGCGGATTTTGCGGATTTTCGGGAAATTCGCAATCCGCGAGATTCGCGAATCTCCCGCAAAATCCGCAAATCCGCGAGCAGCGGATTTTGCTCGCACTGCTCGCACTGTTCGCGTGAGTTCGCGCCCCGCGAATAAGTGCAAAATTGCAGAAATACGATCTTAGCAAAACTGAAAGTAACTACTTACCAGGTTCAAAAGTTCAGGCTCATCATTAGTAGCCATTTCCTGTAGTGCTTCCTGAGGGGCCCCTCCAGAGTTCAGTTGCCAGTTGAAACTATTATGTGACCCTGCTCTGAACCTCAGAATAGTTACACATATGCCACAAAGGTCCTGAATTACAGCTAAGGGAGACAAGCAGGAGCCAGGCTGGAAGTTAAAATCCATTAATCAGCCCCTAATTCATTATTGTCAGTTGGGGCAGGGCAGGTGTTGTAACTAATTTTGCAACAATGAAAGCACTTAGCAAGTGCAAAAGATCACTAATCAGGGCGCACTAAGGAAGCAGGTGCCAGCTAAAAAAATATTCTGTGACACATTAATCAGCCCCAAATTAATTCAGGTCACTTGAGGCAGGGAAGGTGTGCTTTGCTTTGCCGAAAATAATGTACACTGGACAACCAGAGGGTGTGGTGATGAAACAGAGGGTGGCATGGGTGGGCCAGAGGGTGGCATGAGTAGTCAGAGAGTGGCAGTGGTGACAGAGAGTGGCAGTGATGAAGAAGAGTGTCCCAAACAGGCTGGACACGTAGAAACAACAAGTTCGCAAAACTTGCGACCCGACAGGTAAGTTCGCAAATTGCGAAATTGTAAAAACCCTCGCGAACTGGCAGAAACACGGGCGAACACAAAAAAAAAAAATCCGCAAATTCGCGGGAATTCGCGGATTTTGCGGATTGCGAATCCGCAAATCCACAAAATTCGCGAACGCGAGATCCGCAAAATTCGCTCATGCTTAATCAATAGGTCCCTAGTACAGTGCACTGAGAGTGCCAGGGATGGTGATTTGAATGCTACTGGTGGGCCTGCAGCACTGATTGTGCCACCCACATGAGTAGCCCTAAAATGGTGTCTCGGACCTGCCACTGCAGTGCCTGTGTGCAGTTGCTAACTACCATGCTGACCTGGCCAGTGTCCTCACTGGCCAGGCCTAACCCTTCCCTTTCTGTACACATTGGACACCCCTATGCAAGGCCCAAGGTACCCCACTGGCAGGGTGCAGTGTATGTGAAAGGTAGAGCATGTACTAGTGTGGGTGAAATGCTCTGATAGTGAAATACTGGCAATTTCGTTTTTCACTATTGAAAGGCTATCTTGCCCAAAGGCTATATTGGAGAATGCTTTGTATAATGTTTACCTGCATATCTTCCCATGGGAGCAAGATAGAAAATTGAAGTCTGGTATCCTGAACTCAAAATTTAACAACCCATCTTTTAGGAAGGATGGTCATTAAATCCTGTGTTTGAAAACAGCACTTTTAGAAAGCAGCTGTTTTCTTGTCTAACCTTTCTGTGTGCATTTGCCTGTTTGTGAATTGAGTGTCTGGTTTGTGAGTGACAGGGGCTGAGGTGTCTCCAGGAGGCTAGATGAGTCAGCACTGGGCTGAATAGCTCCATCTGCATCTTGAGTGGTGGGAGGGGATAACAGTTGGGCCTGAAAAGGGCCGTGCCTGACTTCCACAATGCTGGCTCCACCTCCTGCTGGGCGGCTGATGACCCTCTCAATGGAAAGAAGGGGTCATGTAAACAGAGTGCTCCAGGACTGACCAGAACTGGTTTGGACTAGGCAAAGGCCACTCTGCCTTCAGAGAACAAAGACATTATTGGTTTAAAAAGGTATACCCAGACCCCAAAACTTTAGATCCTCCTGGAATCAAGAAGAAACCTCCACCAAGGAGAAAAGCTGGAAGACTGAAGAGGAAGGACTGCCCTGCTATGTGTTTGTAGGCTGACCTGCAGTTGCTATTCTGCCATGGAGAGGGGAAGGACTTTGCTGTTGCTATGTTCCCTTGCTTGAAGAGATCTCTAAGGGCCTGAGGAGAGCTGGCCTCCTGTTAAGAAGTACCAGGAACAAAAGGACTTCACCCCCAGTTTTCCCCCTGAAATCTGCTGTGTGAGTTCTGACCTGCCTAGGGTGCTTGATCCATTTGTGGGGCCGCTGGAGGTTGTTTCCTGCAGTTTGGGGAGCTGGACAAGAAGAAAAGAAGAAAATCTATAATTTGCACACAATGTTCGCTTGTGGAGCGCATCGTCGCCAGTACAAGAAGATTTATGTGACCGCAAAGATCGTCACATCGCGTATTGCACCTGCAAGAACCGACGCATTGTTCGCTTGTGAAGCGCATCACCCCAGTGGGGAAAGATTCCTGTCGCTGCAAAAATATAATTGCAGAGCCTGTCGTTACTGTGAGAACCGTCCCCCCACTTACTTGTGGACCGCATCCCGTCGTTGCGAACATCAGCGCCGAGTCCAGCGCTAACGCATTGAGGGGCCATGGCAGAAGAGGATCAACGCTGCACCGCGAATCACCGCTGCACCGAAGATCATCGCTGCCCCAAAGATCGTTGCATCGTGCCTGTGCGTGACGCTTCCTACCGGAGAACCTGCATCCCGGAATCCATACAAGGTATAGCATCACTCCCCATACAGACCGGATTCGTCGCAACACGACTGTTGCGTGCAGCAGGCTTGTCGCATCGCCTCCCCAGGGTCTCAGGAGTGACGCATCACTTGTTTTGCCGATTGAAACTTTTGTCGCATCTACAGGTACTTTGGGCTAAAACTGACGCCACTTTGGACTATTTTGACGCAAACCCTAGAACTCCTTTAAAATCATATTCTTGAACTGTGTATGTTGAATTTTTGTTGTTTTGGTCATGTGTAGTTTAGATAAAATATACTTTGTTTTTCTAAACTGGTGTGGGGTCCATTTGTGGTGTTTTCACTGTTTTACTGTGAGTGTTGGTACAAATACTTTACACATTGCCTTTGATAAGCACGTCTCTCCTTGCCAAGCTACCAAGGGGGTGAACAGGGGTTATCTAAAGAGTGTATCCCCCTTACCCTGACTAGAAGAAAGGGTCTCTATTTGGACATTGGTACCTACCTCTGCCAACTAGAGACCCCTGATCTAACAGCCACCACCATATCAACCAGGAAGTAGTGGCAGCCATCTTAGGACTAGGGACTCAGCCTGAATCCTATGCAAAAGGCAAAAAAAAAAACATAGATAACTAGGGAGCCAGCTCGGAGCAAGAATAGATAACTAGGAAGCTTGCTGGGGACAGGGGTGCACTTAGCATCCTGTGGCCTCCAATGTCTTGGTTGGTAGGTGCCACATGTGGGAACTGGGGCATTCAGGACACCCGCCTTTTATAAATTTCACATTAATGGGATAGCCAAGAACCTATATTTGCGATTACTGAAGGTTAAGAAACAGTACATCCTAGTACAGGACCTAAAGTCCGCAGTACAGTCTCTTATTCTTTGAAAGCTTGACAAAGCCATTTCCCACTTGAGGAGTCTATCTTAAGTACAACTTGCACCAGCAAAGGCAGCACTACATGCAGCAACTAATTTGCAGAGGGCAGGTGCCCTGGAATTAAGGCAGGGGCTGCAGATAAAGCTTTTGCTTTTGAAACAACAACACATCTCCCAATCTGCGCTCCTGAGCAGGGACAGAACAGCTGAGTTGAAGCCAGAAAACCATTCTCATCTCACCAATCATTTAAGGACAGTAGTCGGCACAGACCTCAAGGATTCACACCTGTGGCGATTAATTGCAGCAAAACTCCGACAACGTGAGCAATCATAACTACTCAAATTCAATTTAAAGTTTTCCCAAAATTGTTGGCCTTTCTTGTTATTTTTAAACTAAATAAACTTAAACGCCTATATATAGTTCTGAATCGTACTGAGAGTTTAGAAATAGTATGAGGAGCATTACCTGTGCTATTCATTGAGATTTGAAGATACAGGCTCACACCATCGGAAATGCAATTACAATTTCCAAACTACTAATACTCACTACCCACAAATCTTTATTTAGACTGAAAAATGAAGAGCTGTAGGATAAAGATAAAACACCAGGGCATTGGAACATACAATGTAAATGTGCGATATAGAGTTGTTATTGATTTTATGTCATAGCTTTAATGGCTAAATATTAAACGGTGATTTTGTTAAAAGAAGGGAGATGAACAACACATCTCCTGGGATTTTGGCTTCTTCTAGAGTTTAGGTACCGAAGCTTGAAAAGTCTGAAAGAATATTTAATTCCTGTAGGGCGCTTTTTTTTCACATTCCTATGGGTTTATAGGAATTATTTGACAGCCTAACAATCTAGTCAGGCATGCTCGAGTTCCAGAGTTCATTGTTTTGCCAAAGCTCCACGCCTCAAACAGGAAGCCTCCGAGAGATGGCTATCAGGGAGTCGCTATACGTATTCATTGAGCCCTAAAATAAAATAAATATTCTCAGCACTATGGGATGTATAGCAAACTCAAAACATGAATCGAGATCAATTTCCAGCTTATTGGAATGCACACTTGACAAAGAAAGACATTGTTGTACTTGTTCCAGTGTAATGGTATTGTTATTTAAGGAGCTTAAGTGGCTCCTACCTGCTTCAAGATAAATGTTATGCTAGTACGAGGAATTAGATTTGCCTGTGCCTTTGGAAATATTTAAGAATGCCCCCTAACCTAATGAAAAACATATGATATGGTTTATTCTTCCAAAATTATAAAATAGTTTTTAAAACGAGAATGAGCAAAGTACAGTAAATGTACACTGTAAATTAAAATCAGAAATTACATATTTGATCACCATTATGTGTTTTGTGAAACTTTTATTTTTCTACTTGTGGAAGAAGAAAAGACACTACTTAATAATTTAGCAAAGAACATTATGGGAAGTAAATAGGCAGACCACCCAGATTCCTGTGCGAATTAAGTCTTATTGCCCACTGCTTGACTGGTTGGTTAACACACTCTGCCGGGGAAGTCAATCACTAATCATTTCCCACTCCATAACTATGGCTTAAGTACAAGGTTACTAAATATGGGATGCTCACAGCTGTAGCGTCCTAGACATTTTGAGTGTTAGGACCCATGCGGTCCTGGGCAGACTCCAAAAAGAGTGATCGTAGGTTGAAGAATAAAAACTTCTGTTACAGAGCTCTGTGTGTGGCATATTCATTTAGATGCTCTGGTGTTGAGTAGGACGCTGCAACTGTCGAAAAGTGGGGGATCTATGCCCAAAGAAACAAGGCTGCTCTGCCTGAGAGTTTCCAAAGATGTAGCAAACTGCTTGTGTGTGCCAAGTGCACAATGCAAAGCCATCTGTGAGTGGCATATGTGGAGTCAAAGCGCCGCTTCAGCTCATACACAGTTATTGATGCTTGGACTGGCATCTTTTCTGTACAGGGAGCCAGTGGAGTTTCATGAAGTATGGGATGATGTGGGTTGGCGACCTAGGATGAGACTGACTGTGGCGTTCTGTATGGTCTGTAGTCATCAGAGGAGGTGAGCTGTAATCCCTGTGTAGATGAGGGCCTGGGTGGTGGTGCATCTTGAACTTTGGAGTAGCCATTTGAATATCTTATGAAGCATGCAGAGGATAAAGAAGGAGGAGGATGAGATGGAGATGACCTAAGTCATCATGGATAGCTTGTAGTCCAGAATGATGTCTAGATTCCTAGTGTGGTTAGTGGGGGTAGGAGTAGGTCCGAGTTCTAGGGCCAACAGGAGGCCTTTCATGACAAGTTTTTGTTTCTGAAAATCAATACCTCTGTCTTGTCCATGTTCAGCTTCAGGCAGTTGTTCTGCATGGTGTTGGTGATGTCTTTCATCCAGTTGTGGAATTTGGTCTTGGTGTTGGTTGCGTCTTTGGAGCAGGAGAGGTTGAGTTGTGTGTCGGAGGTTTAGAATATGGTGTTGAGTCCAAGGGTTTTGGTGATGCTTGCCAGAAGTCTCATATAAGTGTTGAAGAGGGTGGGGCTGAGCAAGGATCCTTAAGGGACCCACAATTGTTCTTCTTGGGTTCAAAGGTGAAGGCAAACTTTTTGTGTACTTCTGGTGAGGAAAGAGGTGATCCATCTGAGAGAGACTCCTTGGATTTTTATTTACTTTTTATTTTATAAAGTTTTATATAGCGCGAACAAGATCCAGAGGGATATCAGAACGCTTTACACAAGGATGAAAGGGGAAAATAATAAACCAGTAACGATATCAAGTGACAGTCCTAAACAGTTGTAGGCCCAAAAATCACAAACAAATGGTTCACAATGAGTAATGGAATGAACAGGTAAACAATAGAATGCTACTATGGCAAAACATACAACCAAAAACACAAGTTGGAAAAAAGAAAAAAAAGGTAGTAAGGTCAATGCAACTCATGCTGGTGCACTAGTTGAGGGATGCCTCTGTTGTGCAGCATTGTGATGTATGTGTGTTAGGAGACTGCATCATACGCTCCCGAGCTGTTTCGGAGGACCAGAGCCGCAGTCTATCCTCAGTCAAGATGGCCTTGGATGTTGTTGGTAGCCGTGATGAGGGCTGTCTCAGTGATGTGATTGCTGCTGAATCAGAATGTGGAGAAGACCAGTAGGAAGTTCCATTCCAGATGTGAGGAGAGTTGTTCATTGATGGCTTTTTCTAATAATTTGGCTGGGAACAGGAGTAGTGAGATTGGTTGGTAGTTTTTGAGTTCCCTGGGTCTGCTGATGGCTTCTTTACTAGGATGTGGCTTCTACATATTTCCAGTCCTTAGGGACGGTGGCTATGGCAACGGAGGTGTTGAAGAAGGTGGTGAGTATGTGACTGATTCTGACTTTGCTAGGTTGGAGATGAGGTGAGGGTATGAGTCGGTTGAGGCTCCTAAGTGGACTAAGTTCATGATGGCGGCGGTGTCCTGTGGGGCGAGCCTGCTCCATCTGATTAGTCCGATGTCTGTGGTGGTAGTGGTGCCCACTGCTAGACACTTCCTGCCCCTTTAACTAGCATTTGTGAGTTCCTGATTTCTCCTGTTGCAGCTGTATTTTTGTCTTTTTCCCACTCCTTTTCTCTTTGTGTGTTTTTCTCTCTCTTGCTCTTGGAAAATGTCTTAAGAGAAATAAATAAGTGTCGGTTCCCAAAAATGACTCGCACCCATGGTTCAATTAAGCATTGGTTATAGTGACAGAAATATATCTGAACACGCACAATTGCAAACAAATAAGCACACAGTGACAGATATAGCAAGGAATAGACCCCCACATATATAGACATATACATATGTACAGATGAAAGACAGAGCTTTTAAAAAGCAGACAAGTAAAAATAGATAAAATGGAGACAGAAATTAGCAATACAGGGCGTATGAAGAAAAGCTATATTTGGGAATAAACACGTCAGATTAGACAGACATACACATACAGATGACGGCAATAGCTACAATTTAAGACCGGAAGACACGCAGGAGCGGGCGCAGGTAGGAATGGGCATTATCATACAAAGAGATAGACATTCATCATGAGGTACGGGTAGTCCTAGCCACTTACAGAAATAGAAGCAACTGCACACACAAATGGATGCACATTAAAAGAGAGAAATTCACATGAAAGAAGAGACATTCTCCTACAAAGAGAGGCATATGTTTGAAGGGTTGAAAACTCCTGCATGCAGAGACAGGCAAACACGTGAATAGAAACAAAAGCATGCAGGCGCAGACAAATGCAGGAATCAATACAATCTTATGTCTGCACCTCCTTGGGTGTGCATGAACGACATGGTGCTGACCTTTTACAAATTGTTGATAGCGGTCAATTGAATTGCTTAGGGGATTGTGATCTGCAGAACAAGCAATGAGGCGACAGCGCTTGCGCCATATCTACTGAGGCTAGAACGTCATCCAAAAAGCATTCCATCATGGCTCAATTCGTCTGTAGCAGTGCATCTTTCCAGTCATTCAAGATATGTGTTAAAAACACCGAGATGCTACATAAGATACAGCATGAAGGCAAAAAAACAGGAGGGAAATAAACACACAAGTTAAAGGTTAAACCTGTGAGGTCTGCACCTACTCTACATGCCAAAGCTTCATTTGTTATAATATTTGAGAGAATAACCATAATGATAAAACTTCCAATGAACATTATCGGTCTTCTTTATAGTAGTACATTTCATCCAAAAATTGGATACTGTTAGCACTAGAACAATACTGTCAGGGTGTGAGGAGGCCTTGAAACAAAGCTTTCAATGAATTTTTTAAGGTATAATAAGACAATATTATTCTGATGGCCAAAGGGATGACCTTGGGGCCCCTCGGAGCCTCCGTGAGAAGGATTGCCTTCGTGACTTTCGGCTTTTGAATGGAAGAAGTAAGCCTACAACAAAAATGAGTGCCGACCACCATGAACGTTCACTTCCGGAGCTGGTTATGTGTTTTTGGGGGTATTTGTTATAGCTTATCGATACCTTTTGCCTCAATGTGGAGCTAGTTTAGTGTGATCGGAGAAGGGAAGACATAAATACATTTCTCCTGACTGTCCCAGACTAGCAGATGCTTGTAAGACCAGTTTGAGAGAGGTCATGTGAAGTTTAGTAATTCTCACAACAAGTGAGTTTCCGCAGTCGAGCCTCCAGGGCACAAGAAGTTGAATCATTTGTTTAAAATAATTTCTGGAGCTTTTAATATTTCAAAGGAGTCTGTGCTGATGTGTGGTTCTTCTACGATCAGACAGTTCATGAGTGTTTACATATTCACATTATTGTCCACGACAAATCCTGAGTTTAGACAGTTGTAGCGCTCTAGTGCTCCGAGGGTCTCAGGTTGAGCCCCCGGAAGCACTCCGCACAATGTATCACTTTCTGGCCAGGCGTGGCCAGAAATCTTTAAATAAAGGGACCGAAGTGGCACGGCACTTCCGGTCCACACCAGTGCAGTAACGTGTGTGTGTCCCCTTATTGCGCTCCATAAGCATTGCAGCGCCGCAGGCCTAGCTCGGCCCCCAAGGGCCTCACACTGGCGACGAGGGTGGGATGCCCAAAAGTTAAGCAGCACCCACCAGCAACTCCTACCTGCCCGTCCACCAGCTGACTCGGTCGCCCAGCCGCAGCACCGGAGAGGAACGTCAGCGACGACGGCCACCGCCACCGAAAGCAGAGGCTACATCCCAGAAGCTACACACACCGGTAAGCAGCGTGAGCAAGGAGCTGCGTGTGGCACCGGCGGCAGCGACGGCAGGGAGGCCCAAGACGAAGACACGCGCCGAAGGAAGCAGCCCGGCGGCAGGCCCAGCGGTGCGCGCATGCGCAGAAGGCGAGGCGCCGTCACCAGAGGAAAGAACCCGGGAAGAGCGCGAGGCCGAGAGGGCGCCTCAGACAAATCGAGCGCGAGGCCCCGTAGACACGGAGAAGACCCGGCGAGGCCAACCACACCACGAGGTGACGCAGCAACCCCCAAGCGAGCGCAAGCAGCCCCATCAAGCATTGGCCAAGGCAACAAGGCGAACCACATAACAAGCGCCAACAAGCACAAGCAAATCCAATCAGCCACCAAGTACACACCGGACCACACAAACGCAAACAAGCACAAGCAAGTGCCACCAATAACCAGACAATCAGTGACTCACAGGGACCAACAAGCACGAGCAAGTACAACCAAGCACACAAGAAAGAGACACTCAAGAGACAAACGCCCAGTCACCGCCCAGCGTCACAATGACCACCAACCCTGGAGGGGCGTCTGGGGGAGCCAGCCAAGCCCAGCAAGCGGCACCACCAGCAGTAAACCTCGGCACTCAACCACCGACGCCGTCAGCCCACTCACAAATCCAGGCACTATCACCGTTCAGCGAGCTGATAGACCCCGGGACAGCGGCCCCCAGATGGGCTGTGTGGCTAGGGCAACTCAACAACTACTTCACTGCCACCAGGGAGAAAGATGACGAAGTGAAGAGGTCCCTGCTGTTGCACTTTGGGGGCACAGAACTGTATAAGCTATTCAAACATCTCCCCGACACAGGAGATGACAAAGACTATGACGCTGCGGTCAATGCGCTGAACGCCCATTTCGACCCCCAGCTGAATCCCCACTATGAGCGGTTCAAATTTCGCCAATCCAGACAGAGGGAAGGAGAGTCTATGGATGCGTTCCATGCACGGCTGAGGGACCTCATAAGCACGTGCACGGACGACGACGAAAAGAAGGAGGTGACCGCGCAGCTCATTCAAGGTTGCCGCAACAAACACCTAAGAACACTCATTCTAAGGCAGCCACGAATCACCCTTGAAGAAATATTGATCCTGGCCAGATCCCACGAACTCTCGGATGCACGCGCAACAGCAATGGAAGCAGCTTTGAACCCACGGGCAGAGGCAGGAACCGTGGTGAAGACAGAAAGGGTGGATGCAATTCGCAACACCAGCCGAGGAAGCAGAGGAAGATGGCCAACCAGGACGCCACGCCGAGCGTCGTGTGGATACTGTGGCCGAGATGAGCACAACCAAGATGGCTGCCCAGCACGCGGCAAGACATGCTCAAAGTGCGGAATACCCAACCATTTCGCAAGCGTGTGCAGGGGCGGCTCCCGAGGAAGAGGGACGTCAGGAAGAAAACCAATCACAGGAGCAGTAAAACAGCTGTCACTAGACGACGCGACGTCATCTCAACCACACAGACCGCCGAGGCGACCCCAGTTTGATGACTCTCCCTCAGAAGATGAAGATGAATGCTACTACGTATCGTTCGTAAGTGAGCTAAAGAAGCGACGGAGACCACAACCCAAGTGCCAAATACACATCGACGGGTCCCCAGCATGTGGCGTCATCGACACAGGAGCCACCATAAACGTCATGGGAATCCAACACTATAAAGCACTGAACCCGAGACCCAAACTAGTACCTTCAAAGGCGCGCATACTAACGTACGGTAGCCAGACACCCCTCCCACTACGAGGGAAGATGACGGTCCAAGTAAAAGCAGAAGACAACGAAGTGACGACAACGTTCCACGTGATAGACAAGGAAGCAGACCTGCTTGTGAGCAGCAACACAGCAGAAGACCTCCGCCTCATTGCGTTCGCAAACGCCGTCAAAGCGCTACAAACAGAGGACATCCTGGAAATGTTCCCCACTCTATTCGAAGGTCTCGGCACAATCAAACGACCACCGATCAAGCTACACATCGACCCCGCAATCCAGCCAATTGCCCTGAGACACAGAAGAATACCTTTCCACTTGCGCGCAGCCGTAGAAAAGGAACTCAATCAACTTGAAGAACAAGGGGTAATCGAGAAAGTATCGGGGCCGACGCCGTGGGTATCCCCAATGGTGATAGCCGAGAAGCCGCGCCAGCCAGGCAAAATCCGCATCTGCATAGATATGAGGATTCCCAACAAAGCCATTAGACGGGAGCGGCACCTCACCCCAACGGTAGATGACATCCTAACGGATCTGAATGGGGCCCAATGGTTTTCTAAGTTGGACCTTAATGCAGGATATCACCAGCTCAGGCTAGCGGAAGAGAGCCGCTACATTACAACATTTTCAACACACCTAGGGCTAAGACGGTACAAGCGACTAAACTTTGGCATCTCATCCGCAGCCGAAATTTTCCAAAACACAATAAAAGAGATCCTAACAGGACTCGATGGAGTGCTGAACGTCAGTGACGATATTTTGATTCACGCCAAGACCAGTGAAGAACACCACCGAAGACTGAGGGCCACTTTACAAAGACTCGCGCAGTACGGCGTCACCCTACACAAAGACAAATGCCAGTTCTTCAAGAAATCAATAGAGTTTTTCGGATACGTATTCGACTCAGACGGAGTAAGGGTAGATCCCCGCAAATCACACGCCATCAAGAATGCTCCAGCACCGTCAACCGCTTCCGAAGTAAGAAGCTTCTTAGGAATGGCGCAGTACTGCGCCAGGTTCATACCCAATCTGGCCACAATCGCAGAGCCTCTGAGAAACCTAACGAAGAAAGACAGCTCATGGAAATGGACGGCAACAGAAGACAAAGCATTCCACCGGATCAAAGAAGCCCTATTAGATAGCACAACGATGGCGTACTTCAACACTACAAGACCCACCGAAGTACTAGTGGACGCCAGCCCAGTGGGCCTGGGAGCCCTCCTGTCGCAAGAATCCGAACCCGGGGTGTGGGCCCCGCTAGCGTTTGCAAGCAAAGCCCTGACGGCGACAGAGTCCCGGTACTCGCAAATTGAGAGGGAGGCATTGGCAGTAAAATGGGCGTGCGCCCATTTTCATCTCTACATCTCCGGCCACCCTTTCAGAATGGTGACAGACCACCAACCGCTGATCCCGGTATTCCGTGGAACTGCTCCACACCCCCCGCCAAGGATCGAACGCTGGGCAATCCAGGTTCAACAGTACCAAATGGACCTAGTGTACCGACCAGGGGCGAAAAACCCGGCGGACTTCCTGTCGCGCCACCCCCCCGCAGAAGAATCTAGCAACGCAGACCCTGAGGTCCAGACCGAGGAATTCATTAACATGCTAGCAACGGGCGCGTGCCCCTGTGCACTGACCGCCAACGTCATCATCTCTCACTATGACAACGATGCAGTAGTCGGAAGGGTGAAGGAGGCCATACAATCCGGAACGTGGACGAACTTCCTGAAGGACACCGACGGGTGGCACGAAGCAGACAGAACACGCCTACAACAGTACTGGAAGGTGCATGACGACCTCAGCTGCGCTGACAATGGCCTCCTACTGAGAGGGACTCGCGTAGTCATCCCCAAAACACTGCAAGAGAGAGCAACCACCCTGGCACACGAAGGACATCAAGGCACCCGCAGAATGAAGGCGAGGATGCGAGAGAAGATATGGTTCCCAAACATGGAGGAGAACATCGAAGCCTGCGTACGAGAGTGTCGAGCGTGCCAAATCACAAGCAGCCCCGAAACACCAGCCCCTATAATCACAGAGGAACACGCCCCATCACCATGGGCATGGCTAAGCCTGGACTTTGGCAGCTTCCCGGACGGAAGAGTCACAGTAGTGCTGGTGGACAATTACACTAAATACCCCATCGTGGAAACAGCAGCGTCAACCAGCTTCGCGAACATTCGTCCCATCCTCACCAAAACCTTTGCTCTGTTTGGCATCCCAATGGTCATCAAAACGGACAATGGGCCCCCATTCCAGGGGAGTGAGTTTAAGGAGTTCTTAGACAATCTTGGCATAAAGCATCACCGAATCACCCCGCAATGGCCACAAGCCAACGGTGAGGTAGAACGCTTCATGAGGACAATAAACAAAATACTGAGAATATCCTCAGCGGAAGGAAGTGACCCGGAAGAAACACTGCAAGCGTTCCTAAGGGAGTATCGCAGCACGCCGCACAGCACCACCATGCAATCACCATGGGCACTGATGCTGGCCGGCCCCAGAAGAGATCTGTTACCCATGGCTGACAATTGGACTCCCACACCATACTCCCCGGCAAATACCCAAGAAAGGAGAAGGAGAACAAACGAGAAGGCAAGTTGCAAGAGAAGAGCCCAAGCAAAGACCCTGAGCCCAGGAGAGACGGTGCTCATCCGAACAAGAAGGCCCGGAGGGAAATTCAAGACCCCTTTCGAACCGGAGCCCTGGGTCATCAAGGAAACCCACGGAACAGCAGTCACTGTCAGCCGAGACGGAGAAGAAGTGACTCGCAACGTATCGTGGTTCAAGCAGATACCTGCTCCGAAAGGACAAAGCCCAAGTGGCGGTACACCTGTAACGAGGGAAGAAGGAGAGAATGCAGCCACAGATGATAACTCGTGCCTGGCCCCGGACACTGCAGAACATCCATCCCTGCCATCACCGGGACCTCCTCGGGACCAGATCCCTCCGAGAGGCAAGTGGCAGTATAATCTCAGATCCAATCCACGGCCCAATCACAGGCTGGCAGATTTTGCATGTTGAACTGACTGTGATAGTTTGTTTTGAAAAATCCAAGTTGGGAAGGGATGTAGCGCTCTAGTGCTCCGAGGGTCTCAGGTTGAGCCCCCGGAAGCACTCCGCACAATGTATCACTTTCTGGCCAGGCGTGGCCAGAAAGCTTTAAATAAAGGGACCGAAGTGGCACGGCACTTCCGGTCCACACCAGTGCAGTAACGTGTGTGTGTCCCCTTATTGCGCTCCATAAGCATTGCAGCGCCGCAGGCCTAGCTCGGCCCCCAAGGGCCTCACAACAGTCATTGAAGTGACAATTTTTGGAGAGAAATCAGAGGAATTTCAGTGTTTTCTGTTTCATGAGGGATGCAATCATTCAGAATTGAAAAGAGTGGGAGAGAGATAGAATGGTAACTTGCAGTACACCTTGTTGGAACGCTGAGGTGCTGGAGAGAGGGTTATCCTGTTAGCTAATTTTATTTGTTGACATCCGTCTTTGAGGTATCACAAACACCCTCTGAGAACTTACTATGACAGTCTATCCTTAGAAATTTCAAGAGAAGTGAAGTGATTTTCTATGACAAAAGCAGCCAATAGGTCAAGTAGTTTGATGATGTAGCAGTCCCCTTTGCCGATGATGTAAAGTGCATTATATTTTTATTTGGGATTGCTTCTTTCTGTACTGCATTTTGGTATTTACTAAAGAAGTATTGAAGCTATTCCTCAGTGTTAGTTTCAGCTATGAAACGTTTGTGCTGCTCCTCTACAGAGCTCTGAAGGACTTTGGTAAGGGAAGGTTGTGTTAAGACAAGGCAGAAGTTGCTGAGACTTTCAGAATCTGCTCCTGGCAATACCTGACCTATTTAGGCAGTCTGAGAGGGATCTATGTGGGTCCTTAGGTTCATCCAGCATGGTGTAATTCACAAGCTTTTCTCTTCAAGGCATGGTACAGCATCCAGGCTTGTCTTAACCCCGCATCTCCCACCCTGATCTTATTGAAATGGGTCACCATTGAAGCAAGGATTACTTTTAAGCTGGTCTGCATTACACACAGAGTATGGCATGAAGACGAGTTGAACTACATCCTTAGAAAACTACACATCTCAGGAAGATCAAATGCCGCTTCCACCAAGAAAGGCTTATGAACACTGAAAGCTTTATGGCGCTATAATTCTATCACCTTCATGTAGGGAAACTTGAATTTTTATTCTACATGATAAAGACTTGTGATAGGTAATTTGGGCATCCATTGTATCACGCATGTCGTAGTAGTAGTAGTACAAGCTTTATTCGAGATAACTTCTCATAAAAGCACAACATATAATCAAATACAATACAGATAAAAACAATTAATTCATTCATCATTATACATATACATATTCTAAAAAACAGTTGTGCAAGCTCATGCAATACTAGACAATAAGAATTGCACACAAAAATAAGAACAAACTGCATTAAAATTACATTAAAAAATTACCCTAAATTAAGTAAGCCTACCTATCAACCTCCGCCTGATTGACCAAGCCCACCCCAGATATTTGGCCACTCCAAGAACAATCGACTCATGAGTGGATGTGCACAGGATTCTCATAGCCACTGCACTGTGTCCTGTTCCAAGATTTTTACAAACTGGAGTTAACCATACCCTCCTTGGTAACGAATAAGCATCGCAGACAAATAAAAAATGGCCTACACTTTCTGTAGCAGCTTTGCACACTGGGCAACACATAGAGATCGAACTCTGCCATCCTGCAGTTAATATTTTTAGTGGAAGGGATCCAGACCTTATCTGGAAGACTAACTTCCTGTCCAATGGGGCAGTAATACTGTCCCAATAATTTTCTAGAATAGGGCAGATTTTGACTTCCAGAAAGCGGCCAGCCATAGAATCAGATCTCGTGCCCCTCATTAGGCTGCTATCTACCCAATCCCAATATAGAGACTTGAGGGCTTCTTTACTTGGAAAGACTTCCCCCTGTGGATTGGTCCAAAGATTAAAAAGGCCCAGTTCAATTAACATGGCCCTTAGGTTTTTTAGCCAGTTGATCTTATAAAAATTATCTTCCTTAATTATTGCCAGGAATCCATCTGCGTAATGCTTAATCTCTGGAGTTGTCCAAAGACGTCTCCAGTAGAGAATGGGGCGCAATCGCGCTCTATCACTAATTGATCGTCTACCTAGATCAAGAAGCAGTGGAATTAGGGGGGTGCTCTGGGGTACACCTGTAATTCCTCTAAAGATTCTGTTCTCTGAAGTCTGTAAGGTCGATAACTTTTCCCAGGCTCACAACTCTGCACCATATAGGGCCGCACCTAGAACCTTTGCATCATACACTATGAGGACAGGCTTGATGGGTTTGGTTTTAGATTTTCTATGTTCCCCCCGCAATGCCCCTGAAATTTGCTGATGTTTTAATGCCGTTTTTTCCAGATGATGTGACCATCCCAGGCCATCTGCTATTTGGACCCCTAGGTATGTGAACTCCCTAACCACCTCTAGCTTAGTATTATTCAAGAATACCCTAGGGTGGGCTTTATAGCGCGGGGAAAAGACCATTAGCTTCGTCTTACCCACATTTACTTCAAGGCCGTGCTCTTTACAAAAATCATCAAATATGTTTAGGGCACGCTGTAAACCTGCAGGAGTCTTTGACATAATTAGGGTATCGTCAGCGAACATCAGGATCGGGACCCTGACGCCCGCTAACGAAGGTGCATCTACACCAACATCTAACATCCTCCCCACAATCCCATTAATAAATAGTGAGAAGAGTAGGGGTGCCATTGCACAGCCTTGGCGGACCCCCCTTTCTACCGGGAAATCCGATGATGACTCGCCATTCCCACCCCACTGGACTCTAGCAAAATTACATTCATGCAATCGCATGATTAGGGTAAGGAGTTCAGCTGGAATGCCTAATTTGTGTAAGACCATCCATAGCTTACGCCTTGGGACCAAATCAAAGGCTGCCCGCAAGTCGACAAATGCAACATACAGGCAGCCTTTGCCAAGCAATACCGTCCTCCACCGCAAAATGGTGAAGCGAAAAACTTGATCAATTGTGCTGGTGGCCCGCCTAAATCCTGCTTGGTAGGGGGAAAGAGCATTGTTATCGTCCACCCAGTCCATAAGCTGATTTACAACCATTTTCCCCATAACTTTTTGTATGGTTGCAATCAAGCTTATTGGCCTGTAATTAGCTGGGAGAGACCGGTCTCCTTTTTTGTAGATGGGTATGATAATGGCACCTTGCCACAGCTCAGGGACAACCCCTCCCTTGGCAATGGCGTTACCCAATAGTAAAACATACCTCGCCCACCTCTTCATATCATGTTTGAAGACATCCGAGGGTATCCCGTCTAACCCTGGTGCCCTCCCCCCTTGGACAGAGCAAATTGCTATTTCAACTTCCTTAAGGGAAAACAGATTATCAGTGGCAAAAACTGGTGATATCACCTCCCCTATCCCAACCTTCTTTACGTCTGCATATTGTGATCTAAAGTACTCAACCCAGGCTTCTTCAGCTACATTATTATCAGGCCTATCAGGGGTACCACCTCTACCCCACTTTATAATCTTCCAAAAAAGCCTGGAGTCCTTACTACTGGAAGCCTCCTTTAACTCTGCCCAGTGCTCTTCATCCCATTTCCTCTTTGCCTGAGAAATGCTTATTTTATACAATTTCCTGGCTGCACTAATTGCAGCCCTATCTCTTTCTCTAATAGCATGACCCAGTGCCAATCGTGCTGACCTACACTGGCGATTAAACCACCTGGCCACTTTAGGAGGTTTTTTGCCTTTGGTTCTTTGTGGTTGCATAAAGTGTGGTTTTAGGAGACAGAAAAACTTATTGTGAATATCTGTAATATCCCTGGAACCAGGGATTGTGGGTTTTGCTGCTTCCATAGAATTAAGAGCATTATCCACCTCAACATTAATAAAGGTCATTGTTTCTTCATTTGCTAGTACCCTTGGCCATTTCAACCTTCGCATATCGTTGGCCATTACGGGGATTTGGTCATTTCTTATATGCATGTTGTGGGGCCCAACATTCCACCATTTGTGGGTCACACAAAGGGGATTGTGATCGCTTTCCAATCTACCCTTGATGACCATATAAAAAACCCCCTGCCAGAGTGAAAGACTACATATTACATAATCTATCCTGCTCCTACTGAGGCCATTGTCAAAAGTACATACACTCTCTTTGTCCCCTGGTGTCCTCCCATTTAGGGCTCTTAACCCATGCTCCATACAGATGGCATTTAGTAGCAGTATGTCCTTCGTCCACCGCTTGACAGGATTTATACACAAAGATGGTACTCCCCAGAGCATGTCCTCATCCTGACCTAGGGGATCATTTGTACTGTCAAGTGGTTCGAAGGTCCTATTTAAATCCCCTGCTACTACTACTCTGTTGCCTAGGGACTTAGTTTCTAAGAAGGCAGACAATGCCTCTAAGGTGGAAGAACTCCCTGAATTAGTACCTCTTGCGTAGATGTTATACAGATCAATCACATCCCACTTTTCTGAGGACAGTCTTAACATTTGTATATCACTAAGGCCCAAATCCAACACTTTAATAGAAATGTCCAGGTCCTGCTTTATCCATACTGTAATTCCTCCCATTTGGCGACCCCTAACCCCTCTAGAGGCTGGTATTGAAAAATTTAAATACCCACGGAGGAAAACAGGGTCGCAGGCCCATGTTTCTTGAAAGCAACACACGTCGAACCCATTAATAAAATCTATCCAGATTTGTGATACTAACTTGCTACCCAGCCCAGCAATATTCCAGGATAGAAACTTCCCAGAACTAAGCCCATCCCCACGCGCTGCATTTGTTTTAGAACATGGTTGGTGGTTCATTGAGCTTTCATCATTCCCGACAAATCTCTCGATTTCCCTCATAATACCCCCATCCATATCATTATCAACATTTGCAGTTAGTGTGGATAGCTCCCCTGCTCCATCATTAACACATACTTCCCCACATCCTTCCTCCATATTCGCGATCTCAATGCCAATATTCATGACATTTAACGTCGGACCAACATTTAAATCAAATTCATCACAATCCCCTTGTTGGTTCATACTATTTCCTCCCCTACTAGTATACATGTGATCAATGGTTTGTCAGCATCCCCACCCTAGATCTTGCCATCCCACCGGGGGATTATAATTCGGGCCAGTAATATGGTTTTGGCACTGTAGCAGTGGAACGGGTGTGGAAATCCTTGGCCATGGGAGGTTGGAAAGACGGTTTTGCTCATTAAGCAGGCTAGTTGGAACACTAGTAGGACGTGGATAGAAGAAAGTAAGATCTACAATTCCAATTCCTCCCTTATTAGTGCCCCATCCCTGTCTTGTTATCCATCCTGCCACCCTTGGATCTTGAAAATTAACCACAATACAGTCCCCCCCCCAGGTTTTTGGTAGTACAGCCTATCCAGTCTATTCTCCTCACCCCCAATATTAATCCATCTACTTCCCCTGGTAGAGGCCGGTTCACCCTTAGCCAGTGTATAACCTTATTTTTAAGCATCTGGAAGGTTTCTCTCTGATCCGTTGAAAGTGGTGGAACATTTATAAGGACTGCTACAAAGGGAAAGGAATCTGGGGTAAGGTTCATGGGGGGTTTCTTTTGGGGTGGCTTTATCAAGGGTGGTTGGGACTAACGAAGGACTCCTGAGGCGGAAAGCCGGGAGCGCGAAAACTTGCATTTTTAAAATTTTGTTGTGATATTGTGCTTTTAAAACTCACTTGACTTACTTGCACTCTCTGGCATCTCCCTAAACAGCGGGCTCACGCTGCAACGACTTTCTTCATCTTGGTCGCCATTCCCGAGGGCGAGGTGCGCCACGAGACACGCCCCCTCTGTTGGCCACGCCCCCTCACCAGGTGTATAAATAGTGCGCGCAGATCCTATGGCGCGGCACTAACGAAGGACTCCTGAGGCGGAAAGCCGGGAGCGCGAAAACTTGCATTTTTAAAATTTTGTTGTGATATTGTGCTTTTAAAACTCACTTGACTTACTTGCACTCTCTGGCATCTCCTTAAACAGCGGGCTCACGCTGCAACGACTTTCTTCATCTTGGTCGCCATTCCCGAGGGCGAGGCGCGCCACGAGACACGCCCCCTCTGTTGGCCACGCCCCCTCCAACGCCCTGACCATCCAACATAAATCATGTGTCTTGGTAGGAAGCGCAGTGGACGAGCGCAGCGGGCGCGACGATTGCACGCCGAAGGCGCGCCTAAGGCAAGCCCGTCTGCGCCCGTCCGCGACTGGCCGGGACTAGGGGCACGTCACTCCGCCCCGCTCATCATCTATACCCCGGACCAACTACGCAGCCTCCAGGGACCCTGGCCCATTACGGCCTCCATTTGCTCTCGCATTTCCTCCCTTGGTCTCTCCCCCACCGCCCCCCCTCACTTCCCCCTTCCTACAGTTGGCCCCCCTCTCTCGCCTTGTAACATCGCTCCTTCGTCAACCTCCAAAACCCTTACGGCTTTTTATCTTAACACCCGGTCCGCTGTCGCCCTTGCGCATGAACTCTCGGTCCTGCTGGATCTTCATGCCCCAGATCTTCTTTTCCTAACTGAGACCTGGTTCTGCGATGACTCCCTCCCTGCCCTACTATCCACCTTACCGGCCACTTACTATGCCCTCAGGGCGGACCGCCCTTCTGGCAGAGCCGGGGGTGGCGTGGCGGTCATCGCATGTGCCGATCTTCCCTTCCAAATTCTATCCCTGCCTGACATTGCGACCACCGAATTTCTGGTGATTCGCACCACCTCCACCTCTCCCCCCCTGACCTGCTTCCTCACCTACCGTCCTCCTCAATCCCCTCTACAGTTTCTCCCTGATTTCTTGGAAGTCTTGGCCACGATTACAGTCAATAACTCCTCCATTCTGCTTCTTGGCGACTTCAATTTCTGGCCCTCCGACCCCGCCGAATGTTCGTCCTCTAGGGAATTCTCCGAAACCCTTCAATCCCTCAACTTCACATCCTACGTTCACTCACCCACCCACATCAAAGGTCATACGCTCGACCAGATCTGGTCCCTGAACTGCACTGTGGAATCTCTCTCCATTTCACCTTGCTCATGGTCTGACCACCACCTGATTTCATTTTCCCTTCCTATCCACCCCCCAGCTAAGCCCCCCCGCCCCAAAAACACCTGGGTTTGATCATGGGGCCGAGTTAACCCAGAAAATCTTTCCTCCCTTCTTACCTCCTCCCTCCCTTCCCTACATGGCCTTTCCACTCTCTCCCAGGTGGATGCCATAGACCAGTGGCTCTCCTCTGGCCGCGACTCCGTTGCCCCGCTCAAGCGCATCACCTCCAAACGTGAGAAGGACGCCAACCGGTGGTTCAACGAAGAGCTTAAGGCCACCAAACTAAAAGTACGCCGCGCGGAGCGGGCATGGAGGAGAAACTATTGCCCCACTTTAAAACTGGAGTATACCAACACCCTTACCCAGTATAAAAAAGACATCTTGGAGGCCAAAACATCATATTTCTCCTACAAAATTTTAGCCGCGGAAAACCAGTCTAAGGAGATATTCACGATCGTCCACAACCTGGCGTTCTCGGACAGAACAACCCTTAAGCCCGCCCCGTCCGAAGAACTCTGCCTCTCCCTCAACAATTACTTCATTCATAAAATGGCTACCATCAAGGCCAACATCCCTCCCCCTTCTCCCTCCTTTGTTGACCCCCAATGTCCCCCTCCCAAGGGCGAACTCATCACCCTCCCCCCCATCACTAGGGAATGTCTGACCTCCTTAGTGCCCCTGGTCAAGTCTGGTTCTCCGCTTGACCCCTGTCCGGCTCACATTCTCCGCCATATGTTTGTCACTTGCCCAGACCCCCCCCCCTCTACCTCCTCAACAGCTCTCTTGCTCAAGGCGTAGTTCCTAACCCCTTGAAGTCCGCGGTTATTGTGCCTATTCTGAAAAAACCCGGGGCAGACCCTTCTGTCCCTGCCAATTTCCGCCCCATCTCCCTCCTGCCATTCTTGGCCAAGGTGCTCGAGCGCCATGTCACCTGCGCTCTGAGCTCCTATGTGGAGATGCATGGAGCCCTTGCCCCCCCGCCAGGCCGGCTTCCGCCCGCACACTCTACGGAGTCCATTGTCATCTCGGTCCTGGACAACCTCAGGGAGGGTATGGATACCAATCAGCACCAGGCCCTTGTGCTCCTCGATCTCTCAGCCGCCTTTGATACGGTGGATCACACCATCTTACTTTCCCGTATCAGGGCGGCGGGGATCGGGGGGACCGCCCTGGTCTGGCTATCCTCCTTCCTGAGCAACCGCACCCAGGCCGTCCGCCTGGGTGACTTCACAGTGGACGTCCGGAAAGTTCAGTGCGGGGTTCCCCAAGGTTCTTCCCTCTCCCCCCTCCTGTTTAATCTGTATGTCGCCCCTCTTATTTTCTCTCTCCAACAGATGGAGGTCGCCGTATTTAATTATGCGGATGACCTCCAGCTCGTTTTCAATCTATCCTCTTCCCCCTCTTCTGTTCTAAACTTTCAATCTGTCATGCTCCATATCAGGGACTGGATGAACCACAATCACCTCAAACTCAACCCCGACAAGACCGAGCTGGTGTTGACGGGTGGTTCATCCAGCCCCTGGTCCTCTCTTTTCTGGCCTCCCTCTCTTGGCCCCTCTCCTGCACCCTCCTCCTCTGTTGAAACCCTAGGCATAAAACTCAATTCTCAACTCACCCTTCACTCCCAGGTTAGCTCTGTGGTATCTTCTTCTTTCCTTTCACTGCGCACTATACGCAGGGTGTCTCGCTTCTTCACTTTCTCTGCTCTCAATCTTATCATCCTGGCCATGGTGGTATCCCGCCTGGATTACGGCAACGCCCTGTATGCCGGCATCCCTGCATATAGCTTGCGGCGCCTACAGCAGATACAAAACCAGGCGGCCCGCCTGGCCTTCAAACTTCCAAAATTTCACCACTCTACCCCTCTTCTGAAATCTTTACACTGGCTCCCCGTGCGAGCCAGAATCCAATTCAAGCTTGCCTCCATCACCTTCCTGGCCCGACTTGGCCTTGCACCAGCGTTCATCTCCTCCGAGATCGTTCCATACGTTCCCACCAGGGAACTACGCTCGTCCTCCCAGTCCCTCCTCACCATCCCACGCTACCGGAGAAAGAAGTGGGGAGGCTCTAAATTTGCCACCCTTGCCCCGACCCTCTGGAACTCCCTTCCCCTTGAACTTCGTACAATCACTCGGTACCCACAATTCCGGAAACACCTCAAGACCTACTTGTTCACGAAGTCTTTTGAATAATACTCCTTTAGCTCCCCCAGCCTTTTAGCCCTGGATCCTGTTAGCTGTAGCGCCAAGAAACCGCTGGTATACGTGCGCTCTACAAGTAATTTGAAACTCAAACTCAAACTCAAACAGTCTAGGAACTATAGGAGCAGGGCGGGGTGCAGGTTTGATTGCTAGAGGCTGGTTACTAGTTGGTGGGGCAGTTGGTGGGGCAGTGCCTGTTGTAAAACACGCATTACCCCCTGCTCCCACAGTAAGCAAAGGGTTTAAACTAAGCGGCGGTTGTTGCGCCTCAATCTGAGATGGGATTACAATACTAGGGGGATTTTTAGGAGGTCCCGGTGGAACTGAGTCAAGAGTCTTGGGTAGTCTCTTCACAGCCGCACTACCTGACTTAGGTGGCATTGGAGAATTAATTTGTTGCCTTCGCCCCTTGTCCTGTGGTACACATTGAGTATTGTTCTGGGGCTTACTACTTTCGTCCAGCCTTGCTTGAGTTTTTATCAATGCCTTTGTTGAGAAAAAGTTGTCTAATGTTACCTGCTCAAAATGATCTAGCCGGTCAGAGAGTTTACTAATTCGTTCCTCTATTGGGAGCAGAATTGACCGTAGCAACCTTTCTAAGTCAGGACACAGGTTACAGAGAAGTGGCAGTTTGCCGGTCATTATCAAGCCAGTCTCTGAAGAATTAATAGTGCTAGGATCTGGGCTGTCTAATAGCACAACACCCCCCTCTTGTATAATTTCCCTACTACGGCTTACTTTAGTGACAGCCTTACTAGGGCACGTAGTTTTGCTTACTTTTCTAAGTTTGTGTGGGGGTTTAGCTGGATAACATTTTCTAGATGCAGTAGTCCTTTTTCTTTTTGACCCAGATTTAGGTTGAGACAGGGAAACCTGAGCACATAATTCTGCTGTACATATTATAGGGTCAGTATGGCTCACACAAGAAGAAATTGGTTCAACTACATTACCCTGGTTCACCTCGTTAGGGATAACATCATGACATATTTCAGCTACAACAGGCAGGTTTACTGATGATAAGGGCGTTACCAATGCAGGATAGATTTGTACAGATCGCTTGTCTACAGGATTTTTAAGAAGTTCAATAGATAATCTACGCTCAGCACGCCTCTCAGCAAGCGTAATTTCTTTGTCAATATTCTGGGTCGGCCGGTTAAAAAATTTGTCTAAAGGTCCAATAACTACTGGCCCAGCCTCGACTGGTAGGGACATCGGAATGATAGTACTTGGGGATACAGACATACTTTGTGGTCACCAACCCTTTACAAAACTCAATGTTGGGCACTTATCTGGGACAGCAATTTACTCGGTACTATATATTCCGTTAGGGTCAATGTCAGAGGGCTGGCCCAGCCCGGCCTCCCTCGGCCCCTGACGGCCACAGACGGTCCCGCCCTTGTCCCGGGCTTCTCCTGGGACACTCCCGCGCGCTCCCGCGCTGCGGAAGTAATAGTTCCTGTTATAGGTGGGAGGTGTTCAGGGGGCGGGTCAAGCAGGGAGAGCGACCAGGTGCAGGTGATGGCAACGCAGGGTCTCCTGGGAAATGGAGTCCCTGTCCCTCACCTGGCGCTCGCAGCCCTGCAGTTCCCACTCTTCGCTGCTCAATAGATGTTGGCCCCAGCAGACAAAGTCCAGCTCCCAGCAGACGGGCGATGCGGGACCCGCGAAGCGGGGACCGCGAGGTTCAGCAAAATCAGGGAAGCACAGCGGAACAAACAGCTCTTCCTCCTCCAAGTACGTGGGCGTGTGGCGTCTCACAACGAGTCAAAAAGGGGGTGGTGATGGATCAAGCCCTGATCTTTGGACTGGGTAAGAGTGGTCTGCTTAATTCAGACACTCTGTTCATCACCACCCCCTTTTCTGAATCATTTTTGTCCACCATAAGCGTGGAAGGGTATACTCAGATGTGAGTCCCTAGCTCATTGCACCATCAGGATTCAAGCAAGCCGGGCCGAAGACGGCTGAAATGCCAGAAACCGGTCCCCGGTAGCTTGTTTCCTTCCCAGTATAAGAATTGGCTTGGTAGTTTGGTCTGCCCTGTTCCCATGATGCACTGGGCCAGGGTCAGACTAATTTGTATATAGCCAAGTTCTGAGCTGGGATGGTGCAGTGAGCTAAAAAATGGTGATGGATCAAGCCCTGATCTTTGGACTGGGTAAGAGTGGTCTGCTTAATTCAGACACTCTGTTCATCACCACCCCCTTTTCTGAATCATTTTTGTCCACCATAAGCGTGGAAGGGTATACTCAGATGTGAGTCCCTAGCTCATTGCACCATCAGGATTCAAGCAAGCCGGGCCGAAGACGGCTGAAATGCCAGAAACCGGTCCCCGGTAGCTTGTTTCCTTCCCAGTATAAGAATTGGCTTGGTAGTTTGGTCTGCCCTGTTCCCATGATGCACTGGGCCAGGGTCAGACTAATTTGCATATAGCCAAGTTCTGAGCTGGGATGGTGCAGTGAGCTAAAAAACGGTGATGGATCAAGGCCTGATCTTTGGACTGGGTAAGAGTGGTCTGCTTAATTCAGACCCCCTTTTCTGTCTCACAACGAGGCAGCAGCGAGCAGGCACCTTTCACTCGGTGCTCAGGGGGCGGGTCAAGCAGGGAGAGCGACCAGGTGCAGGTGATGGCAACGCAGGGACTCCTGGGAAATGGAGTCCCTGTCCCTCACCTGGCGCTCGCAGCCCTGCAGTTCCCACTCTTCGCTGCTTAATAGATGTTGGCCCCAGCAGACAAAGTCCAGCTCCCAGCAGACGGGCGATGCGGGACCCGCGAAGCGGGGACCGCGAGGTTCAGCAAAATCAGGGAAGCACAGCGGAACAAACAGCTCTCCCTCCTCCAAGTACGTGGGCGTGTGGCGTCTCACAACGAGGCAGCAGCGAGCAGGCACCTTTCACTCGGTGCTCAGGGGGCAGGTCAAGCAGGGAGAGCAACCAGGTGCAGGTGATGGCAACGCAGGGACTTCTGGGAAATGGAGTCCCTGTCCCTCACCTGGCGCTCGCAGTCCTGCAGTTCCCACTCTTCGCTGCTCAATAGATGTTGGCCCCAGCAAACAAAGTCCAGCTCCCAGTAGACGGGCGATGCGGGACCCGCGAAGCGGGGACCGCGAGGTTCAGCAAAATCAGGGAAGCACAGCGGAACAAACAGCTCTCCCTCCTCCAAGTACGTGGGCGTGTGGCGTCTCACGCATGTCATATGTACATGTAGTTGTACCTTTTAATGATGGATATTGCCCACTCATTATTGAATATATCAGTATGTCTCTAACGCTGGCTCACGCAGGGCAAATATTTTATCAAATTGTTTAATTAATTTGTCCATGTAAAGTTCTTTGTAACTTCTGGGTGTTGCCTTACCAATACAAAACGTCTAGTTACGTAAATAACACAGAAGTGAAAGAATGGGTTGTTCTTAACAATACTGTTTAACAAGTCTGATTGGGTCTGTACTGTGACAGAAGAACACCTGAACCATCCAAGGAAGGCTATGAAGATTTCTATCTTTTTCTTCTTAACTTCAAAGAAAGTGAAAAACATCTTACAATTTATTGTGGAGTAGTCGATAGTCCCATCTAGAACAGGATAGGTGGAATTCTCACAATCTCACAAAGCTTTTAGAGTTGCTTTATGTTGGTCAGTCTCCATTCTGTTAACAGTAAAGTTGGCTTCCTAAGTTTGTTTGTATTTCTCGCCCTAATTTTGCAATTTCATTACAGTTACAGTAGGAGCTATTGTGCCACAGTTGCTGTACAGTTCTGAGAGTTTTCTCTTCTTCATTCATGTCTTTTGAACCCCAGTGTAGAGATATTTCAGATGTATTATTTTAGGTAGTATTACTGCTGCTATATCCATGATTTTTGTTATGGTCTCTACGTTACAGTTCATAAGCATGTCGACCTCTTCCTCCAGAGGAATATCTTCGGTAGAGGTTATGACTTTGGAGGTGGAGGCAGATGCATTGTTACTGAGTTCCCCAGCTCATTGTTCAGGTCTTTTTGGTTAAAAGGAGATAGAATGTGATAAGTAAATGATCTGGTCAATAAACAGGAATCAATGTCTCCACTTTGATTTTTCCTTGAGCAGCAATTAGGTCTGGAATGGAGCCTCTAGAGTGCATGAGGGTGAAACACATATGTATATTATTATTTAACTAGCAGCCCACCCCAGCGTTGCATGGGGCAGAAAGGGGCTGGGGGCAGTACACCCGCTCCCGCCCCGACCCCCTCCCGCACCGACTCCCTCCGCCCCGACTCACTCCCGCCCCCCTCCCGCCCCGACTCACTTGCGCTCCGATATTTTCATTTGCTGCTGCCTCCTTCTTGCCTCCCCCTGCATCACACAGTCTCGCACTGAACTTTCCCTTTACTTACCTGTGCTGCCGCTCCTCACTGCACAGCCGCTTGTCAGTGCACCGCCGCTCCTCCTTCGTCGACATCACGCACGTCGCGTCGTGGTCATCACGCACGTCACGTCGCGGCCAGCGCTAGGTCCCGGCCGGTGCTACTTTCAGGGGACTACTTTGTTTACAAACTTAATTTTTTTAATTTACTTTTTTTTTAAATGTATATAGCCTATGTCCATCTACACACCCTGACATTTTCATAGATGTATCGGGTGTGTAGATTGGCGCTGTGGTTCCCGAGTTTACCTGGCCAAAAGGTGCAAGTTCTCTCTTTATAATAGTAGTATAGATAAGGATAGAGATAGCTGCGGTACAGTCAGTGTCGGGCTCAGCCGTATCCGTTCCTTAACGACGGATAGGTGATCCTTTCCTCCTGCAATAGAAGTGCACAACTTTAGGAAGAAAGGGAAGGTGCTAAACCAAGGCACCAGTTGCTGACATGCTGTAGATTTCACAGCTGTTACACGTCTACTAAGTTCCAAGCTGAAATGACACATAAACATGAAACACAAATAAGTAGATGATCACAGTAAAAACATCCCTATACCTAAATCTTATTACCTCATAGGGATCCCTGAAGAAAAGACAGAAGAAAGAAGGAAAACTAGGAAAAGGGAAGAATCTCAAATGACAAACTATGCTATCATAGCTAAACGTACCTTATCCCTAATCTAAAGTATGTTGCACCGTAAAGCACCCAACACATTACAACATCAAGGTACTTCTAGCTCTAAAGGAATTTGAAACTAAATCCTAAGTAATTAATGGCTCTACTAATGGGGGTTCTTGAAGGATATATCCGAAGGAAATAATAGGGCAAAATTAAGTTAAGCAGTGGAGCATGAACCCAGGCAAGGTCTAACCTGCACAGCTTCAGGTAGTCAGATAGAATGTTTCTTCTGGAATGTTCAACAGTTCTCAGGCCAAGTATTGGAGTGCAGCCCCTTTATGTATGATGGCCAATCAGAAAGGTGTGAATGGGAGGCATGTTTTGGGAGGGAGAAAATCCTTGCTATAATGTGCTGCGTGCTCGTTTGCATTGTAGAAGACACCCATCACACGTATCACCAGGCATCCAGAGAGGTACTACCATGCACTGATCCTGATACGTTCGCAAATGGCACTGAGTGTGCTGGTAAGGCCGGGAAGGATGAGGGAAGGCATGGGAGTGGAGTGTTGCAACTGACTAAAGCAGTCTTACAGTCACCAACCTGAATGTAGTGCTGCACATGTAAGCGTGCCGCAGGATCATGCAGTTGGTTGTGACGATTCACACAACTATGTTTTTTTCAGGATTTCGATTTGAGGTTATTGGAATTAATTAGATCAGCAATCTCCAGAATATGATGCGGGTATACATGTTGCATACAGTTATAAAGGACGCTTTTGCTTTATCACTCTGTAGTTCTGCATGAGGTGTTTGGTGGTGATTTGATTTCTAAAAAGGCACTATGGTTAAAGCAAGTTTGGTTGCAGGATGGAACACTTTTCCTATTGGTTTTAGTAATGGGTGTGAAAGAGATGTATTAATATATATTGGAGATAGTTTCGATTGAAAGGAATTAGGGTTTGGGAATCCCAGCTCCGAAGTGGACCTTCCATGGTCCTTGCTTGCCTTGTTGCTTTGTTGTCTGTGGTGTCAGCTACTGATGATGAGAGGGAAAGATCTGCTTGACTTAATGCCAGCCTTGTCACATCATAGCATATCTCTCCATTGCCGTGAAGCTGGAGATTGCCTCCTCAGCCACAGAGAAGCCCAGTAGCTGCATAGGTTGGGCTAGTAAGCACAGCACAGAGATGAGGCTATTAGAAGACAGGAAACGCACCACCCAGGCCATGGAATCATAGCTTGGGGAAGTGGCAACACACCTGACTTTGACATGTGGGATTATACATAGCAGACACGATGTGCTTACCCTCTGACATAGGCAGCGCTCCACTGGTCCTTGCCTGAATTGGGTCTGACAATTTCAGACTCAAGAGAATACGTGCTTCCGTGGGAGTGAGGGATGCAGAAGGCAGAAACCTATTCGGTCTCCAAGCTTGAATATTAGACCCTTTATGAATCGACTCAGTGCAATGCTGAAAGGCAACGTCAGCCTCGGGCAGGGTTGACAGAAACCAATTTGTATTCTATAAACAATGCTGCAATCTGATCTACAGTTTAGTTAATGCACATTTCCTGTAATAAAAGAGGCAGACTGGACACCGCAGCTCATACTTATTGGTCACATACATCTACACAAAACAAAAAGTAATCTGAGCATTTCTTAGTTTTCATTGTTTTGTCAATTAGGTTTAAAGAGAGTCTAACCTCTCTTCGCAGTGTCTTACAAGTATGAACATCAATCAAATAGACCCCAGCAACTACTAACACCCAATAATTGCGAATAGGTTTTTGGTCTTTTTATATATGAATATAATGTATATTTATATATAAATTGCCTCAATTGGATATTTACATAATTTTATATAAACCTCATTATTTAGCGAATGTCGAATTAGGCAAATTTGTCAAAGTTTTTAAATATTTCTATTAAATAAATAATACATACAATATTTAACAATATCTGACCCATGGACATTTTTTTCTTTTCTTTATTGCATTCATTCATTTGCACTTCACAAGTAATGGATCTGTCGCACATTAAAGATAATCACCCTTCATGGATGAGGTAGTTCACTCTGTATTAACACCATGCCAGGTTAATGTGTGATGGACTGTTCAATTAAACCTGCAGTGTAGGTTAATGCTGTTCAGTTGGGAGATCTGAAAATTGCAAATAATGCAAGAGTGTAATACAAAAGCACCAACTCCAGCTTTATTAGGAAACTGGTTAAAGCTTTGTTTTGGGTATAAACAATTGATCAAATTCTCAAGAGGTTTGTAAGTGACATGAAAAAGGAAGTTTCATAGCTACATCAGAAGTATTTACGGTCCACTTGCAGTAACTAGTGAACATCATCGTAAATCTATATTTAAGACACTGACACTAAGAGCCTGATTCACAAAGGTAAGCTTACACTTCTGGG
This sequence comes from Lissotriton vulgaris, assembly GCF_964263255.1. Lineage (NCBI taxonomy): Eukaryota > Metazoa > Chordata > Amphibia > Caudata > Salamandridae > Lissotriton > Lissotriton vulgaris. The sequence goes on along the minus strand of NW_028251987.1, from coordinate 527,678 downwards.
TAAGATTACTTCTTTTAGGTATTTACAAACTACGTGCAGAATTTTACGACTCTGCACACTGTGGGCACGATTCACAAAAGTAAACTGAGCCGAAAGTCTAACTTTACGACTTCTGGCATTCAAAAAGGGCAGTTACTACTCATAAATGCCCTTTGTGAATACCATAAGTCGGAAAATTAGACTTTTGGTATTCACAAAGGGCATTTACGAGAGGTACATGCCCTTTGTGAATACCAAAAGTCGGAAAATTAGACTTTTGGTATTCACAGAGGGCATTTACGAGAGGTAAATACCCTTTGTGAATACCGAAAGTCGCAAAGTTAGGGTTTTGTCTCAGTTTACCATTGTGAATCAGACCCTCTATATTTATGTGTCTGGAGTTCTCTGCCCTGATGACAGAGTCTACAGGTGTGGCAAACTCCGAACACATAAGTATAGGGAGCACAGAGTCGTATAACTCTGCACATAGTTTGTGAATAAAAAATATATATATAGTAAACTTACACACAAGTGTAAGTTTACTTTTGTGAATCAGGACCACAATTTGTAATTTTACTACTTCCCTGCTGTAAACTAACTGACACATACATACATGTTTTGCAAAAAGATATATGTGATTGAGAAAAAATACCAATGTACACAACTTGGAGCTGATTACGAGCCCTTTTGTAACCTCCATTCTGCCATCCAAATGCATCTTATCATTCATCAAAACTCGTTGTGTGTGAATCCCCTAAAGTGTTAAACTGACTACTGTGAATTATTAAATGTGTTTTGCACTCGTAAAAAAGACTGTTTGCGCATGTGTGTCAGACTTTAATATGCAAATAGCTTTACCAATAAGGCCCCTGTAGCATCTAAGTGTTAGCCCTAACGTCTAACTGTTTCTCTGATTTCCTACGGTAGGCTATTCTAAAGGTGTGTTTTCTCAATAGTAATTGCTCCCCCCCCCCCCGATGTTAAGCCACATAAGTGATGAAACCCTTCAAGTCAGCGTCTGCCACATAGCTGAATAAAGAATGTTGGTGCACTGTTTCTTTCACTAATGCTTACAGAAAACCATACAATGTCCAGTTATATTTCGTTATACATCGTCTATAAATAATTTATTTTTGGAGGGTTGGATAAAAAAAGAGTCTGCATCAGTGGGGTTCTAGCGTCACATAAATGCAGTTTTCTGACTTTTAGGAATTCACAAAAGCTATATGTTGGACTTCGCACTTTCTGTAGGGTCATCCCAAAACCTTTTGCCTTCCTCTTCCTATTTTTTCAGAATTTATTTTTCTGCCTTAGAACTCTGTGCACTTTACCACTGCTAACCAGTGCTAAAGTGCGTGTGCCCTCTTCTTCAAACATAGAAGAATTGGCTTATATGTCCCTAGTACAGTGGTACTACATGTGCCCTGGGCTTGTAAATTAAATTATATTAGTGGGCCTGCAGCACTGATTGTGCCACCCACTTTAGTAGTCCTTTAAACATGTCTCAGGCCTGCCATTGCCCCCTGTGTGTGCAGTTTTAAACAGCGCAGAGTGAAGGGTGCAGGGTGCAGTGTATTTGAAAGGTAGGTACTCTTATGTTTTACATTTCCTTTTAGTAAAAAACTACTGCAAGGCCTACCTCTCCCATTGGATAACATTGGAGTTGCCTATTACATTTTATGTATGCAAATAAGTAACCCCTTCATGTGTGGTGTCTCTGGAATCCCAATTTAAAATCATAACCTAGGTCATATTTTAAATTGCAATTCTGAAAATTCCACTTTTAGGAACTTGTCATTGTCTTGCCTTAGCCATTCATTACTTGCAGCCTCTCTTTGGGTCATGTGAATAGGTGTAGCTGAAAGCCGGACTTTGTGCATTCCTTCTAGACAGCCACACACAATAGGTAGCATAGGTGTGACTGGATAGGCCATTACTGGCAGGATGGGAGGGAGGAGCTCTGCCTAGCCCCACTTAGACTTGAATAGGCTGTGTTTTGCCTCCACACAAAGGGGAACATACCCCCGGTAGTTTATCTTGAGCCATGGCCAGGAAGACAAGGCATATGTGCACTTCCAAGGCATGGTTCTAGCAGCATCTCCCCACTTCAAAGGACCAACTTTGTATTGGACCGCAGATACCAACTCTTCAGTACACTTCTGGACCTGCAGATACTCTGCCAGGAAGACGTTCTGCTGTGCTGCTGAAAGGACTGCCACTATGACAGACTACTACTCTCAAGGAGATATTGCCCTGTTGTGCTGACCTGCTGCTGGCTGCCCTCTTGCCTGTGGAGGAAGAACTGGACCTGCAAACTCATCTTGAACTCCAAGGACTAATCTGCCGGCCTCCTTATCTGAGTTTCACAGACATAAACGGCTTCCCAGACAGCTCCTAGACCCAGCTATGTCGAGTTCCTAAGTCCCAAGGTCCTGGACCATTGGTACAGCTCAGTGACCTTAAATCAAACCTTTTGGCTCTTTGCAGCCGCAAAGTGACCCGTTCGCACCAAGATTGCGCTGTTTGTACCGAAAATCAGCACAAAGCGACACCAGTCCTACTGCATTGACCGCCAGCGAGGGACCCCCAATGTGAAGCTCCAGCCTGCAAGTCCAAGACGCCCGCCCGGCCTTCTCTTCGCACCCTGCCGACAGCCTCTGGTGACATTCTCCTTGCTTCTTGTGGCCCTCTCCAATGCGAATGGGACTCTTGGCACAAAACCTAAGAAAGTAAAATTTCAGCAGGACAAATCTGGGACTCTATCCGACCTACGGTCCATTGCAGTTGACCTCAACTTTTTCATTTGATCTGGTCCTGCGTGACCAGGTATCTGCAGTTGGTGCTTTATGCATTTAGGTGCTATTTTATACTTTATTCTTTGCAAATTCATAACTCTGGTTCTACTGATTGGATATTTGTCATTTTGGTCTTGTTTTATTTAATAAATTTAGCTCTATTCACCTAACCTCATGAGGGATCCTTTCTGTGTGGAATTTACACTGTTATGCTGTTTGAAATGTTGCACAAATACTTTACACATTGCCTTTAAGTTAAGCCCTAACTGCTCTGTGCTAAGTTAGCAGGGGATTAAGCACAGGTTAATTTGGGAAAACAGCCTTTAAAATGCGGACAGAGCTATGTGTGCCATTTCCCCGCAAGCTCAACCACTCATGTCTTAAACATGCATATGCCTTAATCAAGTGTGGTTAAGGCAGTGCGAGGTCTAGCTGCTGGGATGGGTGGGCTCAGGAACAGGAAGGATCGGGAGAGCATGCAGTGAGGTAAAGGGGATGGGGCTGGGTATTTGGGGCCGGCAGTATTTTTTAAGTATTGGGGATTGTTTTTAGCGGTCAGGGGGAGTCATGGTAGTTTTTAGGGCTCAGGGGGGGGTCAAGGTAGTTTTTAGGGTTTGGGGCTGGGGTAGTGTTTAGGGCTTGGGGGGCTGAGGAGTGTTTAGGGCTCGGGTCAGGGTAGTGTTTAGGGCTCAGGGAGGCTGGATAGTATTTAGTGTTTGGGGTAGTCTTTGGGCCTCAGAGGGGTCATGGTAGTGTCTAGGACTCACTGGGGTCAGGTAGTGTTTAGGGCTCACGGGGCGGGGTCATTTTTAAGGCCCAGGGGGTGTTGGGTCATTTTTTAGGGCTCACGGTGGGGGAATTGGGGTGTGATCTTTACCACACATCCTTTAATAGTCATATATTTACCATTACATTTTATGGGAAAGGACTGCATGGTAAATGCATGTGCGGTAAAGGAAAGAGGTGTTTAGACACATCCGATATTGGGGCCGTATAGTAGATGCACGCGTTGTTTAGCCATGCATGCCTCTATCGTACAACTCAATTTAGGATGGGCTTATGCCTTACCCCGGCAAGGACTGTGGCTGCTGTTTGACCACGGCTCACACCCCAGTCAACCAGTAACCCAATTTCTAGCACTTTATATATTTGTGAATTTCCACAAACATACCTTTTTAGTGTTTTCAATCTCACAGGACATACTTTGACACCCATTCACTCATCTCCACTCTCCATCCCTACTCATATTTTTGCTCATACAAAAATCTTTGTGTGTTAAGTTTATTCTGAGTGTAAAACTGGCTTTTCAGAATTATAAAAGTAGTGTTGTGCTATTAAGTAAAGCAATTTTCAAGTGTAAGTCTGACTTACATGAGCAAATAACTTCTGTGACTTACATTACTGTTTGGTATTTCTCAGTGGTGGACACTGACTAATAGAAAATAAGGATGTTTATGGTTTACAAAGCAGATCAACCATGCTTTACCTATGAAAATCTCCTTATTACTCAGACACCACACTGGTTCTTGTTATTTACCTAAATCTTCATTTGAATACAAATGTCTATGCACTGTTGCTGTAGAATTGTATTAGACACAATTCTAATCATGAGCAAGCATTGTCAAACTAGTAGGTTTGGGTTTAATCTGACAAATCATGCAAACACAAGTAAGAAGTTAAGTTTTCAAGTGATAGTACATTAAAGACGGTCATGTTGGCTTTAAAAATATGCGGGATATGAGGAATTTGGCGATTCCCCATTACCCTTGTAACACGGAGTTTCGTCCAAATACCATCAATCGCCACGTGGTGGAATCTTTTTTGCAAGCCTCCAAAATGCAAGAGCAAGGTTTGGCGCTCCCATGAAAAATGTTCTAATGCAGTTGGTTGTGTTCAGTTCAGTTCAGTTCAAAGAACTTTATTCGGTTAAAAACAAGCAACCATAAAAGTAACAGACATAAAAACAGATTACAATGATTACAGCTCATAATGTGAGTTCACTGAGGGAGATCATTAGAAAGTTATTCAATAAGAAAACATTTAAACCATTTCAGTTACCACTTGTTTCCGTAATTTAAAAACACTTTTTAAAAAACTTAAAACCACAGTTACAGTTAAAACCGTATCCATTCTCTGGACTTCTAAAAAAGCTGGGCGGCATCTGGTTAAATTCATTTCTTTTAAAAAAGGGACGATAATTTTTCTACGAGAGGCACTATAAAGTCTGCAGAAGAAAAGGATATGGATATTCGATTGATGTGACATGCCATCACACGAGCAAGTGGGCAATATACGTATCCATGAGTTCATACTAGGAAAAGACACCAATCTAAAAAATATACAAAATCTAAAACGAGGTAAAAGAAAGCGATCATAGTTTGTCATGGGCAGGGATAGGTATGGCTGTGCAGTCTCACATAGAGTAAGGAGGTGGGAATGTACTGAATGTTTCAGAGTTTCAGCTCTCCTCCTCTTATCCTCAAGATGGTCCAGGCAGAGGGTTTTCAGTGTACTCCTTGAGATGCTATCCATTGAAGATGGATCCGAGTAATAAGAATAGCACCCAATCTCAGTCAGGAAACACTTTACGTATCCCAGCCATTCTGCTCTATCCACATGATCCAGGCTGAGGGTATCCTGTAATAGAGCCCGATTCATAACGCATTTAGTTGGTTGTGAGTAGCAGCAGTCAGAGGGCTGCTTATCGAGTAGATTTGCTGCTGCTCGAGTAGATTTTCTACTCAAGCCCCAGCAAAATCAAGTCAAAAGGCTGCGTGCTCTTGCTCACCGCATGTTGCCGTTCCAACAGATGTTTAAACGTTGTTCATGTTACTGGCACTAAATTGCAACGCAAGCAGCGTGACAAGCATATTTTTCACCTGTTTGGGGGAACTCTGGAATTCTACGGAGCAAAGCTCTGCGAGTTCCACCGACCCATAATTTTAGGCAAAAGGTATTGTAGACTGCTGTTCTTTCAGTTTCAATCCAGACATTAAAAGGAGCCCAACACACATATGGGTTTAATTGGTTTGCGTACCTGTTTCATCATTAAACTAACTATACTATCCCGGGACCATGGATAGAATACCTGGACGGTAAGCAGAGCACACAGACCCTGGATTTTCTGACTCTAATTCACTTCCTGGCCGCTCTCCCATCCTCATCCGTGCCCTAACAGGGACAACTTTTTGAGAGCCATGTAAAGTAAAGTACTCTTGGTAGCCTACACCCTACAAGAAAACACACATGCCTACTATAATAAATAATCGAAGCAATATATTGAATATTAGGTAAATGTAAGGGCTTCCTCAAGATAAAATCAGATGTATGATGAGGCAAGATCTGGTGGTTGTTAGGGAAAGAAAATAAACGAATAGGGCAGGATTAAACAAGTCAGGGTTTGGCAGCTTTGTTAGACCGGCCCATAGGTTACACATTGTTTTGCTAACGCTAAGCTGCACATAGTTCTCACACCTTCAAAAATGAAGCTCCTGTGAAGTACGTTTGCGGTTAGCAGCAGGTTTGTACAACTTAGCAAACAGCGGAAGGGTGTGAACATTTTAGCAGCTTAATTTCCAGCACCTGCTGGGCACTGAGCCTGGCCCTGCAAGCATCTCCCACAAGGAGATTGACTGGGGCATCATTGCACATGCATTACGTGTTAAGTCACAATTGACAAAATAGCTCGTATTTAAGGAAACAACTAAAAGGCTTCTTTTTCTATATTCAGGCATGCGAATTTCCTGTTAATAAAGAGAATAACACATAATCCAATCCACATTAAAACTTTTTTATCAGTGCTGGACAATTATATAACATTTTCACTGAATGTGCATCACGTTTAATACGTGAAATCATTCTACCTTTTAATTTGACCTGCCCCATAAAAATTACCATAACTGGTCACCAATTCTCTATTTTCATACAAAAGGTAAAAGCGCACCTACTGCATATGAAGCCACACGTAGCAAATTGCTTACATGCCCTTACTTTAAGGACACAATGAACATTCACAATACATGCTGCTGGTGATGATAATGCTTGAAAGAATCTGTTGAGCCAAGAATGGGCATGTGGTTTATACACACGCATACACACCATGGGACAAATCAGTATGGGCTGGCTCATAGTTTTATGTGACTTTTGTGCGTAAAGTGAATTCACTTAACCCAATATGTATCGAATTATTTTAAACAGCACAGCTCAGAAACAGAAAGATGCCTACGTTGCAGGCAGTTGTGATGCCTTAAAATGAAGCTTGATCTCAGCGAAATATCGGGTTTAAGGATTTGACTCTACCACTGTCTGAGCATAAAAAAGACGCTATGCTCTGCGCTGAGCCAGCGGGTCCATCCTGATAAGGCCCCATGTAGGGACAGAAGTCCCAAAGCCCAAATCACCTCATGCTTTAGCATAGAAATGTGTCCTTAGTGTCGTTCAGGTGCCAGCTTCCCTGGTCCCCTTTGGCACTCACCAAGTGGTGGCCCAGGAGATCCAGGAACGGTAACAGCTGACTCCGAACTCTGCTTGCTAATGCACACAAGACACCAGGAAAGCTGCCAAGTATAACATATCCGTTTATTGTCCAAAAAGACACATGAGGGGATAGGGGGTCTAAAATATCTGCAGAATCAGGGGTCATCTGCACTGCTTCTCTTTGTTCCACCATTATGCTGCCCAAGGAGGCTCTAGACAAGTGGCTGTAGCCTCAGCATACCACTGTTGTGAAGACGCCACCAGACTAGCTATTAGCTTTTACAGGCCTCCTTCACCCTCATTAACTATGAGTATACAGAATGACAGGGGCACCTGACAGCAATCCTGGTACACTTTGTGCAATATCAAAAAAGTGCCAGGGTGGGTGCCATCCAGCACAGTTGTCCTTGGCTCATTCCATGTATATTAGACTAACAAACAATTATGCTATGTATGTATAAAAAACTATTGAAATAACATGAAATACGGAATTTAATGCTGGCAGGGTGTCAATGCAATGGTGGGCTACAGCACAAAACATATAGGGCCAGATGTAAGAATCAATCAATCAATCAATCAGTACATTTATAGAGCACACTACTCACCCGTGAGGGTCTCAAGGCGCTGGAGGGAGGGGGGGGGGTGTCGCTACTGCTCGAAAAGCCAGGTCTTGAGGTGTTTCCTGAAGGTGAGATGGTCCTCGGTCAGTCGTAGGTGTGCGGGGAGGGAGTTCCATGTTTTGGCTGCCAGGTAGGAGAACGATCTTCCTCCGGTGGTGGTTCTGCGGATCCGTGGGACGGTGGTGAGGGCGTGGCAGGCGAAGCGTAGCTGTCGGGTGGGGGTGTAGAACGTGAGGCGGTTGTTGAGGTATTGAGGGCCATTGTCGTGGAGTGCTTTGTGTGCGTGGGTGAGGAGCCTGAACGTGATCCTCTTGCTGACGGGGAGCCAGTGCAGGTTTCTCAGGTGGGCAGATATGTGGCTGTGGCGGGGGATGCTGAGGATGAGTCATGCGGAGGCATTCTGTATGCGCTAGAGTTGTTTCTGAAGTTTGGCTGTGGTTCTTGCGTATAGGGTGTTACCGTAGTCCAGTCGGCTGGTGACGAGGGCCTGGGTGACGGTTTTTCTGGTTTCGGTGGGGATCCACCGAAAGATCTTATGGAGCATGTGCAGGGTGTTGAAGCAAGATGACGAGACGGCGTTGACTTGCTTGGTGATTGCAAGGGAGGAGTCCAGGATGAATCCCAGGTTGCGTGCGTGGTCCATGGGTTTTGGTGTGGAGCCCAGTGCAGCGGGCTACCAGGAGTCATCCCAGGCAGCAGGGGATTGTCCGAGGATGAGGACCTCCATTCAGCGACGTCTTTCATTCCTTCCTGGAGGTTGGTTTTGGTGGTGGCTGGGTCTTTGGTGAGGGAGAGTATCAGTTGGGTGTCATCGGCGTAAGAAATTATGTTGATGTTGTGTTTGCATGCGATGGTGGCGAGGGGGCTCATGTAGATATTGAAGAGGGTTGGGCTGAGCGAGGAACCTTGGGGTACGCTGCAGATGATCTCGGTGGCCACTGAGCGGAAAGGAGGTAGGCGGACTCTCTGGGTTCTGTCGGAGAGGAATGAGGTGATCCAGTCCAGGGCCTTTCCTTGGATCCCTGTGTTGAAGAGGTGGGTTATCAGGTTGCGGTGGCATACAGTGTCGAAGGCAGCCGAGAGGTCTAGAAGGATGAGAGCGGTTGTTTCTCCGTTGTCCATCAGGGTCCTGATGTCGTCGGTGGCTGAGATGAGGGCGGTCTCTGTGCTGTGGTTGGCTCGGAATCCGGACTGGAACGGGTTGAGCGAGGTGTTTGCCTCGAGGAAAGCAGTCAGCTGTTTATTGACAGTCTTCTCAATGACTTTAGCCGGGAAGGGAAGAAGAGAGATGGGGTGGAAGTTCTTGAGGTCTTTGGGGTCCGCTGTGGGTTTCTTCAGAAGGGCGTTGATTTCTGCATGCTTCCAGCTCTCAGGGAAGGTGGCTGACATGAAGGAATTGTTTATGATGTTCCGGAGGTGGGGTGCGATGATGAGGTCGGCTTTGTTGAAGATATGGTGGGGGCAAGGGTGAGAGGGGTGAGCCAGAGTGGATGTGTTCATGACGTGGGTTGTGTCTTCAGTGCTGATGGGGGTCCAGGTGCTGAGGATGGTGGTGGGGGTCGGTGATTCGGTGGCTGGAAGCAGAGTCTGGGGTCTAAAGCTGTTGTGTATGTCTGTGATTTTGCAATGGAAGAACGTGGCGAGGGATTTGCAGATGGTGTATTGTCGATGTTGCTGGCGCAGGGGTTGGAGAGCTCTTTGACAATGCTGAAGAGTTCCTTGCTTTTGTGGGTGTTGCTGTCTAGCCGCTCTTTGCCCTTTTAATGGTGCGGATCAGCTGGTGGTGTTCGCGAGTGGCGTGTACTTGAGGGCAGTCATGTTTTCTGTAGTCTGATCGTGACGCCAGGTTTTTTTGAGGGTTCGGCTGTATTTCTTTGAGTTTTTGAGGGCGTTGGTAAACCATGAGGACTTCCTGTTCGGGACTCGCCTGGGGGGTTCTTCAGTGGAGCGAGGTCGTTGGCGCAATTGGTGATACACTGTGTGAGGTTGCGGGCTGCGTTGTTGGTGTCCGCTGTGTCGGCTGGTGGGTACTGGCTCAGTGATGAGAGGAGCTGGTCTGTGGTGATTTTGCTCCAGGGATTTGTTGCGTGCGGAGGTGGGATGTAGTCTTTTTGAAGGTGAAGTGGATGCATCTGTGGTTGGTCCAGTGTAGCCCAGTGGAGTGGCTGATGGAGTCGTGGTTGCTAGCGGAGAAGATGAGGTCGAGCGTGTGGCCAGCTAGGTGGGTGGGGGTGTTCACCAGTTGCTTGAGTCCGAGGTTGTCGAGGTTGTCGAGCAGGGTGGTGGTGTTGTTGTTTTTCTCCAGGTGGAAGTTCAGGTCCCCTAGGAGGATGTATTTGGGTGAGGCTAGGGTGTGCAGGCTGATGAAGTCGGCGATGGTTTCGTTGAATTGTGTGCGCGGGCCCGGGGATCTGTAGATGAGCGTTCCTCTGAGGGTGGTCTTGGGGTCGGTGTGAATCTGGAATTGTAGGTGTTCGGCGGCAAAGGGTGTATTCTCGTCCTTGGTTGTGATGTTGATGGTGTTCCTGTAGATGATGGCGATTCCTCCTCCGGTTTGGTTGACGCGGTCCTTCCGGGTGATCTTGTAGCCGTCCGGGATGGCTATGGCGATGTCTGGGGCCGAGAAGGCGACATCTGGAGCTGTTGTGTCGAGGAGGTCCCAGAGTTCGACAGCGTGCTTGTGGACGGAGCGGGTTTTGAGGAGGATGCACTTGAGGTGGTTGTTGTTGATGTTGGGTCGGTGGGAGGTCTGCAGGTTCGGAGGCAGGTGAATTTGCAGGCTTGACAGGTGAAGGGTCCCCGGGTTTGCTTTGGGGTTGCTCTGTAGTAGTCGGGTCGGCGTCCAGTGTTGAGTGCAATGAGGGCGGAGGAGTCGTATCTTAGTCGAGTTCCCTGGCTGCGGTGGGGGCCAGGGGTTCTGGCGCTGGGTGCGGTCCAGGCTCAGACGGGCGCGGACGGGCGCAGACGGGCTTGCCTCCATATGAGGGGCTGTGGGTGGGAGGAGCAGCTGGGAGGCAGGAGTGAGGCGGCGAATGGGAACGGCGGGGGATGGGGCCGCAGGGATGCAGCGGCGGGCAGAAGGCACAGGGGGACCAGGGAAGCGGGGGCCTGGACACAAGAGGCAAACGGGGCACCGGGGGCACAGAAGGCAACGGGGGCACAAGACACAACAGGGGAGAACAAGGAACAACAAAGCGCAGTAAAGAAAATGCAGCAAGACAGAGTAAGTGGAAAAAAAACGGCGAGCAGCAGAGAGGCCCTACGTGGCACCAGGCAGCAGCAGGGGCAAAGGCGACAGCGGGGGCAGCGTCACCAGAGGACCATTTGGCGGCTGGGCAGCGACCTACCTGGGGGCAGGGTCAAAGGCAAATGCTCTGATGGGTCATTTGCAACTGGTTATATGCATTTTGCCATGTACAGAAGGCAAAATGTGACTCTGTAACTTGCTACCGAATCACATTTTGCTGGTGCAATTCGATATTTGGAAGGGACGTGGTTAGGGTGTCACTTCCTATTACCGAATAGCAGTGGCACGTATAAATGTTTTAAGACCGGGAATGCATTTGCAAAACATTTGCAGTTACCACCAACTTCAAGTTGGTGGTAACCCATTCACAAACAGGAAGGGATCCTTGGTGATTGTGGGCACCAAAATGTGTTAAGAGCAGGCAGTGGTCCCACAGACCATTGCCAGGTCTTAAAAAATGAAAAGGTAGGTTTTCAGTTTTATTTTTTAAATACATCCCGTTTTTTTTCAGGCAAATGGCCTGCATTAAAAAAATAATATTGCTTTATTTAAAAAGGAATCACAGGCATGTGGTCTGCAGACCCCAGGAGGCCGCCATCCTTGTGATTCTAGCCATTCACAATGGGTCACAAATTGCGACCTGCCTCATGAATATTGATGAGGCAGGTCCATTTGCAAGTCACTGTGAATCACTACAGTGTCAAACCCAGTTTTTTACATCACAGTTTGTGATTTCCTGATAGCAAATCGCTAAAATTCTCTATTAGGAAATCACAAACATGCAATTTCATGCATCTGGCCCATGAAGGCATTTATTACCAACACACAGGTACCAACCTAACCTCATCTTTTCTCACCACCATTCACTCCTACTCATGGTAGACATGTGATCACGTGCAATACTACATTACATGACCTATGATATAGAGGAATGACATCTTAAATGATCACTAATGGATGGAATCCACATTTAAAGAACAAAAATGTGTAAGACATAGTACAACACACTTTAGCATACATGCATTATCCTAGAATTGTACCATCAGACCTCACGGTGATAACAACAAACCCACCAATCATGTCCTCAATGTCAGATGATTTCACAAAATGCCCATATCTTCCCACACAAAGAAACAATTGTCTAATTAACGCTTCAGTTCAATGCGGTTATAGCTGCTAAGATGAACAATCATTCAATCTCTCAATCACTCATGCCTTTGTAGTTTTTTTCTTTCCTGCACCCAAGAAGGAGCACAAGTCACATCTTGCTTTATCAAAGCAAAGACAGATGTACTGCAATTGGATGAATGTATAATCATGAAGTAATTTGAAATGTCCTCATTCATGACATGTGTGAGGTCGTCAGTATACAAGCTCATGACGGATAAGGTCTGCTTAAAAAAATGACATTCATTAAATGACGCAGGGGGATCATGCAGTTGTCCTCTCTTGAAGAGGGATTACTGTCCTTCACAAAAGCAGTGTGTTTTGTAGTATGGAATATCGAGTATGACATATCATGCTACCTTGATATCATAGTCAAAATATTGAGTACAAAAGTATTGATTGGTAAGTTCAAATAGGGAGCTATAGATTTAATATTCGTAATTGTAAATTCATATTCAAAATACAGATGTGAAGTTAGGTATAGAAAATCTTTACCAATTTAGCTGCAGATTATTTTGTCCTTGCTATTTTGGCCATGAAACTATGATATAATCTGGACCCACACCACAGATTTTTTGTGCTTTTGATTCGCTTCTGGGCCCTAGGGGCAGGGAGGGCATTGTCTCTCCTCTGTGCTGTCTCTCAAGGGAAGATGGCAATTATCGACAACGTATTTCTAGTTCTTGAGAATTTGAAAGGTTTATTTGGTGGTTGTTCTGATTCCTATCCTGCTAACAGCTACACATGTACTAACCTCACAATAAAACAGATTTAAAATGCGACATCTGTCTTCCATTTTGAAATAAACTACACCAATTATAACAATGGTAGTACTCTTAATGCATTCAATTTGTGTGTTAAATTTACTCACAACAACTTTGTGCTGAACCTAATAGAAATTATAGTGATAGTTGTATGCATCACCTAATATAAATGATTATACCTTTCTAATTGAAAAGTCTCTGGAAACAAATCTAAACCTATGACTAATGTACATTTCACTTTTTTTATTGAGAATGTTTATGGGTGTGATGCATTATAGCCTAGAGGGAAAACAACTGTTAATATCACTCAATTGCACTGTTGACAGGTGTTTCTTAATAAGCAAACTTTCAAACACAAAGTTAGACATAATTAACAGATCTCAGCTAAAAGGTACATAGGGTGAAACAGATTTCAGCTAAAAGGTACATTAGGTATGATTAACAGACTTTATGAAGGACATAACTTCAATTGTACTTTAGACTATGTTTAGAGGGCTGCGGAGTGAATTTGCCCTTCCAGACTCAACTAGATCTGCACAAAGGTTTATTAGAACATTGGAATGTGGAGCACTCTATTGATGGAGTGCTCCGTGCTTCTATGATAAAGGCCCACAGAGCAACATTCCACTTTTGTTCGAACAAAGGCCTCTCTGAGAAATCCCCTCGGGCTCCCGAAGTCTTTGTTTTATTTGTTTGCTCTAATAGCCTTATAGCCCTTTGTAGCTGGGCTATACCAGCCATGTTAGTCCTGCTTCCTTGTTAAAGGCCCTCGCCTTCGGCTCAGGCCTTTAATACTGTATTGGGTCTTTAATGGCCGGTATAGCCCACCACAGCGAGCTATAAGACTATATTATAGTGTACACGAGGAGACCAAAAAGTGGATATCTCAGGCTGAAAAAAGTGAATGATGTTTTCTTCATTGGATGAAAATAATATATATAAAGGCCAAAACAAGAATGTCTCCAGCCAAGAGTAGACAAGGACTATAACCCGTAGTTGCTGGGGACTGGGTTTTGGATCTAAGGGTTACATGTTTTAATCCTCCTATTTGGGGCACTGACTGACGTTGGGTAGGCAGTGTGATGGAAATTCAGTATGGGTAATTGACAAAGAACCTTTCAAAGTCTGACTCTGTATTCAGAAACCATTGGTAGAGAGATCAGCATCACTTCAAGATGCATTAATACACAACCTCATAACCAAGAATTTTAAGGTAGCAGGTACAATGCAATGTGAGCAGTAAATAAATAGTATCTTCATGAGGTATATATATGTAAGATATACAATGCTATTTATTTACTGCTTACAAATACATCTTAAAGACGCTATTTATTTACTATTCACATTGCTTTGTAGTCTGTTTTGATTTAGTTTACGTAGGCTGTGGAAGAGGATGACAGTGGACTATGACTCTTCGGCTCAATAAAATTTATTTCAAATGCAATTTTAAGCTTCTACAGAGCTTTATTGCTAGGTAAGGTCAGTTATTTTGTAATTAAATTGTGTTTATCTTATGTTATGTGTTATTGTTATTTATTTAAGTCCTTTATGTTGTGGGTTTGTGTTTGTTTAAATGACAATATGTTATGTCTTTTTTTTCAGGTAATATGAAGATTTCTATCACAGTTGCCTGTTTATTAATTGCCTATTGGTTGAGGTTTTCTTCAAAAGAAACTATTATATTTTTTTGGCTATCTCATTTTTAAAAAGTAATTCCTTTTATTTTTCAGTTTTTTGGTATGCAGACCTATTTCACCAATGTCCACTACATTGATTGTTCTTTTTTCATTATTTTTGTATTTGAATTTTTGCATTTTTGGGGGATTCTCTTTTTTATTTTTTAGCTATTGAAGAGGATTTTGGAAAATGCCATTCTGCTAGAAAAAAATGATGTTTTTTATTTTGATGTCCTTTTTAGATTGTGGAAGGGTGTTTTATAAAATGTTGCTTATATCATATCATGGTTCTTTTAGTATAATGTTTGCGATTTTTTTAATGTTTCCTGAAAACTTTTCACTATGGTTGGATGTCATTTTAATGTATTTTATTGGTATGTTTCGATGTATTTAATTGTACTGTGTTTGAATATGTCAGTTTGTAATTTTGTTTTTAGATATATTTTCATAGTTTGTATAGCAATGGATTTATATTTTAAGGTGCATTTCTATTTTTTTTCGAATACTATATTCTTTTATATACAATGAATATAAATAATGTGCAATCATTATTTTATTTGCTGTGTTAACTGTTGTTGAGTTTTCGATTTTCTTTAAATATTTGGGCTGTATGTTATGTTATCTAGGTAATCTAGTGAGTGTAGTTATGTGTAAAGATACACTTTTTTGCATGGTATTTCAGGTATATATTGTATGCATTTCACTATTATTTGTTTTAGGAGTTGGGATAGGAATTATTGGATTTGTGGTTCCCTTTTTTATAATATTTGTTCTTATTTTTACTACAGAGCTTGCTGAAGATTGCAGTCAGCATCAGATCCTCATTGATACAGGGAAAAACCAATTAGAAAGACAAATGAAAATAAAACTTAATAAGAACAGAGGAGACACTTACAGGGGGGTAATTGACATAAAATCTAGGCATTTCTATACACATTAATCTACACTGGGATACAGGACAAATATAGGGAATTCCCACATCTGGGAAATGCCTTTGAGGTCTGTCACCTTAGCAACACAACACTGTTGACATTGAGCAAATGTTTTAACTTATGCCAGGTTGAAGACTTACCATTCCTGGCCCCTCAGATTCTACAGTACTTGGGGTAGAAGCAGTGGTCTATCCCCCTCTATCAAGGAGATGGTGCGGAGGGTTATTCCTTCCTTCCACTTTGTGCAATATAATGCTTTGCAGTAAAGCAGCCGAGGCCAACCAGTATGTGAGCACCTGGACCCCGCCTTGCAGATCATCTTAGATTCCCAGCAAAACAATATTGAGCATCATGGTTACAGAAATACCACTTGCATCCAACAATGCATGCTGCACATGATGCCAAAATGGCTGTGTAAAGCAGCAGTCCCATCAAGTAAAGGTGAGCCAGTGGGCACACAGCTTGTGCAAGAGGGACTGTCTTACAGCCCCATCTTACACAGTCACTGGCGAGTGAGCTAGGTTCTGTAAGTTTAATGAGACAGACTCTAGACAATATAGCTATAAAAAGAGAGAGTTTTCCCAAATAAACCCAGAAAGGACCGGGAAATATCACAACCAAAAAATAATTCCTTTCTTGTGTTTCAATTTAGGTACTAGTGTATCTCATGAGCAACAACATTTGTTTAGACCAATTTCATCCACAGATCCCCATATATTGTCTTTGAATCAAAACATAAGATTATATGTAACTAAATAATTTTTTATTGTTTAAAAAAAGTTCTTCATATACTTATAAGCAATTTATTAAAAACAAAGTCATGTAGTTTTTTTCAAAACAAACTATTACACATATTTTCAAAATGTTGCCATAACTCAATACATAATTCTCAGTACATAATAAAAACAATCAACTGATACAATTAAAAATCCGTGTGTCGACGCGTTTCGGTGCTTCGTTTTTTAGAACACCTTCCTCAGGACAATATTAAAAACATCTTCTTTCTAAAAATAGATACATAACATTAGTCAACTTTTAGCGAGTGGGGAGGTTAATGTTTTTACTCATGAACTGTTGGAGAAAAAGGTCTTAGATATATCTTTACATTTATAACAATTTTACTTTACGGTACCAGATTTATTCCGGGGATTATAATGAGTGTAGAGCCTCCATTTCCACTCTGTTGTATCATCAGAGGATCTGTACATAAAGTGACATAGTTTTAGAATTTAAACAAACATATGTTGGATTAAATGTTTGGTAAACAGGGACATTTTTGCATTGTCCCTTACTTGTAGATTGCGTAAGAACGCTACGCTCCGAGGCAAGGGCTGTACTTTTACAGACTTTTAGGTTTGTTACATCCGTTTGTGACTTGGCCAATCGGATTCCTTTATTCCTCATGGGTGCGCAAAAATGTTAGATATGTTGCTGCCCCAGATGCCATGGTCGGTCCTATGTGTGTTGTGGACCTGGACCTGGGCATTATTCTGGTGAACATCGCTTAGACTGCTAGTCAGAACAAAAGCCTTCCAGACTTGTCTCCAAAGTCATATCGCCATTGAAATGTGTCTAGCCTTGTCCAGGGACAAATCCCTGAGCTGCTGTTTAGTGAAGGTTAACTGCAGCAACTGGGCCATCTGTGAGGAGACTTGAATCTGACAGATTAACTCCTGACCCCAGTTTCCAGGGCAACAATGCTATGCTTGCATTCTATTTTTTGTCAAGTGATACTGGATATGGCACTTCTTCTCATGCCCCATATAATGCTTTGCAAAGAAATTCAAACACCACTGAAGGTAAATTAGTGTTAAAGTAATTAGAAGTATCATCTCTGATAGAGAACACAAAATTGTCACTTAAAAGCCACCAGGTACTAAAGCTCCATATCCCAGCCCTGCAACAGCCCTACTCAGCCTATGACAGTGAAACAGCTGAGCGGTCCTATATTCCCCGGGGGAGCAGGTCTACTCCAAACACTGCACCGACATTGGCCACTGGCATAAAAATGTGGTATGGTCTTGACTGAGATTTATGGGCTTTGTAGAGGAAAGAATATTCTTGGGCCACTGGGTGCCAGGCAGGTTAAACATGTGAGTTTATATGTATGTGTCCTGCATCCATGAGTGCAAAATCTCTAGTTGCTTGTACATCACTGCATTAAAGTCCCCACTAACCACAGTATACTGGCCGTCAGAATCCATAGAGTGTCATCTTGGAGCGTGAGGGGAACCAGTATCCAGCTCAGCCTATTCATTCCACCAGATATCATCAAATAACATCCCATTGGGTCTCTATGGATGTTTCTTACATTTAAGGAGATGGATTGTTGAATAAGTGTGGCTACACCCCCAGAGAAAGATATAAACCCTTAGTGGAAACCTAGAGAATAACAATAGCTTCCCAAACAGCTATAGTACAAAACAAACAGTATAACATGTTTTATTCTATCATTAAGCCTGTTTATGTTTTATGTCAATATCTTTTGTGCATGGGTTATTATGTGACCACTATCAAGTGACGTGTGTCTTCCCAGTGGTGGGAGGGGTCCTCAGGATTCCACCAATTCATAAAACATAAAACGGAAAACGGAAAACAAAGAGAACAAAACAAGAACAGAGAACCCACTTCTAAAAACCCTCTTTTCCACGCCTCTCATTTGAAGGATCTGTCACACATTCCAATAAGATTGTAAAAAACAAAACAGCACAACACTAGCATTACACCTTGAAGTCCATTTCGGAAGGACATTTAGAAGCACCTCTCCTGCCCCTCGAGGAGTGAAATACAGTGGTCCTTTTGAGCAACCAGAATCAGGCAGGCCAACCCGCTCTGGTTGCAGGCAGCTGACATTTCAAGGGCAGGATATTCAAGTTACTGATATTTCAGTTGAATCTTCGTTCAACGTGGATCTGCTTTGTCACTCTTCCGGCACGTAGCCTGGCATCTCTGATGGTCAGGAGAGGACTGGGATAAGCCCCATATGCCAGGTCATCCAGCATCCTGCAAGTCAAAATGAGGGGTGGGACAGTGACTAAAGGTGTTCCCAATATGCTTGTGTCCAGGTGGAGTATCCTTGTTTGATCCCAAAGCAGCAGGAGCCTCGTCAGGACCCTGTCCCAAAATGCACTGCAATGAAATCTGTCAACCATTCAATAATGTTCAACCATTTCTGTCAATGTTCAATTCATTATATTTCCTACATAATCTTCAAATCATCCATGGCTTTGAAAACATTTCTCATTCCATTCTTTACTTCAGTTGAAAGGGTGCCTGCCAGGCTTTACCCATGAGACACTCAGGGATTCAAAATATTGCATAATCAAGCGTGGATGCTTATACTCAATGCATTTCGGGCTATTGTTGCCCTTCTTCAGGTGTAACTACCAAAAAATAAAATCATAAGTTATCAATGTGTACTCCTTTCACCTTGAGAAGACTCCTGCCCCAAAGGGCCATAATACAATGTGAGTAACCTCTGCACAACATAACCATAACCTATGACCCATGACCTGTGCTTAATTTGTGTGCTGCGTACTGCCTGTGCTCAGTCTTTCCCACCCACACCGCAATCAAACATGCCTGTGCGCCAATAACCGCATGCAACCCATAACAGTGTGTGTAATGAACAAATTTGAAGCATGCCGCAGCTACAA
Organism: Lissotriton vulgaris; assembly: GCF_964263255.1. Taxonomy (NCBI): domain Eukaryota; kingdom Metazoa; phylum Chordata; class Amphibia; order Caudata; family Salamandridae; genus Lissotriton; species Lissotriton vulgaris. The sequence continues at coordinate 508,366 of NW_028251987.1, read as the reverse complement.
AACTCAAACAATATTTACCTCCACCCGAAAGCATGTACCAACGTGTGTCAATACTCCATGCGAACACGGTTAAAAAAACATTGCAGGTGTGCCGGGTATTTGTTGAGAGTATCACAGGCATACCCAAATCATGCAACCCAACCTTTTATGTAGAAATAAAAGTACACTAACTCAAAAGTGCTCCCTTCAGTTACGATGTGCCACTGGTGTAATCAACGTAAAATTAACAATGATTAATAGCTATATGATTGATAAAGACAAATAACAGAACAACATTAAATGAACATTAAAATATGTGCCAGGTAACTAATAAACAACATATTAAAAATGAATCATGAATCAGATGTTCAAATACAATGGTAGATTCTGCTGATATGATGTGTGCGTCAGACTATGACATAAAACAATAGGGGTCTACCCCGAGCACACAGAATCACTATTAACAGTCCAAAGTATAAAGGCAGATCCTATAAATTGTTCTAAATTTTCAATTCTTTATTCCAATATTCACAGTTCCATCACGTCGCTTTTCCAAGATACAGGCTTGACACAAGGGTAAATTCACAGATATCCACAGTTCAATCAGGTCGCTTTTCCAAGATTCAACTTGATGCCAAATTAACAGATAGCCATCACGTGTTTCGTCTTGTGCTGTAGCACAAAAAAGCTTTTTTCAGGAGTGCGAACCCAAAGAGAAAACATACAATTACACCCCATGTGTTATGTTGTATCCCTTCTTTTTTTAGGATAGTTATGTGGTGGAATTGGTAACTAACCACTCTTCCCTTTTGAGAACCACTTCAGAAGCATAAACTTAACCTGTTACATTGCCTTTTACTTCAGTAGAGCACCCATAGTGTGTAGGAACTGTGAAGTCTATGATATAACGATCATCTTCCGGTATCCTTGATTGAGCCACGGACAGGCAACTTCTATCCCAATGTAGGCCCTTCCAGAGTCTTCCAAGGTGGTCCATAAATACCTTCACCACATCTCCTGGCCCAGCTCTCTCAGACCTCTCACAGCCCAGGCCTTGTAAGTTTGAGGCTTGCATCCTTTGGACCCCTGCAACAATCTCTGCTCAGCCAAACTGTCCAGGGAACTGTGAGACCTATCAAATCCAGGATGATGCATCCACCTCTTCTCCCCACCCATGGTGTTCTCCTTTCTGTTGTCCCATTCCCTCACCACAATCCTATACACTGGGCTACAACTGCTGTCCTGTGGGGTGAGTCTGGCTTCAGGGTACGGCCCCCATCACCTCCCTCCAGTCCGGCAAATAGGCAGTGCCATGAAACCCTTCAGTAGATGAATGGCCCCAGTAAATAACGGGTTTGTCGGACTATGGAGTGGAGCTCACTGAGTTATGGCCGCCATTTTGAGCAGTCAAGTCACTGAATTCATATTTCTTGGTAACTGTGTCTTTTTCGGATAATTTCAATAAATTGGTATAGTGCTCGATGATGTTTGTTTATTGTTCCTTGAATTGAGTTGAGCCAATCTACGGCTGCATTATTTGTTTTGGATTGTTTGTTTAGGGTACTTTCATATCATTTCCACCACTAAATGTGGACTGGCTTGGTGTCTGTGTCCTGAGTGGGACAGACAACAAACTCATGTGTCTTCAAAGTAGTGTAGAAGTGGGCTTAATTTGTCTTCATTTTCTTTGTAAAATGTGGAGTCAATTAATAGGTTGGAATATTGGGTTACTTCTTTGGGTGTCACAAATCCTAGAGCAAACTATATTAGTTTTAGTTGGAATTGGCTTGTGCTGGTTATTAAATAGTCTATGCTTAGGGGTGAGTATTTTGAGGTGGTGCCCCATGGCTCTGTTGTAGTGGGAAAATTAGAAATTGGTTTTTTTTTGTGGGGCGTCAGAGTTCAGTGTAAGTTGCGCATGGCTCTGTTGTAGTGGGAAAATTAGGCATTTTTCTTCCATGGTACTTAATAGTCCAGTTTACTGTTGTTTTCGTTTTTCTAGTTGGTTGTTTTGTGATTTGAGCCTTTTGTTTTTAAGATTTCCTTTTCTTCTTTTTCTTCTGCCTTACAGGTCAGATGATTGGAGATAATAGTACAGAAAATGTAATTAGTATTATGGAAACTGAAAGGGATTTTAGTTTTTTTTATTACATTCTTTTCCATATTTAACTATTTACTTACTTTTTTATGGGTTATCTCTACTTAGATGGACAGTATAATATGCTTCTGACCTCTTGGCTGTGTGCTGACACAAAAGGGGTTGATGTTTCATTTCTTTTTTAGTGGTATCTTGTTTGTGATATTGTTCTCATTCGTTAACTGTTTTGGTTTGATTTTTATTGGTCATTTTATATTTTTCTGTTGCTTTACTTATTTGAAAATTGCTAATTAAGATCTATGTATATATTTGCTTGTATTTATTATACTTTTAATAGTTGTATCAATATTTATGAATTACTTTTGCTTGCTTTGTTAGATTCTGGTGAAAACAACTTTCCAAGCTCTACTCATTGCCTCTAAAATTGCACAACACATTATTGCCTGATTCAGATGCATGTCTAAAATGAAGGCAAGCGCCTAGGGAAAAGGAAGTCAAGTCCATTGCTGTTTAAATGTTAGATTTGATAAAGATGGAACCTCTGAAGGCCTCGCAACATCTCACTAAAGATATGAACCAAGGCCACCGCAGCTCTTCCTCGGTGGGTGTCCTTCGTCTGACTCGTAACCTAGAAAAAATTTGTCCTCATGCTAAGGCAGGTGGATGCTTCTTTTTCTACTTTTACGACATTTAATATGCAATCCATATTAGAGAAAAGAAAGGAGATAGTAGTTGTATAAGTTTAAATCTTGGTCCCCAGAAAAATTATTTCACATCACTACAAAAAAGTTCATGTGGAAAGAAAACGCAGGATATTTAGCAAAGCCCAAAGGTAGATAAAAGTGAATGAAAAGGACTTAACTAATAATTATTTTTGATAATGAGCTATGAGGAACAGCATTAAGATTGAAAATAGAACTCTCCATCTTCTTCTACTCTCTCTCTCTCTCTCTCTCTCTCTGTCTCTCTCTCTCTCTCTGTCTCTCTCTCTCTTTCTCTCTGTTAGACAGTTTAAAGCATTTGAATTCAACTAGCCAAGCCCGACAAGCTCAAGTAGCCTGAAATGCAGGTAGCCCAACTATCTTAGCAGTTTAGGCTAGTAACCCTATTTTTCTCTTGAAGATTCGCCACTAGCTCAAAAATGGCTTACTAATGCCACCAATCTCAGCATTGTGCCTACTATCACATCTCTCATATTCTTCATTGACCAAGTGACACCACAGTAAACCACTATGGGTCAACAAAATCCAAGTACACTCCAACGGTAAACAGACAAAATATCGACTACAAAATATTGAATTGACATAATATCGAGTACAAAATATAGGCTGGACAGAATATAGAATGGACAGAATATAGAAATCAAAAATCTCGTTTTGAAGGTAAGTAATGTAATATCGAAATTTAAAATATAGATAGTCAAAATATCGAAGTACATAATATAGGTTAATAAAAATATCGAAAATGTAATAATATCAAATTTTTTATAGTGTATTTTATGTGTTAAAGGTGTTTGTTTATGTTATAATGTAATTTAATTCATGAATTTATTGTTTGTTTTGGGTTTATAGGGGAATAGGGTGGGAAGTAATTTAATTATAATTAATTAAATATGTAAATGCATTTATTGGTATTTGTTTATAATTAATTGTTAATTAATTTTTATTTTGTAATTAATGACATTTTAATTGCCAATAATTTTATTTAATTGATTAATTGATAATTATGTTAATTTAATTAATGTAATTTTTGTAGCGGGTTGTGGGTTTATAGGGGAATATGGTGGTAAGTAATTTAATTATAATTAATTAAATATGTAAATGTATTTATTGGTATTTGTTTATAATTAATTGTTAATTATTTTTATTTTGTAATTAATTACATTTTAATTGCCAATTAATTTTATTTAATTGTTTAATTGATAAATATGTTAATTTAATTAATTATATTTTTATAGCGGGTTGTGGGTTTATAGGGGAGTAGGGTGGAAAGTAATTTAATGATAATTAATTAAATATATAAATGTATTTATTGGTATTTGTTTATAAATAATTGTTAATTAATTTTTATTTTGTAATTAATTACATTTTAATTGACAATTAATTTAATTTAATTTATTAATTGATAATTATGTTAATTTAACTAATTTATTTTATGTAGTGGGTTGTGGGTTTATAGGGGAATAGGGTGGGAAGTAATTTAATTATAACTAATGACATATGTTATTTTTTGGGGTATTTTTTAGATTTTAATTGTTAAGTAAGTTTTTAATTATAAATTAATTAATTATTAATTTGTAATTAATTAGTATTACTAGATAACTAATTGTAATGATTAAATTAAATTAGTATTTGGAAATAATTAATTTTTATATTATATTAAATTGGTAATTACTTTTAATTAATGTATTTATAGATATTAATATATATATATATATATATATATTTAAATAATATATGAAGTATCTACTTTCTCTACTGTTGCACTCTTTGGAGTGGAAATAGTAATTTTTACCCCTACGCTATCCAACGCTTTCCCTAAGGTTGCACTCTTTGGAGTGGGAATAGTAATTTTTACCCCTACGCTATCCAACGCTTTCCCTACTGTTGCACTCTCTGGAGTGTGAATAGTAATTTTTACCCCTACGCTATCCAACGCTTTCCCTACTGTTGCACTCTCAGGAGTGGGAATAGTAATTTTTACCCCTACGCTATCCAACCCTTTCCCTACTGTTGCACTCTTTGTAGTGGGAATAGTAATTTTTACCCCTCCGCTATCCAACGCTTTCCCTACTGTTGCACTCTCTGGAGTGGGAATAGTAATTTTTACCCCTACGCTATCCAACGCTTTCCCTACTGTTGCACTCTGTGGAGTGGAAATAGTAATTTTTACCCCTATGCTATCCAACGCTTTCCCTACTGTTGCACTCTTTGTAGTGGAAATAGTAATTTTTACCCCTACGCTATCCAACGCTTACCCTACTGTTGCACTCTCTGGAGTGGGAATAGTAATTTCTACCCCTACGCTATCCACCGCTTTCCCTACTGTTGCACTGTCTGGAGTGGGAATAGTAATTTTTACCCCTACGCTATCCAACGCTTTCCCTACTGTTGCACTGTCTGGAGTGGGAATAGTAATTTTTACCCCTACGCTATCCAACCCTTTCCCTACTGTTGTACTCTCTGGAGTAGGAATAATAATTTTTACCTCTACGCTATCCAACGCCTTACCTACTGTTGCACTTTATGGTGTGGGAATAGTAATTTTACACTTCCGCTATCCTACGGTAATAATATTGGATATTTTTTAATTATATTATGTTACTATATATATATGTTTTAACAAATATGATTGTAAAACATTTTTTTATAACTTTAATTAATTATTTAATTATTATAAGTTAATTTAAGTATTTAAAGTATATTTTAGTAAATAATTTTTAATATTAATTTAATTTTCACATTGTTTTTACTAAAGTCGATATTTTAACAAACTATATTTTAGTAAACAATATTTTTTACTCAATATTTTTGTACTTACCTGTTTGTAGACACAAAGTCGATATTCTGTCTGTCAATATTTTGTCGCCTATATTTTAGGTAGTCGATATTATGTCCCTCGATATTATGTCAGTGATCCCACTCCAACACCCCATTCTAATACAGGATTCCTTCCTGTGCAATGGCAGATTGCAAACTGAAATAAGTATGTGCCAGAGCACCGTGTTCCATGATAACTTATTTCATTTCACTAAGCCACGGCCAATGAGACATCCCCAAACATGTTGTTATGGTCTTTGTGTACTGCTGATATATTTCCCATTGAATTTCATATGTTCCATATATTCCTTTATTTAATTAAATCAATTTTCTGGTTAGTATTGTTTGTACACATATAAAGTATGATATTTGCATTTTTGTATTTTGATAGTGCATCAATTACATATATTTAACATGATTTAGATAACAATATAGAATTATGTGAAGGGGCAACATGATTAATATGTTAATTCTTGCATTTGCCATCATTCATTGTGAAGTTTTTTTCAAAATATCCAGAAAAGTGTAGTTAAGCTACTTTTAAGCAAGTTGTAGGCAGAGATAAAGATCTGCAGTTCTTGGGAGATTCAATACATGCAAAATAGAGCTGTACACATATTTCATGAAGGCCACAGTATTCAAAACTGGACTCTGATTAACTTTTGGAGGTGGAATTTAGATTGTCCAAAGTACAGGCAACTACTTCCTGAAACCCATAATGCAATCACACAAGTGGAGAGTGTGATGAACAGATGCCCACAAGAAGCAGTCACAACCCTTGAAGGAAAAAATAACGTAGGTATAAAACAACCACCTTGCACGATGAATAGCTTCAAAAGGCAAATGTAAGATTACAAAGAACAGGAAAGAATTTCAGAAGAGTCACCCCTGGAACAGAAACCAGCAGGTGGTGAGAGCAAAGAACTGCTGAATGAGCATGGCTTAGTTGTGAAACACTCTCCAACCACAATGGAGCCCTTACATATGAAGGATACAAGAACAAGATATGATGAAGCACTTTATGTGAGAATGCCGATGGTGGTTTGGGAAACATAATTGAATCTAAAGGAAGAAACAGCCATATTAGCAAGTGTAGAAAATAAAAAAGAAAACCCAGAACAAGTCTACAATTTAAAGCCCGCCTTCAAAGTTTCAGGCCTTTTTGGATGGAGTTAAGCTGCATTGCTGCATTGAAGACATCCATGAATGCCTAGTAGAAGCAAGGAGCTGGGAAGCTCCAGTAAAACCTGCCCTAGGTAAGTGTATTCCTATGCCTGCAGACGCAGACATCTTGTGGTTGCTGGGTACTGCAATATTGTGGCTACCGAGTACTGCAACCCAATAGTTCTTGACATAGAGACAGGGTCCTCAGAGCCAGTCTTGTGTTTGCTGCGGGTGGGTACTCAACAACTTTTCAAGCAAAGAAACATGCAGACAACAACTGTCTTAATACAGAACAACATAATTGTTATTCAAACTAATACTTGTGGATGAGAGGTATCTTTGTACACTCATACAGGCTCCTTTAGGTACTATAACAGCTTAGCTGGGGCAATAAGATGGAGAATTAATTCCATATTTTTCATGCAAGGAAACTCTGAAACATATTTACTGTTACAATGTTGAAATTCTTTTTAATATTTTGTTTATTAATCATTTTCATTGCCTCTACTTTGTTCATTTTTATATTTACAACTATACACATTATTTGCACTAGGATAGAGCAATTATTTTAATACCATGACTAAAATATATTCCTATAGTGGATTCTTGAGTCTGTCTATTCATGGTGAAACCATGTTTGGAGCTGATTTCCCCCCAAAAATTCTGTGAGTCTCATAGGACTAATCGTAACCCGGAAAGCACCATCCTTGTGTAATGCCCAGGTAGTTAGTGGGCTCTTGTCCATCATATTTATTAGCTCTAGTGTTAAGTTCACATTGAGGCTGTACTTTTACCAGAGGGTCTAGAAAACCTAATCTTGTACTGTATTTTCCTCAGATTTGCAAACAAGTATTAATGATATCCAGCTCAGGGAGATATGGTCGCAAGGGTTGGCTCTTGGGAATGGACTACCAGTTAAGACCGGTAGGGCAGGGAATCAATGCCAAACTTTCCCTGTGATGTGGAGCAACATGCAAGAACCAACCCCATCAGTGCTAGGTTGCGGAAGGCATCCATCTTCTAAGTGGGAGAAAATACCTTGGAAAAGGGTTGCTCCAATGAATGTAACAATATACTGAAATGCTGACACCATCCCTTGATTCTATATACTTCCAGGTGTATTTGAAATTTCCAATCAATTCCCACTAGAAGAAAAAAGAAAATCCCCAAAGATATGGATCTAAATCCATCGTTTTTTTGCTCCTCGCCCCATCCCTGTCTGGCACCAGCGATATGCAAATCATTCTAGACCATGCTCCCCATGGGAACATGCCAGCCTGAACTGCAAGGCCAGGCCTACCCGAACTGGAAACAAGCAGCCTAGGACCAGTTTTGGGGTATCACCCCTCATCAGCCAGAATAGCTTGACTCCGGAGACACAGTGAGCATGTGACCCATGTCTGGGCATTCTCGCCCCACTCTGGGCTACAATTCAAAAAGAACAAATGATATATAGAATGCTGAGCAAAGTCAAACACTCACTACCAGTATGGAGATCCGAGCCTAAATCCATTGCTTTCTGCTCACCATGCCATTCCAGTTTGGACCCAGCCGTATGCAAATCAGCCTGGACCCTGCTCTCCATTGGAATAGTCCAGCCAGAACTGCCAGGCCAGGTCCTCTCCGGACCAGAAACAAGCCTCCCAGAACGGATTTTGGGGTGTCACCCCTCAATAGCCAGGATAGCTTGCCTCTGGTACCATGGTGAGCATTGAACACACAACTTGACATACACATCCCATACACATCCCACTCGATGCAACATATACAAAAAAAAAAATGATGGAGAAAATGCTGAACAATGTCAACCACTCACCCCCAGTACATATATCTGGGCCTAAATCTATGATTTCTTTTGTTTCACAGCGCAATTCCATTTTGGACCCTGCCGTATGCAAATCAGTCTTGAACCTACTCCCAATGGGAACATTCCAGCCCAAACTGCCAGACCAGGTCCTTCCCGGACTGGAAACAACCATCCTAGGACCGGTTTCACCGTATCACCCCTCATAGTCAGGTGAAAATGTCAGTCAAAATGTTAACATTTTAAACTCCAAAAAGCACTGAAAATCACCACTTATATTTTGCTGAGCTAACCAGCACTTGACCCCCATTATGCTCTGCTGATGACTTCATACACAACATCACTAATAACATGTTCAGTGACACTACTGAATACATCACTGATATCTTCTCAAATTACGTCATTGATGACATCACTAGGCATCAATACTTTAGACCTAACATGGAAAAAAACTTGATTTGCATTTCTATATGCAGGGAAAGCAATTTGATGTGCTACATTGGGAAGCTATCTTTGTCAAGTTGATGACTGGTATGCATGTTTACTGTTGCTCTGTTAATTATATGTGAGAGAAATAAGAACGGCAAATATAAAAGGATAGGTCTTCTTTTCATTCTTGTTTGCATTTACTATTGAACCATTATCTTTACGTTCTTTGGGGTAAGTTAATTTGACATTTAATAAAAAAATGTCCTGTCTGCACAATTAGGTTTTCTGCATGTTGCTCTTTCTGGTCATAGGTTTTGCGCAAGTATTGATGAGAGATATTACTGCTGATTGGCTTTACTGAGCAATTTTCTTCTTCACACATTTCTGCATAAAGTCATTGGATGGATGCATTTGTTATCTGTGTTGATGCATTTAGTAATTTTTTTGTTCTAGTGAGGGATTATGAACCTCCCACCATGAATAGTTGTACAGGAGAGCATACATTAGACACACACAAGGTGATGGAAGGAATGCTCACAATGGCAGGAGCTCAAGAGAGACTTCCAAACCATCATTCTTTTGCACACCATGCCACCTCAGATTGGATCCAGCCATATGCAAATCAGCATTGATCCTGCTCCAATGTGAACAGTCCAACCCAAGACCACTGTAATCTCATAGCAAGCACTATTGACAAGCCCCAACTAGGCCACCATCACTCTGGGGTCGCTTATGGTCCCTTTTAGAGAGCGCCTTGCCTTGCAGTTTGGGATGGTCTGTGTCCATGAGGACCAGGGTGGGCTGCAAAGTGATGGACTGGAATGCAGCCCAGCATGACTGCCATTCAAACATTCCATCCATCACATTGTTGTCACAGCTGGCGCTTTAAGTGTGAGGGGCATGCCCAGGCATGGTCCTCATACTCACTGTGCCATAGGATTTAAGCTGCATCGTACTGATGAGACCCAAGTAGGGCAAAACTCGTCAGGTTTGCTTGTGGTCCCTTCTGGAGGGGGTCTCGCCTGTAGTTTGGGACAGATATTTTCAGTTAGGACAAGTGTTGGCATTGATCACAATAAGGTGGGCTTTTGTCTAGAATGACATAGTGTGGGGAAACTAGGCAATACATTGCATCTTAGAGTGCTGGGGTTGAGGTTAATTCATCCCTTTCATCCATCATATTGTTAATGGTGGAGCATTAATGATTAACAAGTACCCCTATGAATGGAGTCAGTCTTCTAGTTTCCTCATTCCCATCAATGTTTTCTTTTGTGTTGGGCAGAAGAATGGGCTTTTTTAGGAAGTAGATACACCTAGGAAATGGAAAGTGATTTAAACAGTCCATTGGCACAGTATCTCATTTTGGAATCTGCTGTCCTTTAAGATGATAAGGTTTGACATGTTGGTTTGTTGTAGAATTGTAGCGGATCATACCACTCCAACCCAATGTGAGTAAAGTCGCTCAAGAAATTACTATTTGTTTTTGAATTGACTGAATGTTGATAATCTAGATGCAGTGCTCAAGAATAATGATATTTTCATTTGGGGTAGTAAAATGATATTAATTCTATTTGGATAGATTCAAGTCCCACTACCAAGCATTTGATGATGTAATAATATTTCATCATTATATGGGAATCTCCTTATCACAGCAACTTTTCCACTAGCTTTCCTTCACAGACCAGGCCAATGATGGAATAGTCGGAGAGGAAAGGAGGGTCAATGGTGATGTGTGACGTGTCATTTAACCAGGTTTCAGTGAAAATCAGACGGTCAATGTTTTGTATGCTAATTTTGTCCACTACCTCTAGTCTATGCTCAGTGTTTAATGTATAGTTGTCTACAAGACTACAAAGGGAACAGCGTTCTTACTATGAATACTATGAATAGAGGCAAATGTGATCTACATGAAATGTATGTTTTCAATACTAAACGCTAAAAGTCTGAAGACATTGAAAATTTGATGTGTTTAGACTAAGCTCAGGCGATGAACTATACTCTGTTCAAGGAGTTTGCAGATTTTTCTGCACCCTGTGCTCCGTGGAGCAAGTGGAGTTCTGAAAAACTCATGGAGCAGAGTTTTTTTCCTCAATCGTGCTCCCCAATGTCAAGTTAGTGAGCGCGAGCGAGGCGAATCTCCCTTCTAGTGAGATTTTTCCTCACTTACGATCCCCAACGTCTAGTTCGTAAGTGTGAGCAAGAAGATCCACCTCCTGGTGAGATTTCTCAATGTGGGTGGTTGGATTTCTCAATTTGTGCGGTTGCGGGTGGAGAAACCTATTGTTCACATTGAGAAAGTTGCCGCTCAAGTACATTTTCTACTCGAGTGGCAAAAAAGAAGCAGTGCCCACTTGCTGTGTGCCATTCATGTTGATTTTACAGCACAGGACTTAGACCCCGCACTAAAAATCAACACAAAGAGGCTATTTTCAAGGGGTCTATGAAAATATTTCATAGAAGTTTTATGGAAATGGTAGACTTCAAAAGAGTCATGGAGATCTTTGAGGAAAATATTACAATTCCCAGGGCAAGGTTTTGGGTCTTGACTGCTTTTTTGGTTCTCTGTTTATGGCCAGGTATTTTACTGAGGGAGATTGATGTCTGTTAATAAATTGTTGTACATTATTAGTGCATCATTCCAGGGCAGATTTAGTAAAGAGGAGGTCAAAGGAGGCTTGCTCCATTTCTTTGAGAAAGGTATGCAGTTAACTTGACAGGAGACTGACATCAGATGCCTAAATAAAATTAGTAGGAAGGAATTTATGTTTAGTACAAGTAGTAATATTCCCCAAACATGCACTGAGAAGGATGCTGTGCGGTGTCACTTTGGAGACTGTTTTTTGTAGCAGCTGACCCAACAGGAGGATCTGAAATAGGAGGAACCATGGGGGGTGACCTTGTATTCTTGAGACATTTTTACTTGCATCTGTGACTGGTGAGATGGGGGGATACAAACATATTGGTTGTGCTTACTAGTGGCAAGATCAGGTTAGTGAAAGGTATTTTGAAGAAATACTTTTCTCTTTGGGGATAATGATATTGTCAAGTTGAGAGCCAGAGGTTTTTATTTTTGTTCAAATATCTTTATCACTTTAGTTAAAAAGAAATACATTCGCAATACATAAAAAACTGAAGCAAATATATAATAATGAAGAATTAGAAAGGACTACATAACAAAGAACATCTGGATTGGGATAAAAAGTTTTCAAAGTTATCATATAAAAATGTAAGATAAATTTCATGACAGATTACAGGGATAACAAATTCATTAAATATTAAGTATACATCCCAGGAAGATGGGACAGATGTAACATCTGCATATATCCCAGCAAAGTGATTTGTGAGTTCGTATTGCTTGGCAAATAGGAAACATCAGCAAGGAGAAAGAAGTGAAAGATAGGAAGAGAGAAAGAAGAGAAAAAGAGGAAAGGATACTAGAGGGAAGGAAGAAGGATGAGATGGTGGGATGGGACATCTGCTACACATGTATAAAATAGATTAAGAAACGGAATCAAAAGGATATTGAGCTACCAACTCCAGAGAAGAAAAATCCACCTAATTATCTAAAGAACGCCATACACTACTATCAATTGAAGGCGAGTAATGTTTATTTTCAACAAAAGTATGAGCTCCACGAAGATATGAAACCAACGCCCACCAGGTATGGTAAGAAAGGAGATGAAAAGATTTCCATTCTGTGAGTAAGACTGCAATGGACAAGAGCAAATTGAAGAGCTAGAGATTTATGATGTGGAAGGATGGCAGTGAAGGAATAATGAAGTGGATAGAGAAGTGCATTGAGGAGATGGACATTAAGGCTAAGGGACACTGACGCTAAATGATTTGCTATGTTTAAGGTGGAAGAGAGATGGTGTAGGGGATGAGGAGCGGTCATGGATATATTCCCAGTACATAGTGCATTTTTAAAATGAAATACAAATATTCTCATATTTTGACCAGAAGCATTAAATATGTTATGTAAGGCTCTCATTGAGAGCTTTCTATCGTTTACATAGGTTTCTAAATCTGATTATGGTTAAATGTCTGTTCAATGTACTGCTTTTTGCTTATTTGCATATTTCACCCTAATCATATTCTTCACTTAATTAACTACATAATTTCCACCCGCCTCTAGCAAGGCATACTTTTCCAGCATTTGAATCAGTATTTATCAGTATTTATTACACTGTAGTCCGGGTCACTGCTTTATAATGTACCATTTTATTTTTACTACCAAATTCCAATATTTCCTCTGTACAAATCTATCTACCAAAAAATCAAGTGGGGAATGGATCACTAGACCTACATAACCTGGGTTAGCAATGTTTTGTTCAGTGTCCTAATAAAAAACCCTCATTTACGTGTAGAGGATGGTACTAGCGGTATATCTTGTTTCTCTGCCCTTCTCTTAGTCACGTGACAGCATCATCATGGGGTTAGTTCTCGTGCTTCCTCCTCCCGGAGGTGTACCCCTGGTTAGTGCAGTAGTGATCAGTGATACCAGGGTCATGAGTTGAAGTGAAAGTGACTTTAAAAATACTCGTACAGCCAGGGATTAGTTTAATAGGTCTGGATTCAAAATATTAATTAAAAAGTAGACATAGTGCGTACTGAGATGTGGTTATGGATCTCCCGTACTTTAAATGTCCTTTAAAAAGGTTGACATGTTTCAGCCCTTATGATGCCTCTGTGGGTCAAATGGGCTTTCTTCAGGACCTCGGGTGACAATAGTGATGTGAGACTGTGGGTGTCTCTGTTAGTGTAAATCCCAAAATATTTATTGAGGAAGTGTGGAGAAAGAGATATATTAAACTGTTTCCGTCAAGGTCCAGTGGTATGCCTGGCTTTCACCTTGGGGATGCCCTGTAAGGGCTATCTCACAGGGAAATCCAGGACGGGTTCCCAAGGCAAGCGCTTAGAGACCCCTGGGTGATAAGCGCTATATAAATACAACATACAATACAATACAATACAATACCTGAAAATAGAAATAGGAAGGCAGGGGAGGGAGGGAGAGAGGAGCACAAGTAGAGAAGTGTTGATAATACAGCTTCCTCTCACTGCTGTCTACTATTCATGTTTCTAAAAAAAGAAACAACCAAATGGCAATTCTTCAACACTCAACCACCGTTTATACTTTGTGGCAAAATATCTTATAAGTTCTTTAATCAGAAGTAGTAAAGTTATCGATTAAGATTGTTTCTGTGTGTTAGTTACTCCACCCAAGTTTATTTTTATTGGCAAAATCTCTCTCTAGGTTCATTACCCAGCAGTAGTATAGTTGTATACTGAGAATGGAATCTCATCTGGTTTATGGCGTGAGACTCGTGTTTCTTAATATGTCAAAAATAGATGTGCACAGCCTGTCTAAGTAATCCAGGGTTGGTGTGTTGATTCCCCTTTGTGGAATAACTGATGGTGTCCAGTTAGCATTTGAAAATTAGAACAACTGTTTTACTATATCTAGAGGCATTCTTACATTTCGTAGTGTCTAAGCCAGCGTATTTCATGTCAATACGAAGGTAACTGTAAGTTGCACTCTACGTATGTAATATGCTTCATTGTTTTTATTCACATGGTACGATTCTCAAGTGCGAGCAAGTTGTACATGCGTCAGTTAAAAAATACCTGGTTGGTAACTATAATGTTGCCTCTTTGCCTCACACACAGTACTAGGAGCCACAGTGTATTTGGAACACGTTTATTCCATAGGTAACAACAATAGCGTAAGCATAGAGCGCCGAGCGTCTGTAGCGGTTGAGCTCCGGTCGCCAACTGCCGACCTTGGGTTTCGCGCTCTCCCTTTCGGCTTCCTGCGCATGCGCGCCAGTTCCGCTCTCGTCTACGGCGTGACGCGTCATCGCGTTCACGCTCGTAGACTAGAGCGCAACACCACATATCTCCCCCCTTTAACAACAACAAGGATAACAATTCTAGTCCAAGTTCTAATGTCCACTCATTTCAAAGTCTCTATATCTTGAGGGCAAAGTGACTGCTCTGCCCCTGCGGGTGCACCTTACCGGTATGCTCTCTTCCGCCTCTCTCTCTCCACTTAACCTCTCACCGTCTCTCTGATCCTCTCTCTGTCCCTCATCGGCAGGGGTATAGTCCATGTTAGTTGACTCTGTGGATGGAGTTTCCCTTTCTCCACCTTCTCCTTCTCCTTCCGATGGTTCACTCGAGTTTTGCCCATTTGGAGTCATTACTTCTTCGGACCCCACGGGTATCTCTTCCTCCTCTGTCTTGGGCCACGTTACAATCTTGTTGACTCTAGCCATGCGGTCTTGGGACCACACCTTGCCGTCGCTGAGGAGAGCTGCCCTGCCTCGCACTTCTTTGACTTGTAAGGGTTGGCTATACTTGCTTTCTCCTTTCTTTTGTAGGGTGGGAAGCTTGACCCTGACCCATTCTCCTTCTTCCAGCTCTGTTTCCTTAGTGTTGCGTCGTTTGTCGTAATGGGCTGCATATATCCTCTGGGCCTTCTCAAGGTTGTGCTGGACCACCGCCGGGGACCATTTGCTGGTTATGGTTTTTTCCCTCCACACTACGTTGTCCCTGGTGAACGGGAGTCGGCCTCTCAACACTTGGAAGGGGCTGTACCCCACCACCGTGGGGGTGATCCTGTAAGCCCATAGCATGCTCAGTACTTCGGTCTCCCAGTCTTTTCCTTGCGAGATGGCTGCTTGTATGGAGCCCATTAGCACGCGGTTGAACCGCTCCACTTGGCCGTTACATGCTGGGTGGTAGATAGCTGTGTGTTTCGACTCAATCCCATTTCTCTTCATGAATCGCGTCCACTTGTCCGAGACGAATTGCGGTCCGTTATCACTGAGTATCGTTTTGGGTATTCCTTCTCTTAAGAACAAAGACGTCAAGAACTTCAGCACTGTTTCCGTGTCCATAGATTCTTGTATATCGACTTCAGGCCATTTAGAATACTTGTCTATGACTACACACAGGAATTTGTTTACTCCTCTGCAATCAAGTACGGGTCCAAGTATGTCAATTGCCAAGTTTTCCCAGGGGTTTTGTGGGTTCTCGAACTTTCCCAAGGCAGGTCTGAGAGGTCGTAGTATTTTGTCCGCTCCTTGGCACTGTTCGCATTCTCTCACTTGCCTTTCTATTTGGGCATCCATGCCAGGCCACCAATACATTAGCTTTACTCGCGCCTTGGTCTTTACGATGCCCAGATGTCCTTCATGTAGTTGTTTCAATAACTTAGGTATCAGGACTTCCGGTGGTACTACCCTTTCTCCTCTGTATAGAAAGACCCCTGAATCGCTCAGGGACAGTTCCTCTCTCATTTCGTAGAACTTCCGTACTCCCTCGGTGAGCTTCCTTTTGTCCGGCCATCCTGAAGTGAGGTGTCGTTTTATCTCTGATTTCTCCGCATCTTGTTCGTAGGCAGCCGCCCATTCTTGTCGGCTAATAGTCATTTCATTGTCTTCCATGCTTGCTACCATCTCCTCTTTGTCCGGAGCAGTCTCAGGCGCTTCCTCCATTGCTGATGCTCTGCTGAGGTAATCGGCCACCCTGTTTTGAGTTCCTGGCAGATATTCGACATCATATGTGTAGTCCAGTAGCTTTAGTGTCATTTTCGCTATGCGTGGGGTCGCAGTGTCGTGGCCCGAAGACGTCAGGACTTTGACCAGGGGCTTGTGATCCGTTTGGAGCTTGAACCTGGTCCCCCAGATGAACTGTCGAAACTTGCCCATAGCCCATGTGACCGCCAGCATCTCTTTTTCAATGACGCTGTATCTTTGTTCCGTCGGGGAGAGAGCACGTGAAGCGAAACTGATGGTTTCTATGGATCCATTCTCCCTCTCCTGTGCCAACACTGCCCCTAAGCCTTTGTCGCTTGCGTCCGTCGTCAAGATGGTGTTGCCTGAGGGGACATACCCTTGCAAGGGAACGGCTTGGCTGATGCAGTTCTTTACTGTTTCAAATTCGTTTTGCGCTTCCTTGTCCCATTCAAATTTCGTTTTGTCTCTGATGAGTTGTCGCATTCTGTACGTTTTGGTGGCAAAGTGTCTCACAAACTTACTATAATACTCGGCCATTCCAAGGAATGACCGTACTTCTTCCTTGGTACTCGGGGCTTTGGCATCCTTGATAGCTCTTACATTCTGTTCCTTCGGAGAAATACCATGTGTACCGATCTCGTGTCCCAAGTACGTGACTGAGGGCATCCCTATTTTGCATTTGCTCCACTCTGCCGTTAGGCCTTTGTTTTGTAACACTTCGAGGACCCTGGTTAGTTTGCTGTCATGATCCCCTCTGGTGGAGCCCATTATCAGTATGTCATCCTGGAAATACTGCACTCCTGAGATGTCCTTGAACAACCGATGCATCAACTTTTGAAACACAGCCGCTGCTGACGCTAGACCAAAGGGCATACGGCGGAATTGATAACACCCAAAGGGTGTGATGAAGGAGGTGTACTTTCTACTCGTCGGATGCAGCTCGATTTGGTGGTACGCTGACGTGAGATCTATGGTAGAGAAATGGCTGATACCTTTGGTTCTTGCAAGCATCTCCTCAATTCTGGGCAGGGGAAACTTCTCAACGATGAGGCATTTGTTGAGTTCGCGGAGGTCCACGCAGAGACGAACTTTCCCATTAGGTTTCTTGGCCACAACTAGGGGGGACAACCACTCCGAGCTGTCCACTGGTTCTATGATGCCTTGTTTCTCCAGTCTCTGAAGTTCCTGTTGCACGGCTTCGCTGGTGGATATGGGGATGTTCCTGACTTTGTGCGTCACTGGTATTGCCCCCTCCTTGAGTACCATCTTGTGAACAAATTTGTCCAGTTTTCCCACTGTTCCCCCGAATACCTTGGGGTAGGCGGATTTCCAATCTTCTCCTTTGGTGATGGGCCACTCGTCCGTTAAGAGTATTTGTTCTTTTCCCCCTGGGTTTAGTACAATTCCTAGATCCCCTGCATCTCTCCATCCGAGTACCGAAGGACCCTTCTCCGCCACGTACAATGTGCAGGTGGCTGTTATCCCTCTGAACTCGAACTTGAAGTCTCGACAGCCCACCAAAGGAATGGCGTTCTCGGTGTATGAGATGGGCCGGATGTCCGGTGGTCGTAGATCAGGCCCTACCACTGGTGCGAAATCTTCATTCCATATGGATCTTTGCACTATTGTCCAGGGGGAACCTGAGTCGACTGCCACATGTACCTTCACTCCCCCAATGAGCATGTCCGTGCGAGGCTTATCCCTGCGTTTACCTGCCACTTCCAATACTTGATCCTCTAGTGCTTCTATGTAGTTCCTAAAGTACTCCCTCCAATCCTCCCATTTCATCTGGGGTTCCCCTGGTCTGGGTAGGAATGGGATGGGGGCCATCAGGGCTGAAGCTTGGTTTGCCATCTTGGCCTCGCCTCTGGGAGCTTCTGCTTGGGCTCTGGGGTTGTTGGGCACACTGGATGCTCCTGTTCTCTCTGCGGTGTCTCCTTGACTTCTGGGACTCCCTGGAGTGTTATCCCTTATAGCTTGCGTGGGGTTGGTGGATTGTACCCCCTCCTCTGGCTTTGGGATGGTGCTTTTGGTTGCCAGGGTGCTAGGTCATAGGCTCCTTGTCCCTGGGACAGCACTGACCTGAGCTTAGCTGTAGCTTGTCTCCTGGCAAGTGGTGCTGTTGCGCTGCTGCCACGCTCTATGCTTGTGCTTTTAGCTGCTTGCTGTTCTGTCCTTCTGGCTTGTGGAGGTGCTGGTGAAGGATCAATGCCCAGTTCGACTGTGCCTGGATGGTGTTCGTGTCCCAGCCTCGTCGCCAATATAATGTTGCCTCTTTGCCTCACACACAGTACTAGGAGCCACAGTGTATTTGGAACACGTTTATTCCATAGGTAACAACAATAGCGTAAGCATAGAGCGCCGAGCGTCTGTAGCGGTTGAGCTCCGGTCGCCAACTGCCGACCTTGGGTTTCGCGCTCTCCCTTTCGGCTTCCTGCGCATGCGCGCCAGTTCCGCTCTCGTCTACGGCGTGACGCGTCATCGCGTTCACGCTCGTAGACTAGAGCGCAACACCACAGTAACGTTACTCACATTTAAATAAAAGACAAACGTGTAGGTAAGATGGGTGTCTAAATGTGGCATGTTTCTTTAGTGAAAGTAGAGGTGGGGCGTTAGTCTAGTGAGTGTGCAAGAGGCCTTCATATAATTACACAGACATACCTTGTGAAGTTTTCATTGTTACTTCACCGAGCTGCCAAGGAGTCCTTGTCCTACTAAATGAAGGACATTGCTACGGTTAAATACGACATGCAAAGGAGTATGTTACGGTTTAAGTAGAATCGGTTCCGTCTGGTGGCTTCTACCTTTGGCTCTGCTTTTACACGGCTTGTGCTGACTCTTCCACTTTAAGCCCGGGTGATTACACTGTTTCTGGATTGATGTTTAAATGAATGCAGGCGTCAGAAAGACAGAAGAGAGACTATGTGTGAACGTATCGTGTGGTGTTCCCAAAACTCCTAATATTCAAAAGTCATCTCAATGAGGGTGAATTCATTATTTTTTTATAAAATTTAATTAAATTAAGGAACGAGTGCAGACAAAGTATACTCCAATGTGACCTCAGTGCAAATAAATTCAATCTGTTGTTTAAGGATTTATGTTATGCGGTCACAAAATAACAGTCTACATTCCTTATTAATTAATTGGATCTCATGTAGTATGCCCATCATTTATATTTTAGGTGTTTTTTTTTAATTATGCTAGGACTTATTGCTAAAAGTGATGGCGAGATAAGTTTCTGATGAAAGTGGCCAGCTTCATAGTCAGCAGTCCTCTGAATACTAGATGTTTAGGTTCTGCGGAGGAGTCCCATCGTTAAACCGGGTCAGGGTAGAATAGATTTAAAGGTAGGTCCTACTATTGTTAGTTCTTATTGTGTATAATTATTTGTTCCTTCACAGATAGGTATTTTCGAATTGGATAGAATCATTCAATGATTAAGGCTCAGCCAAGGGATATGATCATTCAATCCATGGTTGTCAGTCTTAAGTCTGTGCACCCATTTTGTTCCTTCTCGAAAAGGATTTTCTCTGCATTGTGAGTTTTTGTGGCGAGGGTTTCAAGAACTATCCACTACAATTCATCCACTGTGTGTTTTGCTTCAATGTAATGGTTGCTCATCTTTGTGGTATTCTTTTTACATTTTACGTTGCTTCTGTGTTCGCATATTCTCTGCTTTACTTTGCGACATGTCATCCCTATGTAGCGCATATCGCACAGACAGGTAATCATGTAAATAACATGTGTTGTGTTGCAATTTGTGTGTTTTTTTATGGTCCACTTGAATTCAGGTAGGAGTTGGATGACTTTAGTAATTTTGGTTAAATCACATACGGAACATAAACCGCATGGGTAGTGGCCCGTGATTGGGGGAATGTTCCATAGTCGGGATGCTTCTTCTCCACGTTTTTTAGGGGGAGGTCTGGTGCGGACCAACATGTCTCTAAGGTTACAAGTTCTTTTGTTTGCGAATCTTGGTCTTGGCCAGTTTATGGAGGCGGAAGTCAGAATTCTCCAATTCTTGTTGACTATCTTTTTCACATTGTTGGAAGCTATGTTATAGGTTGTGACGCAGGTCAATAAGTCTTTCTCTGGTTGTTTTGGTGTGGTCTCTAAGAGCCTGTCTCTGTGTTGATTCCTTGCCCTCTTCTTGCATTTGTTAATAATCCTCTGTGGGTAGTTTCTGGTTTTTAGTTTGTCACAGAGATTATCTGCTTGTTTTTTGTATTCTTGGGTCTTGCTGCAGTTACGTCTCAGTCGTAAAAATTGACTATAAGGGAGATTTTCTCTTAGAGGCCTAGGATGGAAGCTTTGGAAAGAGAGCAGACTTTTCTGCGCCGTGGGTTTGAAGAAAGATTTTGTTTGCAAAGTGTTGTTTTCTGCATATATCGTTATGTCCAGAAAGACAAGTTTCCTTTTATCTGCAATGTATGTGAACTTTAGCCATTCCTCTCTGGTGTTAACCCATCTATGGAACTCTATTAGACTTTCCATATCACCCTCCCATATGAGGATGATATCGTCTATGTAGCTCTTACAGAATAATATCCTGTGATGGTAAGGATTGGTGATGTTCTGTTTGTGCGTTTCTTCAAAGTCGCTCACGTATAGGCCGGCCACACTTGGGGCAAATGTGCTGCACATGGACGTTCCGTGGCATTGTTGGTATAAGGTGTTGTCATAAGCAAAATAGTTTACTGTTAATGCTAACCTGCAGCATTCCAAAATGAAATGTCTCTGGGTTTTGTAATTCCAGTGTGTACTGAATAGTAGTGTTTCTAAAGTGTCTAGGGTCTTCTGTTGGGGAAGGCCAGTGTAGATGCTTTCTACATCTAGCCCCACGAGTATCATGCTCTCTTCCTAGTAACTTTGGTCTTTCAATAGATTTAGGAGGTCTCTAGTGTCCTTAAGATACATTGGTGTTTTCTCTATCATCGGTGTAAGGTACTGGTCGGCAAATTGAGAGAGGGGTTGTAGGACTGAACCTACCCCCGAGACAATTGGTCTACCTGTGGGCGGTTTTCGTTCCTTATGCACCTTCGGGAGCGATGTTACCCATCATGAACATTTCTAAAGCAGAACAACAGCCCTTAATGAATTACGAAATGAGGGGGAAATCATAATCAAGCCTGTAGATAAAGGCAGAGGAATCATCCTACTAAGTAGGGAAGGATATGATCTACAATACACTGAATTACTTACAGATCAAAAATTCTATAAGAGAATAACTACAGATCCAACACAAAAACTACAAAGGACCATCGCACTTATGGTTGAAGAAGCGGAAGTGAACAACTGATGATGCTGTCACGTGACTATGAGAAGGGCGGAGAAACAAGATATACCGCTAGTTCCATCCTCTACACGTGAATGAGGGTTTTTTATTTGGGACACTTAACAAAACATTGCTAACCCAGGTTATGCAGGACTAGTGATCCATTCTCCACTTGATTTATTGATATAGACTAAGGAAGCTGAATGGATCGCAGCTTCTTCTTTCTCCCCCCCCCTTTTTGATTATTTCAAATCTATCTACCACCTCCTCTGTTTTCAATATTCACTCCCTGCAGTCACTAATTGTTGATTTCAGGATTCTCCTAACACAAAACAACTCTTTAGTCAGATGTTTTCTCAAACTCCATAACTGGAATAATTAACTCAAAAACATCTTAAAACCACATGCTAACCATCTCCACACCTCATGTTTCAAACTTATCTTCCCATTTTGGACAAAACCAACATTCAGAATAATAGATAGGTAACTGGGGATTACTGGGATGTTTTTCACCGAAGGGCTCTGAGTGACATTAAGTAGACAATGAAAGTGAAGCTTGAGTTATTTATGATGGGTACTTAGAACTCCTTGGTAATTCATTTTTTACCCATCCTCAATTTTTTGTTATATATGGCCCCCAAAATCATCTGTTTCTGCTTTCAACTGCTGTGCAGGGGCAAAGTAGTAATACATACATGACCCAAATGTGAAAAAGTGCTACCTTTCACACTTTACAAGCTCTCTTTGAGAGCACATACATTATATATTGTTCCTACTGTTCCAGATATACAAATATATTTGCTCATGTCAAAGTAGGAGTAAGTGTGCTTTGAATATTAAAGGTAAGGGGAGACATATTAAGTAGGAGTTCGGGGTTAGGATTTCTCGCCTTGGAAAAATAGTTTCCCCATAAAAAAAACAACCATTTAAAAAATGCAAATGCACTTTGAATCTTATTATCCAATGCAGGACTCAACATCTGTTAGAAAATCTGCATATGCTTATGCTTTGTGTAAATTTCCGAGAACATTCCTGGGATTCTTCGGGAATCATATTAATAAAATAAAAGTAATAAAACCTTGGGATGACTGTGGCTTATCATCAGTATATAGCTGAATGATGATGATTGAAGTCGGAAACTTTGTCCGAACTTAGGCGTAGTCCTACGGGAGCTAATTTCAGGCTTCTCAAATGACCTTTGTGAGTTGGATCGTATAAGAATGGAAGAGATTAGTGCAAGATGCGTGAGCTTGTGTGACACTTCAAAAGAGGAACAGTAATTTCACGTCATACGATTTGAAAAAAAGCGGAAAGGGCATTCACTTTTATGTACCTTTTTGAACCAAACAAGCTTACTGCCATCCAATATACTTAGTATCTGTCTAGGGTGAATTTTTCTACAGTACACTATCCATTTTAGGTAAGTATTTGGCTTAAGCTTTTGTGCAATATTCTTTTTGTAGTGTTGACCTAACGTTCTGTAACTATGAGCAATTGCTTTGTCAACCAATAAACAGTTATCCCAGATAAGACAAAGGCTACAGCGCCATTTACTAGTGAGAACAGATTTTTTATATTTTATTTATTTATTTTAAAAGTTTTTAATAGCACTAACTTGACCCATGGGTATCAGAGCGCTTTACATACACAAAGGAAAAGAAGCAAATTTGCATTGCATCGCAGGCTTAGAAGTAGCATATAGATATAAGCAAAAACATAATACTTGTGAATACAGTGGGCCTCATTTACGAAAAGTGACGCATCGCTGTGTGAAAACAGCGATGCGTCACTTTTCGCTGCACTCTTTTTGCGATACCAATGATGCGTCATATTTACTGTATGACGCATCATGACGCAAGGAGTTACAGATACGTCAGTATTTCTGGCGTATCTGTATGGCGCAAAAGTGACACATTGCTGGAGTGTGTCACAAAAGTGACGCAAATCCAGCAATGTGTCCTTTCACATGGGGCAAGCCCCTTGTGAACGCGCCTGCGTCAGTCTGACACCTGCTGTGAGGCAGGCGTAAGAAGTTGATGCATTTGTGTCCTAGAAGTGGCGCAGTGAAATCTTATAGATTTCACAGCGTCACTTCTATGACCCTTTCTTGCATCAGAACGCCCCCCCCCTGCATACATTATACCTGGCCTAGGTATAATGTAGCGCAGGGGTTTACAAAGTGACGCATCTACCTAGTTGCATCACTTTGTAAATATGGTGCAACAAGGCACATTTTTTACTGTTGGTGCTTCACAAAAAGTGACGCACCAACGGCGTAAAAGTGACGCACAGCTTCATAAATGAGGCCCACTGAAGGGGAGAAAAACGGGGAGATGTGACATCACATACCACGAGACCCACCCAATGGTATCTTAGGGAGGGATATTACATGACTTTCGACTTCAATACACTCTGTTCAAACAACCTCCGTAAAACAGCTGAGGCTGTGCCATCTCAATAAACAGGGATTGGCAACAGACACATTCAGATACACAAATACATGCTTAAGGCCTAAGTGCCTTTTCAGTGCCAGTTGTGGGTTGATAAATTACACGAGTAGCATTGCTTCAGGAAACAAACATGTTATGAAATAGGATATAACAGGGACCCTTTTCTATTTTTAAAGTCTTCATTTTGTTTTGGTTTCCAAGAACTTAGCGTGTGGTAGCGACATATTGAGCAGCCCCGCATGTCTGCCAACTAACAGTAATGTAGTCTATTTGCTTTCACTCATCAACAATTAGCAGAAAAATCAGTGGTTTGGAAATCATTGTCTACGGTCTGCTCACCCACGGCTACCTATGTTTGCCAATAGCAACTTTCAGCTGTATGTTGCTATCCTAGTGCATTATTTACCTTGTTAATTTCTGAGGGAGGCGTTTTAATTGCTTTAAATTACTGCTGGAAAAACTAAATCAATCAGGCTGATTTACAAGCCTGCGCCCACCCGCTGCGAGCATGCAATCAGCAGCCGCCGCGCGATCTATTATTGATGAACTTTGCAGGACCCCCTAATTAACTACAAACATATATCCCCAGCATTGTGCTGGTAAAATAAGGTAACAGAAGCAATCGGCTGAAATGCCAGTGCTCTATATTTTGCATTAAGGGGTATAAAGACCTGCCGCTCCTGGAACGATCATTCATACCTCATTACGTAGAGATTTTTGGCTCTGGCAGTAGTGACAGGCAGTGCTTTAGACTTAATGGTTGCACATACCCCATGCTGTGGTGGTAAGGCATTTACTCCTCAGCATGCTTTATATGCAATTTATAAACACAAGTGCATCATGAGTAATAATGGATTCCTTTTGTAGTGAGGCTGCATGGCAGATGACTCGAATGTTACAATTAAGTGATTTACATGTTTCCTCAAAATCTGCTGTGGATAGGAAACAAAGAGCTTCCATGGCGTATGTACAACTGTGTACATGCCACGATGGCAAATTCTGCAAGTCTTCTGTGGCACCTTCAGCCAGGGCTCATATTATAGTCAACAGGACTTTGAATGCTTGGGTGTTTAAGCTATAAAAGCAAAATAAAACGTCCTAGATTGCCATTCTATGGGTGCTAAAGACATTGGGCCTAGTTACGAAACTTGCGTTCTGAGGACCGCCAAACTCGCAGGGAGCTGGGGTGGCAGTCCAGCTTATTTGCATGCGAACGCATGCAGCGGGGCACAACATATGCCCCCCCCCACCCCCCCTCTGTGTGCATGTATCCCAGTTCCTTCATGGCATAGTCTTTACAGTCAATGCCCTGCAGAATCTTTTTGGGGCGTTCCCATTGCCGTGCCCATTTTTTGATGCACCACCAAAAAAGCCCGTCATACTCGAGGAAACTCATAATCGGGCGAGCAGTGGGCACATGGGTTTGGTGGTACAGGAGCGGGCCGCCAGCATGGTGGTCTGCCCCCACACCTGCAAACTTGTATTCAGGCCCAATATTAAAAGGAAAACTGATTGAAGATTTTACACATGACTTGTAGACACCTAGGAGTAATGAAATACACAAAATTGTATTTTTTATATTTATGCTAATTGGGGATGGTTTAGAAAGAGTCAGCTCAAATTCAGTACATCAATTATTCTCAAAATACTTGTAGCAGAGTTCAACAGATACTGAGGCTTAGTTACAAGTTCAGTGTGCATGCACATGAGCCAGCGGTGCCCGCAGTTTGCTTATGGACTTTATTATGGCGCTGTATTCATATCTGGCATGAGAACAAGTCCCTCAAGTTTATTTTGCAAATTTAGCAGTGACAAAATCAATATTTCTGTATTTTTAGAAATAAGTATGTAATGGTTTAATTTCAACCCGAGGAATGGTGGCTGATGTCTCTATCCTACATTGTCACACAGGTGTAATGATAATGAACGAGGCAACATGTTATTATAGTGCAATTTCATCAGTTGGTTATTTCTTCACACCAGCGATCCTAGTTGTGACACTGCAACATTTGTATGCAGGTTTGGTAAATTTGAGAATCTTACCATACTCTGAGACAGTGGGTTAAATAATTTTGAAAGGATTGACTTGTGCAATCTAATGAAACACAATCTTGATAATTTACAATATTGTTCATTTAGAAGACTCTGTTAACATCTAGTAGCTATGACACAAGTAGTAAGCTTTTCCCTAGAGACAACTGGGATAGGTTTAATCAGTCGAGATTGCCTCGCGGTGATTTGGTGTTGCGTCTCTCTACATGACTTTACAGGTTAAGCAGATAGAGATAGTCAGCCTTCTCCCTTCACTGGTCGACACTTATCCAAAAAGAATAAACAAAACATTTTTAATGAACCTTTGGTGATACAACTATCCAGCCCTCTTTTCCTCTCTCTGGTTTACACTTATCCAGTAAGGGAATACCAAGAAATCTCTAAACCCTTATGAAGTCCCTTATCGGGACAAACACATTGGCTGGGCGACTGTTTGATGTTGTGAAGAATAAATGAGTATATCATATCATGGCTTCCACGATATATTGGATCCATAACGAGAATGTATGTGTTTGAACAATCTGGATTAGCATTGGATTAAGTGAACTCTCAGCAAAAACATTGGACTTCCTATGCTCTCCCTTTTATATGTAGTTGTTCAATCTGTGCCCAAACCAATTTAGAAAATTAAAAATAAATGCTATATGCAAATGTACAATAAATGGTTTGAAACATATTATGGAAACCAGAGATATGGATTTTTAAAGTTTTGAGGCATGAAACACCAAGAAATATCTAATCAAAAATATAGGATTTATGGTCAATTCAGGATACCCACAATAGAGGAGGATTGAGGTAAACCGTCGAGGAACCCTCAAAGACTTCCATCAAGCTCAGATGGAAATCTTTGGACTAATCATGCCAGAAATAGAGGTGGGGCCCCAGGGGAGGGGAAAGTGATCTCAACAGTCTCTACTGTTGTTTGTACTTGAAAGGAGTTTTGATGGGAGCTGTTAATAGGGGCAGAAGTCTGCAAAACTAGACTCACCACCTTTTACAGGTGTGGGCCGCTGGGAGCGGAGTGGCAGGTGCCCTAGGGACCTACATTTAACTAGATGGATGATGATAATGCATACTTCTTTCTGTTTGCCACCCCTGCATCCATCACCATACTTTTTACTGTTTCCCATCCTCTCAATCCTAATTTCAAACATTTGGAGAGTTTCTTTAGAAGTTTTGCAAGTTTTGCACTGGCATGTTTTGCAGGGTCAACTCACGGTTGCCCACAGTGCAGGTAGGAACCTCGTATTAGACATCAAAAAGTAACGTGAAGCACAGTTTACAGGTTGGCTCAAGCTTCCATTGTATTGTGGGGTGGGGGTGAGTTTATCCTGTGAGAAGATACACAGATGACCTGAGAAGTACCCCCAAACGTACACATGTCAATTAATTGATGCTGTAAGGGCAAGCTAGGTGATCAACCATGACTCTAAGGAACTGTTGGGTATGAGATCCTGAGCCATATTTAATTTTGTGTTGTTTTGCATGAAATGAACAGAGCAGAAATGCTCCATATTTACAATGATATGTAGCATTTCTATCTGTCCTTGCACTGGTGCACTGTATGCATCTTAGTAAATAAATAAAATGCCAGCATTTGTAAAGTGCACAGCTACCTCCGGAGAGGTGTCCCGGCGCTGCGGGCTGTCGGGAAGATTAAGCAAGCAATTGCCCAAAGTCACATGGTGCTGGGCTAACCTGCAGCCGGAGCCGGGGATCCATCCGTGAGCCCTGTGGTCCGGAGTCAGGCACCCTGGCCCCTGTGCCACACCACTTCTAGTGCCAACACAGGTACCCTTTCACCATAGTGCAAGGGGCCCTGCATTACAGGCACAAATGTTTATGCCAGGAAGGGTTAACATCCTGCACAAAAACAATCAGAGGCATATTGCTCCTTCTATATGTGCTGCAGAAACCACCACACATAGAAAGAGAGGTAACAAGGAGATATAAAGATATTCTTCCTTGTTGTGTCTCTGTCGGGTAGGTGCACTATTCTTGTACAAACCTAGGTTTACAAGTCTTTGTGCATATGGGTTTTTATCAATATACATATGTGGATGCACAGAAATGCCCATGCTCTACCCATGTGATGCCTACCTGATGCAAAGTAATGCAAGGCAGTGTTAAATGCTATGTTGATTTACTTTGCATTTATTAAACCACGCAAAGCCATGCAAAGTTGTGGCTTCATCACAAAAGAACACAACCCCAAAGGCAGTGCTTAATTTCTACAAAAATAAGTGTCAGGGCCCTTCTCAGGAGGCTATTGCACACATACCCATCGCTACCAGCACTGCCAATGACAATACCAAAATAACTAATAACCATCACACTTCTACAAATATGACAATTTACACAATTTCAGACCACCCAAAGCAATGTGAATAGGGTGGGTGCAGGTACTTTTCATTTTTATTGTACAATGAATTATTAAACAACTGTTGTTGTGCTCATCTGAAAAATAAAGAGACATCGCCACCATGTGGTCGGCTGTCATAAGTTCTGGTGACTATGCAGTGCACGAAACCCCTGGCTCAAATTAATCCCTGCCCAACACAAAATTGTAGTAAATCTTGACTTTTTATTTAGTTTGCTCTCTTGAAATTGAATGTACATGATGTTGAAAATGTTTTCTGAATAGAAAGAATGTTTTATGTGTTGCAAAATAAATATGGCCTTAGAATTTTCATTCTCAAATCCAAAAAGACATGCTTCTCAGACTGATTCCTCAGGGGATCCAACAGGATGGAAGTGTTGTGCAAGAATGTGTTGGCTCTTTGACCTTCCTACTCCCTGACTTGTGTGGTAGACTACCTGTAGTTCTGGTGCAACAAGTTCAAAGGGGGAAAAAGTTAGATTTTGTAGCCACCAAGAGGATGAATTTATTGCTTCATTCCAGGTTGCAAGGACCCAGTCACACTTCATTAATTAGATTCTGGAGAGTACAAGCACCATCATAGGCCTGCGGCAATCCAGCCTATCCAAACATGCAGATCCCGCACTATATTTCGGAGCCGATTTAGATTGCACTAGGAAGGCCTCCGAATAAGATTCGGAATTGCTGAAACCTATCCGGAGCCCTTGTTGACGACTGAATCGTCAGCCGTTCCGAACGACCAAGAAGGATGCGAATATCTCATCTGTGTCAACCAAATCGTTTCTGAACCCGATCCTGTCAGAATGACTTGTTTGCAGCTGAATCGTACCGTGCACTGGAGCTTGCTTCTGAACGAGCGATTATGATGCACGATTCGGACAGCCGTATTGAATTGCTGTTGCCAAGATGAAACGGCTGTAGGAATCGAACTTCAGGGGGCTGTAACATGCCACCATTCACCCAGGGCCATCTGAATCAGTCCAGTGGGGGTACCCATGGATATCTGCTTTCCATGCATGCACAGTGTGGCAGGCGCCATGCGATGTCTGCCACTGGGTGCAGGCTTTTCCCCAACCTCCCCTTTTTGCTATGGCAGCCTGGGTACACGTACGGTATACAGGCCCCCATAGAGTTCAATGGGAGTCCGAGCGAACCAAGTCCGTCACTATACGGATGCATCGGAATCGGTCGCTCGAACTCCCACAACATGATTCACTTGGAAAGCCCTCCAGATCTGAGTCGTACAGTGGGCTTTCCTAGCGAGATCGTAATCGGCCCCTTAGAGTCTAGAAAGTGCCAGGTTAACACTAGCGGAGCCTCTACTGTCCCAGTATATTTTATTTCTATATTTATTTAATTTAGTTCTGTTTTTTATGCAAGAACCTGAAAAGTCCTCAAATGTGTTAAATAAAAATAGTTACCATGCAAGATCTACAATTCCAATTTGATATCATCATGCATCACAAGTTACTCTGTCCTATTGAACATGGTTCTATTCTAGCCGCATGTAGCAGGTAGATTTTTACCTTCTTGTGGAGTTTTACGAAATTTCCAATTCTGCCCTTTTTCACTTTGCAAATGTTTCAGTTTTTCAATCAATGCTGCCCTTAACATTATTTGTAAACTAGAGATTTGTAGAGAATACACTTCCAGGAAATCCTGTTAGTGTACATTTCTAGTGCACTTTTATAATATAGTCATAGGTTTATGTGCAAAACAAGCATGACACCATGAAACAAGCACTTGCTTGAGAGAACTCCTTGATACTGATGGCTTATGATTTTTGGTCTGTCTCTCTTGCACCCATGGCATTGATTCTGTGTTTGACTGAGTATCTATTAGTGTTTGTCCTAGTTCTTTGTTCGTTTCTTGTTTGACTTTTGCTAATGTTTTTTCATTTTTAAATGTCCCTGTATGCCAAGATTGAAAAGAATAGCTGCTCAGAAAGAGCAGGCAGGACATTGAATGGTTATGGTGGAAGAGGTAAGCTGCCTCATATACTATGTTGTCCATTTTATTATAAGGATACTGTTGTTACATCTTTTTGGAACTAAGGTATTACATGACCAAGAAGTCAACAAACACCAGATGGGATGTTTGAAGACAGTAAAAGAAAGTAGGGACTGTATGGACAGTAGATTGTATGGCTCTTTCATTATATATAAAAGGAAGACATTTGAAATATTGAGATAACGTTCAACAAATGTGTTCCAAATTCACAGTTCTGGTGAGACTAAAGGAGTGTATCTCCATCCCCTTTCTGTAAGTTATTGAGTGACCCTTATTGTTGGATCTGCACAAGTAAAATGGTTTTACAATTTCCACAATACTTTTTCTCCTCAAACCAGGATTTAATTTATGCAAACGTAGTAATGTAAGAGAAAAATACATGCACGAAATTACACATCATATGCTTTGCCAATTCGAGATTTCACTCCTGTATAAAAATGACACACTGACAAATAATAGTTAACTGGTAAAAGACTTTTGATTGCAACATTAATGAACATATAAATCTCTGTTTGAGAGAATCTGATACAATTAGAACCACTAATGTGTAATAACTGAAATATGGCATTAAAAATCAATAAATGTAATAGGAATCATGTAATACTTTCATATATAAAGATTATATTTCCATTTCTCTCTCTATGTTGAAACAGTGTTGTCTATTTTAATCAGAATTTGTACTGTTGCATTTGTCTGAATTACTACATGTAAACCTCTGGCACACTGAATTAAATAAATTATACTTTCCCCCTCACACCTGCCATAACCAATACACTAAAACCAATTTCTAATTAAAAACGTTGCAACAATTTATAGCCATGAGAAAAACTTTAAAGTTACACAAAAAAATCCACATAATCACACACACATGCCTCTTAGAAGTTGTCAAGATACCGTATGAGCAGGACTCTTTTACGTTCTGAACTGGCATGTGACCTGTGTTTTTCTGAGTAGCTCACAGTTTTATAGTTAGAGGGCCTGATTCAGAAAGGTAAACTTACACTTTTGTGTAAGTTTATGTTTGATTTGGAAGTCACACACTCCGATTTAATGGTACATTTATAACTACTGAGGCTCCACAGTCAGGGATAAGAACTCCGCACGATGCCCATATGCCATTACTTGTAAACTGGACCTCAGTAGGTAAAAAGTGATCACACTGTTGATTAGGGAGCCTTCGACATAAAAGGCCCTACATTTATGAGGTTGTTTCCAGCATATCATTGTGAAAGGCTCTGATTTATTGATTAGCATATTTTTAGATGCCATGAACTCCCGAAGGCTTCCATTAATTTCTGCAATCCATTGGGAGATCCTAGACATCAATATGGCATCATCTGCATATAAAACACCAGAATAAAATACTCAGAAATGAGTGGCACAAGGTCTTATCAAATTACACTGCTAGGGGCATAAACCTATCTTTATTTTCAATCATGTTATTTCCTACACAGAAAGAAGTGGAACAATAGTACACTTTCATTCTTGAGGGTCCACAAGGCATGTAAGGACTCCTGTACCTCAACCACATGTAAAGGGGTTGTTTGTCTCTGAGTTCCCAGTGTCAGTCCTACTATCACACAGTAACTGCAGTAAGGTGGGTAGGTGTACATGTGGGAACATTTTCCCTAGTGGTTAGTAAGGGGCCAGGAGTTACCAGCACTACAGGCTAAGGCCAGGCATAACTTGGCACCCCTGGGCACCATCTTCAGAACACTACTGGACGTATGAATGACAGATTGCCCTTTCACTTGAGATCTGTGAGGAGATGTGAAAGGCTGAAACTTTTACTGAGGACAAAGAAGAGGACTCCAAGGTTCAATTGGCCGATTTCCTATGAAGTGACAGGGAAACAACAATCTGCAACAAGCCCTTTTCATGCAGAGCCCTTTTGACAAGTTCCAACTGGACCTGCTCTGAACCTACTGGTGGCTTCTGCTGAACTTATTTTTGAGCCCCAAGTGCTGTTCCTGAGGTCCTGGGTCCTTTGGCAGTGTCAAAGTGTACTTCTCTTAACTTTGTACAAAACCTGGATTTAGAAGCTTTTTGGCTCCAAAAACCTCCAGAGGACTGGGACAAACCTCCCAAGTCAATCTGATGAAGGTGCCTTGCCGCTTGACCAAATATTTAGGTTGCCGCTACTTGGAGCTTTTCAACAGCGACAATTCAGTATCATTCGGATGTTGCAGAGAAGGCATCTGGCCTGGTGGAGCCCTGTTTGGATACAGTTTTCAGCCTTGATCCAATGGAGGAATCCATGCCCTAAAAATGTGACTATGGGACATGGGACTATGGGTTTAGATCTCAGCCGCTGGGTTACTCCATCACAATAGTGACACATATTCCATCCGCTGAAATATAAATCCCATTATGTCCTACGGGATTTTTGTTTTAGTGGACAGGATATCCGTCACTGTTTTGACAGAGCAATCCATCCGCCAAGTTCTAAATCAGGCCCTTAGTCTGAAGGTAGAAATTTTCACTGTATCCGTCCGGTGATGGTTTTCCATTGGGAACAATTTTAATCCCACTCGCCCTGAGCTTTCCTGCAAAAAGTCAATGGCTTAACCAAGACTTTGACAGTCTCCAGGGAGACTGACGACTCCCTGGACTCGTGAAGCCCATCTCGGCAACAGTCTTTGCCCTTGAGGATTTTTGAGTTTCAACCATGCAAGCCTAGTTGCTGTGTCCCACCCTCGCTCCATTGCAGTCATCCTTAAATCACGCCTAAGTCCCAGTCAAGTGCAAATAGATGACTCCATATATCGCTTAACCATTGATGGGACTATTTTATGTAAAACTTAAAAACTTCATACACCTGGTTCACCTTATTCGATTTTTTTTGTTTTTGTCTCATTTTGTTCATTAATGCTTTCTATATTTTTTTTAATTAGACTGGGAATTAAATTCTGGTTAACTTTTTAACTGTTGTGCTGCTTTAAATGCCTCACACATTTTTTTAAATTAACCCTGTCTGCTCTGTGTCATAGCTGAGAGGGTTTGACCACAGGTATAAATTACTGAAACATTTATCGGAGGTAACAAGAATAGTGACAATAATACTTGTGAGGGACTACCATCCACATCAAATAATAATCTTTCTCTCACAAACAGTTAGAGAATTAAGCACTGGTATTACTGCAATTCCTGTTCCTGGCTCTGCGACCAATCTCGCATGGGTGGCAAACCCCTAGTTGTGCATGGCAATTGGCTATGCACATTGGGAAGTTGGCCACAGGGCCTGACCTAAGGCCAGATGTTAAAATCAGCCCCCTCATGGGTGCCCAAACCACAGCAGTGCATAGCTTTTGGCCATGTGAGGCATGGAGTTAGCTGCAGGGCTTAGCCTATAGCAAAGCCCTGTGCCCAGTCCTCTATGGTTGGCCAATGCCCCCTTGCTTGCCAAGTTCCCACAATTGGACACCTCCCACAGACATCCACCCAACATTTTCCATTTTTTTCACTCCTCAGTACCTCAGGACTGTGAAATCTTCACTTTTTAACTTTTGCATGATCCAGGTTCCCTTGATGGACCAAACGGGAGGGATGGACTTGGCCCCACATGAGTCTGATGGGACTTCAGGGAAGGCCCTGCTGTGTCCAGCCCAAGTACCATGGGACCTGCAACACAACACGTTTTTATTACCACTCCACAAGGGCTGGGAGGTCAGAGTACCCATACCAAACTTAAACATGGGAACTACCAGAATACCCTGCTTCCATTTTTGCATAATTTATGCAACATTCAAAGTCTTAAAGGTGTTGTCGTGACTTACTGGGAGCTCCATTGTGTCTGGACAAAGCTATAACTCTATGAAGAGCTCTAAGTAAAGTCAAATACATGTTTCAGGGGATGCTTTTACTCTTTCCAGGTTGGCTTGAATGGTATTTCACTAATCCAAAAACTACAATACTGTATCTATAGTGGTAAAAAGCTTTTGCCATTGTTCAGGTCGGTGTCGAAGGCACACTGTGCTAATCCTATTCTTAAATACTTTGTTGTAAAAGTGGCAATATACTTTGTCACTTTCAAGCTCATGGCATTGTACTACAACTATGCTTGAAAACTCTGATAAAAAAACAGACATTTAATGTGAGCAGATTTAGAGTTTAAGTAGTGTTGTAGGGTGCTTTAATTCAAGGAGCTGCTCTCCACCTAAATTTGGGAACTACCCAGAGTTCCCTGCTACCTTGTGGCACTCTAAGCTTGAAAGGGTTTTACATTGTACATATATTCAATGAAAAACAAGGGGTAGAGGGATGTTTAGTTATGTAAATCTTCAGCAAGTGAAACCACCGAAGTTCACCCTTTATAGTTATTTCAAGGAATTATAATTTGAGCCCTAGGGCAACTAAAATTAATTCCCACACTATAAACAGTCTTGTCATCAGTGATGTCATTTCAGATGTTGCAGTAATGTTGTCAATGGTGTCATAGCACATGTCATGAGTGACATATTATGGGAGGTAATTAGCAGTGCATGGCAAAGGCATGAGAAATAGGTACTCTACAAGTTACTTGAGATAATTATAAACAGAGAATGTCATTGGTATGTTAATTTAAATGTCACCTAACTGTAACGTCCCTTAAACCTTTGGGGCTAGATGGAGGTAAATACTATTTACCGATATTTATATACCAAATTTTACCGTTTGGTTTTTGGTTCCCTGAGAGATGGTCATTAAGGGACCATCTCTCAGGGAAGCCAGGAAGGGTTTCGCAGCGGTCGAAGCGCCTTGGGACCCTCCGGGTAAGTAGTGCGCTATATAAATGCCTATACACTTACATACATACATTTACATTACAAGAATAAGTAAATAGTATGTAGGTAATTTTGGGGAAAATTTTACCGAATCAGTAACATTCGGTATTTATCGATTCGGTATTTACAGATTCGGTATTTACCGAATGGGTATTTCTTATTCATTCCTATGGGCCTGGAGGCCGCCGGCTCCCCCAAGTCCGGCCGGTGCAGGGAGCAACAGAGCCCCATAGTGCCCAGAGCTACCGTCTGTGAAACGACCCGGTCCCCAGGAGCAGGACCAGGTGAGTGAGAGACAGTGTTCCAGGCAGGAGCGCCCCTGAGCCGCCGGTGAGTGGGGCCGGGGTTCCTGTGCAAGGAGGGGGGCGTTGGGGCACATTGCTGGTGCCCGCCCCCCACGCCAGTAGTACTCGCCTCACTTTTGGGGGCACCCTTGCTCTTTAAAGGCCCGTGGGGGCCCAGGCACATCCCTAGAGCGGCCCCGGAAGGCAGCGGGCTGCTCCCCTTTCCAACCGAGCCCACGAGAGGCTCAGGTGAAATTTGGAATTTGGAGCCCTAAGGCTCCCAGGGGCTATTGCCTTCTCAAGTCCCCAGAGCAGGACTCCAACGAGCGTGGGGGCCATGTTGATGGTAGAGCGGCCCCGGCTGGCAGCGGGCCGCTCCCAGGATTTCCCGCAGTCTTTTCCTGAGCCCAGGAGAGGCTCCAACATGTGGGGCATATTTGTTTTAGAGCCTAAGAGGCTCAAGGGGGCATTTGTGTATCTAGAGTCCCCGGAGCGGGACTCCAACGAAGGCACAGCATTGTACAGAGCTCACAAGGCTCCGGGGGGGCATTTTCTTTCTCGAGCCTGCCAGGCTCACTCAGGTTTTTGGGCCCCATTGTTCCTTTAGAGCCCAGAGGAGGTCTCCAGCTGCCCAGCACTTAGTGGGCAGCTGCTAAGTGTAGGCCCTGGTGAATCTTCTTTGGCTGCCTGTGCAGCCTGCCCTGACATTACTGGACACAGGGCGTTTCAGTCCCGGAGAGGCCAGTTGGCCTGGGGATAGTTCTGGTGGTGTGCTCGTGCATGGGGTATATGTTTTTGGCCCTATGTGATATTTTTCGCAATTGTGAGTACCTGCCTAATGTCATTTCTGCATCATGTGTAATGTCTTTGTGCCTATACCTCTGAATGTATGTGATGCTTAGGAGGTTGCCTTTCCTAGTATAGTTATGCTAGTAAGCTCATGATTCTCTGCGTGATATTTTCCTAAGGTGTTTAGGGTTGCGTAGGTGGTACTTACCTTTCACCAGTGGTTACTGGTTGTGTGCTCTATTTCCTATTTTGTGCTACAGTTATTTTTATTCCTACAAAGTGCTAATTCTAACAAGGATTCTAGTTCTAAAAGTGCCTATTCCTGACAGTGGTCTATGTGGCCCTGTCCTGTACGTATATCCCCTGTAAATTCTGCCCGTGCCTGTTGGCACATTGTAAAGTGTGTGTTTTTAACTAATGTGTTTGCTATAATACAAAGGCTAATTTTATATATAACCTTGTTGGGAGTTTCCTTTGTGGTGGGCCTTGGGTGTTGTTGCTGGGTGCGTGCGCAAACACTTAACCTACATTGCATCCAGGATAAGACTTACTGCTTGCGTCACGTTACCTAGAGGGTGAGCAGGGGTTATCTTCGGCGTGTACCTCCCTTGCCCTGACTAGAGTGGTGGTTTCTGCCTGGCTTTGGCGCAAGCCTTAGCCAACCGGAAATCCCATTTCTAACAACCACCAACTTGTAGTTGGTGGTAAATAACGAATCCTTAACTGAGGAATGCCGTCACTTGAGTGCCCTCTACATTACGGATTCAGTAATTTACCAAATCGGTATGTTAGGAATTCGGTAATTTACCGATTCCTTAAGTTACTGATTCGGTAAAATACGGAATCCTACAAAAATGGCACCTACATCTCAAAAGCCAAATACCGGTCGGTAACGGCCGAAATTACTGAATTTCAGCCGTTACCGACCGGTATTGGGCGAACTACATCTAGCCCTCAGTGTTTTCAGTGAAATGCTAAGGTGGTTTTTTTTAATACCTAAATGTAATTGTTACTTTAGCCTTTGTTTTTTTAAGTTGATTTCAAACTTTTTTTATATGTAAGTTACTGTCAGCATATAAAATGCATGTCTTTTGGCTTTGCCAATTAACATTTGAAGAAAGTTAAGTAAAAGTAAAGTGTTAATAGTAAAAAACAAAGCATTTCAACTTTCTTTTTACACTCCGCAGGCCACATGATGCAGGCAGAAAGCCAAACACAAGTGACCACTGCATTCCTAGGGCCTTATTTATGAAGGTCTTGCGCCACTTTTGCGTCACTTTTAAAATGGGAAAAAGTGACTCACCAGTGGCGCAAGGCCTTCATAAATGAGGCCCCTAAGGTGAAGAACAAAACCTTCAGCTCCCACCCAGTGGTAGTTGTTCTGCTTTTGACCACTGGGAGCACAGAAGATTTACCTGAACGCACTCTTGTGGGAGGGAAAGGAGGTGTCCACGGGGATGGGTTCTCTGGGACACCATCACAGCACCAGCATCTTGGGATGGAGTCCCTGGGGCCATAGCATGGCTTGTGGGGGTGTGGTCTTTTTTCCAATAAAGTTCACATAGCCCTTTGTGATGGGGTCCCCATGGAGTCTCACACTCTCCTCCCTAATGAAGAAATAAGCTCTGGGCGAGGGGTCCTCGAGGCCTCATAGAGGCTCAGGAAGGGGGGACAGCACGCCCCTTCCTCTAATTTTAAAATTGGCCACACAGGATGGGGTCCTGGTGCCTCAAGAAATCTCCAGGAGGGGGCATCACACCTCCCCCCATTATGAAAGAGATTACTCTGCCCCTGGTCCCTGACCCACCAGGGTGAGTTTGTTTTTTTTTCAAATAAATTGGAGCCTGCACTTAAAAAAAAACATTTTCCCACTGATGCTCCTCTACCAGTGATATATATATATATATATTGTAGCAGTGAGGACTGTTTTGGCTTATCAATTTTTGAACAGGGATCTCCCCCGTCCCCGCATATTTGTTCACTTTGTGCTGCTTCAGTAGTGGAGACTATTTGACTTTGAATGCCTGTAGGGGTTTGCCTCTAACCTGTGTTATCAGCTCACACGGAGCCTCTGTCCGGAGTCAAGTGATGAAGCTGTGCTACATTTATTTGACATTATCTCACATGAGATCGGACTCCTTTTAGTGACACTGTGAGCGTTATTACAATTTACTAAGCAACGCCTTTGATGTCAATCTGAGCGCCATATGAAGTATCGGTTGCATTCATCAGTTTACATATTATTATGATGTGGCATTATTGGATTAGTAGTCCCTGCTGCTTTGAATGTATAGTTTTTAGGTTGACATAACATGCACTAAAGTGCATATTATGTGTATGCAACATTTCATATGCACTGTTTATGATTTTACAATGTAAATGTGAAGTGGCGTTTGTTTGTTTAATTCAGCTCAGTTCGTGATTGAGTGGTCCAATATTACACAGCAACGTTAATGAGGCTTCATTGAAAAAGTCCTGTGGTGTTCTCATGTTCTCTGTAAAAAAAGAGGAGTCTAATTAACTCTCCCATGTGTGACGTATTTAAGCAGCACAATTTATTCATTTTAGAAGTGCTACCTGAGGGGGTTTGCGCTATGTTTTTAAAAGGTTATGGCACAATAATAGCGAGTGTTGCAAACACAATGGAAGAAATGGTGATACATTTCTTGTGTGTTAAGCACATTTTTAATTGTATATATAATCTTCAGGGGATTGCTTATGCATTAAGCATTTATTAAGTTCATCTCAATGCACTATGCATTCTTAATACCATCTTTAGATAAAACAATTTGCACTATGTACATATGTATTGATTGTATTTCACTTTTAATGTATTTTTATGCTTTTTATGCATTTGATACTTCACATCATGTGACTAGTATTTCTTCTATGTTTGCAATTGGGACAGGCTATATATGTTTAAGAGAAATGACGCTCACCAGATTGAGAAAGGCTGCTGAGTCAACCGAAACATGTCTCTCCTGTTTGCTGGGTCGGAGGAGGCCCTATAAAATAAAAAAAAGCCCTAATCCAGCATCCCTTGTGTGCGTGCTCTCTTCCATGTGGAGTAGGAGTTGATATATATATATATATATATATATATATATATATATATATATATATATATATATATATATATATATATATATATATATATATATATATATATATATATATATATATATATATATATATATATATTCACTGAAAAAACCATAGGTTTCAGACATGTTATAGTTAGGAATTAGCATTTAAAAAACCTTTGAAATTCACTGAAAAACCATAGGTTTCAGACAAGTTTTAGTTAGGAATTAGTGTTTAAAAAACCTTAGAAATTCACAAAAAAAACATAGGTTTTAGGGGTGTTATAGTTAGCTGGACATTTCACTTCTACAAACCCATTGAAATTCCTCCGTTATAGTTAGTTGTACTAACTATAACTTGCGCGCCCGCAATCCACTGCTCATGATGTCACATATTACATCATTCATGACATGGTCAGTGACATCACTGATGACATCACTGATGCCATCTCAAATGACATCACTGATGACATTACTGATGACATCATCCAGTGAATGTGGTTTGGTTTGATATTTAAATATTTATTATATATATAGGAATCTGATTTGAAGAATGAGTGGAAGTATTAGTGTCTGTATGAAGAATTTACTAGTAGTGTGGTTGACTGTCTAAATAACTAATTTAACAGGTCTCACTAAATATATGGGATAGTGATTAAAGTGTGTGAATATTTATATCAATCTGTGTCTTGTTGTGTAAACTACTGCATACGTTGATTACTACCTATGTGAAACTCTATTTTAGTTTTTAATTAGTTAAGTGAGTATTTGTATAGGAGAGTGAATGTATGTGTAGTTGGGTGGAAGGTGTGTGATTGTCCAAAGATTTGTAAATATTTGATTTAGTAGGAATATGAGGTTATCACTGCATGTGGAAATAGTTGTTACAGTGAGTGAATATCTTTATGGGTGAGATAATGAGTAAATATATTTCTCAATGATACATATCCAACAAAATAGAAATATAAAAGGCAGTGTATGTGACAGTTCTTGTATTTAAATAAGTATATGTAAGACTCAGTGATTGTATATGTGACTGAATGGAAAACTGTATACTTGTAATAGTGATTTTATAACACACTAAGTATTACTTTCTATGTATATGAATAAATAAAGTAGTGTTGTAAAAGTGTGTAGGTGAGTAAATGTAAGTATGATCAATTGTTTGCATAAGTAAGAAGGATGGATGCATAACTGAATAGGATGTGTGATGCTGTGTAATGTTAATATTGGTATATCAGTGATGTCATTTGAGATGTCATCAGTGATGTCAAAACTGAAGTCTCTCACTATGTCATTAATGATGTAATATGCTGACAACATCAGCAGTGGATTGCGGGCGCGCAAGTTATAGTTAGTACACCTAACTATAACGGAGGAATTTCAATGGTTTTGTACGAGTGAAATGTCCAGCTAACTATAACACCCTTAAAACCTATGTTTTTTGTCAGTGATTTTCTAAGGTTTAATAAATGTTAATCCCTAACTATAACATGTCTGAAACCTATGATATTTTCAGTGAATTTAAAAGGTTTTTTAAATGCTAATTCCTAACTATACCATGTTTGAAACCTATGTTTTTTTCAGTGAATTTCAAAGGTTTTGTAAATGACAATTTTTAAATATATTTATTGTTATATATTTTTTTTTTATACTGATTAACTATATTTTTGTAACCTATTTATTTTTAGATATTTTATTTTTAAATTATATTATAATTATATTATACATTATGTTACAAAATATACTTTCTCAGAATAAATTACTTAGTTTAAATACTTTGCAAATAGGTAATAGACTTTTAAGTACTGTAGTTACAGTTGTTGCAATCGGCAACACAATTTCAAATACAATGCAACATTGAGCTCAATGGGAATTTCTAGTTAAATGCAATTAATTACTTTATGGATTACTTTTCTAACCACAGGACTAGATCCTAGATTCAGTCCTGGGACATCTCCTGTAAACAGTGGAGTAAAAGCGTTTTGGTTACAGTAGTGATTTTTAAGGAATATTATTTTTTTTAAGTTGACATTTAGAAACTTTTTCACATAGAATCACCAACGTTATCCTATCGGAGGAAATTCTCTTAGGAGGTAAGAAGTGCTATCGTTACATTTTCTTGCTCAGTGGTGGATCCTGGATCCAGTGTTTAAGTTATACAGGTGATTTATTTCCCCAACTTAAAATGTGCCACAGGGCGTTTTTGCACACATATCACCTCAGGCCCTGGCACTACCTTCATCACTGTGCAAACGCGCCCTGTGGCACGTTTTAAGTTGGGGGATTAAGTCCCCTTGAATCCTGAGGTCCTCTGGGGGCCAACTAGCCCACCAGGTACCTCCAGTAAGCGCCACAGATCTGCGCTGCAGAGAGGTGTAAAAAGGGGCGTGGCCTCAGAAAACCTCTCTCCAACGCAGCCCCCTGGCGCATACTGGAGGTTCCTGGTGCACTAGTTGGACCCCAGGTACCCCCAGTATTCAAGGGAAATTTGTACGTCATCTGCAATTGCGCTAGGGGGCGCATTTGCAGAGTGGTGCAAGGAGGGAGAGTGGCCTCCAGCGCGATCCAGTTTAAAAAAAATTGAAGAAGGGGGGCTGTGTGGCCCCCTTTCTTTTTCTAATTTATTGGCCCAGGGGACTAAATGCCCCAGGGCCTGTCCCCAATTTTTTTTAAAAAAAGTAGAAATAGGGAAGGGGGCCGCGTGGCCCCCCTCCGAGGCCATACTTTGCCCCAGGGACCCCATCCCCCGGGACCGGCCTTTAAAAAAAAAAAAGTGTTTTAATTTGAGGAGGGGCCGCGTGGCCCCCCTCCCAGGCCACTAATAGCCCTGGGGACTCCATCCCCCAGAGCTGGCCATCTCCGTTGGGGGCCGTGGGGGGTACCTAATCCCCCACAGTCCCAGCCGGCTCCCCGCTTCCTGCGGGAGCCGGCATTGCATTTCCACATGGGGTGCAGCTAACATGCTGCTCCCCCTGTGGAAAAACAATCTGCTTTGCTATTCGGAAGAGAGAGCAGGTTTCCTTTGGAAACACGACAGGCAGTAGGGTTCACAATTTAAAGCTAGTGTTGATTGCCAGGATGGTGTACAGCTCATGGATCCCCTTTTTTATTGCGCATTGCGAGGTGGACGTGACCATATCACCTGAGCCAGTGTGGAAGAACTGGGACATGTGGCGTCATCTTTATCCTATTTATATGTACCCA
Source organism: Lissotriton vulgaris (assembly GCF_964263255.1). NCBI lineage: Eukaryota > Metazoa > Chordata > Amphibia > Caudata > Salamandridae > Lissotriton > Lissotriton vulgaris. Next base: position 465,537 of record NW_028251987.1, on the reverse strand, counting down.
AAGTGGGCTGGGCTTGTGCACGCCAGGCTAGCGTAGGGGTGTGAATAATTATTCCAGGGACCGGGGCATTGTTCAGTTCCTGCCTGGCCAGGAAGTATACTTATGTGTGTTTATTTTGCAGTTTTGACGTCGCAGAATGCGCAAATTACATTAATGTAGCATGTGTCGGGAGGACGGCAATTATCGGTAATGAGATGCTGTTCGACAACATTGAATGGACAACATCACATGTCATTGTCAAGGTTGTGAATATGTGCAGACACGAATGTCAAAAGTGTGCGGTATTATTGAAAGTGTTAGCTATCGCTAAGCTTACACATTTGAATGTGCTGGGATGGAGGGAAGATCAGCAGTGAGGCTAAGCCATACACAGTGATAACGCTCATTACAGTGAATCACTGCATGTTAAAAATGAATCTGAAAGTCTCACATATACCACACTGCAATATTGGAATAGCCTGACAACAGAGCGTACAGCAAAATGAATCTACACATTACAGTTTACTGTTTGTCACATGTGATCTAGGATGTGCACTCTGCCCATGGCTGATGATACATCTTAGAGTCACCAATACCCAGGCCGAAAGGGAGCACAATAATGTGCACACACACACACCAGGGGCATCGTGTAACACACATTTGTTTTTTGATGTAACGTTTGAGATGCATGGCCATCTCATGTGGAAGGCTAATGTACAGACCATGAATATTGACCTAGATGATTGTTGCATGTTGTGCGTAGTATAAGATATGTGTATACAGGAATTTAGCAACAAGAAGCACAAAGTTCCCCAAAAGGCTGATAGGGTGGAGTGTAGAGGTGTATAGGGAAGACCAAGAGGGGGAGGAAAGAAGGGGGAATCCCCTCTTGGGAACTAGAACCCTCACACACCCAGCAAGCTAGGTGTCATGCTTCATCATATGGGTCCTGCTCCTCGTCAGACTGGCGCTGCAATGTCTGACGGGCACCCGCGAAGGGGCTCTTTAGCGGAGATCTTTTGTTCCAGCCATATGGTGCATGCGTGTGAGAGGGCAGAAAAAGTGTAGTCGTGAGGAGGTGATAGTGATTAAAAAAGGTTAGCCAGTCCACAAGCATTTTTATTAAATAAGAAAAATACATCTTTTCTTGGGAAGATATAAAACATTACATAATTTTTAAAGTAAAAAAAAGAAGTACAATAGAGTTCCAAAACGTAAAAAAAAATAGAAAAAATATAGGTTTTATAAACATTAAAATATGAAATTAATTTTTAAAAAACCTTTGAAATTCACTGAAAAAAACCATAGGTTTTACAGACGTTATAGTTAGGAATTACCATTTAAAAAACGTTAGAAATTCACTAAAAAAACTATAGGTTTCAGGAACGTTATAGTTAGTTGAACATTTGACTCATATAAAACCAGGGAAATTCGCCAGTTATTGATAGTTGAGCTAACTATAACTTGCGCGCCCGCAATGCACTGCTGATGATGTCACATATTACATCACTCATGACATGGTCAGTGACATCACTGATGATATCACTCATGACATCACTCATGACATCAGTGAACATGATCATCTGATGCACATACTGATGGTCTAATATAAACTTTGATACACCCATTCTAAAATGCATACTAATATTTTTGAAACCACACACACAAGAATGCCATATACTACATAACACTCACAATTTCCTAGGTCTACACACACATCCAGTCACTTATACTTGTAGTTACTCATCAATACAGGACTATAATATCACTCATACATCTATATATGCAGTCACACTCTGCCACTCATCCATAGAGTTACTCACACACCTAGTCAGTAAAGCAAAGAATCAATCACATACCCATTTACTCATGCAAAGAGTTATACACACTAATGTTGTTATTTTTAGACATACCACATAACTTATTCATACAGATACTAACACATATTTACTGTCTTATACAATCACTGATAAAAGCAGACACGTATTTATGCACGCACTAACTTAGTCTCACGTATACTCATTTATATACTCCAAAACTCAGATATAGTGCCTTAAAACATATGTAGTTAGTCAAAGATATACCACTGAGACATTCATTCACTCACCATCTCCCCAGTACAGTCCTTCCCAAATGCACTTTTTAATCCATACAATCATTGCTTCACCCACTCAGACATCTATCACCCCCACGCACCCACCCACACAGACACTCAGAGACCCGTACAGATAATCAGACAACAAATCAATAACCTATATAGACACTCATGTAGCTCTTCTGCAACCCATGCAGTTGCTTACACACCAACGGAGAGACTAATACAGAATTTCACACAGTTTAGTCACTAACCCATGCATTTAGTAAGACACGCTCAATCACTCACTTATACAGTCAGTCACACACATACAAAATAATCCCTTTAGGCACTTGGAAATGCATTCCTTCTTCAACACACCTTGGCATATATATAAAACATATTTAAACTTTACAGAAACACACATTCACCGGATGAGGTCATGAGTGATGTCATCAGTGATGTCATTTGAGATGTCATCAGTGATGTCATCAGCTATGTCACTGACCATGTTATGAGTGATGTAATATGTGACATCATCAGCAGTGCATTGCCGGTGCGCAAGTTATAGTTAGCTCAACTAACTATAACATGGGAATTTTTCTGGTTTTATATGAGTCAAATGTTCAACTAAATATAACGTCCCTGAAACTTATGTTTTTTTTAGTGAATATATATATATATATATATATATATATATATATGCAAGCTCCAGGATGTGTCCATCAGTTTTGGTTTGCCTGTACCTTAAAGAGAGTCCAACTCTCTGCTGCTGTTGGTCGAGTGCAAACCAAAACTGATGGACACATCCTGGAGCTTGCATATTAACGCGGCCGTCCTGCCGCGGGGTTGTGCACCTCCCCGAAAGAAGGGGACCACTCGAGGAGAAGACACCTCTTCAAATGTGTGGGGTAACAGCAGGGATTCAAGACGGACCCCCCTGCCTGAGTCCATATCCACATCCATAAGAACTACCGCTCCCACAATGCTCAGCCAACATCATCATCCTATTGGAGGGCGTGCATTGTTGAAATTGGGAGCGCGAATCTCCGTGAAAGCCTCTGAAGAGAAAGCTGAGGAGCTTTCGAAACGCGTCAGGCACACCTGCACGGAGTGATTCAAGCGGCAACCGCCTGTACCTTAAAGAGAGTCCAACTCTCTGCTGCTGTTGGTCGAGTGCAAACCAAAACTGATAGACACATCCTGGAGCTTGCATATTAACGCGGCCGTCCTGCCGCGGGGTTGTGCACCTCCCCGAAAGAAGGGGACCACTCGAGGAGAAGACACCTCTTCAAATGTGTGGGGTAACAGCAGGGATTCAAGACGGACCCCCCTGCCTGAGTCCATATCCACATCCATAAGAACTACCGCTCCCACAATGCTCAGCCAACATCATCATCCTATTGGAGGGCGTGCATTGTTGAAATTGGGAGCGCGAATCTCCGTGAAAGCCTCTGAAGAGAAAGCTGAGGAGCTTTCGAAACGCGTCAGGCACACCTGCACGGAGTGATTCAAGCGGCAACCGCCTGTACCTTAAAGAGAGTCCAACTCTCTGCTGCTGTTGGTCGAGTGCAAACCAAAACTGATGGACACATCCTGGAGCTTGCATATATATATATATATATATAAAAAACATCTAGAAGTGGTGCGCTCTCAGGGTATAGTACACTCGAACCAGGCAAGAAGTTGCAAAAACTGTTTATTACACAACACGTTTGGACTGCCGAGCAGTCTGGATCACATGTGATGTGCATATCAATCAAGTGCCTTAAAAAATGCATGGTAGAAACAAATGATGGTTACATGAGGAATAATAATAGGTTGGCCATATGAGAACCGTGTCACATACAGAGAAAACATCGCTCAGGTGAAACCATAATGATGCTAATACCCTGAGAAAGTGAAAAGTGTTGCACATAAGATGTAAAGTATAAAATAATGCAATACATTCTCGATGTGATCACGCAAATGATGCAAACTAATTTAAGCAAGAAAAAACAATGGCAACACAATAACATGTGCTGGGGCGAGGCCATGCAATGCAACCCTATTTATTTATTTTTTTATTTCAATTTATATACCGCATTATCACCCGGGGGTCTCTAAGCGCTTGTACCAGGCAAACAGACAACTCCATAGAACAGGCAGCTCCCCTACAACTCTCCCCAAGCTTCTTGGAACAGTATTGTTTTTAGCATCCGTCGAAATGGCAGCAGCTTTGGTTCCTTACGGAGATCTGGTGGGAGTTTATTCCATGCTGCCGGGAGCAGAGTGGAGAAAGCTCGACCGCCCTGGGTCGACAGACGATAGCGTTAGTTAGTCAGGAGCATGGCCTCTGAAGACCTCAATGCCTTGCCTGGAATGTAGCTTGATAATCTGCTTTTAATATAGTTCGGTGCGTTGCCATAAATATCCTTATGGGAGATACACAGGCCTTTGAACAATGCCCTCTGTCTAACAGGAAGCCAATGCAGCTGGCGCAGAAGGGGAGATGTATGCGCCTTCCTGGGCTTCTTATAAATTAGTCTTGCTGCATCGTTCATCACTGTTTGAAGCCTCGACAGTTGTTGCTGGGGCAGACCCAAGTACAACGCATTACCGTAGTCCAGTCGCCCCAGAATCATGGCTGTCACTGCGCTCCTTAGAGTAGAAAAGGACAGTAGATTGGAGATTTTGCGAAGTTGCCTAAGTAGGCCTATGCATGTACCCACCACTGTGGACACCTGCTTTCTCATGGTCAAATTACCATCAATGAGGATGCCCAGGCTTTTTACCACGGTTGCTAGAGCCGGCGTCCTGCCCAACTCCCTGGGCCAAAATCCATCATGCCAGGGGCTGCCTGCGGTGGTAATTGGCAGCACCTCTGTTTTGTCAGGATTGATCTTCAGGGAGTTGGCAGTAATCAAGTTTACTGTGTATCTCAGAATGTTATGCAAGCGTGCTTGAGCTCCAGGAGTGTCCTCTATTTGAATGATGATCTGTGTGTCGTCAGCATAATTATAAATCTGACAATCCATCTGATTGAGCGCAGAAATCAGAGGCTGGAGATAAATATTAAAAAGGCAAAGATGAAGCATGAGCCAAGAGGAGGAGACCATGAGTGCTGTCATTATGCCTGTAAACAAAAACCAATGGCATTGGGCAGCTGTGTAACAGTGTAGGGCCAGTGTCATAATAATCATGAATGATAAAAGTCATGCATTACATCGCCGTATGGCTGAAAATGGAGAGAACAATGAGACTACACATGCTGGCATAGTGCCTGATTGGTCTTGCTAGGTTAAAAAGAGAGAAAGAGAGGTCACAACTTACACTATTACAGCTAGGTACCTACCACAAGCCAACCTGAAGCCTGAACGTATCAAGTTTGCCAAATAACAGTATGGGACCAGTGTCCGAACATTCATTATCCAATGTAAGGCCTGCCATAAAAAGTCCTCAAGGAAAACACTCATTACACCATGCAATATAAATTCTTATCTGGGTTGGCATTCCAGAGGTAAAGACGAAGAAAAGGGTAGGGAGCCTGTGTCTGTGAGCGCCACATGGGTGGACCCCTTCCTTTCCTCCTGCAAAAGAAACACAAAGACAAAAATGCAGTGAATGAAAGAATACATTGAATACAAATAAACTACACATACAGTAATACATTGAATGACTACATTCACCAATAACTGAGTTTCTGATGCAGTATGTATAAGAAAATCTCAACAGGAGGCGGAGCCTAATTTTCTCTAAGGTGAATGGCAAGTCCCTCATCCTGATTCAAACCACCACGGATCTTGGTTTGGAAGTCAACAATCTTCTTCGACTCCCTTTTCCTAAGTTTCAGAACTCTGGCACCTCATCTGAGATCACATGTTTGCCTTTGAACAGATCACATGTGATCTCAGAGGAGGTGACAGAGTTCTGAAACTTAGGAAATCATTTTCCTCTCTTTCCCATATAAGAAAGAGGTCATCAATATACCGGACCCATAAAATCACTTTTCCAAATTCGCTCTGTTTTCCTCTGACCATAGGCATTCTGCCTCCCAGAAGCACATTGTTAGATTTGCGTATGTTGGAGCGAAAGATGTGCCCATGGCAGTTCCTTGCCTTTGTTTATAAAATCTGCCATCAAAAATAAAAACATTATTATTCAGGCAAAAGAACATCATCTCTAACAGCATTTCTGTGTGGATGAGTACATTAAATGAGCCAGATCTCATGAAGTGCTTACATGCCCTTAGACCATCATCATGGATAATTGACGTACACAGTGAGACCACATCAACTGTGGCCACGATGTATCATGGTTTCCAAGGGATGCCATTTATTCGGTTGAGGAAATCCATAGGATCCCATATATAAGATGGTAAACCTCAAATGACATCACTGATTAAATCATCCAGTGACTGTGTGTTTCTGTAAAGTTAAAATATGTTTAATATATATAGGGAAAGGCACATTGAAGAATGAGTGGGTGTATAAGTGTCTGCATGGATGATTTAGTAGGTGCATGACTGACTCTATAAGTGAGTGATTATACGTATCTTACTGAATGCATGGGTTAGTGATTAAACTGTGTGAATGTCTGTATCCGCCTGTCTGGTGGTGTGTAAGCAGTGCATGGGTTTGTGAATAGTTACATGAGTGTCTATATGAGTTATTGATTGGTTGTCTGAGTAGCTGTGTGGGTGCCTGAGTGTTCGTGTGGGTGGGGTGTGTGAGACTCTGTGTATAGATGAGTGAGTGGGTGATTCACTGGGTGCATGGTTTCAAGAGTGCATCTGTGATGGACTGTATGGGTGGGTGAGTGTGTATGTGTATGGGTGTGTTAGTGAGTGAATGTATATCTCAGTGGTACATGTGTGAGTAACTACATATGTGAAAGGCAGTAAATGTGAGTGTTGGAGTATATAAATGAACTATATGTGAGAGTGGATGAGTGTGTGGTTGTATCAGTGATTGTATAAGAGCATAGGAATGTGCTAGTTGTTTTATGAGTAAGTGAGCTGGTGTTTGTATAACTGTATAGGTGAGTAAATTTGAGTGTGATTAAATATTTACATGACTGACTAGGTGTGTGAGTACCTCTATGGATGAGTTGCGGTATTTGAGTGTCTATATAGGTGTATGAGCCCATATGATAGTCCTGTACTGAGTGACCATAAGTATGAGTGACTGTATGGGTGACTGAGTGGACGTGTGTGTAGACTTAAGAATCAGTGAGTGGGTATGTATTTATTGGTGTTGGAGTGTCTATAGTTTTGAGAATGGCAGTCTGTAATTTAGAGTGGGTGTATCAAAAGTTATATTACGGTGTCAGAAGATGCATGAAATTATCACACGGATGATGTCATCAGTGATGTCTTCAGTCATGTCACTGACCATGTCATGAGTGATGTAATATGTAACATCATCAGCATGGCGCCAAAGTTATTAGGAAAACAAAAAATGCTTTTCCTACAGAAACTAGGTCCTAACTATAACTACCTACTGGCGACCGTAAGTAGTTAATATATATATTATTATATATACATTTTTTATATTGCACCAAACTCTACATCAAGAGAAGAAATGGAGTCACACTCACGGGGTTCACAGACAGGTACTTTTATTATTTTGCACTAGTAGTGGCAGTCCTGACGCGTTTCATTCCAAGATGAACTTTCACAAAGGTAAGCCAGGCACGCTTTTGCACTGTTAGTGACTCCAAAGCGATTGCCTTAATTTATGATTTTTAGCCCTCTGGTGGTCAGTGATATTTATTTGCGGCATGCTGGTACCTGTAGTACATTCAAACAGTGACTCTTGAAACCCTCCAGTGGGTGGTGCATTAATTGTCCTTTAATGTTGTTTGTTCAATGTCTGTCAAACCTTCGTGCTCCGTAGCAGTGCATTTTCAAAGCTGTTTGAAAATCATACCGGAGACAGTCTTCGGTGGCAACCGATTTCCCTTTTCCGCCTTCACGAATACAACCTTAGGTTCCAATCGGGAAAGCATGGTGCTCTTGCTGATTGTGCGTAACTCCCGCGGCTGAACCACAACACTTAAAACTATATATGTATATTACCTACTGGCGGTCGCCAGTAGGTAGTTATAGTTAGGACCTAGTTACAATAGAAAAATCGCAACATTCTATTCCCAATAACTATGGCGCAGATTGAAGATGATTGACCTATGACCCACTCCGGTCCGCTCTTATCTTGAAAGTTTCGGGGTTATTCGGCAAGCGGGGGACGAAAATAAAGGGGGTCCCAAAATGTGTTTTCCCCATGCACTTTTCTATAGGAAACTTTAGACACGGCTACAGCCCGAACTGCTGAACGGAATTACACTAAATTTGGCAAAAAGGTAGCCCTTGGTTCAGAAAGAGATGTTTTTGTTAAATGGTGTGAATCCGTTCAGTAGTTGCTGTGAAAATTCAAATGAAATAAATATCAATATCTAGAGGTGCACAGGATCCGCGCACTCTGCAGATTAGGATCCGCGCACCCTGCCGATCACGAGCTGCATTCTAATTAGCTGTGAACACTCCAAACCAGGAACTGTTGACAGCCATCTTGTGCCTTGGTAGAAACGAGGCACAAGAAAACAGTAAAATGAAGGCAGAAAACAAGAATATGGAACACGGTTGAAATACCCTACCCCCTCAACCAGCTTAGGGGGTCCTACAAGGACCTTCAGGGCTAAGAAAAGCATTTTTTTAAACACTGAAACGGATGCACGGATACAGCCGCAAAAATGAAAAAATGAAAAAAACGATGCGCTGACTCCTGCGCTTCGTTATTAATTAGCCTCCAGGTGGACCAAGTCCCAGGGGCATTTCAAAAATATATGTGCGGGAACCCAAGGGGACCCCTGCCATCCCTGGGGCTTTCTAAAAACATTTGGAGGGGCAGACATAGCTCCCCCCAGCCCCGGGGACCGCCACCCCCGGGGCTCTTTATTTTTAAATGTGTGTGGGGCCTCCAAGGCCCCCCAAGCCCCAGGGAACGCCACCCCTGGGGCTTTTCTAAAATATTTGCAGGGTGCTCACGGCCTCCCCCTAGACCCGGGGACCGCCACCCCCGGGGTATTTTATTTTTAAATGGGTGTTGTGCTTCCAAGGCCCCCCAAGACCCGGGGACCGCCACCCCCAGGGCTTTTCTAAAATATTTGCGGGGGCTCATGCCCCCCCACAGCCACATGGACCGCCACCTCAGGGCTTTTGAATTGTTATGAGGGGGGCCGTGGGCCCCCCTCCTGGAGCCTTCGATGGACCTGGGGACCGCCACCCTCCAGGGCCGGGACCTGAAGTGTCCCGGGGTGCCCACCCTGGGACACTTCTGTTTGGGATTGTAGGGTGGGAGCACATCTCCCACCCTCCCGTAGCAAACTGCTTTGAATTTTGAAACTCTCTCTTCCAAAATCCAAAACAAAATTGCTTTTCCACACGGGAGCTGCATGTTAGCAGCTCCCCTTGTGGAAAAGCAATGCCAGCTCTCGCAGGACGCAGGGAGCTGGTGGGACCGTGGGGACATTGGGGCTCCCCCCATTGTCCCCATTGTTGTGTATAGGCCCCAGGGGATGGGGTCCCCGGGGCGCATAGTAATTAGTGGTAGGAGGCAACATTTTTTTACTGAAAAATTTGAAGTCTTGACTCCAGCGTGAGGCTCAGCATGGCCACTGGTGTGAACGCGCTGGGTGCGCGACTCCCAGCGTGGCCCCTGGTGTGAACGCGCTCGGTGCGCGACTTGAAGCAAAAAAAAGTAAAAACTTTTAAATATAAATTTTGCTTATATGTATAGATCTTGAGTGGCTCTAAAAAGAGCCCCAGTGTTTATGGGGAGATTTTGGTACCTACAAGTAAGTACCTATGCAGAGTCTAAAGTTGTTGAGAAAGACCATGTAACCCCCATCTGTAAAATGTACACCATCTCTCCTGTAGATGCCATCCATATTAAAACTCAGATTGCTGTTGTAAATGGACCCTATCCTATAATCTCTGAGATAAGCAGAAACAACTTTATTGGCATGTTTCCTAGCTTTCTCAGTCTATTGACAACATTGATTGGATCAGTTCAATTTCTGACTTTGGCAAATGTTAGAGTATACAAAGGCAAAGTAACATCAATTCTGCAAAGGTGTCCTTCATTAGCATTTTCAGACCTACCTCAGTCAAAGTGCCTAGGTCATTGCCACAAAAGTGCACAATTATGAGGCCAGGGTTTTAGAGATGCAAAAAGGATTTAACCAATGGCAATAATTGGTGCCACTTTAGTCCTCTCTGTCCAATCCATTTAATGTCTACATTTTTCAAAGCTAGGTCTTTGTCAATATCTCTGCTTTCAGCATACCTTTTGCACCAGAAAATATAGCTGTGTGCCACAATCCACACTCTAAGCATCTTGAAGGGAAGTCTTGATGCACTCAGAAGATGTCTGTAGGTGAAGTAGGCAGTTTGTAAAAGAAGATATTTCTAAAATGATGGACAAGATGCAGTTTTAAAAAAAGAAGAGAAATGATTGGCTGTTTGAGAACATTTTACGCTGAAAAATAGGGTGAATGTTTCTGTGTTTACAAAGCATGTTTCTTATTGGTTAGTAAAAACAGTTTGAAAGGTACATTAGCTAAGATAAGCTTGTACTTTGAAAAGTCAAGCACACTTGCTGTTTGAATTTGCAACACTGTGTGCTGAACTTGTGACCTGTGTGTTCAGTTGAGTGTTCTATAAACTGTTACTATGGTAACAGGCATTAAGCAGAATGGGGGTAGGGTTGGAAGTAATGTGTGGCATTAAAATGTGCATTTCTAATTAAAATTACAGTAATATGTAATTGCAGTGATATTTCTCAAGTCACTGGTAGAGTTAAAAGTAGTGTGTTATGAAAAAATAATAATAAAACAATTTGTCATATTCTTTTGAGGTCTCGCCTGGATCCGCGGTTCTGTCGCTTACGGTGCATGGACCATGCGCGACTCCAAAACATTCCAGAAACAATTTTGGTTCAGTTAGAGGTCAGTTGGCAAGGTTTGATATGTGTTAGCGCTTGAATTAATCTGGGAAGCAATATGAATTGATATTTACATGTATATATGTGCAGAATGAGAGGGAAAGTTTGCAATTTTTTGGTTTTGCTAAGAGCAGTGTGTAATGAAGTAAGTTCAATCAATTGTAATAAATCAAGTATTAGATTTATTAAGTTATAGGAAATACATGAGACCTCATCCAGCACCAAAGCCCTGCAGCTGCCAACTGAGCAGCTGCTCACAATCTCCTCATACGATGCTTGTTCTATATTCTACCATTGTAACCTGGTAACAATAACAATATTCCGATGTATAAAAATCACTGAGAACACTACATCACCTCCCTATTAATAACAAAAATTAACGAAAATAATAAACATACTTTGAAGAACTCCATTAATATGATGAGAACAAAACGAGATTTAATTTTGATATCTAGCAGGTTTTTGAATATACCTACGTGGCCTAGCAGGAGTCATAACTCCACTATCCCCTGGCTTCACAGAAGGTTGTGAATCTGGTCCTTGACACTTCGCTTCTCCATTCAGATTCCACACCTTATGATCATTGGTGCGAATGGCATTGTTGAACACTTTCGTGACTTTGAATCGGATACTGAACTTTGAACCAGCTTTGCCTAAGCGATGGGATTTTATTTTTACCCAATCACCCACAGATACCTTTGTTTTCTTACCAGCTTTTCTCACATCAAATCAAGTCTTTCTCTTCTCCTTGACGATTCACTCTCTCTCTTTCCACCCTGGGCGGTCCAATGCATTCTTGTCAACAGACATTCCCTTTTCACACACCCAAGAGGGACACACCTCTGTGCTAAAAAAATCCTTTTCTTAAACAATTGAAATGGGAAAACACCCGTAGTGGAGTGCGGGGTAAACCTGTACTCTCTCACTTTCTTCCGTAAGGGAATTTCCCAATCAGCACCAGTTGCAACCGCCTGCTGCAAGGCTTCTTTCAAAACTTTTACAAACCTTTCCACAACCCCTTTACTCTCTGGATGGTGCAGTGCTGTTTTTTATGTTTGATACCTCTCAAAGATAAAAACTCCTCCACCATAGAGGAAGTAAATGGTACCCCATTATCCGACAACAAATATTTAGGGAAACCTTCTTTCTCAAAAAGAGATTTCAAAAATACAATAACTCCTGATGAAACTACAGAATTGACCTCCTTTATCTCCGTCCAACAAGAATACATATCCATGCACATGAGAACATAAACATCTCTAGATCTTAACTTAATGGGACCGATTATATATATAGCTACATCTACCCACGGACCTTCTGACCCTCCTCTTATCACCATGGGTTGTGTTCTACATTTCAATATCTTGTCACAACACACACATTTCCGACAATTCCGAACTTCTCTTTCAATCCAGACATCCATGCCTGGCCACCAGTAATCTTCTCTCAGCCTTTCCTTTGTCTTGCCTATGCCAATGTGACTTGCATGAGATAACAATCACCTTTCATCGATACGTAAATCTTGCCAGGAATCACTCTACTTTTATACTCAATGGTACCCCAGAACCAACCTAAGAGATTTATAATTTCTCCTTCATACCCTCTGGGACGTATATCAGGTTTTAACAAATGTACCTTCTTAGAAAGAAAATGATCATAAAAAGACCTGGGTATTAAGGTAATCTTGGCCCCAGAATCAAATAGCACCTTTGCGGGAGCATCATTAATTAAAATCACATCAATTGGAGCCTCACCCTCTGATTTCTTAATCTGACAAATGATAATTTCATCAATATCATCCTCAAACAGATGTACTTCATTTACATTTCTTTGACTTTTACTAGATCTGCAGCATCAAGTGAAATGGCCTTTGCGTCCACATACGTACTTATAAACTTATACTGATATCAACTACTAGCAGTATGAGAACCCAGTTACTGTTGATGTACTTGGAGAATGAGTCAGGCATTCAGACAAGTTATGTTATGTTATGTTAATTGAATTTTTAGGCGCACAGCTGCCCCAGCGAAGGGGCGTCCCGGCACTATATCTGAAAAGGTAACATAACTAACAAGACAGAAAAATAAGGGGTAATTAATAAGGCAGAGGGAAAAAATAAGTTTTAACAGCTTTCCTGAAGGCAAAGAGATCTTCTAAAGAGCGAATGTGGACAGGAAGTGCGTTCCACAATTTGGAGGCCAGCACCGTGAACGATCGGCCACCTAGTCTGCATTTTTGGAAACGAGGAACAAGTGCCAGATTTTGGCCGGCAGAACGAAGGCTGCGCGAAGGGGTATACGAGGTCAGGAGGTGCTGGAGGATGGCGGGAGTGTCAGTTTTCAGAATTTTAAACGCAAAACAAAGGGTCTTAAACTCTATGCGTCTAATTACTGGTAGCCAATGCAATTTGAAGATTGTACTGCGGGCTGAACAGAAACACGGCAGGCCCACCAGGGCCCTGGCTCCCGCATTCTGCACCCGTTGGTGTCGCAGGACTTCCGCCTGGTTGGCGCCCAAAAACAGTGAGCTAGCGTAATCGAGCCTCGATAATACGCTAGCTTGAATCACCATCTGGCGAGTGGGGGCATCAAAAAATTTGAGGATAGGCCTCAAACCACGTAAAATGCCGAAGCACATAGATGCCACCTTCTTAGTATGGAACGAGAAGGTTAGTTTGGAATCCAACCAGACGCCAAGATTTTTAAGTTCAGAAACAGGTTTTGGAGGAGGTCCCAGCTCCTGAGGCCACCAGCTAGTGCCCCACAGATCAGGATGTTTCCCCAGTACCATCACCTCGGTTTTGAGGGCGTTGAGCTGTAAACAGTTGGCCGTAAACCAACTAGCAACAGCCCTCAAACCATCCGCAAAGTTCGATGCCAGTTGGTCAGAATCCCCGTTAAGGGCCACCGCCAACTGGGTATCATCGGCGTATGATACCATTGTGAGACCCCAACTCTTCGCAACCTCCGACCAGCGGTTGAACGTAAAGGTTGAAGAGAGTGGGGCTCAACGCCGAGCCCTGCGGGACTCCTTGGGTGATGGCATGAGGCTTAGATCTAAACGGTGGCACTACCACCTGAAAGGATCGTTCCGAAAGGAACGATTGAAACCAGTCCAATGCCCTGCCTGAAATGCCTGCCTCACCAAGCCTTCGGATGAGAATGGTGTGGGATACAGTGTCAAAGGCGGCACTAAGGTCCAAAAGGACCAGTGCCGCCGTTTGACCTGCATCTAGTACAGAGCGGAGGTGTTCAACCATATATAGGAATGCCGTCTCTGTACTATGTCCCGGTCTAAAACCATTCTTTGTAGGATCCAATAGGTGTGCAGAGGCCAGATGTTTTGTTAAGATGTTATTCACATGGGCCTCTGTGATCTTTGCCACCCATGGAAGGAGGGAGATAGGTCGATAACTCTCCGGCTTCAACGGATCCAATCCCGGTTTCTTTATGATGGGCATGACGCAGGCAGCCTTCCAACTAGGTGGAACTGAACCGGTGGTGAGGGATTGCTCCACCAGATGGCGGATAGGAGGAAGGCAGAAGGACGCTGAGTCCAGAAACTGGGCCGGTCTCAAAGGGTCATCCGGAGAGCCAGATTTGACCTTGGCCGCTAGGAGATTAAACTCCTGTTCCGATGGTATGGGAAAAGTGGCCAAGCACTGAGAAGTACGCAATGTTAAGGTCGTACTATCAGGGTCAACTTTGGGAAAAGAGCGATAGATGGCGTTTACTTTTTCCACAAAGAAACTGGCTAGCGACTCACAGTGGGCAAGGGAACAAATCTCCGTAATAGGAAGTCTGTTCACTGTGAGCTCCTTCAAGACTTTAAAAACCAGTTTGGACGGATTAGAACTCGCCTGGAATTCCCGTGCATAGTAGTCAGCTCGAGCCCGGCAAACAGCTCTATGGTATGTCTTTACCTTAGCCAGGTAGCATACTTTTAGGTCTTTGTCGTAGTTCTTCCTCCATGCTCTCTCAGCTTATCGGCAGGTAGCTTTAATACACCTGAGTGCCTCCGAATACCAGGGATTAGGCTGAGAGGATCGGTTCCTACTCCAGCTGGCCGGTATCAGTACTTCAAGCGCTTGAACAATCCAAGCGCAAAAGGTGTTGTATCCAGTTGCGACGTCATCTGTGTGAGCCAGGGGTGTAGTGATCAAAAAGCGATGGAAATCCTCCAATTTGAGCTTTTCCCAGGGTCGCCTGAAAGATGTTTTATCGGGCTTCCCAGTAGATCGTGCCACCATTGTAATGAAAAGCTCAATGAGGTGGTGATCACTCCATCCCATGGGTCTAGGGGGTGAGACCTCAGCCAGTTGGAGATTTGTAAAAACCGGATCAAGAATATGACCACCCTCATGGGTCGGATGACGGACCAGTTGGGGTAGCTGTACTGCTTCAAGGTCGTCCAGCAGACCTCTAACCGCTGGTGTCTCCATGGCATCAAAGTGTATGTTAAGATCGCCGATGATGGTAATGTTAGAGGAGAACAGAGAGAGAGAGCTTACCAGCTCAGGAAGAGCTTTCCTGAAAGCACAGTCACAAGTAGTGGTACAGTCAAGTGTGCACAATGTGTGTGGTACCTTAACCCCTTTCAGACTACTGAGTCTCTCCTGCTAAAGTCCAAGGAATAGTCTTGCCTGTCTGGAATGACACAGTGAGTCTCTGTCCCCTTCTACAACCATCCTTTTTTTTTTTTTTTTTTTTTGGTGTCCTCATATTTGCCACCAGTTGCATGACTCTAGATGGAAACTCTCAATTCTGCCAACATAATGCCTAACTGCATGAATATTTTTATTTTATATGTGGCTTTCGAGAACCATCCTGACAGAAGCATATGCTTATTTATTCTCTCTGCAGACACATAAGTGCTTATAAATCTGTTTGGATGTCAACTACTAGCAGTATGAGAACCCAGTCACTGTTTATGCACTTGGAGAATGATTCAGGCATTCAGACAAGCAGTGCTATAGTCAAATGTGTGGAATGTATGCGGTCCCCTAACCCCTTCAAGACTACTGAGTCTCTCCTGCTAAAGTCCAGGGTATAGTCTTGCCGGTCTGGAATCACACTGTGAGTCCGTGTCCACTTCTACAACCATCCTGACAGAAGCATGTGCTTATATAATCCCTCTGCAGACACATAACTGCTTATAAAGTTATCCTGATGTTAACTACTAGCAGTAAGAGAGCCCAGTCGCTGTTTTTGTACTTTGAGAATGAGTCAGGCATTCAGGCAAGCAGTGGTACAGTCAAATGTGTAAAATGTATGCAGTCCCCTAACCCCTTCAAGACTACTGAGTCTCTCCTACTAAAGTCCAGCGTATAGTCTTGCCTGTATAGAATCAAACTGTGAGTCTGTGTCTACTTCTACAACTATCCTGACAGAAGCATGTGCGTGTTTAATCTCTCTGCAGACACATAGGTGCTTATAAACGTATCCTGATGTCAACTACTAGCAGTAAGAGAACCCAGTCACTGTTTTCACACTTTGAGAATGAGTCAGGCATTCAGACAAGCAGTGGTACAGTCAAATATGTAAAATGTATGCAGCCCCCTAACCCCTTCAAGACTACTGAGTCTCTCCTGCTAAATTCCAGGTATAGTCTTGCCTGTCTAGAATCCCACTGCGAGTCTGTGTCCACTTCTACAACAATCCTGACAAAAGCATATGCTTATTTAATCTCTCTGCAGACACATAAGTGCTTATAAACATATACAGATGTCAACTACTAGCAGTATGAGAACCCAGTCACTGTTTATGCACTTGGAGAATGATTCAGGCATTCAGACAAGCAGTGTTATAGTCAAATAAGTGGAATGTATGCGGTCCCCCAACCCCTTCCAGACTACCTAGCCTCTCCAGCTAATGTCCAGGGTATAGTCTTGCCGGTCCCAAATCACACTGTGAGTCTGTGTCCACTTCTTCAACCATCCAGACAGAAGCATGTGCTTATTTAATCTCTCTGCAGACACATAAGTGCTTATAAACTTATCCTGATGTTAACTACTAGCAGTAAGAGAACCCAGTCACTGTTTTTGCACTTGGAGAATGTTTCAGGCATTCAGACAAGCAGTGCTATAGTCAAATGTGTGGAACGTATGCGGTCCCCTAACCCCTTCAAGACTACTGAGTCTCTCCTGCTAAAGTCCAGGGTATAGGCTTGCCGGTCTGGAATCACACTGTGAGTCTGTGTCCACTTCTACAACCATCCTGACAGAAGCATGTGCTTATTTAATCTCTCTGCAGACACATAACTGCTTATAAACTTATCCTGATGTTAACTACCAGCAGTAAGAGAACCCAGTTGCTGTTTTTGTCCTTTGAGAATGCGTTAGGCATTCAGGCAAGCAGTGGTACAGTCAAATGTGTAAAATGTATGCAGTCCCCTAACCCCTTCAAGACCACTGAGTCTCTCCTGCTAAAGTCCAGCGTATAGTCTTGACTGTATAGAATCAAACTGTGAGTCTTTGTCCACTTCTACAACCATCCTGACAGAAGCATGTGCTTGTTTAATCTCTCTGCAGACACATAGGTGCTTATAAACATATCCTGATGTCAACTACTAGCAGTAAGAGAACCCAGCCACTGTTTTTGCACTTTGAGAATGAGTCAGGCATTCAGAGAAGCACTGGTACAGTCAAATGTGCACAATGTATGTGGTACTTTAACCCCTTTGAGACTACTGAGTCTCTCCTGCTAAAGTCCAGGGAATAGTCTTGCCTGTCTGGAATGACACTGTGAGTCTGTGTCCACTTCTACAACCATCCTGACAGAAGCATGTGCTTATTTAATCTCTCTGCAGAAACATAGGTGCTTATAAACGTATCCTTATGTCAACTTCTAGCAGTAAGAGAACTCACTCACTGTTTTTGTACTTTGAGAATGAGTCAGGCATTCAGAGAAGCACTGGTACAGTCAAATGTGCACAATGTATGTGCTACTTTAACCCCTTTCAGACTACCAAGTCTCTCTTGCTAAAGTCCAGGGAATAGTCTTGCCTGTCTGGAATCAAACTGCGAGTCTTTGTCCACTTCTACAACCATCCTGATAGAAGGATGTGCTTGTTTAATCTCTCTGCAGACACATACGTACTGATACACTTATCCTGATGTCAACTACTAGCAGTATGAGAACCCAGTTACTGTTGATGCTCTTGGAGAATGATTCAGGCATTCAGACAAGCAGTGGTACAGTAATATGTGCACAATGTGTGTGGTACCTTAACCCCTTTCAAACTACTAAGTCTCTCCTGCTAAAGTCCAGGGAATAGTTTTGCCTGTCTGGAATCACACTGCGAGTCTGTGTCCACTTCTACAACCATCCTGACAGAAGGATGTGCTTGTTTAATCTCTCTGCAGACACATACGTACTGATAAACTTATCCTAATGTCAACTACTAACAGTATGAGAACCCAGTCACTGTTTATGCACTTGGAGAATGATTCAGGCATTCAGAAAAGCAGTGCTATAGTCAAATGTGTGGAATGTATGCGGTCCTCTAACCCCTTCAAGACTACTGAGTCTCTCCTGATAAAGTCCAGGGTATAGTCTTGCTGGTATGGAATCACACTGTGAGTCTGTGTCCACTTCTACATTCATCCTAACAGAAGCATGTGCTTATTTAATCTCTTTGCAGACACATAAGTGCCTATAAACTTATCCTGATGTTAACTACTAGCAGTAAGAGAACCCAGTCACTGTTTTTGCACTTTGAGAATGAGTCAGGCATTCAGCAAGCAGTGGTACAGTCAAATGTGTAAAATGTATGCAGTCCCCTAAACCCTTCAAGACTACTGAGTCTCTCCTACTAAAGTCCAGGGTATAGTCTTGCCTGTCTAGAACCACATTGTGAGTCTGTGTCCACTTCTACAACCATCCTGACAGAAGCATCTGCTTGTTTAACTCTCTGCAGACACATACGTGCTTATAAACTTATCCCAATGTCAACTACTAGCAGTATGAGAACCCAGTTACTGTTGATGCACTTGGAGAATGATTCAGGCATTCGGACAAGCAGTGGTACAGTCAAATTTGCACAATGTGTGTGGTACCTTAATCCCTTTCCGACTACTGAGTCTCTCAATCTAAAGTCCAGGGAATCGTCTTGCCTGTCTGGAATGACACTGTGAGTCTGTGTCCCCTTCTACAACCATCCTGACAGAAGCATAATCCTATTTAATCTTTCTGCAGACAGATAAGTGCTTATAAACGTATCCAGATGTCAACTACAAGCAGTATGAGAACCCAGTTACTGTTTATGCACTTGGAGAATGATTCAGGCATTCAGACAAGCAGTGCTATAATCAAATGTGTGGAATGTATGCGGTCCCCTAACCCCTTCAAGACTAATAATAATAATATTAATAATAATAATAATAATCTTTATTCGGTTTTTTTAGCAGTGCAAAAACCATAAAAGTTATCACAACATACAAAATAGACCAAATTTTATAAAAACAGTTATTACACACATTTTTAAAACATATGACCAGATTCCGTGCAAATTGAGTAAATGGTAGAGCAATAGTAACCCTCTGAGGTTTTTCTTCTATTTCAAAGGTTAATCCTATGTCTCATAATGCACTTGAGGAAGTTGAGTACGTGGTAACAGGTACATTCAGAATCCAACATCTGTAGTGCTAACATGGCTGGGCGACACTGTCTATAACCCCACCTTTTTAATAAAGGGATTATCCAGATTTTTCTATGGGTATGGAAAAATTTGCAAAACAAAATTGTATGAATAGTTGACTGTTGGGACAAACCGTCACATGGACAAGGGGCCAAGTTTGAATTCCAATTGTTTTTTTCAGGAAAAGTCACTAGTCTGTAAAAAAGATCCAGTCTGAACCTTGTTAGGAGCATCTTGTCGTATGCTGTAAATTCCAGGGTCAGATAAAGCTGGATTTTCGGGGAATGCTGTATCATATTCGCATGAATCACAGATTTTTTGGTCGACAGCAAGGTCAATCTCAAAGACTCTAGATGGCTCAGCGCGATTAATTTCAGATCTTTCTTAGATATTTCATTTAGTTTTTCTGGGGTGAAGTAATACTTTTGTAATCCCAGGTCGGAAAAGAAGTGTCTGATATAGGAGAGCCATTTTATGTGCATGATCCAGTTCCATGGAGTCCTGTAAGATGTTTTTGGTCAGCCGGTTTTTGTCCGACAACCAGACGCGCCTCCAAAGTAAGAGTGGCTGGATCTTTATTAAGTCTTCAATATATGGGATTCCCAATTCCATATGTGAGGCATAGATGGAAGAGCCTTTTGGCGTGGACAAAAGGAATCTCATGAACACATTTTCTTCTTTTTGCAGTGAACCAGTGGCTGTGTGTCCCCAAATCCCTGCCCCGTATAGGGCGATGGCTTGGCATTTTGCAGCATAAATCTGTAACAGTTCTACTGATGGTCTTTTTCCAAGTCTTTTTGAGAAATTCATCAGTGCTAGAATTGCTCGTTTAAACAGATGTCTCCTGGCCTCAACAGCTGCTTTCCAATTTAGTCTGTCATCAATCATGATGCCTAAGTATGGATACTGTGAGGTCTTTTCAATTTTTTGGTCTTTTAGGTAGATGGTCTTTGTGGCTTTTCGTTGTCCACCCGTTACCATGACAAATGTTTTTTTTACATTCATATGTAAGTCCAGGGCACCCATGAAGTCAGCATACTTGGATAAAGATTTCTGAAGCTCGATAGGAGTGCGTGCTAAAATAACTGCGTCATCCGCATAGAGCAGTGCGGGGATCAGGCGATGTTTCAGTCTGGGCAGATCCTCAACATAGTCTCCTCTAGTCCGTTGGTATACAGGGAGAAGAGGAAGGGGGCTAGGACGCATCCTTGCCTTACTCCTCGCTCTACCCTAAACGGTGCAGTTAGCTCTCCTTTTGTCCCATATCTCACTCTTGCAGAGGCTTCACCATATAGCTCCCTCAGAAAGTCCAGAAGGGTAGGATCAACCCCTAATGTACCCAGCAGAGACCAAAGCTTCGCATGCGACACGCAGTCAAACGCGGACAACAGATCCACGTAGACCATGTATATTGTCTCTGGCTTTGCGTGGATGTATTTCGAGACCAGCATGCTTAAGTTAAGGGCCTGTTCAACTGTTCCAAAGCCTTCCCTAAATCCAAACTGGAGATCCGAAAGGATATTTTTATCTTTTGCCCATTGCTGGAGTTTTTCCAGGACGACTCTGCCGACTACTTTGCCTAGGGAGTCAAGCAGCGATATAGGTCGGTAACATTTCGTATCTTGGCGGTCCCCCTTTTTAAAGATAGGGACCATGATGGAACATGACCATGACTCCAACAGTCCGAGTTTCGCTGCTGCTGTACAAACTCTTGTGAGTATTGGTGCCCAAAGATCAGGAAGATGTTCAAATAGATCCACTGGGCCCCCATCGGGCCGGGTGCTTTGCCGCTCTTACTCATCGATAGTGCCATTTCGACGTCTTGTAGTTCAAAGTCTATCGGTATTGGAAATACTACCGGGGGAAGATTGAAATGGCGTTCTTCTATTAACGATGTTAGTTCAAATATTTTCGAGAAATGGTTCACCCAGGTTTCCTCATTGATGGCAACGTCGATCTGAGGAATGTTAAGGTCCGATAGCAGGGGAGACTTAACAATTCGCCAAAATGACTGACTATCTTTCATGAGTGCACTTTTGTGCAGAGCGTTCCACAAGGACAGTTTCAGCTCTTTTTTCCTTGTCTTTCTGGCGTTATTATACTCTCGCCGGAGGTGTTGGATCTCTAGGTGATCTCTGTTTGATTTTCCAAGTGCTTTTCTTAAGTTGGACTGTGCCTTAGTGCAATCATGATTAAACCAGCCGGTGGTATTTGGTTTGTTTTGTTTGGGTAATCTGGTCAACAGTGTTTTTATTTGTTCTAGTATCATCTTAAAATTTTCCAGGATTTGTTTGGCGTCTGCTTGAGGGTCCAGGCATATCATTATATTGTTATGGGCAGTCTTTATTAAGGTGTTAGTGAGCTTGTTAGGATCCACTTTGTCCCATTTTACAGTGTATCCGTTGTTTTTGCCCAGTTCAAGCCTATTTTGTGTTAAGGTATTTGCTATTGTTGCCATAAGAGATCTTGGTTGGTTCAACTGTAAGTTCAACCTTAGAGCAGAGTGGTCGCTTAGGATATTTTCCAAAATTTAAAAATTCCTGGTTAGCTCTTTTAGACCTTCTGTAATGATTATATAATCAACTGTGGACTCGTGTCCCCTTCCTCGATAGGTAGGTTCTAGTTGGTTCTTTGGTGGTAAAGTTGGGTTTATTATTAGCAGTTCCAAATCTGAGAGGATCTTGTTCATAGCTAACCCCGTTCGTGAGTGGAGGAAGTGGATGAGGGGGTTCTCGTATTCGTCCACCATTCCGCAGGTCTGGTTATTCGTCGAAGGGCAGGGGTGTAAGTTGAAGTCCCCTCCCCATAATATATGAACATTACCCTTTCTCTCATAAAGGTGTCGATGATGGGTGATTTTTTCTTGAATTAAAAGAAGGATGTTTAGGAAATTATCGTCATCTAAATTATTGTATAAATTGATTAATATAATTATATGTTTTTTCCCTGTTATGAGTGTAAGCAATTGAAAGTTTGGAAAAGGATCTGCCTCTAATACCTTCATATCAGTTATTGTGTTGGCTATGTAGGTTACCAGCCCCCCCCCCGGGTCTACCTGAACTGCTGAAAGGGCGGGGGATGAATATGTCCTATATCCTACAAGATGTAGGGGCGTCGTGGCCCATGTCTCCTGTAAGCATATAATTTTCCCTTCCTCCAAAAATCGGGCAGCAGAACCATCCTCTATTTTTGGTCGGAGGCCTGCAATGTTCCAGAAGATCACCGGGAGCTGTAAGGTTTCCTTTTCTGAGTCTGCCATTTTAGGTTCTGGTGGGTCTGGGGGATCTTTGGATAGGACCGGGCTTGCCTGTGGGGGCTTCGGGGATTCAACTCGTGGTCAATCGACCATTTCCAGGCTGCTAAACCGGTTCATGGTCGGTATGCCTGGCCAAGTTTGCCAATATGGTGTATCTCTATAGATGGGTCTGTATGATCGGTGGGGCGGTCTGTCCCACTGTTCCCAGTTTCTGCCTCTGTTCTGTGGTCCCACAGTCTGCCACGGGTCCTCTTGTTGTTGATAGTTCTGGTTTGCTGACCACCAGGAATTGTCAGGATCACTATGTCGCTGGAATGTTTTAGGCCCAGCGAAGTCTAGTTCCCATGGTTGTGGGATTGCTTTTCGCCAGATATTATCGAATTCATTCGAATTGTTATTATGATATCTTTTTGGGTAAAAATAGGAAAGGGATCTTGTAGCGATCCCTCCAATTGTGTTATTATAGTCCCAGGAACAGATATACTCGACTATACTAGGATCCTCGAAAGTGATCACTATACAATCTCCCTGGATGCTTTTTTTCCTGTGCCCCACCCAAGGGGTCCTACAAACTGATGTTATCCTGCTTTTCCAGGTTGGCGGAACAGGTCGATTTGTGTTCAGCCAATACTGTACTTTGTTTTTCCACGACCAATTGGGTTCCGTCCCCTCTCCCATTAGGTCTGGAACCCCCGTCATCACTACCACATATGGACATGCCTCAGGTGGCATGTTTAACGAATGCCTATTGTCAGTGGTCCCTCTCGAAACTCCTTTGTTGTTTGGGAGATTTGTTTTTTTAGTGGCAGGAGTTTTGGGGGCCGGTGTATTTGTGATTGGCATGTTTACTTTAGGTGTATTTGGTATGATGTTGGACTGCGGGGGAATTGTAAGAACCTTGGGCGTGGGTTTCTGTACAGCGGGAGCCTTTGGCGCTGTAGGGGCCTTTACTGTGGGTTTCTGTTTGGGCGACGGGCGGGCTAAAGTTATGGCTTTCTTATGTGTAAGCAATGTAGCCGAGGTGTTTGTGCCCGTTTTTGGTGGTCCCTGTAAAGATGTTACCTTGGGACAACTAGCAAATTTTGTCAATTGAGCCTCGATGTTAAGCAGTCTAGTTTCTATTGGGCGAATAAAGGAATCTAGAAGAGAAGCTATCTCCTTTATTCGCCTTGATGCTTCTCTTTCCATGCCCGTTGTTAGTGGGGGGGGGATTCTAAGGTAGTGATATCTTGGATGTTCTGTGGTGGGTGATGGATCGTTATCAAATTATTGGTTGGGTCAGCAATTTGATGAGATAGTCCTGCCGGATTTGTGGTGTCGATCAGATCTATATGATCGACTACTTTGTTGTTTGCAGTGTTGTCTACCTTTTCCCTATCCTTCCTTTTCTTTATGGCTCCCTCCCTCCTCCCTCTAGCTTGCCTTACTTCTTCCGGTGTGTGGTCAGGGAAGATTTCGGGAGTTTTTTCTAACTCGTTTTCTGAGAATGTTACAGAAAGTTGAGAGGCAGAGAGATCTACATTATTTGAGAGACTAAGTCTGTTTGTAGTCGCTGTGATTTGGGTTGGAGCAGACTGTATTTCTGGGGTTCTTGCGGTTGCTAGTAGTCCCATTGAGGATCGCCTTGCGATTGCGAGTTCAGTTGATACTCTACCCTCGATCAGACTGATACTTTGGTCAATGAATGTGTTTGCTTTAGAAATAAAATCATCCATTGGACCTAACAGTTTTTCTCCTACCCCAATTTTTTTGAGTTTTTTTTGCTTACTTCCTCTCGTGTTCATTTTCAGTAGATGGGGTATGCAAAGTCTTATGTTAATAATGCTACGTCGTCGCTAGTTTCAGGGAGATGGTAAGTACCTGTAATAGAAGGCCGAAGATGTAATGCTTAGAGCAGGGGCCCGGACCGGACTCTCACGTTCTCGAACGGCCTCAAACGGCCCGCTCTTTGCCCGGTCTTCGCCCCGATCTACGCCCCGCGCGCGTCCCGCGACGCGGGTGGAGTGATGTCAGTTACGTACTTGTAGGCGGTGGCCGCCGGGGGAAGAGGAACCAGCTGAGCAGCGTGGAGATTGCTGGTCCTCGCAGTCCCCCGGCTCGCAGATGGTGATTGCCCAAGCCTCTACCCAGGGGACTCAAGCTGGGAGCGCTACGCTAGCCCTGCCGATTGCAGGGCTCGCTCACACCAGCGAGTCCTCGTTGAG
This sequence comes from Lissotriton vulgaris, assembly GCF_964263255.1. Classification (NCBI taxonomy): domain Eukaryota; kingdom Metazoa; phylum Chordata; class Amphibia; order Caudata; family Salamandridae; genus Lissotriton; species Lissotriton vulgaris. Next base: position 440,406 of record NW_028251987.1, on the reverse strand, counting down.
GGGAGGCGGCACCCAAAAGGGCAGGTTGTGAAGTTGCACGGACTTTTGATCCGACCTGGATACAACAAGCAGCACGCTTCGAAAACAGCAGAGTGAGTGGCACCCGCGAAGCGGGTGTCACGAAAGGTTATGAGCTGGTAGGCGGTGGGCGTGTCCGTGGGCGTGGCCGCCGGGGGAAGAGGAACCAGCTGAGCAGCGTGGAGATTGCTGGTCCTCGCAGTCCCCCGGCTCGCAGATGGTGATTGCCCAAGCCTCTACCCAGGGGACTCAAGCTGGGAGCGCTACGCTAGCCCTGCCGATTGCAGGGCTCGCTCACACCAGCGAGTCCTCGTTGAGGGGAGGCGGCACCCAAAAGGGCAGGTTGTGAAGTTGCACGGACTTTTGATCCGACCTGGATACAACAAGCAGCACGCTTCGAAAACAGCAGAGTGAGTGGCACCCGCGAAGCGGGTGTCTCGAAAGGTTATGAGCTGGTAGGCGGTGGGCGTTTCCGTGGGCGTGGCCGCCGGGGGAAGAGGAACCAGCTGAGCATCGTGGAGATTGCTGGTCCTCGCAGTCCCCCGGCTCGCAGATGGTGATTGTCCAAGCCACTACCCAGGGGACTCAAGCTGGGAGCGCTACGCTAGCCCTGCCGATTGCAGGGCTCGCTCACACCAGCGAGTCCTCGTTGAGGGGAGGCGGCACCCAAAAGGGCAGGTTGTGAAGTTGCACGGACTTTTGATCCGACCTGGATACAACAAGCAGCACGCTTCGAAAACAGCAGAGTGAGTGGCACCCGCGAAGCGGGTGTCACGAAAGGTTATGAGCTGGTAGGCGGTGGGCGTGTCCGTGGGCGTGGCCGCCGGGGGAAGAGGAACCAGCTGAGCAGCGTGGAGATTGCTGGTCCTCGCAGTCCCCCGGCTCACAGATGGTGATTGCCCAAGCCTCTACTCAGGGGACTCAAGCTGGGAGCGCTACGCTAGCCCTGCCGATTGCAGGGCTCGCTCACACCAGCGAGTCCTCGTTGAGGGGAGGCGGCACCCAAAAGGGCAGGTTGTGAAGTTGCACGGACTTTTGATCCGACCTGGATACAACAAGCAGCACGCTTCGAAAACAGCAGAGTGAGTGGCACCCCTTCAAGACTACTGAGTCTCTCCTGCTAAACTCCAGGGTATTGTCTTGCCGGTCTGGAATCACACTGTGAGTCCGTGTCCACTTCTACAACCATCCTGACAGAAGCATGTGCTTATATAATCTCTCTGCAGACACATAACTGCTTATAAACTTATCCTGATGTTAACTACTAGCAGTAAGAGAACCCAGTCGCTGTTTTTGTACTTTGAGAATGAGTCAGGCATTCAGGCAAGCAGTGGTACAGTCAAATGTGTAAAATGTATGCAGTCCCCTAACCCCTTCAAGACTACTGATTCTCTCCTGCTAAAGTCCAGCGTATAGTCTTGCCTGTATAGAATCAAACTGTGAGTCTGTGTCCACTTCTACAACCATCCTGACAGAAGCATGTGCGTGTTTAATCTCTCTGCAGACACATAGGTGCTAATAAACGTATCCTGATGTCAACTACTAGCAGTAAGAGAACCCAGTCACTGTTTTTGCACTTTGAGAATGAGTCAGGCATTCAGACAAGCAGTGGTACAGTCAAATATGTAAAATTTATGCAGCCCCCTAACCCCTTCAAGACTACTGAGTCTCTCCTGCTAAAGTCCAGGGTATAGTCTTGCCTGTCTAGAATCACACTGCGAGTCTGTGTCCACTTCTACAACAATCCTGACAAAAGCATATGCCTATTTAATCTCTCTGCAGACACATAAGTGCTTATAAACATATACAGATGTCAACTACTAGCAGTATGAGAACCCAGTCACTGTTTTTGCACTTGGAGAATGATTCAGGCATTCAGACAAGCAGTGCTATAGTCAAATGTGTGGAACATATGCGGTCCCCTAACCCCTTCAAGACTACTGAGTCTCTCCTGCTAAAGTCCAGGGTATAGGCTTGCCGGTCTGGAATCACACTGTGAGTCTGTGTCCACTTCTACAACCATCCTGACAGAAGCATGTGCTTATTTAATCTCTCTGCAGACACATAACTGCTTATAACCTTATCCTGATGTTAACTACTAGCAGTAAGAGAACCCAGTCGCTGTTTTTGTACTTTGAGAATGAGTCAGGCATTCAGGCAAGCAGTGGTACAGTCAAATGTGTAAAATGGATGTGGTACTTTAACCCCTTTCAGACTACCGAGTCTCTCCTGCTAAAGTCCAGGGAATAGTCTTGCCTGTCTGGAATCACACTGCGAGTCTTTGTCCACTTCTACAACCATCCTGACAGAAGGATGTGCTTGTTTAATCTCTCTGCAGACACATACGTACTGATAAACGTATCCTGATGTCAACTACTAGCAGTATGAGAACCCAGTTACTGTTGATGCTCTTAGAGAATGATTCAGGCATTCAGACAAGCAGTGGTACAGTCAAATGTGCACAATGTGTGTGGTACCTTAACCCCTTTCAGACTACTAAGTCTCTCCTGCTGAAGTCCAGGGAATAGTCTTGCCTGTCTGGAATCACACTGCGAGTCTGTGTCCACTTCTACAACCATCCTGACAGAAGGATGTGCTTGTTTAATCTCTCTGCAGACACATACGTACTGATAAACTTATCCTAATGTCAACTACTAACAATATGAGAACCCAGTCACTGTTTATGCACTTAGAGAATGATTCAGGCATTCAGACAAGCAGTGCTATAGTCAAATGTGTGGAATGTATGCGGTCCTCTAACCCCTTCAAGACTACTGAGTCTCTCCTGATAAAGTCCAGGGTATAGTCTTGCTGGTATGGAATCACACTGTGAGTCTGTGTCCACTTCTACAATCATCCTGACAGAAGCATGTGCTTATTTAATCTCTTTGCAGACACATAAGTGCCTATAAACTTATCCTGATGTTAACTACTAGCAGTAAGAGAACCCAGTCACTGTTTTTGCATTTTGAGAATGAGTCAGGCATTCAGACAAGCAGTGGTACAGTCAAATGTGTAAAATGTATGCAGTCCCCTAAACCCTTCAAGACTACTGAGTCTCTCCTACTAAAGTCCAGGAAATAGTCTTGCCTGTCTGGGATAAGCATGAGCGGATTTTGCGGATTGGCAATCCGCGAATTTGCGGATTTGCAAACTCGCAATCCGCAAAATCCGCGAATTCCCGCGAATTTGCGGATTTTTTTTTTTTTTTGTGTTCGCCCGTGTTTCTGCCAGTTCGCGAGGGTTTTTACAATTTCGCAATTTGCGAACTTACCTGTCGGGTCGCAAGTTTTGCGAACTTGTTGTTTCTACGTGTCCAACCTGTTTGGGACACTCTTCTTCATCACTGCCACTCTCTGTCACCACTGCCACTCTCTGACTACTCATGCCACCCTCTGGCCCACCCATGCCACCCTCTGTTTCATCACCACACCCTCTGGTTGTCCAGTGTACATTATTTTTGGCAAAGCAAAGCACACCTTCCCTGCCTCAAGTGACCTGAATTAATTTGGGGCTGATTAATGTGTCACCTGCTTCCTTAGTGCGCCCTGATTAGTGATCTTTTGCACTTGCTAAGTGCTTTCATTGTTGCAAAATTAGTTACAACACCTGCCCTGCCCCAACTGACAATAATGAATTAGGGGCTGATTAATGGATTTTAACTTCCAGCCTGGCTCCTGCTTGTCTCCCTTAGCTGTAATTCAGGACCTTTGTGGCATATGTGTAACTATTCTGAGGTTCAGAGCAGGGTCACATAATAGTTGCAACTGGCAACTGAACTCTGGAGGGGCCCCTCAGGAAGCACTACAGGAAATGGCTACTAATGATGAGCCTGAACTTTTGAACCTGGTAAGTAGTTACTTTCAGTTTTGCTAAAATCGTATTTCTGCAATTTCGCACTTATTCGCGGGGCGCGAACTCACGCGAACAGTGCGAGCAGTGCGAGCAAAATCCGCTGCTCGCGGATTTGCGGATTTTTCAGGAAATTCGCAAATCTCGCGGATTGCGGATTTCCCGAAAATCCGCAAAATCCGCGAGCGGAACGGATTTTCCGCCCATGCCTAGTCTGGGATCACACTGTGAGTTTGTGTCCACTTCTACAACCATCCGGACAGAAGCATTTGCTTGTTTAACTCTCTGCAGACACATACGTGCTTATAAACCTATCCCGATGTCAACTACTAGCAGTATGAGAACCCAGTTACTGTTGATGCACTTGGAGAATGATTCAGGCATTCAGACAAGCAGTGGTACAGTCAAATTTGCACAATGTGTGTGGTACCTTAATCCCTTTCCGACTACTGAGTCTCTCCTTCTAAAGTCCAGGGAATCGTCTTGCCTGTCTGGAATGACACTGTGAGTCTCTGATCCCTTCTACAACCATCCTGACAGAAGCATAATCCTATTTAATCTCTCTGCAGACAGATAAGTGCTTATAAACGTATCCAGATGTCAACTACAAGCAGTATGAGAACCCAGTTACTGTTTATGCACTTGGAGAATGATTCAGGCATTCAGACAAGCAGTGCTATAGTCAAATTTGTGGAATGTATGCGGTCCCTTAAACCCTTCCAGACGACTTAGTCTCTCCTGCTAAAGTCCAGAGAATAGTCTTGCCTGTCTGTAATCACACTGTGAGTCTGTGTCAACTTCTACAACCATCCTGACAGAAGCATGTGCTAGTTTAATCTCTCTGCAGACACATGAGTGTTTATAAACTTATCCTGATGTTAACTACTAGCAGTAAGAGAACCCAGTCACTGTTTTTGCTCTCGGGGAATGAGTCAGGCATTCAGACAAGCAGTGGTTCAGTCAAATGTATAGAATGCATGCGGTCCCCTAACCACTTCCAGACTACTGAGTCTATCCTGCTAAAGTCCAGGGAATAGTCTTGCCTGTCTGGAATCACACTGTGAGACTGTGTCCACTTCTACAACCATCCTGACAGAAGCATGTGATTGTTTTATCTCTCTGCATACACATATGTGCTTATACACTTATTCTGATGTCAACTATTAGCAGTATGAGAACCCAGTTACTGTTGATGCACTTGGAGAATGAGTCAGGCATTCAGACAAGTACTGGTACAGTCAAATGTGCACAATGTATGTGGTACTTTAACCCCTTTCAGACTACTGAGTCTCTCCTGCTAAAGTCCAGGGAATAGTCTTGCCTGTCTGGAATGACACTGTGAGTCTGTGTCCCCTTCTAAAACCATCCTGACAGAAGCACGTGCTTGCTTAATCTCTTTGCTGACACATAAGTGCATATAAACTTATCCTGATATCAATTACTAGCAGAATGAGAACCCAGTTACTGTTTATGCACTTGGAGAGTGAGTCAGGCATTCAGACAAGCAGTGGTACAGTCAAATGTGTAGAATGTTTGCGGTCCCCTAACCACTTCCAGACTACCGAGTCTCTCCTGCTAAAGTCCAGGGAATAGTCTTGCCTGTCTGGAATCCCAATGTGAGTCTGTGTCCACTTCTACAACCATCCTGACAGAAGCATGTGCTTATTTAATCTGTCTACAGACACATAAGTGCTTATAAACATATCCTGATGTTAACTACTAGCAGTAAGAGAATCCAGTCTCTGTTTTTGCACTTTGAGAATGAGTCAGGCATTCAGACAAGCAGTGGTACAGTCAAATGTATAAAATGTATGCTGTCCCCTAACCCCTTCAAGACTACTGAGTCTCTCCTGCTAAAGTCCAGGGTATAGTCTTGCCTGTCTAGAATCACACTGTGAGTCTGTTTCCACTTCTACAACCATCCTGACAGAAGCATGTGCTTGTTTAATCTCTCTGCAGACACATATGTGCTTATAAACGTATCCTGATGTCAACTACTAGCAGTAAGAGAACCCAGTCACTGTTTTGGCACTTTGAGAATGAGTCAGGCATTCAGACAAGCAGTGGTACAGTCAAATGTGTAAAATGTATGCAGTCCCCTAACCCCTTCAAGACTACTGATTCTCTCCTGCTAAAGTCCAGGATATAGTCTTGCCTGTCTAGAATCACACTGTGAGTCTGTGTCCACTTCTACAACCATCCTGACAGAACCATGTGCTTGTTTAATCTCTCTGCAGACACATACATGGTTATAAACCTTTCCTGATGTCAACTATTAGCAGTATGATAACCTAGTTACTTTGAATGCACTTGGAGAAAGAGTCAGGCATTTAGACAAGCAGTGGTACCGTGGAATGTTTACAATGTAAGTGGTCCCCTAACCCCTTCCAGACTACTTAGTCTCTCCTGCTAAAGTCCAGGGAGTAGTCTTTCCTGTCTAGAATAACACTGTGAGTCTGTGTCCAGTTCTTAAATCATCCTGACAGAAACATTTGCTTATTTAATTTCTCTGCTGACACTTAAGTGCTTATAAACTTATATTGCTATCAACTACTAGCAGTCTGAGAAGCCAGTCACTCTGTATGTATTAGGAGAAATAGTTAGTCTTTCAGTCAAGCAGTGGCACAGTCAAATGTGCACAATGTATGTGGTCTCCTAATCCTTTGCACACCACTGATGGAGTCTTGGAAAAGTACAGGGAATAGTCATGGTTCTTTGGAAACACACTGTAAGTCTGTGTGTACTCCTACAATATAATTTATCTGCTGAAACCTAAGCACTTATAAACTTATTGGGCTGTCAACTAGCAGCAGCCTGGGAACCCAATCACTGCCTATTCTCTTAAAGAATGAGTCAGACATTCACACAATCAATGATACACTTTGCTGTGAACTACTTGTACTCTAGGTACTCATTTACTGTGTATGCATTTTGTGATTACAGAAGGAAGTGTTTAAATGGTTTTTATGTACAATGTGTTTGTTTAATAATATAAAAGTATATTTTATGGGGGCGTGGCTACGCTGAGCAGCTGAATGGCCGCGTTTTAGATCGGCTCCGCCAGCCGAGCATATAAAATCCGAAATAAATCCGGCAAGGACGTGCCGGATTTGTCCTGGTTGTGCTGCGGGTGCTGCCAAGAATCCCGGGGGCGCCATTAGTAGCTTTCAGTAGTGGTACAATTCTACATTTAAAGGGGCAGTGATATCCCGAACTGCGGCCTACTTGCAGACCACCACAAGAAGCCAGGACCTGGTGTATTTGACTGCCGAAGTTGCTGCGATGTGGCTGGAGGTAGGGTGCTACCTGCGCGCAGGGCCGGTGAACAGAGGATACACAAATCCAGGGTCGGACCCCCTCTACCCCCTTGCCTGAGCGAGCGCTACCTGATAGGGGTTGAGGCTGGCGGGCCCTGCGTTCGGCGTGGATCTGGCCTGTGGGACTGCTGCAGGCCTGGAATAGTGCGGTGGACATCGATCGCAGCACATGAGCAGGGCGGTAGTGACGGCGCTGTTGCTAGACTGAGCGGGCTGAGTGCAGCAGTGAAGAGTGGTGTTGGCTGCCCCGGCTGGTTATCGTAGCCACGGGGCGGCGGCTGGAGGTGGCTGCTGCATTGCTGCAGGGTGAAAAAGTTGTGCGGCCGCAATTTTCTGAAGCGGAGTGGGAACCCCAGTGAACGTGCTGTGAGTGCTCAAGACTGCTGGTGTGGCGACAGGAACAACGTTTTAAGGAGTTTTGAGTGTAACCGATGCACACATATGAAGGTGGAGGGCTGCTGGCGTAGTGGAGGGTGGTCCTGCCCAAAGTTCTGCTGAACACGGAAATCCTCTCAGGGCAAGCGGCCATATTGTGATGTGGCTGGAGCAGGTTCAGGAAGGTCAGCAATCTCCCCCCACCTCATCTATATTTAACGGACAAAATTGGTAATCAGTGGAGAGTATTCCCCTCCAGTGCATTTCCCACAGGCTCCTATACGTGTTGCTGTATCCTTACATCTTATTGGCATCTGGGAGTAGAGGTTCTAGCACACTGGTTGTAGCACTGCATGGATTGGGGCTGCGTACGGGACTACTGGACACCAGCCTTCACTTGGGATGCCTTGCGGAACACTCTGATGGATGCTGAATTGGTGGTAGCCTGTATTGGAGCGGATGATCTTCTTTAGTTCATTGCTGATGCTGGGGCTAACCGGCGCACTGGTAAGGAGACGGTGGGCGACTCTGTGCTGACCCTGTGGTACCCGGGAGACGTGCATATTGGGGCGAACACTGAGCAATCACCGGTTTTGCTGTGCCAGTGCTAAAGGGGTGAGCAGTCTTATCCTGAACAAGCATGTATCTGCCACATAGCAAAACTATCCGTCTTGAGTCTGGGATATCACTATGGGGAAGCCTGAGACAAGACAGACGAAAATCAACTTCGATAAAAAATCCAGTAAGTCGGCGGACAGCGAAGTGGGACAGCAGGAGTTGCCTGAAGGTAGTGCTGCGGACAACCCTCCTGCAGAAGACATACAGGAAATGTTTAAGGAGCTCAAGTCCAGCCTGCAAGGCATAGACTCCAAGATGAACTCATTGGCGGAGCGGATGGACAGGATAACACACTGCGTTGAGAAGCAGGAGGGCCGTGTGGCCGTGCTGGAAACAAGGGTAACAGAGACGGAGAAGGGTCAAACGGACATGGACAAGAAATTGCGCTGGTTGGACGGAGTGCTACAGCTGATCAGACAGAAGAATGAGGACCTGGAAGCGAGGTCAAGATGCAACAACATACGAATTACGGGCGTGGCAGAATCGTCAGACATTCAAAACATGGAAAATTATGCGGAAGAAATAGATAGAGCGCGCAGGTCACCCGACTATAATTTTTACCATGCTCACCTGGGCCTATAAATCAATAACTCAATAATTTTGTCAGGTAACCTTCGCTCTACTACCAGTCTATTTACCTACAAGGTCCTATCCCATTGACTTACCAATCCTTGTTGCTGGTGCCTGTAACCTATTGGATAAGGGAGTTAGCATAATAGGAAAAATAACATTTGCACTCATATAATAACCACAGACTCTGGAAAGTTTTAAACTCTTTATCTAAATTTCCTAAATGGTCATGATCCAAAGATTAAACACCACAAAACTCTCAATAATGAAAATCAGAACCAGAATGTTAACTATGCAAAAGATGTATTAAACTGATTTAGATCATTTAGCAAATAAGGGAAGGTAAGAAAAGGGAACTTGCTCATCAAAACGATTGAGTCATTTATTCAAAGGGAGGGTAAGGAAAGGAACATGATATTTAATCAAACGATTTGAGCAGTTATTTAAAGGGAGGGTAAGAAAAGGGAAACACGTTAATCAAAAACGGTTTTTCTAAAGATTCTAACCATAGGGTGGGTAAGAAAAGGGAACATATATATATATATGTATTCAAAGTTTCACGTTAGGGAGGGTAAAGAGAAGGAACAAAATAAAATGACAAACCCACACAGATTTATATTTACCTAGAGTGGTGTGAAGACCAACCCTGGCCACGGGACAGTTGAAAGACAGGAGAACCCCAGAAGTTGCAGTTGCCAGTAGGCCAGCATGTGCAGATTAGAATCAGGACAGAAAAAAACAGATTTGGATCAAGACAAGACCACCGAAGGTTAAGACTGGCACCCGCAGTTCAGTTGCAACGCCTGCGCTACTCCCTCTCTGCAGCTAACAGTCAGAACCATGATTAGGTAATCAATTTCACCGACAAAGTGCTTCGCCAGCACCTCAGCTTCCCGAACCCCGATTGGGTCAGCGAATCTTCTGACAGAGTGCTTCGCAGCCCTTCTGCTCTCAATCACCTATTGAGTGCGTTGGGTCAGTGACAGGTCAGCTATTCTGACAAGTCGGACAAATTAACTAACTAAACCTACCATAGTTACACTGTTTTCCAGGTCAGTTTACCACCGCCCCAATGTTGCAAGTGTAAGAATCCCCAATTTATATTGGACAAAAGAGGAGGAGAGGTCATCACACCATAGCAAAAGAAACTTTCTGCATCTCATATTTAAATTAATGTTCCCACCCATTATTATTTTTTTCGCATGACATCTTTATTCCACCCGACAATGAGTGTTCTATTGGTAAATACATTGTAATAACTTTTGTACATTAGAGCTTACTCGGACAGAGGTAAAGGGTCAGCTTCCCACGATTTTCACAGTTCATTCTGATGTTGGCAGAGGCTCAATGTCATAGCTTGTAGACTCGGTGGATTTCAGCACTTGCGCAGTACAGGTTTCCAATATTGCGTCACGGATCATCCCAGGCCCAAAATTAGGATACATGAAAGTGGAAAAGAAACAATTTTAGAATACAGAATAAATAATTGTACTGTATACCACTTATTTCTACTCTATTCTCTTTACTTTATTTTTAACTATTGCGTTATGGTTAAGCAGTACGAACAGCTTAGCAAAAGCAGCAGTGGAAGCTTCATGCATGCAGTTACACAAAGAAGCCATTTTAATACTAGTGCGCAGAAGCGAGAAATTTCCCCAAGCGAAAGATACGCCATGTCACGTGACTATGACAGACGCATGCGCAATAGAAAATCCTGCGTAGCAGTGCGAGCAAGTTATTGTTAGTAAACACATATGCAAGCTTCATCTAGATACCCCGTGTTTATGTAAAATGTGATATTAATAGAACAAACATGTTGATTAATATATTAACGTTATGACGAGAGGGCTGAATCCAAGCAAGTCACGTTAAATGCAAATCCTTGTTCCATCAAAATGATGAGAGAGCTGGTCGGTCCCGAACTCTCAGCTATGTTCCTGATTGAAAGGTCCCATCGCTCGTTGGGGCCCAGGCCAAAGCCAGGAGCGCCGGCGAGACCAGTAATAGCTAGAGTCCTCAACTACAGGGACAGAGATACTATCCTCCGGCTTGCGCGAGAGAAAGGCTAGGTCCAATATAAGGGAAACAACACAGCTTTATATCCAGACTTCACTCTACAGGTTCAGGCGGCCCGTAGAGAATTTATCCCTGCAAAGAAGATTTTTCAACAGATTGGAACTAGATATGCCTTGATCTATCCTGCTAAGTTGCGGGTACAAGGTCACGGGAAGCCTGCCTTTTTTATGGACACTAAGGCTGCCCTTGCCTATGCAAAGCAGTTGGCAAAGGAACACAAACAAATGGCAGTGTCGACTGAACCACGGCTCGAAGGCGGCATGAGTGACACTGATTGAGAGATCTGTCATAGACGCTGGATGTGCAGATAAGTTTGTCACTGTTATAAACGAATTAGTGGTTGTATATCCTATGTTGCTATGTATGGGAGATTTCGTGAAAAGGGACAGTGGTCTAATTTCTATATTGTTGGCCCTGAATGTTTAAATTGGTTAACCACAGGGGGCATCTGTGGTGCACTTGGATGTTGGTGGTCCGTTGCAGTCTCGGCCACCCCATCAAAAGTGTGGGGGAGGTTTGCTAGCGTCCACATGTCCCTCATGGAATGATTCCCTTCAGTATATGTTTCCTTTTTGTGGGAGCGAGGGTGGGAGATACACAACCTAATTAGGGGGGTTGGTGTGGGTGGAGGGGGGAGAGGGGAGTTTTTTATGTTCTGTTACCTGCCATGTCTTGTGTCCGAGATGGTGAATTATTTTTACCAAACTGGCGTTGCCAAGAGACAAGTACCTGCTGAGTGAATCACTTGCACTGTGTTAAAACAATCCTTACACCTAATCAAGTGCAGTTGTTACTAGCCGCAAACATGTGTAAACATGATTATAGACATATGCTTAACTCATTGCTACTGTGAAGGCCATTGCATGCATATCATGGAACATTAGGGGCCTGAATGATCGGTGGAAGGTACGTCTGGTCCACTCTTACTTGACTCGCCAAAGGGTGGATATCTGTCTGCTTCAAGAGACGCATTTGAGCCCAACGCACACTAACCTGCTACAACACAATAGATGGGGTGATGTAGTGGATGCTCCATACTCGAATTATTCCAGAGGTGTAGCCATATTAATTCGTAGGGGGTTGCATTGGAAAACACACACCACGATCATTGACAAGGAATGGAGATACATAATGATTCAGGGAGCTCTGTTCAATACTCCAGTGATAATAGTAAACACATATGGGCCTAAGATTGCTAGCCCGTTGTTTTTCCAACACATTTGGCACAGGATCAAATCGCTTGGGCAGATGGCGATATTGTGGGGGGGGGAGGGTGATTTCAATGTGGTGTTGTCCCCTACAGCTGACAGGCAGGTTGCGGCTCGCGAACACCATCCTAAGGCTGCTGCAGTCCTGCGGGATATTGTGGAGGAGGGCCACTTGGTGGACACGTGGAGAGCCTTTCACCCGATGTCCAGAGAAGGTACATGTGTGATGGCACATAGGAACGCCTGATCATGGTTGGATTATCGGTTGACTTCAAAAGACCTACATTCCCTGATCGGGGGGGTCACACACCTTCCACGTACACTTTATTTTTTATTTTATTTGTGGTATTTGTAGAGCGCAGCATTCCTCCCAGGGGATATCAAGGCGCTGAATAAGAAGGGCTGCTGAGGTTGAGCAGGAGGGGTTATTATTTGGGGAAGAGATGTGTTTTGAGTTTTTGCCGGAATGAAAGAAGGTTCACAGTGTGTCTCAGATCCATTGGTAGTTCATTCCATCGTTTGGCCGCTAAATGCGAGAAGGCTCGTCCTCCTGTTCTTGTTTTGTAGATACGCTTGGGTTTTGCTAGGGCTGAGTTAATGGATCTTAAGTTCCTGTTTGGAATGTAAAATTCGATTTTCCCTTGCAGGATTGTAGGGCCTGTTTTATGGAGGGCTTTGTGCGCATGACAAAGTAGTTTGAATGTGGCGCGCTGGCGCATCGGCAGCCAATGGAGTTGTTTTAGACATGCCGATGCAGAGTCTCGTTTGCCTTTGTTGCATACCAGCTTGGCAGCCTGGTTTTGCAGAACCTGAAGGCGGGAGAACAACTGCTCGTTCATTCCTTCGAATAGAGCATTGCCATAATCCAGGCGGCTGACTAGGAGGGCCTGGGTGATCGTACGACGACAGTTAAGTGGGATCCATGTGAAGATCTTAGCGAGGAGTTTCAGGATTGCAAATCCCTTACCCCAAAGTGTGCGCACGTGGTCCTTCATGGATAGTGCGTCATCCATCATGATGCCCAGATTCCTGGCATATTGTTTCGGGGCGGGGGCTGTTCCCAGAGCCGGTGGCCACCAAGAATCATTCCACGATAGTTTAGCTCCTCCGAACAATAAAATTTCGGATTTTCCGGCATTGAGCTTGAGGCAGTGGTTACGCATCCAGTCCGCCATTTCGGAGAGGCAGCTGTGGAGTTTATTTTTAGTTGTTTCTAATTTTTCCGATCTTTCATCCAAGGTCACCATCAACTGCGTGTCGTCAGCGTATGAGCAAATGCCGATGCCCCACTTTCTTCCGATGTCGGCCAGAGATGATACGTAGGCATTAAAGAGAGTGGGGCTTAGGGAAGCCCCTTGTGGGACTCCACAGCCGATGGGGCGGGGTTCTGAATGGAATTGGCCCATATGCACTGCTTGGGTGCGGTTGCACAGGAAGGATTCAATCCATTGCAACGCTGTGTCTTGTATACCTTTGCTCCGGAGAATGTTCAATAGGCATTTGTGCGACACTGTGTCGAACGCTGCCGACAGGTCCAACAGTATCAGAGCTACCGAACCCCCTTGGTCGGTGATGCATCTGACACTGTCCGACACTGCCAGCAGCGTAGCCTCGGTGCTATTGTTGGATCTGAATCCAGTTTGGGTGGGGTCCAAAAGCGAGTTGTCCTCAAGATATTTGGATAACTGAGAATTAACCATTTTCTCCAATGCTTTGGAGAGGTAAGGGAGTTGTGAAATTGGCCTATAGTTCTCTGGATTGAGAATATCGGCCCCAGCTTTCTTCAGGAGGGGGGTTACAGATGCGTGTTTCCAGCAATGTGGAAAGGACGCGGAGGTGAGAGATTGATTAAAAAGTTTGGTGATGATTGGGCATAGAGTCGGTGCGATTTCAGAGAATACAAAGTGTGGGCAGGGGTCTGCAGGGGAGCCGGATTTTATTGCTCTAAGGACTGTTAGTACTTCCTCTTCGGAGAGTGGTTGGAAGTTGGATAGGCGAGGGGAGTTGCCCAAGTCTAGGCGATCGTTGTCGTTGTCGGATGTAGATGGGCGTACGTCAGAGTTATCATAGGGGGGGACGGTATGGGAGGGGGTGAAGGTTGAATACATTTTATTGATTTTTTCAGAGAAGAAGGAGCTAATCCGTTCACATGCTTCTGTTGAAGGGGTGAGGTTTTGCGAGGTGCAGGATGGGTTGCTGAGCTCCTTCACAATTTTAAACAACTCTTTTGCCGAGTTGTGGTTTTCGTTGATTCGTTGCACGAAAAATGCCTTTTTTGCCTCTCGGATGGCAAGGATGTATTGTTTCCTTTTGGCAGTGTAGTTGGCTCTGGTTGTGGGGTTTTTCGCTTGTCTCCATTGGTGTTCTGTTTTTTGGCATTCCCTTTTAAGGCTCTTGAGGGAGGGGGTGTACCATTTTTCGTTAATGGTTGTTTTTTTCCTAACTTCTCGCAGGGGTGCTATTTTGTCCATTGTTACCAATAGGTTCGTTATCTGGTAGGGAGACATCTGTCTCGTGAAAATGATTTTGGAAATTAGAGTCTTTAATTAGTTTCCAGGCTCTGTTGGAGGTGAGGGGGGAGGATCTGATTTTCACGGGTTTGCCAGAAAGTTCAAGTAGGAATGAGAGCATGAAATGGTCAGATCAGATCATGCACCTACTCAGATCACTTTGCAAATCCCTCCACAGTACATACACCCATTTAGTTGGAGATTCCTGTCACAGGCGTTGCTGGATCAGGTGTTCCGTGAAGAACTTAGGGAAAAACTGACGGAATACTTTGAGACAAATGAGGGGTCAGTGGAGTCACCGGGAACGCTCTGGGAGGCGTTTAAGGTGGTGGCAAGGGGTCATTGCATGGTGCTGAAGGTGGGGGTGCTTAGAGCCCTTCAAAATACATTAAGTACGTTGGAACGAGACATTGCTGATTTGGAAACAGATTATACAGCGCACCCTATCCCAGACATTCAGGCTAAACTACGCGCCAAGCTGACAGAATTTCTGGAGGAGGCCGAAAGGGAAACAGCCTACTTACACAAATATGCGCAGGCTAGGAGATATGGTGAAGGGGTTCGGGCGGGGAAAACGCTGGCTAACTTACTGCACGCTTCGAGGGGAGCAGATTACATAACTGAACTTCAGGCGGAGACTGGGGAGGTAGTAAGGAAACCGCAAGGCATATTTCAGACGATGACTAACTACTACCGGTCACTTTATACTTCCCACACTAATCCATCTCATTCAGACATCACAGATTATTTGGACAACATAGCATTAGCATGGTTTAATAACAGAGCTAGGGCATACATGGAGCTTCCCATTACAGTGGAAGATGTAAAATAGGTAATTTCTGGAATGCCGGCTGACAAAGACCTGGGGCGGACGGGCTCACTGCAGCCTTCTATAAAGAATATGTGGACATTGTGGCACCCAGATTACTCCAGATCTACTTGGAGGCGATGGACACTGGTGAGCTCCCCCCTACTCTCAGGGAAGTTGTGATAATTACCCTATTGAAGCCTGACGAAGACCCTACCAAACCAGATTTGTATCGTCCTCTCTCATTAATCAATTTGGACACCAACATTTATGCAAATTTGATAGCATAGACAAAAACCCATGCTCCCACAGATTGCACTGTCTGACAAATCAGGTTTTATACCGGGCAGGTCCACTTCCCATAATCTCCGAGTGATATTTGGGCTCCTTCACTACTTGGCTCCTCATATTCAGGCGGTGGGGTCGCTTCTGGATGCAACAAAAGCGTTCGACTCACTGGAGTGGAAATTGTTCTTCGCCATCCTGTCCAGAATGTGGTTTAGTCTTCTTTTTCTGAAACAAATTCAAATTATATATACAGGTCCAAAAGCAAGGGTAAAGGTGAACGGTCAAATATCAGAAGTCTGTGACATAACGAGGGGTACGAGGCAAAGTTGCCCGCTCTCACCGATGTTGATCGCGATCGCTACTGAGCCATTAGCTGCGAGATTACGACAACACCACACACAACGTAGTATTGGCTTCACTTCTAGAGGGTTGCTGATATCCATGTATGCTGACGATATCACTATTTATCTGACCAACCCCAAAGATAATTTTGACGTAGTCATGAGGGAGTTAATTAGATATGGGGGGTTATCTGGCATACAAATTAATTGGACCAAATCAGTATTGATTCCACTGACTGATGACACAGAGAGGTGAGAGACTGAATTCCCTATCCAATGGACGAGCGACGATGCAAAATATCTGGGTATATGGATCAGCAGATCCATTCAGGAAATATGGCTAGCAAATTATGGGAGGATAATTGACTGGATGGAGGATAAGATTCAACTGTGGAAACGATTGCCGCTCTCACTAACAGGGCACATAGCTATTACTAACATGGTCATTCTACTGAAGCTATTGTTAACATTCCCATGCCATTAAACACCCACTTCTTCAGACGACTCCGAACTGGGATACTGGAGTTAGTATGGACGTCAGCCCAGAGTCTCCTGGAAACTTTTGACTCTCCCATATTCGCAGTGAGGTCTGGGGGCCCCTGACTTTCAACTGTATGCGTACAGTGCGCAAGCACAATATTTGCATTACTGGCAACATCCTACTCCTTACCAGCCGCATGTCGCTATCGAATTAGATATTGTTGTGCCCACTCCACTACATGCGGCGGTCTATCACCCATAAAAACTTTAACATTCGGACATAAACACGGTTGAAACTATACGCTGGGCATGGAGAAATATTGCAAAGCGTGCTGAACACAAAGAATTATATGTGCCGTCCATGCCGCTGGGTGGTAATCCACTAATTGGTCCACTAAAGGTTAGGGCTGTGATTGAACGCGCCGAGAGGCATAGCATCACAGTGGGTAGTGACTTGTATCCAGATGATGAATTCTTGTCCATTCAGAGGACGTATGGGCCTGCAACAAGACGCAGGCTGTTGGAGATGCGGAGCTCCGGAGGCTTTGTTTCTACACTTGGCATGGTTGTGCACCACGGTAGCAGACTACTGGTCAGAAATCATAAGATACATAGGGAACATAATAGATTTTGAACTGAGGGTTGACCCTCTTGTGGCGCTCCTGGGATTTGTTTTGGATGTACCCAATGCTTCTCGCAAACTAACGGCAATGTTACTACTATTGGCCAAACGTCAGGTGGCATTACATTGGAAAAAATTGAATTCCCCTACAGTGGCGGGTTGGTTGCATACGGTCATATATTGTAAGGATCAATTGACGATATACTGGGAACTGCTACCTAGCAGCTCTAGAGCATCAGATATATGGCACCCTTTAGTGACCTGGTTGGGGCAGAGAGGTTGTGATCTCTGTGCTCCTGGAAATGGTGAACGACGATATGTAGTTGGCTAGGCGGTACTGACGTGGAACATGTATTACTTGATTTGTGTCTTTGGACTGTATTCTTCCTTTACAGTGGGGGCTTTGTCGAGGACAAGCCAGTGGGCACTCAAGTAGGTCTATTTTCAACCAGTAGATTCACAGATGCAATCTTGTTAAATTAAGTGGCAGACATGGCAGTGAGTGAGTGAGTGTATATATAAGACTGTACGTATGAATAATATAACGCACTGGGCGCTTTTCATAATTTATGTTGTTTACGAGCTTTCTATACTTCACTCCTATTTTGCCACCGGACCCCCGGGTTGTTGGCTACATGGCTGTATTATCTTTGAGTTAGTCAGTCGCTCAACTGCTGCCGGCCTCAGGGTTTTAGGCACACAGCTGTGTACCATGTGCGATACTTAATACAGGTTTTGGAACACTTAAAAAAAAAGTATATTTTATAGATTGATTAAAATAATTTTATATATATTTATTTTTTACAGATATTGTTTATCATCATTAAAATAAAGTTATCATGACAAAAAAACACAAAATAGAAAACAACAGAAAAAGGACTATTATTTGAAGAAAATTCAACAAGTATTGGATGACCAACAACATGTGGGGAAAAATAATGTCTATTGGTAAGAGAACAAAAGCATTTATTTAAAATCTTTCAAAACCTAGAATACAAAGACATTTTTTTTACAAAATGGGAAATTACATTATAAATACACAATATATGGTAAAAGGAGACAGAGTCAGTATTAAGAAATAAGAAATTAGGGGCCAGATGTAGGTGGCCCAATACCGGTCAGTAACGGCAGAAAATACCGAATTATGGCCGTTACCGACCGGTATTGGGCATTTGGGATGTAGGTGGCCTAAATTGCAAATTTGGTAATTTACCGATTATGTATTTTAAGGAATCGGTAAATTACCAATTCCTTAAAATACCGAATCGGTAAATTACCGAATTTGCAATGTAGGGAGCACTCAAATGAGTGCCTTTTCCATTTTAGGATTCGTTATTTACCACAAACTATAAGTTGGTGGTAAATAAGGAATACCTTTGAAAATGCAAATCTGTGCATTTTCCACTGTGCCATGTGGCAGACATACATGCCCTTAGGGCATGTATGTGTGCTACATCTGCACACAAGCATGATTCAGCGGTGCAACAGGGTGTCAAAGTGACACCCTGGCACCCTTGAATGTTTCCCCCATTTTACCGAATCAGTATTTACCGATTCAGTAATTGCCATTCATTCCAATGGGCCTCCAGGTAAATTCCGAATCTTACCGATTCGGTAATTTTTACCGAAAATGTGTCTACATCCCATTTACCTATTCTTAAAGAATAGCTAAATTGGGATTACCTACATCTGGCCCTTGATGTTTTACAATACAGTTGTCTTTCATTTGTTGAAAGATGTGAAAAAAAAACAAAAGAAGAGCAGCATTTTATAAAAAGAAAAAACTATTTGAAATTATTGTTGAGAAGGCTTTTGAATTAAAAAGGAAATTACTATTTTAGTTTTAAACAGAATTCGATCACTAGATAAACCAATCCATTTTATGAAGGCCAAAAGTAAGAAGAAACGAGTAATTAACAGAACTAATTTTTGTGATTTTTTTTTTGAATGAATGGAAACACAGTTAAAGTTCAGAGCCTTTCTTTAATAAAGAGAGTTATTTTCAGACCAATACGTTATTGCTCGCAGTTGATACCAGTGGTCGAGCTTATGAGGTTAGAAATAGTTGTCCTATTGAGAAAGAGAAGATGGTTTCTAGAAATGTAAAAGAACTAATAGCTGATGAAGTTCTAGGGAGACGTCCTAAAGCCCCAGTGTATACTTGGGATTGCAGTAGTATTTGTAGTATACAACAGGAATCTATTGATATTTTAACCAATTTCTTACGACAATATAGTAAAAAAGTGTAAAACAAAAGATTAAGATGTTGCAAGGACTAGATCCTTGCAGAGTGAGAAAAAATACGGGTTTGCAAGGTCATTCTCTGGCTTGTCTTTCTAGGAAAGTATGTCAAAGTGTTTTTCATCATTTCAGAATGTTAGAAGTACATGATTCTTAAATGTGGAGTTAGTCGGATGATTGTATTACGCAAAATGTCCAGAACTAATGTTAAACGAGTTGAATAGTGCTCTTTTGCGTGAGTCAGTGTTAGATGTCAAAAAGGTTTATGATGAAATTGAGTTTCGTTACTTTGGTCCTGAACAAGAGAGTGCAGAAACGGACTGTTAGAAACGGGACCCTGGCCGGCCAAGACTCGCGTCGAGGTCAGTCAGGGATCGCCATTTCTAAAGTCAGGGCAAGGGAGTCACACACCAAGGTAACCCCCACTCGCCCTCTAGGTAACGTGGCGCGAGCAGTCTAGGCTAAACTTGGAGGCGGTATGAGTTAAGTATTTGCGCACGCACCCCAGCAACAACACCCAAGGCCCACCACAAAGAAAGACTCCACACAAGGATATATAAAAAATAGCCTTTGTATTATAATAAACAAAACACATTAGATAACACACAAACTTTACACTGTGCCAGGGGCACGGGCAGAATTTACAAGGGGAATTATGTACAGGACAGGGCCACATGGACCACTGTCAGGGGTAGGCACTTGTCAGACAATAATACTGGTAGGTACACACTTAGGACATAAACATTAGAATGATTAGCACCAAAATTGTAAATGCAACACAGATCCAGTAATCACTGGAACAGAGTAAAGACCTCCTACGCAACCCTAAAACACTGTAGGAAATTACGCAGGTAACTAGGACCTTATCATCAGGACCTAAGGAAGGAATACCAACACCTAAGCAATTCACTCTTAGCAAAGGGAAGGAAACCTAAACACAAAATGGGACATCAACAATCCACTATGCAGGTCACACCTAACAAAGGGGATAAACATAAAGTGGGACATCAACAATTGCACATGAGGTGCAGATTAGAACATTTTGCGCAAGAATTACATACAAAGAAATCACAATGCGCGGGGTGCACATAGCACAACACTCAAAATGTCCCTCAGGCCAACTGGCCTCGAAAGGGGTGGAATACCCTGAGTCTCAGTGTCAGGGGGTCTGCGCAGGCAGCACAGAACACAAAGCCTAAACGTGGCAACTGTCCACTAAGTGCTGGACAATTGTTGAACAGGACTGAGCAACGTTGGAGCCAGGAGGGCTCAAGAACAAAGTGGGCAAGGAGCCTCTCAGGGGCTCACAAAGCAAATGTGCAAATAGAGCTTCAGCGCTCTCAAAATCATGGAAATGCCCCCAGAGCCTCTCAGGCTCGTAAATCAGTTAGGGCGTCTGAACATCGCAAGGCTCGCAAACTCGCTGGTGGCGTGGAGCCTCTCGGGGCTCGGAATACGTAGATTGCCCCCAGGAGCCTCGGGGCTCCTAAATCAACACTGTGGCCACGTTGTAGTCCCTCACGGGGGACTCGAAGATAGGTAATGCCCCCTGAAGCCCTCGGGCTTCACACTCGCACCGCGCTCAAGATCGCGCTACGGGGGAGGGGCGGACACCGACAATGTGTCCCAACGCCCCTCTCCGCTGGCAGGCACTCACCGGTTGTCTCGCTGGCTGGAGGCATTTCCTCGGCAGCCGGCGCGGGCCTCGCCTTCACTCGGGGAGCCTCGAGAACGGAGCCGGCTGCTCCTCTCGCGCTCCCGCCTGGACCTGTCTCCTCTACACGCCGCCTGACTTCCGCCGGGGCCGCCAATGGCAGCGCGGCCCTGGGGGTCAGGAGGTGGGACTTCCGGGTCGCTGCAGGCAGCGCGGCGGCCCGGCAACAGCTTCCAGTGCTCCCGGGCTGCGGCGGTGATCTCCTGGGTAATGGCGGGTGGGCACCGGCTTGAATTAATCCAATAACGGGGCAATGCCGGGTGGGCACCGGCTCTCAAATTAAATATAAAGCGAGGTGGCACTCGCTACGCCGAAAATCGGCAAATCGGCTCCGATGCCGGGTGGGCACCGGCCAGGTCAATAAAGCGCTCCCAAGCGCTCAGGGGCTCAAGAAGAAGCGCGCTCAGCGCTAAAAAGATAAGCAAAGCGCTATGGAGTGCTGGGGCACCAGGAAAGCGCTCCTAGCGCTACAACTCAATTAAAAGCGCTTCCAGGCACAGCAAAGCTCCAGCAGGGTCTGGAGGCAGGCAGGGGGGGGAAGGCAGGGCCAGAGCCAGCACACTGGGTCTCCAGGCAGGGAGACAGCCAAGTGGCGGTCCTCTTGGCCCCTGCAGCAGCCCCCTCTGGCAAGATCCTGGAAGGAAACCAAAGACAGGACAAATTGTATGGGGACACAGCCCCTTCTTATACAGCAAAATCCCTTTGTCTCATGGGTGCAGGGTGGGGGAAAACCAGTCGCAGCTGGTTTTGAAGTACTCGGTTTACCTCAACCACCCTCTCTATTCACTGGCAGGGCTAGGGCCATCGGTCGCACTACAGGGGGTGGAGCCAGCATTGTCTGGGGAAAGTCCAGGCCCATCAGGGACCAGGTGCACTCCTCCCAAGCCATCAAGCATGCTAATCTCACACTCACCACCGGGCAGACCCATCCAGCCTTCCTGGAGCCAGGCTCACCAGCCAGCTCCAGCCAATCACACTGCAGACATATTTTACAGTAATATGCCAAGTACTAGAAATGGCATTTCTACACATGACACACACATGCCACATACACCATTGCGAAGCATTCATTCTCACGAACTCGCACATACCAAATTCGAGCATGCACTCCCCACGCATCAGGAATTACTAGGGACACAGACATTCCCCATGCATCCCTATGGGAGAGCAGGACAGCCTAACTACATGCACGCACTTTACTCTGGGACACAGAGAAAAAATGTGCACAGACCAGAAAATCATCCACGCATATCACAGATTAAAAGCAAAAAGATTAGGGGTGAACCTGCCTTAAGGGCCAAGTCCAACACAACCCCCTTCCAGCCAAAACGCAGGGCAGACCAATCACCACCGTGATGGACTTCCCTGCTTGGTGCGATAAAACACGGACGCGGGCCCGCAACTGCAGGGACACCCTCCTGTTTTATGCCACGGTGAACCCCTGGGGTTCTTTCTAAAGCTATGGTAGGGACTAACTGGACTACCCCACTGGTACTCTCCAGCTGCCCTCGGCCAGGACCAGGCCCTAGGCCACCCAGGTGCCACTGGTTCCTGCCAACTCACCAAGTGGGGGGTAGTAACCCCTGGCACATAACAGCCATTTTCCACTCTTCCTGTCTGCAAGACAGGGCAAGACTGCCACTGGTTCTCCAGCCTAGGGTCTACAACCTTAGGTGGACCAGGAGTCTCAGGGAAGGCTCTCCTCCCCTTACCTCTTCTCCTAGGGTTCCTCCTCCTCCTGCAAGGGGTACCCTCTAAACACCACTCTCCCAGCCTAGGGTTTAACCCCTCAGGTGGTACCGGGGTCAGAGGTGGGCTTTCCCACCCTCTGCACCCCCTTCCAGAGTCCTGCTCCCTCCCAACCGGGGCGGTACCTCTGGAGAAAGAACTGGTTAGGACACTGATTACAGTGCTCCCACCCTTCAGGTCAGGCAAACCCTGAACCTGGACCTCCAACCTCCGGTCTAGAAGCTTTGGTGGAATCACTGCCTGGCACTCCAGGACTTCCGGGGACTCACATCCTATCCCCCAATCACTCCTCTCACTGGACTTCTGTACTCTCCCTCCTGGAGCAGTACTGCCAGACTCCACAACTATTGAAGCTCCGCTCACAGATGCTCCAGGTCCTCCACACACTAGGAGATCTCCCTCATGTGGACTAACAGGTAAGCATAGGTCCCCACCCTGGTGTTCCCTAAAGAAACCATCCAGGCTCTGAGGCAGGGCTTCGGGCATCTGGGGACTCACGGTCTCACACTCACTTCCGCTCCACTGAGACAGACAGCAAGCCCCTACACCCTCCTCACTATACTGAGACCTAGCTGGGCTACTTTCACCCTCCTCCACCACGCTGGGTTGGAGAAAACCTGACCCACTATTATTGGAATCACTCACTAGCGACGCTAAGGAACCTCTTGCACCTTCCCATCGGTCTGCTTCTTCTGCAAGTTCACATGGCAAAAACAATCCACACCCCAACAGGTGTTGGCGCAACTCTGCTGAACAACAATTTAGCAGGTGCTCTTTGACAAACATGCGGAACAATTCGTCCCAATCACACTTCGTGGTCTCCCGTACCCAATCGCACAGGGCTCCACAACAATCATCCTCAAAATCTTCCCAAGACTGATGAGACGGTTTCCTAAGGTTTCTAAACCTCAACCTATTCTCCTCCTCTGGAGAAACAGGAACCATACTCGGGGAACTGGGAGTGGGACTGTCAACACTAACACTTAAAAAGCTGCCACCACTGGACTCCACCCTCCCTGGGGAATCCAGACAATTACACATGCACTCAGGGGGTAACCTACTCTCTTGGGCTACCTTCTCCCTGAACAAGGCCCTCTCAGCCTCTAGCTTGGCAAGCTCCAACCTGAGCTGTTCCATTGCTAGCTGATGCTCCCTCTCTTCCTTCCTATCCAACCACTCCTCTGGGGACAGGGAAAGGGATGGGGCGCTGGTACTGACACTGGACCCAGCAAGGGACTCCCTGTCTATGGGGTCATCACTCTCTGCTGACATCCATCCACTGTCATCACCGTCCAACTCACATTCATCAACAGAATCTTCAGGGCTCCCCATAGACTCACCACCCTCATGGCGTGCGGCCCGGGCCCTATCTCTCTCACTGTGCTTGAGATCCCACTGACCATTTTGCCACATGATCAGGCTGTCCTTAAGCTGGGACTGAGTAACCAACTCACTCACCTCTATGCCTCCCTTTTCGCAGAATCTGACCAGCTCTAACCTACTGTATCTAAACAGACTACAGAGATCAAAAACTGGCTCCATTTTGGCGGACGTTCTCGGGAAAAGTTTGACACGGGGAACCTGGGGGTCTGAGCTAAACAGGAGAATACAATCACAAAATTCAGCAAGATTCCTATCAGAGAACTTGCACTCCACTGTCCAGCGTAACACACACTCATTCACACACAACCCTCCCCTCGGACTGGTAAGGCAGTTTCTACCACCCCTGATTCTCTCAACCTGACCACTAGCGACACAGGTACCAAACTCTGGGAGCAGGGCGGGGAACAAGGTACTGGACAAAACACAAAATGCCACCTTTCAGGAGAAGCAAAACTGAACTTCCCTAAAAAACAATAATTCCCAAAATGCGGTTATCTAAAAAATGCAGAGCTTTGAAGTGTGGCCTGTCGCCACTGTGGTACAGCGCAAACACAAATCCTTATCCTCACCGCTTGCCGCCAATGTTAGAAACGGGACCCTGGCCGGCCAAGACTCGCGTCGAGGTCAGTCAGGGATCGCCATTTCGAAAGTCAGGGCAAGGGAGTCACACACCAAGGTAACCCCCACTCGCCCTCTAGGTAACGTGGCACGAGCAGTCTAGGCTAAACTTGGAGGCGGTATGAGTTAAGTATTTGCGCACGCACCCCAGCAACAACACCCAAGGTCCACCACAAAGAAAGACTCCACACAAGGATATATAAAAAATAGCCTTTGTATTATAATAAACAAAACACATTAGATAACACACAAACTTTACACTGTGCCAGGGGCACGGGCAGAATTTACAAGGGGAATTATGTACAGGACAGGGCCACATGGACCACTGTCAGGGGTAGGCACTTGTCAGACAATAATACTGGTAGGTACACACTTAGGACATAAACATTAGAATGATTAGCACCCAAATTGTAAATGCAACACAGATCCAGTAATCACTGGAACAGAGTAAAGACCTCCTACGCAACCCTAAAACACTGTAGGAAATTACGCAGGTAACTAGGACCTTATCATCAGGACCTAAGGAAGGAATACCAACACCTAAGCAATTCACTCTTAGCAAAGGGAAGGAAACCTAAACACAAAATGGGACATCAACAATCCACTATGCAGGTCACACCTAACAAAGGGGATAAACATAAAGTGGGACATCAACAATTGCACATGAGGTATTAAAACACAGAGGTGCAGATTAGAAAATTTTTGCGCAAGAATTACATACAAAGAAATCACAATGCGCGGGGTGCACATAGCACAACACTCAAAATGTCCCTCAGGCCAACTGGCCTCGAAAGGGGCGGAATGCCCTGAGTCTCAGTGTCAGGGGGTCTGCGCAGGCAGCACAGAACACAAAGCCTAAACGTGGCAACTGTCCACTAAGTGCTGGACAATTGTTGAACAGGACTGAGCAACGTTGGAGCCAGGAGGGCTCAAGAACAAAGTGGGCAAGGAGCCTCTCAGGGGCTCACAAAGCAAATGTGCAAATAGAGCTTCAGCGCTCTCAAAATCATGGAAATGCCCCCAGAGCCTCTCAGGCTCGTAAATCAGTTAGGGCGTCTGAACCTCGCAAGGCTCGCAAACTCGCTGGTGGCATGGAGCCTCTCGGGGCTCGGAATACGTAGATTGCCCCCAGGAGCCTCGGGGCTCCTAAATCAACACTGTGGCCACGTTGGAGTCCCTCACGGGGGACTCGAAGTTAGGTAATGCCCCCTGAAGCCCTCGGGCTTCACACTCGCACCGCGCTCAAGATCGCGCCACGGGGGAGGGGCGGACACCGACAATGTGTCCCGACGCCCCTCTCCGCTGGCAGGCACTCACCGGTTGTCTCGCTGGCTGGAGGTGTCTCCTCGGCGGCCGGCGCGGGGCTCTCCTTCACTCGGGGAGCCTCGAGGACGGAGCCGGCTGCTCCTCTCGCGCTCCCGCCTGGACCTGTCTCCTCTACACGCCGCCTGACTTCCGCCGGGGCCGCCAATGGCAGCGCGGCCCTGGGGGTCAGGAGGTGGGACTTCCGGGTCGCTGCAGGCAGCGCGGCGGCCCGGCAACAGCTTCCAGTGCTCCCGGGCTGCGGCGGTGATCTCCTGGGTAATGCCGGGTGGGCACCGGCTTGAATTAATCCAATAACGGGGCAATGCCGGGTGGGCACCGGCTCTCAAATTAAATATAAAGCGAGGTGGCACTCGCTACGCCGAAAATCGGCAAATCGGCTCCGATGCCGGGTGGGCACCGGCCAGGTCAATAAAGCGCTCCCAAGCGCTCAGGGGCTCAAGAAGAAGCGCGCTCAGCGCTAAAAAGATAAGCAAAGCGCTATGGAGCGCTGGGGCACCAGGAAAGCGCTCCTAGCGCTACAACTCAATTAAAAGCACTTCCAGGCACAGCAAAGCTCCAGCAGGGTCTGGAGGCAGTCAGGGGGGGGAAGGCAGGGCCAGAGCCAGCACACTTGGTCTCCAGGCAGGGAGACAGCCAAGTGGCGGTCCTCTTGGCCCCTGCAGTAGCAGCAGCCCCCTCTGGCAAGATCCTGGAAGGAAACCAAAGACAGGACAAATTGTATGGGGACACAGCCCCTTCTTATACAGCAAAATCCCTTTGTCTCATGGGTGCAGGGTGGGGGAAAACCAGTCGCAGCTGGTTTTGAAGTACTCGGTTTACCTCAACCACCCTCTCTATTCACTGGCAGGGCTAGGGCCATCGGTCGCACTACAGGGGGTGGAGCCAGCATTGTCTGGGGAAAGTCCAGGCCCATCAGGGACCAGGTGCACTCCTCCCAAGCCATCAAGCATGCTAATCTCACACTCACCACCGGGCAGACCCATCCAGCCTTCCTGGAGCCAGGCTCACCAGCCAGCTCCAGCCAATCACACTGCAGACATATTTTACAGTAATATGCCAAGTACTAGAAATGGCATTTCTACACATGACACACACATGCCACATACACCATTGCGAAGCATTCATTCTCAAGAACTCGCACATACCAAATTCGAGCATGCACTCCCCACGCATCAGGAATTACTAGGGACACACACATTCCACATGCATCCCTATGGGAGAGCAGGCCAGCCTAACTACATGCACGCACTTTACTCTGGGACACAGAGAAAAAGTGCGCACAGACCAGAAAATCATCCACGCATATCACAGATTAAAAGCAAAAAGATTAGGGGTGAACCTGCCTTAAGGGCCAAGTCCAACACTGACACATTAATAGAAGAAGATGTTGAAGAGAATGTTGAACATACTACTACAAAAAGTTTGAAGAACAAATTACAAAGTTTAAGGTGATTTGAGGTGAAAGGCCAAAATATTCTTGCATTTGTTGCCAATGAACTCACTATAAAAATCAGAGTAGGACTGTTGATCTATATTTAAAAATTGAAAGAGAAAATAATGATAAGTGGAAGGAATTTGCAACTTATTTGTCGGTATAGAATTGCTTTGATTTGGGTTCTGATCAGCGTATTTGTAAATATTCTTATAACAAATTAGACTAGAATAAAATGCCTGCTAGAGCTGTCCATAATAATTTAGAGTTGGTAACTATTCCCCCAGAACTGATAGATGTAAATACATATGAGTCTATTCTGATTCAATGTGTGCACCCATTTCCCAGCTATTGTTCGTATGGAGCCTAAAACAGTTAAATTGCCTCCTGTAGATTTACAGAGAGGATTAAAAGGAAGAGTTGTATATATACCTCTAGATTTAAAGAAAAATATTGAAACTATTGGTGTAGAGAATGTAGAAAGTGAACCACTAGTTATTCTAGTTAATGGTGTTCCTACTAAGTGTAAGAAAATCTGGAAAGAATTAGTGGATTTAGCAAAGCGCAAAAGGCAACATTATACCTAATAAAAACAATGAATACTACAAAAATGAGTATGTGGAAGAAAGTGAAGAAATCTATGAACATTATAGTGTACATCCACTTCATTCGAAAGAAGTGATGGAGAATACTATTGAGTGGATGGGAAAAAAGTTTGGAAGCTCGTTGTTTTTCGCAGCTGTTCCCAACTGGAAAAAGTGGACGATATGACAAACGCTCAGTGCAGATTCTTGCATCAGAATATCAAACAACAAGATTGTATGCAGAAGATTCTAGAGTTCAACAATGTTTCCCATATATTTCATCTTTTGTTTGAGAGTGACTTGTCTGGACTTTCATATGCAGACAACCATATATATTAAAAACAGGAGTACATTTTCCAAATGTTTCTGTAAAGGAATTTATGGATAAAGTACCTCAGACAGAAGATCATTTAGAACCTCAGCTGATTAATTTGATGGCATGTCAGCGTGGTACTAATGAGTATTGGTACCGTCGTCATGGAGAACTTGAATGTATGCTAAGGAACTTAGGAACTCCTACATGGTTTGTTACCTTAAGCTGTGCTGAATACGCTTGGGATGATTTACTTGAATTTCTTCGAGAAGCAACTTCAAATATAAAAAATATTGAACACAAGACACCTGGAGAATTGTACTCTTTGGACCCTGTTAATGTATGCAGATATTTCAATCATAAGTTTGAAGCTATGATGTCTTTTATATGCAACAAAAAGAAACCTCCTCTTGGAGAAATTGTGGATTTCTTTTGGAAAAAGAAGTATCAACCTAGAGGGGCTCCTCATGTACATATGCTGTTATGGATCAAATTTGCACCCAAATTCGGAACTGATTCGGATGACACTGTTTTGTCTTTTATTGAAGAATATGTCATAGGTGCTATACCAAAAAGAACAGAAGAAAACACCTTAAGGCAACAAGTCTTACGATTCCAAAGTCATCGATGTGGAAATTACTGTTGACGAAAGTACAAGTCTAAGGAAAAGTTTTATACCAAATGCCGTTTTGGATTTCCATGTCCAGTAATATCCAAAGGAAGAGTAAACAGTTTCATGTCAGCTGAGAGACATGCCATTATTAGAAAATCTCCTAAAAATACATACAATTTAAGAAGAGGTGAAGAATCAAAGTATATCAATGATTATAATCCTGTTATTCTCTCAATGTGGAATGCTAATATGGATATCCAGTATGTTGCAGATAATTCCACTGCCGTTGCCCGGTATGTGACATCTTACACAACAAAATCAGAAAAGACGGAGTTGAAAGAAATATGGGAAGAAATTTCTCACGTGTAGAGTCTTAGTAAGATATTATACAGTTTCAGTGTGAAGATGTTATCTCATCGAGAAATTGTAGTGTATGAATGCTCAAATCAGTTATCATCTGCAGGTTTATACTCAAAATCTAGAAGAATCATTTGGGTGACTCTAGGTCTTGCTGCAACGTGAAATTGAGTACTTAAATCTGTACAAGAAATCTAATATTTAGCAAAAATAAAACGGAAAGTACAGATAGTGTCAAAACAAACATGTTGGACACATATTATCCAACACATATTAACTTGCTTGCTGCTGCGCGTTCCTCTTAGTCTTGCCTAATTCAAATTTGAAAATCATACTGTGATAGGAATTTTGGGGGAATTTTACTGGGATTGTAATATTTTGTGTTTTTTAAAAACTTACCGAATCGCGTCGGCACTTGAAACTGAACTGTTACACTGCCTGACAACCTCCCAGCGGCCTTAGCCATTCAGAAAGAGCGGGGCGGAGCTCAGAGGCGGGGTCAGGGCTTAAAAGGAGGAAGTACGCGAGGGGCCAGCTTCTACTTGCTTGCTGCTGCGCGCTCCTCTTAGTCTTGCCTAATTCAAATTTGAAAATCATACTGTGATAGGAATTTGGGGGGAATTTTACTGGGATTGTAATATTGTGTGTTTTTAAAAACTTACCGAATCTCGTGGGTACTTGAAACTGAACTGTTACACTGCCTGACACCCTCCCAGTGGCCTTAGCTAATCAGAGAGAGCTGGCGGAGCTCAGAGACAGGGTCAGTGCACGTACATATGTGCTTAGGCTAGCGGGAGCGCAGCGGATGCCCCGATGGCGCGCCAAAGGCGTGCCAAAGGCAAGCCCGTCTGCGCCCGTCCGTGCCAGCCCGGGCCCAGGGGCCACTAACCCTGGTCAAATTATGACCTATCGCTCAGATGAGCTTAGATCTCTCGAGCAATTTGAGGAGACCATGGATCGGATTAGGAAGCAAAGTATCTCTCACGAACAGGCAGATTGTCTGGTCCTTTTGCCAGACACCGAGGAGTCTTCAGCTAAACCTAACTAGACCACCCTTCGGGTCATGTACCTTAATACCCGGTCACTGGTGAGGCATCAACTTGATATTTTTTTACTATTGACATCAGCGATACCAGACGTTTTGTTGCTATCCGAGACATGGCTTACCCCTGACTCCACCCCGACATCTTAACTGCACTTCCCGCTATTACATATTAGCTGTTAATAGGCAGGCAGGGAAGGCGGGAGGGGGAGTTGCAGCTATTATCAATAAATGCCATAAGTTCAACAAAATAAACTCTCTGCTCCTCCCGGAAGTGGAGAATATGGTCATCAACCTCGATACAGACACTGGATCGTGGGCACTGGTACTCATATAGCGCCCTCCTCAGTCTATGCCAAAATTTCCCCTTTCTCCTAGCGAACAAATAGCCAATTTAGCAATAAGCCATGCTAGAGTCATGCTCATTGGAGATCTGAACTATTGGTTCAACGACAAAGGGGGAGGGACCCAGGCAGCAGAACTATCGGAAACACTCTCTAATCTAAACCAAACCTGGTCCAACATATCTCGGCTCCCACGCACATAAAGGCCATATACTGGATCAAATTTGGTCATTTAATATTGAATTGTCACCCCCTCGGATCTCCCCATGTATCTGGTCTGACCATCATTTAATTGAATTCACAATCACCCTTAATGGAAGGGTGAAGCCATGGAAGATTGCAGGAGGCACGACTAGAAAATGGAAAACTCTTGCCACTCAGGAATATATGGCTACGCTAGCTAGCTCCCTCCCCTCTGTCGACATAAACACTAATGTCGACCTGATGGAAAAGGGCATCTCTAACTGGTTATTAGCTGTTAGCGACATTCATGCCCCCCTCATTAAATTCTCCCGGGCAAGACAGGCTGAAGCCCATAAATGGTTTACTACGGACCTGAAATCACAAAAACGACTTCTGCGTCAGTCAGAAAGGCAGTGGAGGCAAAGCTACGCCTGTGATAAAAGACAACTTTATCTCACTGCGCATAAGGACTACAAGAAAGCCTTATTTGCTGCAAAGACCTTATACTTTTCCTCTAAGGTACTCGCTGCTCCAAACAAATCTAAAGAAATCTTTTGGGTTGTCAATGATCTTAGTAGCGAGGACAGAATCACCCCTTGTTTGGTCCCCTACTCAAGAGCGGTGCAATGCACTAAATAGTTTCTTTGTGGAAAAAATTGAAACTATCAGGGCAAGTATCCCCTTGGCAGCACATGAAGAACCCCCTGGGGCTAACCCGGAGAATCCATGAACCATCAAGCAACTTATGGAAATTGGTCCTGACATTTTACCTGAACTAATGTCTCTGGTTAACTCGGCTCTCCTCGAGACTGCTACCCCCCTGCTATTTTGAGGGAAATGTTCTCGGTCCTACCGCACAGCCTCCTTCCCCTTCTTAATGAATCCCCAAGTAAAGGGGAAGTACCTACTGCATTTAAAATAGCTGTGTTAGTTCCCTTGCTCAAGAAACCAGGAGCGGTCCCCTCTGTCTCTGCCAATTACCACCCGCTCTCGCTCCTTCCCTACTTCTCAAAATTATTGGAGGCCCATGTGGCTAGATGCCTGTCTAAATTAATCAAAAATTCCAACTATCTTGAACCGAACCAAGCCGGCTTTCGCCATTGCCCATTCCACAGAATCGGTAATCCTGGCGGTGATGGATACACTAAGAGCCAACGCTGATATGGGAAATCCACAGGCTCTTGTGTTACTAGATTTGTCGGCCGCGTTTGACACTGTCAACCACAACATCTTAATGCACCGTGTCGAACAAGCGGTGATCCGGGGAACAGCACAGGGGTGGATAAAATCTTTCCTGACTGGTAGAACCCAGGTGGTGCGTCTTGGAAGTTACGCTGCCCCTAACTTGACCACCTCTTGTGGAGTTCTCCAAGGCTAATCATTATCCCCATTATTTTTTAACTTGTACATTCGACCTCTGATTCAATCACTCAAGGCTAGGAATGTAACAGTATTCAATTATGCTGACGATCTTCAGCTGGTCTTTAAGCTAGATCCCCAAAATGCAGCAGCTGAATTTCAAGCTACAATGCTGCACATACAAGGCTGGATGGATCAGAACCAACCAAAACAGAATTGGTGTTGCCTGGGAAAAGCCTTGCTAGTTAGGTACCCCATTTTTGGCCGGGCGAACTAGGCCCCCCTCCTGTACCGTCACTCTCGGTGCAGAGTCTCGGAGTGACTATAGACACCGATCTCCCTCTTAGGGGCCATGTGGGCACGGTGATTTCCTCCTCTCTGTTTCAACTACGGAAAATA
This sequence comes from Lissotriton vulgaris, assembly GCF_964263255.1. Classification (NCBI taxonomy): domain Eukaryota; kingdom Metazoa; phylum Chordata; class Amphibia; order Caudata; family Salamandridae; genus Lissotriton; species Lissotriton vulgaris. Next base: position 407,666 of record NW_028251987.1, on the reverse strand, counting down.
AGGAAGATCGCCTACCTTTTGTCTGATCAAGCCTTGACCCAGGTGGTGATCGCGCTGGTGTTGTCCCGCCTTGATTTTTCTAACTCACTGTATTCTGGCCTCCCCATAAGCCTGGTAAACCGTTTACAGATAATCCAAAATCAGGCGGCGAGACTGATTTACAAGCAGCCGAGATGGCAGTCGGCCAGGATGCTTCTGCGCACCTTACATTGGCTAGCTATAGAACAACGCTCGGTGTTCAAGACGGGCTGTATAATCTTTAAGGCCTTGCACTGCACTAGCCCTAAATTTCTTAACAGCTTAATCACGAGACACGTCCCCACACGCAACCTTCGGTCCGCCCATCTTCCTCTTTTGTCTATTCCAACTATTAAACTAAAACGACGCAGGTTTGCTTATTTAGCCCCTAGGCTCTGGAATTCATTTCCACTCTCAGTTAGGAACTTCGACAGTCTCTTAGGATTCAGAAAGACCTTAAAAACCTGGCTTTTTGGACAAACTGATTAAGTCTAATCCTCGCAGCTGCCAGTGTAGGAACAGCGCCAAGAGACCTATGGTGTAAGTGCGCTCAATAAATCTATCTTAACATAACATAACATAACATAGAAGTCATCATCTTGAGAACATATGTCTTTATGAAGTGCTGCAATATTACACTTTTAAAAGGAATACTACAGAAAACATAAATGAAGGAAAATATGCAGTGATTGGTTCCGAAGGATGTTTGGTGAAACAAAGAAAAGGAAATTTGATTAATCATAGAAAACTGAGTTGTGATACTCCTGATGAAAGGGAATTTTACTATTTAGCACTTTTGAAACTCTTAAAACCGTGGCATTCATTATTGGAATTACTTGGAGATTTTCAAAGCTATAAAGATTCCTTCAATGCTTGTAAAGATACCATAGAATGTACAGTTTTTGCAAATTATCTGAAAATGTTGAACGATGAAATTGATCAAGAAGCTACTATTGCAGCTGAGATTGCTAGAGACAATTCTCAAGACAGTCAACGTTCTGCTCCACTGAGTCAAGATTCACTAGGACAACCAATTCTTGAAAATTAAGTGGCAATCGCCATGAATGAAGTGGAAACAGCAATGCATCAAGCTCAAGAAGATATTATGGACTTAGGAAACTTGGAAGAACAACTAAATGTTGAACTGAAAGAAATATATCAGCAAGTGAGACAACAGATTGAGCATGGATTTCTTCATGAAAAGAAAGAATGCTCATGCACATCTTTTCAACCTATCCGAATGTATGTCAGTGGTCAAGATGGAACAGGAAAAAGTTTCTTAATTAAAGTATTGACCAGTTATCTACAGAAAACAACTGACTCACCTTTGTCTTGTGTTGAAACTGCTCCAACTGGGTTGGCAGCACACAACATTAAAGGAATTACATTACATCGTTTACTTTTGCTACCTGTAGAGCATAAAAATAAATTGGAATATAACAAACTATCTGGAGAAGCTTGCTATGAAGTTTCAAGAGTACTGAAAAAAAGGAAACTTCTGATTATTGATGAGGAAAGCATGGTCTCAAACTTAATGCTTGCTTTTGTGCATTTAAGAATACAGCAAATTCTTAAAACAGAGTACGATGTCTTATTTGGATGTGATAGTTTTTGGAGATCTACTGCAACTTACTCCCATAAAAGGACAACCAGTATTTAAAACACTTGTACATGAAGACACCAAACATTATTTTGGAAGTGTTGGAAACGTTAACATTTGGTCACATTTTGAATACAAAGAACTCATTAAAAATATTCGACAGGCAATTGATGTTAGTTATGGAACTATTCTTCAATATATAAGAATTGGAGTACTGACAGGACATGGCAAACATGCTTTGCAAAGTCGACTACTTACAAACTTGTTTCCAAATGAAAATATAGTTCCTTAAAAAATACATTAAATAATTGCAGAAAAGACATCTATAATCTGCTTAATGACAACACTGTGTAAGTGTTCTATATTCAATGAAGAAGTTTTGAAGGTAGAAAATAAACAAATAATCAAAATGGAAGCCATTGATAAAATAGAGCATGAAGGTATCACTATTATTTTGATGGAAAAATTGAAAATAAAATTGGATTCTTTAGAAAAATCTATATCTAAAAATGCAGGTTTAGAAAAGATTTTATATGTATGTGTAAACTGTCGGGTAATTTTACGGCATAATTTGAAAAAGGAAAAAGGTTTAGTAAATGGAGTAATGGGTAATGTTCTGTGATTGCTATGTGTGTGTGCTGCGTTGTGGGGGAGTTGCCCCTGCAGCTCGGATCTCATCTAGCCTTCTCACTTTGAGGCGGAGTGCCTTTGAATTGTGTGCTTTTCGGGGCCTGTTTTGATTTTGACTTGGGTCATATGTGCTCTCGGACAGATTTTGTGGGCTTGTGCATTCTTTGTCCGCTGTGTGTGCACGTGGACCTGTCAGAGTGTGACCTGCTCCTTTACAGATGTGATCCACACTGGGCTACCTCCATGTCAATTTATGGGTCATCTCATGTTTTGGGCTGCTCCCATGTTATTGGGCATGCAGTGTTACTTCCATAGTCAGTGTGGGTCACGGAGCCGCTGCTTTGCTGGAATCAGCACATGTGCATGGGTCGGTTGTGTTATTGGTGATATGGAGGGAGCTCCTTTGTGCACCTTGAGGACTGGGGCCTATTTGGCGTTTCTATGTGTGCTGCAGTGTGCCAAGGCTCTCAGTGACATGATCCAGGGTCATTGTGGGTGTGCAGTGTGCTACACATAATTTTGCATGTGTGCCATTGTGCCCATCTCAACCCGTCCCCCTGTCCCTTGTCGTTACTCACCCTGTTGCTGTTGGGTCAGGTCGTATCGTGCTGCGTCCAGGCACACATCTCCACACTGCTGACTGTGGCCACCATTTCCTTCAGCTCATCAATCACCTCCTGTGTTGCAGGACTCCCACCTCCAGTCGTCCTTGCTGCCTTCCTGTTGGCGGAGAGCTTCATCTCGGTTAGGCTGTGCACTTCATGCCAGTGCCTCTTGACCTCCTCCAGTGACCTCCTCACCACTCCGACGGCATTGACGTTGTTGACGAGGGCCTGCCATATTTCCATTTGGATTTCTAGTACTACAGTGGAGGTAGCGGACAGTTGTTGGTAGTGTCCTATGACCTCCATGACGATGATCCGGTCTTCCTGCAGACTGAACCCTGTCTTCCTCTCGTCCTTGCCCTTCCCCGAACAAGGGGTTCCATGCTGGTCCTCCGTGGATCTTGTGGGGTTCGACGTATCCTCTGCACTTAGGGGCTCATTATGATGGTGGACGGAAGTGCAACCGCAGCCCTGGAGTAAGCGGAAAATGCCTTTTCTGTGTCCGCCTGCCGCAGTCACTCCATCCGCCATATCAGGATAGGATAGAGTGTCAAAAGTCCGTGCGCGACGGAAGAGCACGCACCGCCGCTTAACTACACCCAACCCCGCGGCGGACGTAACCAATCCAGAGACACCGCCATACGGACTGGCGTCAACGACCGTCCCCCAAATCAAGATGGCAGAAAACACACATAAAACCGCAGCGGAAAAACAACCTGCCTGAACACGGCGGATTCCCCACAGCAGAGATACCCACCACAAGCTGCTCGCCGTCATGGACCCAGCGCTACACGCTTTTCCGATACTCTTCGCGATCCACCACCTGCAAGTCATGGCCCACTATCCACGACGACGCAGGTACTCAACACACCATTCGCTATCTGAAGGGGAGTACCTGCCAGGGTCGTGACGTTGGGAGGGGGAGTGTCATGTTTGATAAACCACATCACTTCGCAAATACAAATCAACAACTGGAGTACACAAGCAGGAATGACAACGACAAACCACGACACATGATTGACTTGCTTTATTACACATAATAGGGGTATAATCACAGAGTATGCAAGAGCATGGGCATAGTGGGCACCAGAGCAGGTACATCAGAGGCAGCACATGAGAGGGCAGACTGCAGTATCAGAACACCAACAGGGCATTGTGGCCAACAGAGCAGGTACATCAGAGGCAGCACATGAGAGGGGCTAAGTGCATCAACAGTCAATGGCATCGAACAGGTACATCGGAGGCAGCACATGAGAGGGGCTAAGTGCATCAACAGTCAATGGCATCGAACAGGTACATCAGAGGCAGCACATGAGAGGGGCTAAGTGCATCAACAGTCCATGGCATCGAACAGGTACATCAGAGGCAGCACATGAGAGGGCAGACTGCAGTATCAGAACACCAACAGGGCATTGTGGCCAACACAGCAGGTACATCAGAGGCAGCACACGAGAGGGCAGACTGCAGTATCAGAACACCAACAGGGCATTGTGGCCAACAGAGCAGGTACATCAGAGGCAGCACATGAGAGGGCCTAAGTGCATAAACAGTCCATGGCATCGAACAGGTACATCAGAGGCAGCACATGAGAGGGGCTAAGTGCATCAACAGTCCATGGCATCGAACAGGTACATCAGAGGCAGCACATGAGAGGGCAGACTGCAGTATCAGAACACCAACAGGGCCTTGTGGCCAACACAGCAGGTACATCAGAGGCAGCACATCAGAGGGGCTAAGTGCATCAACAGTCCATGGCATCGAACAGGTACATCAGAGGCAGCACATGAGAGGGGCTAAGTGCATCAACAGTCCATGGCATCAAACAGGTACATTAGAGGCAGCACATGAGAGGGGCTAAGTGCATCAACTGTCCATGGCATCGAACAGGTACATCAGAGGCAGCACATCAGAGGGCAGACTGCAGTATCAGAACACCAACAGGGCATTGTGGCCAACACAGCAGGTACATCAGAGGCAGCACATGAGAGGGCAGACTGCAGTATCAGAAAACCAATAGGGCATTGTGGCCAACAGAGCAGGTACATCAGAGGCTGCACATGAGAGGGGCTAAGTGCATCAACAGTCCATGGCATCGAACAGGTACATCAGAGTCAGCACATGAGAGCGGAGACTGCAGTATCAGAACACCAACAGGGCATTGTGGCCAACACAGCAGGTACATCAGAGGCAGCACATCAGAGGGCAGACTGCAGTATCAGAACACCAGCAGGGCATTGTCGCCAACAGAGCAGGTACATCAGAGGCTGCACATGAGAGGGGCTAAGTGCATCAACAGTCCATGGCATCGAACAGGTACATCAGAGGCAGCATATGAGAGGGGCTAAGTGCATCAACAGTCCATGGCATCGAACAGGTACATCAGAGGCAGCACATGAGAGGGCAGACTGCAGTATCAGAACACCAACAGGGCATTGTGGCCAACACAGCAGGTACATCAGAGGCAGCACATGAGAGGGGCTAAGTGCATCAACAGTCCATGGCATCGAACAGGTACATCAGAGGCAGCACAATAGAGGGGCTAAGTGCATCAAAGGTCAATAGCATCGAACAGGTACATCAGAGGCAGCAGAAGTTCGTGGTGCAAGGTACCCGTCCCAAGGACAAGAACAATGCAAAAGTGGTTTCCATGGACAATATACACACCACCTCGAAATACATGTGAGTGAAGGTAAACACACTGCACATCACGGAGCAGGTGGACTGCCTGAAGTACCTGCCTCTGACACACTGGTAGCACCAGAAACTGGAGTGTGAGACACAGCCACAGCCCTAGTGACTGACACATGGGCCATAGACCCAGACACACTGCCAGCACCAGACATAGGAGTGTGAGACACAGCCACAGCCCTAGTGACTGACACATGAGCCATAGACCCAGACACACTGCCAGCACCAGAACCAGGAGTGTGACACACAGCCACAGATGTAGTGACTGACACATGAGCCATAGACCCAGACACACTGTCAACACCACCCTTAGGAGTGTGAGACACAGCCACAGCTCTAGTGACTGACACATGAGCCATCGACCCAGACACACTGCCAGCACCAGACATAGGAGTGTGAGACACAGCCACAGCTCTAGTGACTGACACATGCGCCATCGACCCAGAAACACTGCCAGCACCAGACATAGGAGTGTGAGACACAGCCACAGCTCTAGTGACTGACACATGAGCCATCGACCCAGACACACTGCCAGCACCAGAAACAGGAGAGGGCACAACTGAGACAGTGCCACTACATGTTGCATGACAGCAAACAATAGACACAGTGCCACTATCTGACAACTGAGAGCGAACCTCTGATGCGCCACTGAGAACACTGGATTGATGAGCCACAGGGCTGTATGAGCCAGATGGCAGGGTGGCTCTGGGAGCTGGGAATAGCTGTACTGGAGCTACATCAGTGTGGTCAGGTGTCAATGGTGTGTGTCTACGTTTCTTAGGGATATGTGAGGGCACCCTGGACATGACAGGACTGGCAAGTGGTGCGGACTCCAATGAAACGTCACCCACCAAAGGTGGAGCATCTGCTGCTGGGGCTCTGCTCTCTGGGGATGTGCTGGACCCTGCTTGTCGTTTGCTGTGTGCCTGTCATCTGGACTCAGCATCATGTGTAATGGGGGATGCAACAACAGGGGACTCCTTCCTCAGCTTCTGACGGGCCAGGATGAAAGTGGAGGTATGGGGGTACTCCGCCGCGGAGACATCTGTTTTCCGTTCCTTCAACAACATCAGCCTCAGTGCAGCCAGGGGTGATGTATGCCTGTCCTTGATGGAGCTAGTGTCTATGGGAGAAGCCTTGTCCCTTGGATGTGCCTTGGCCGTAGGAGGAGTGTTGTCTGTGGACTTTCCCTGTTCCCTGGACGGTGCCCTGTTCCTGGCAGCAGACTTGTCCTTTGTGGTGTACCTGTCTCTAGAAGACACCTTGTCCCTGGGTGTGTCCCTGCCCTTGGGAGATGGCCCTTCCTCTGTAGTGTGCCTGTCCCTGGGAGTGTCCCTGCTCTTGGGAGTGGCCCCTTCCTTACTAGTGTCCCTGTCCTTGGGAGTGTCCCTGCTCTTTTGAGGTGCCTTTGCCTTTGTACTGTCCTTGTCCCTGCTCTTGGGAGTGGCCCCTTCCTTAGTAGTGTCCCTGCCCTTGGGAGGATCCCTGCTCTTTTGAGGTGCCTTTGCCTCAGTAGTGTCCTTGGCCCTGCTCTTGGGAGTGGCCCCTTCCTTAGTAGTGTCCCTGTCCTTGGGAGTGTCCCTGCTCTTTTGAGGTGCCTTTGTCTTTGGACTGTCCTTGTCCCTGCCCTTGGGAGTGGCCCCTTCCTTAGTAGTGTCCCTATCCTTGGGAGTGTCCCTGCTCTTTTGAGGTGCCTTTGTCTGTGGACTGCCCTTGTCCCTGCCCTTGGGAGTGGCCCCTTTCTTAGTAGTGTCCCTGTCCTTGGGAGTGTCCCTGCTCTTTTGAGGTGCCTTTACCTTGGGATTGTCCTTGTCCAAGGGAGTGTCCATGGACTTGGGAGTATCCCTTGCCTTGGGAGTACCTTTTGTGTGGGATGCCTGTGTAGCATGTGAAGGCATTTCCCCCAACACCACTTGTGGATCCTGTGCGTTAACTCCAGTGTATCTCACATTGTCTTTGTTAACAGATTTTGCTGACCTAGGGGAGGGTGTCTGTGCCCTCTGTGCCCTGAGGTGCTGTTTGTGGCTGCTTCTAGTGCAATAACCTGTATAAGAGTCCTGGTCAGAATATTCACTCCCCCCTGAGACATCAAGTGGTGTAGATGGGGGAACAGAAGTAGCACCCTGTCCAGGCGACTGTACAATGGCAGAAGACACAGTGTTTACCAATGACTGAACTGTCCTGTGTAGACCAGCAACATCGGCATGCATCCCTTCCATGAATGCCACCACCTGCCCCAACTTTCTATCGTGGACTTGGAACGCATTGATCATATTGGTCTGCCCCACACACAGCTGTCCCAGCAGATCAACAGCCTCAGCACAAAGTGCACTTTGGGTCACTGGGGCAGGGGCAGCGGCGCCTGCACCGAATGCCACTCTGCTCCCCCTACTTCTGCGTGCACGAACAGTACATGGTGCAGTTGGCGGCAGTGTGGGCCCTGTGTGCTGTGTCCCGACCGAAGGTGTTGATTGCCCACTCCCAGTCTGTGACAACAGTGCTGACTCACCAACACTGTCGGAAGATGAGGACGATGGTGTCTCGACATGCGAGTCCTCAGGGACGGTCCTGTCCCCCTCTCCGGGGCTGCCCTCTTCTGTGTCAGTCTGCGTGTGTGTGATATCTGATCTGGATGCATTGCCACCACTCATCTCCGTCGTCTGTGGCTCAGTGCCCTCTGCCAAAGCTGAAATACAGAGAAAAGAGGTGTAAGTCATGGCCACACTCACGTACAGAAGGACAAGAAATCTCTAATTCCATTTCTGACAAAGAACATGTAGCCCCCATCCTACACACGGCCCACTCCTACCAGTCATCCTCACATGAAATAACCGGGGGTGGCCGTGAAACATGTACAGCATGCGGACAGGGCAAGTGCATGTAGATCTGCACACATGTCTTGCCATGGGGCCACAGACCTCTACGGCATGTGCTTGAACACTTAACTACTAAGCAAGTGGCGTGTCAACATGGCGGACATGGATGTCAAATTACACTCCGGCAATGGCACCAACATGGCATTGCTGCAAAACATACGCACCACGGAATTCACTACTGTGTCTGAGCACCAATACATGCATTGCACTCCCAAGTAACATACACATACAGTCTGCTTACCGCTAGTTTTCTGTTGATCCACACTCAGCCAGTCGGACAGGTCAGGATGCGTCACAGCAATGATACGGTGCATAAGAGGGGTCATGGAGGGTCGGGCCAGACGTGGCGTTCTTAGAATCATCCCTAGTGTCATCTCCGCTACATTCTTGCTCAGCCTGGATATGTCGTCCCATCATTTGTGGCAGTGTGTGTGTCGTCTATTGCACACCCCCACTGCCCGTACATCACGTGCTATGCTCCTCCGGCTTTGCAAAGGTGCAGCTTTACCTACCATGATGGGAGACAAGAGGATAACGTAAGTGGACAGTATGACATGCACATACTACGTAGAAAGACGTATCTACATCCAGCCATGCTCTGCACAACACATGTGAAGGACCCACAGCACACCGGCAGGCCTACAGAAGACAGGATCCATTGACCACCTCAGGGCCAACAACATGTACACCACTGCACTTACCACCTGTCCGGGTGCACCGTTCAGTTGTTCGTAGTGGCTGAGCACACCGCCCACGAGAACATCTAGTTCCGCTGCGGTGAAGGGACGAGACCGGATCTCTCGCTCTCTCTGCATGGCAAGGTCCTGTACTGTGGCACTACAGCAGCAGTCGGTGGTCAGCTCAGCAGCAGCAGGTCGAGGTGATGATCACAGGCAGCAGTCGGTTGTCAGCTCAGCAGCAGCAGGTCGAGGTGATGGTCACAGGCAGCACTGGTTCACAGCAGTGAATGAGTGCTTTTGGAAATCACACATATATAGGGCCCTGAGCCCATGTCAGTGGCATACGTCGGCAGCAATCGGTTACCCCTGGATGCCTCTTTGTAACAGGGCCAATGACTGGCCCTGGTGTTGCGGTGCACTGCTTCCGCTATTTTCGATTGGGCATACGCGGCCCGCGTACCCTCTTCCCATTGGCTGCATGTGCACGGACCGTCACAGTCACACATCGGCAACCGCATATGCAAGCTTCCGGGATGGATGCTTCCTTTGCAACAATGTTCAATCAGTGGCGCCACCGTGGCGGTGCACGCATTCCGCGGGGGAGGTGCAGGCCAACACATCCTTCTGATGATGTCAATGGACATGGCAGTTCATGACCCCCCTTACAGTCACATTGCATCATCCACCGTACACCGGCCGGCCCAGCCCAGTCCACAACCACCGTGCCAGGCCTGGTCCAGAACCGCCGTGCCAGGCCTGTCACCCACTGCCGTGTCAGGCCTGGTCCAGAACCGCTGTGCCAGGCCTGTCACCCACCGCCGTGCCAGGCCCGGTCCAGAACCGCCGTGCCAGGCATGTCACCCACCGCCGTGCCAGGCCCAGTCCAGAACCGCCGTGCCAGGCATGTCTCCCACGGCCGGCCCAGCCCGGTCCACAACCGCCGTGCCAGGCCCGGTCCAGAACCGCCGTGCCAGGCATGTCACCCACGGCCGGCCCAGCCCGGTCCACAACCGCCGTGCCAGGCCTGGTCCAGAACTGCCGTGCCAGGCATGTCACCCACCGCCGTATCAGGCGAGTGAACACCCGTTGGTGGGTGACAGGCCTGGCACATATGACAATTGTCCACAACATTTATATTTTTGCTAGTGTTGGCTTACATGTGATGGAGTTGCACAGCCATGCGTTGTTTGTAAATTGACTTCTACTACATCTACTCCCACACAGGAGGGCTCCAAATGTCCATCGCCCATACACTGTGCTGGAGGATATGGTTGACGAGGAGGTGATCAGGAAATTCCGGCTAGATCGATGTAGATTGATGGAGCTTGTAGACCAATTGTCTCCTCATCTGCAGCCACGAAGAACGTATCCTGGTTCCATTACACCCACAGCAAAGGGGATGTATGACGTTAGCACGCATACGTTTACCACGCATACCATTACCACGCATTTTTTACAACGCAGGACCCTTTACAACGAATGCCTTTACAACGCATTACACTACAACGCAGATACTATTACAACGCATACCATTACAACGTAAGTATAGGTAAGTATATAATATTTTAAAATAATGTAACTTATAATTATTTAAACATTTTAATTAATTATATTCATTTTTATTTAAGAATTTGTAAATATATATGTTAAAAATACCCCTATACCCCTGTACCCCATAACCCAAACCCAGCCCTGAACCCTAAAAATACCCCTGTACCCCAAAACCCAAACCCAGCCCTGAACCCTAAAAATACCCCTGTACCCCATAACCCAAACCCAGCCCTGAACCCTAAAAATACCCCTATACCCCAAAACCCAAACCCAAACCTGAACCCTAAAAATACCCCTGTACCCCAAAACCCAAACCCAGCCCTGAACCCTAAAAATACCCCTGTACCCCAAAACCCAAACCCAGCCCTGAACCCTAAAAATACCCCTGTACCCCATAACCCAAACCCAGCCCTGAACCCTAAAATACCCCTGTACCCCATAACCCAAACCTAGCCCTGAACCCTAAAATACCCCTGTACCCCATAACCCAATACCCCTAATAAATGTTTTAAAAAAAAGATAAACTTACCTATACTTACGTTGTAATGGTATGCGTTGTAATAGTATCTGCGTTGTAGTGTAATGCATTGTAAATACATGCGTTGTAAATACCCTTGCGTTGTAATGGTTTCGTTGTAACAGTACTTCGTGGTAAAAGATGCGCGGTAATGGTTGTATACCCAGCAAAGGAGATGGCGGCAGTACACTTTTTCGCAACTGGCACCTTTCAGTACACAGTTGGACATGCCGGGGGGATGTCACAGTCCATGTTCAGCATGGTACTTCAGGATGTTCTAAAAGCCATGATGCTGTACAAGGATGACTACATCCATTTCCCACGGCCGGCAGAGTTGGCAGCAGTCAAATCAGACTTCTATGCACTGGGCCAGATACCACACCTAGTGGGTTCCATTGATGCCACACATATCGGTCTCATTCCACCACGGGCATGTGAGCCCTCCCACATCATGCGGAGCAGCATTGTCCCCAACTGATGGCAAATCTGCGTCCAGAACGTGCATGGCTTGTTGGTGAGTATGCTGTGGGGACAGTTGTGTTTTCTGTGTGGCATGGGGTACCCACCAATTCTGGTTGTGATATTTGTGTGTGTCATCCCCCTACATAGCGACTCAGTGTACCCAAACCGGCCTTGGCTGCTGAGTCCCATATGTAATCCAACTACAGCGGGTGAAATGCGATACAATGATGCCCATGGAAGGACACGTAGAGTGGTGGAACGTACTTTTGGACTGCTAAAGTCTAGGTTTCGGTGCCTGGATAAGACCGGAGGGGCCCTGCCTTACTCACCATGCAAAGTATGCTGGATCGTGATTGCCTGCTGCATGCTCCACAACCTGGCCTTGCGCAATAACATTGAACTGATCTTGGACCCTGAAGACCAACAAGTTCCTCGGCCTCCCATCCCACCCATGTCGACTGATGAGGATAGTGGTGAGGAGGAAGGTGTGGACCAGAGGCGTCAGCTCATTGATCGCTATTTCCCTTGAATGTGAGTAACTACCTCTTGTGCCAGTTGACAATGCGTTATGCATGTTTGCTGGTGGTGTGTGTATGTGGTGCTCATCAGCTGGCTTTTCTGGTATGTCATGTTTGCATGTGTGTGTGTTTATTTCTTTGGACATGCAAGTCTCCAGGATGTGTGTCCTCTCATCCGCTGATTTTGTGATGAGTATGGTTTGTGGAATGTTACACTGCAGTATGTTGTGATGGGTGTCATTCAGTTTCCTGACGTGTGTTTGCTGTCTCTGATTTTCCCTAGGTCACTCCCACAGAGGCATGATTCTGTACGACATGGATCCCTGCACATGGTAACGTCTGTTTCTGAGACAATCATGTGAATAAAACATGGAGGCAACACATCATTGAGTGTGTAAGTGAAATTTATTTACAGGTTGTGCATTGGTGCTGGTGGATATTTACAAGTAAGTGTTGGGTGGGGGAGTGTGAGTTGAAGGTCATGGTAGATGAAATGTCCGTGCAGACACCACATTGGGTGATGTCACTCTAGTCCAGCAGACCTGTGCCAATACTTGGCGTAGTGGGATAGGATAGTTTGCGGGTGGATGGCAGCCTCAGGCAGTGTTAGAGTCATTGTCGGCCCCTCTTTGAGCGTGTAGATGAAGCATCCCCACTGCTCTCACCTACTTCCAGCCTCGGACGGCCCCTCCGTCTTGGAGCCGGAACGGAGTCAGCTTGGGGGGCAGGTTGCTCAGGGGCCACATCCGTGTCCAGGGGCACAGGTGGCGGTGGTGTTGCTGACCGTGGCGGCTGGACACTTGGTTGAGGGGGGGTGTGTTGCGACCTAACCATTCCCTCCACAGTGATGTCTGCTGACCCATGAGGTCCACTATTTGGCCAATGCGGCTGTCAATGGTCCGCAACAGATTGGTGTTTTCAACTGAGTCCTGGTGGGCACGATCAGCCTGTTCCTGCCCACGCTCATAGGAAGCCTGGACTCTGGCTAGGGCTTCCAGTGAATCAGCGCCAGGATGGGGTGGGTGTCCTTCCCCAGCTCGCCGGTGAGAGGTACTCCTGCTTGGGTGATGTGGCCTCGGCTCTCTCCTTTCCTGTCCACTCTCCCTGCTTGGCTGGGATGTCGATGGCCCTGCGTCGTGCGGTGAGTCAGGCAGGGTGGCACAGGCAGGAGTGGTGGTAATGGTGGTGGTGGAGGTGGTGGTGGTGGCTCTACAGCTCACTGTGGCAGGTGTTGCAGGAGTGGCAGAGGCCACAGTTGTTGAGGCAGGGATTTCCAGTGAGCCAGATGGCCCTGGGAGTGTGCTTGGGCCCGCTCCCTCCTCCGCACCGGAGCTGGCTGTAGCATCGTCCCCAGAGAGTCATGGATGTGAGTGAGGCGAGTGTTGCGGCCGGTTGCTGGTTTCACCAGTCAAATTGCGATCACCTGAGGGACAAGATTTTCATGATCAATACTGTGGACATGACATGTTTAATTTTCCATACATTACATTTCACTGTCCTCTCTCACACACCCCACCCACCACCACCCTCCCTGTGGACATGGGGGCCTGTTGGGAGTTGTAGTAGTGACCTCTCTCACACACCCCACCCACCAGCACCCTCGCTGTGGACATCGGGGCCTGTTGGGAGTTGTAGTAGTGACCTCTCGCACACACCCCACCCACCACCACCCTCCCTGTGGACATGGGGGCCTGTTGGGAGTTGTAGTAGTGACCTCTCGCACACACCCCACCCACCGCCACCCTTCCTGTGGACATGGGGGCCTGTAGGGCGTTGTAGTGCTGGTCTCTCACACACCCCACCCACCACCACCACCCTCCCTGTGGACATGGGGGCATGTTGGGAGTTGTAGTGCTGGTCTCTCACACACCCCACCCACCACCACTGTCCTTGTGGACATGGGGGCCTGTTGGGAGTTGTAGTAGTGACCTCTCGCATGCATCCCACCCACCTCTCGACACACACCACCACCACCCTCCCTGTGGACATGGGGGCCTGTTGGGAGTTGTAGTAGTGACCTCTCGCACGCACCCCACCCACCACCACCCTCCCTATGGACATGGGGCCTGTTGGGAGTTGTAGGGATGGTCTCTCATACACCCCACCCACCACCACCACCCTCCTTGTGGACTTGGGGGCCTGTTGGGAGTTGTTCACATTTTGGTGAGTATGTGGCCCACATGCATGGGTTGGGGCCTGGGAGATGTGTCTTCTCAGTTGTGTGAGGCAGACCATGTCGGTGTGATCGTGGTGCTTGGTTTGTACTTACCAGCCTCTTCTCCTTCCTCAATTCCTTCCAGGCTCGCTGGGTGCAGTATGCCCAGCACCTTTTCCTCCCAATCAGTACAGGGTATGGGCTCCGGGGGTGTGCCGCCGCGAGTGTGCTGTGCTCGCAGATGGTTTTTAGCACTGATGCCTTTGACCCTGGTTTTTAGGTCATGTCACCGCCTCTGGATCTTGTGCTTTGTCCTTGGCACGGTCCCTGAAGCATTCACCCGACTTACTATCCTGTCCCACATGTGATTTTTGTGAGCCACAGTGGTCTGCTGGACTAGTGTGCCGAATATGTGGGGTTCAACACGGATGATTTCATCCACCACGACCTTCAACTCTGTCTCCGTGAATTTAGGGTTTTTCTTAGGTGCCATGGTGTGTGGTGCTCAAGGTGTGGGTTGAGTGGGTTGGGAGGTGCAGGTGTGTGGTGTGTAGGAATGATGTGGTGGGTGTTTGTGTGGTGTGTGTGTTTGGGTGGTGGTTGTATGTGTGCAATTTGTGTCTGCTGTCCGTTGTCTTGGGCCTCTTGATAGCAGCTATGCTGTGATGCAAAGGATTGTGGTAGTGGGTGGGAGTCATTTTATAGTCTGTGTCGTGGTTGTGTCCCAATGGTTGTTGGCAGTCAGGTGCTAGGTGGGTGTGTTGACTAGTGTGGATTAGTAGGTGCTTGGGGGGGGTGTCATTGTGGCTTGTGATTGGTGTAGGTGTTTCAGATGGGTGGTAGTCCTGTTTCGTTTGTTTTGTATTAACTTCCGTCAGACATTTTGTCATTGGTTTGACGGTAGGGATGTTGTTCGTGTTGGCCTTCCGCTGGGATGCACCGTTTCTCGTTGCATTGTTTCCGCTGCGGCCGTGGATTGAGGTGAGTTCCGGGGAACAGGCGGCGTTATCCTAATCGCGGCCACGGAGCCTCCGCAGGTATTGCGGTGGCTATGACTGTTCCCGCGGTCATGTTCGTCCGCGGCGGTTGGAGTTTCTTAGGTTCCGTCCGCTTGCGGTGGTCTCAGGTGTACTCTGTTCGCCGCAGATGGAGTTTGATGTGGTCCGTCCGCTGCGGTCGGAGTTTCGTTCCATTTTTATCCTAAATGGTTTATCTGCGGAGCGGTCGGGAGTATCTTGGCCGCTTCCTTGGCGGACGGAACCCGTTTCCGTCCGCGATCCAAATCAGCTCCTAAGTCTGGGTGCATCCATGGTGCTACGCAGTTTGAATTTTTTTTTTCTTTTATAGTGCATTTTCCCACCAGACGCGTGGGATTTACAGGCCTGTGCCTGTTTTTCTCTGATTTTTGTACCGCAATTGGCCTCATCGCATGTTTTCTTGCGTTTGCGCTTCGCATTTTTGGTGTTAATTTTCTCGCTGATTTCTGACACGTTATCTGATGTCTATCGCATGCTTCCACATTGTTGTGAATTCCACGTTGACACTGGTTTATTTTTTTTGCGATGGGCTGCGAAGTTGAAAGTTGTGTTACGCTACTCTTGCGGTAGTTATCACACGTTCTTGTGAATATACCCCTCCCTATGTGTTACTGGTGTTTGCATGCAAGAGGAACTATGGAAAAGAACAATGTACTGGGGAGAGAGAATGCTAAATGTTTTTGTTACCACTGCATTTGGGAACCAATGTCTATTTTTTAAATACTGTCTTTTCATAGCAGTATGTTTTAAAGAAATTTGATATGTGAATGTCAATGATGAGATTGGGACCCATAAATATAAATGCTATTATGCTTACACATAATGTCATCTGTGATCATGCTTGTTTAAAGTGGCAGAAATCTGAAATCCTTAACATAGATTTTTCCTGGCGAGAGTATCAGAAATAAAAAGGCAATGCCAACTGTAATTGACCACCCCTCGCATGGGCAACACAAGCTCAGTAAAACAAGGGACAACAATTAACTAACCCCTTGAAATCCCAGGTCATATCAGATCTGGCCATGGTGCCACAACTTATGCATATCTTGGATAGGATGGTTATCGCCGTTAAAATGAATGCATTACCACAATTACTTTCTTCGTTCCAGGCATTAACCACAGCCATTGCACCATCTGATATTAAATCCATACTAGAAATAATATTCTCATTTATTTTGGCAAACATCAAAGCCAGGCAGGCAAAGAAGATACTAATGTGCCCAAGAGAATAAACATAGCTTGATTTAACAAATTATTACTATGCAGCTCACCTATGAGTCATTGTTGATTGGTCGGCTATAGAATTGGCGAAACATTGGCTTCATATGGCGAGAATCTTATCTGGGCCTTCCTGCATGATTGCATGGAGGAACTCACACCAGGAACCAGTATGTCTGTGATATCAGGAGAAATCTACTCAAGTTACATGACCAAATACCAGACTAAATATGGCTCACCTCAATCCCTTCACTGTACACCTCTTACCGATTCAATACCCACCTCTTACCGGCATTAAATTGCACCATATTTGAACAACGGAAAACAGGTGAATACCTGATGCTTAAAGGCATGTTTTGTGGGGTCACATTAGAAATTTCTCAGAATGCAAAGGTAACAGAACTGGATAGACTTCAGTATGCATACCTAGGCATTGCATAATGAATCCAATAAATAGGATAGCAGAAATGAGACAGCTCATTCCTTTTGAGAAAATCCAATCAGATTTCTTTCTACAAAGGGCAAAATATCTGCGATCTTCTCCTTCATAACCACTATGGGGGGACCATAGCAGATGCAACTGTCAATCACAAATTGGTAGAGGGATTCACAAAACTCACCAGAAAACAAGTTGGAAAATCCTTCCTAACAATTTTAGATGTCTGCAAAATAGGTAAACGGAATTCTAAGATTAGGATCCAATTTAGCCCTATGCCCCAAAGATTAAGACACACATATCCTAGTGCTTTAAATCAATGTTGAAGTTGTGGGCAAGAAATCCTTGGCCACATTGAGAATATGATGTGAATGGTGGTCAACCGTAGTCCATAATTAGTTCTATTACATATGGGATCCATTTTCCAAATCCGTTTAGTTAAATTACAAAACAATATGATGTTCTGTATGCTTGTAGAAGCCAAACGGTTGTTATTCACTTGCTGGAAAAAGACAGAACCTCATCAGCAGTACATGGATGTAATCCTTGTGGCACAAAAAACTTACACTTGATGTTCCTGCTTACTTCCAGGATATTAAAAAAATCAATGGAGTCCTTTACTATCCTATCGTAAATCTCTTTCCTTGTTGCGAGACTTCCCACTTTATAATGCAAGGCAAACTCAACAAGTGGTCTGGAGTATGGCATTTTATTTTTAAATTCAGACAGTGTTACTGAGCCTTGCAAAAACTTTTGAATAAATAACTATGCTTCCTATGCCTTGTTTTATTTCTCTCAAAATAATAATATAATGTTTCACACAAAAAAGGCAGAAGTGAATATATCATCCACATAGTGGGTAAGTGTAAGTAAGAGGAATAATTTTAAGTCAAAGCATAGGAGTAGAAATACAATACTCTTTGCCTTTCAGAAAAGCAAACAAAAAATAACTTGATTTTTTCTATTTTTTAAATTCGCCGTATTAGTAATCATCGCTGGTCAAAGAAAATCAAGTACACTTTTGAGGACATTCACAAGTTCTCTGCAAGATTAAGTCCCAGTTTAATGCAGCAGGAGGTGCTTAAGAAAAATACCTTGCAATATTGTCTGAATATGAGACGGGTCATCTCAAGCAAGAGGTTATGGTAACTGAAGTGGAATGAGCTGTAGTAGGTCATTACAAAAGCACACTGACAGGTTTTGATGCCCCTTTTCCAAAGGTACACAAACTGTTGGCTCACATAATGGCGCCTGTCATTCTAAAGAAGAAAAGCAATGTTCACAAATATTTTGAGATGACATCAAAGCAAAAAAAGTAAAAATAAAGAATTGCGATATTGTGGTTTAAATTAATGTATTTTCTCCAGCATTGCTGGAATAGGCCGACTTGTCAAAATCCATGACAAAATAATAACCACACTTTAGTTTGATGAGTGTTTTTGTACTTTTGGATAAAAGGTTTTATCCCAGGTCAACAGTACTGTGATCATGTAAAAAATAAAATACTCACAGATGACATTACTTCTGACTGAAACACCAATGTCCGTTTTTACAGTAAATTCTGCAAAAATAATGTAATTGTACAAGTGAAGTGTACTGTGATGTGGCAATTATTGTGCGCGTTGTATTATTACTATTAGGGTCTTTTAGTGCCCACGCCCGGCTTGTGTATGTAATGAATATGCTTATTTAAGCTAAGTGCAATATTTGAGGGACTCTACTTCATACCTAAATTTTATTGGAGTAATATATCGTAACGCATGGTTTTGACATCAGAGATGAAGGGATCTCCTGATTTATAAACACTTGCTGGAAATGCAAATAAAGACCTGTTATTTTCCCATTCAAAGTAAACATTTCAGCAAAGTATATCAAATTCTTTGCAATAGAAGGGTTACTCATTAAGATTTTTTTATTCAGGTTTGATAGAAAAAATCTAAAGTAAATCATTTGATATAGTAAACTAAGGCACTGAACCTCACCGCGGTGAGAGAAGAACAAAAGATTAAAAATTGAGTAGCATCAGAAACAAGATATATCTCATCCGCAGCAAAACATAGCTTTTTAGGCAGAGACGTCTAAACATACATACACAGTGATTTAGACCAGGGTCAAAAACCAACAGAAAAGGGGATGGTGCATTTGTTTACAGTAATACATATCACGGGCCTCATTTATGAAAAGTGACGCATCGCTGCGTGAAAACAGCGATGCGTCACTTTTCACTGCGCACTCCTTGCGACATTCCTGATGCGTCATATTTAATGTATGACGCATCATGTCGCAAGGAGT
Organism: Lissotriton vulgaris; assembly: GCF_964263255.1. Taxonomy (NCBI): domain Eukaryota; kingdom Metazoa; phylum Chordata; class Amphibia; order Caudata; family Salamandridae; genus Lissotriton; species Lissotriton vulgaris. Next base: position 388,383 of record NW_028251987.1, on the reverse strand, counting down.
TACAGTATTACAGTATTTCTGACGTACCTGTAAGCGCAAAAGTGACGCATTGCTGGAGTGTGTCACAAAAGTGACGCAACTCCAGCAATGCGTCCTTTCACATGCGGAAAGCCCCATGTGAAAGGGCTTGCGTCAGTCTTACGCCTGCTGTGAGGCAGACGCAAGATTTTGACGCAACAGCGTCCTAAAAGTGACGCAGTGAAATCTCATAGATTTCACTGAGTCACTATTATGAGGCCCCCTCTGCATACATTATACCTGACGCAGGTATAATGTGGCGCAGGGGTTTAAAAAGTGACGCATCTACCTAGATGCGTCACTTTTTAAATATGGCGCAACAGGGCGCATTTTTTACACCGCTGGTGCGTCACAAAAAGTGACGCACCGGCGGCGTAAAACTGACGCAAGGCCTTCATAAATAAGGCCCCAGGTAACTACCAACTGTGCTAACTACAATTTCGACCACATACTGTAAACACCAGCAAAAGGTATGAATGCATTATAAACACGTGCAAAGTGCATACTAGGTATGTGCATTACTTCCCTGCATTAAAATCAGTGTGGTAACTGGGCAGAAATAATTACGCAATACTGAGAGCAATTGTTACGTGCACCAGCGTAAATTTGAACTGGGTGTACAGTAACACTCGTCCATGTTACCATGATATGGCATCAAAAACCGTTAGACAAACAAAACTACTAGAGAAGCAAATATTTACAAAAACAACTAGAGACGAGAAATTTAAGCTCCATCCGTATACGTCACAGAAGTGCAATATTTACGTGCATAGTATAATATATTTACTGTGTGCCTCAATCTTATTAATTATTAGTGAGCATTAAATATATGACTGAAGTGTATTCATTGTAGAAGTTAAACATTGACATGAGTATGTATACTAATGTTTTCATTTAGACGCAAAGGATTTTAGTTCTCATGCACATTTACATTTGTGTATTTTGAGGTATACTGCATTTATCTATAGTGCACTCTCTGTGCAAGAATGTATTCATTAAAGTCTTGCATTTTTGTTTTGTATTTGTACCTGAACACATAGTCATGTATTTAATGTGCACATTGACTGCTTTATTAAGTTAGCCTAGCCCCCACGCATTTTGTTTTCAGTGATTAACCTTCAACGTGAAAGTTTTGCTTGGATTGCATTGTTCTTTCCTTTTGCAGGTGCTTTCATAAGATCTTATATTTAGTGAAAGCCTTATTTTGTATTAGAGACAGCGAGACACAATAGTGAAAGTTTTGTCACAAATGAGAGGTGCTAAGGAAACATAAGGGAGGATACCTTTTCATGCCCTAACTGGAGATGGTAGACATTCAAGAACATCCTGATGTTTGAATTGTGGATTGAGGAGGATAGAATGAGGATGGCAATTCCTACTTTTCGTAGGTGGAAAATTACTGGAGTTCATGGGGAACTCTTTCATGCTCTGTGGGTTTAACTGATGTTCACACATTAGTCTTGAGAAAAGATTCCTAGAGACTGAGGGGTAAGACCTCTCTGTAATATTCCCATTATGGAGAAGTGTGGCTCAATGCTTAGAGCGGCAGACCTTGATGCAGAACGCTGGCCAGGGACCAGGGTTTGATTCCCGCCTTGGCGGGTTTCGGGCTAAATTCCTCTGACCGGATATTCTCGCCTCAGTGCCGATTCTAAGCATGGGTCCCACGCTGCAACTCTGGGCAATAGCTTGCTTAGTCTCCACAAAGGCCCCCTGATACACAAGGGATGCCTGGTTTCACCATGGGATGCCCAGGAGTTGACACCCCACAAGGAAAAGCCAGGAGGGGTTTCCTTGTGGTAGGAGTACAAGCGCCGGGATGCCTCCGGGTCACTGTTCGCGCTATACAAATACGCCACACACATTTACACATTATATGCCTTCGCACTATACAATTTCCCTGACTTGGAGAACTTCTACTGAAGTCTCCACAATGCTGACACCTTCCTGTTTTCTCTGATTTAACTAGGTTTCCCTAACTTTCCTACTTTAAACTAAGGATTTCTTTAGGTGACTTATGATTTACTCATGCATAGACTAGATGATTGAAACCTATACACTGATAACCAGATGTTGTTCCTTAGCCTTTGTATTTCTGCAACATAGTTTGTTGTATGTATTATGCTGCACAGACTTAGGGCCTGATTTAGATACTGGCAGGACAGTGACGGCCTGTATTTTTATGGCGGTCTTCCAGTTCCCCATACCTGGCGGCTCACCAGCTCCATTACAATGCTGGAGGTTTGATGGAGTAAAGACCGGTGTGGTCCCACGACTCCACCAAGGATGTTTGTCTACGTCAACAGCGCAAGATGCCAAAGTGACTTTCGGTCCGCCACATACACTGCCAAGCCAATCACAATGGGCCGACATGACTATGGCTGTCAAGCTGCAACACCTGAGTTGGCACTTTGAGATGGATGTAAGGCACAAACTCAACTTTACCCTTGTTTATTCTCTTTTCCAGCAATGACCCAGATCTATCAGTTGGTGACCCTGATCCTGTTGATCAAGCAACAAAGAAAATCAACACTGTCTCAGACAGAATCGGTGATAAGTCACACTTTTACTTGTTACCTTTTTGTTTGCCTCAGAACTGAAGTGCTGTAATCTTGTTTCAGAAAATCATACTCACAAGTAATTGATTTAGCATTATTGACATGACAACCTTGGTGAAAATATAACAATACATTTTTTTGCAAAACTCAGATAATTCTCCCCCCAAAAAATAGGCAAACTGCCAGTCCAAAGTCAATAAAGGTTTCTTGCATTTCTGTGCACTGGCACAACAACTTGCCTCCTAAAGGACTGTCTTTGGAGCCTCCTCAGAAAGGGGCATCTATGTGGCAGAGCAGGCACCTATTGATCTTACAAAGAAGGGGGTGGCGTGTGGTCAGTAGGTAGAATTTTGAGGTTGGGAGGGGAAGGGGGTTGGGTTTTGGCAAATAAACTTTTTCCTTTTTTTACTGAACCTTTGGGCTTGGGTGGGGAAAGGGGGTATTGAGTTGTGGCAGGGGACCTTATTCACTTTTTATCAGAACCTTTGGGCTTGGGAGGGGAAAGGGGATAGGATTTTGGCAGAGGACCTGTTTTCCTGAACCTTTGGGTGTGGCGGGGAAAAGGGGTCAGTTTCGTTTTCTGAAGTGAGGGTTTCTGGTTTTTAGGAGTAGACTCAGGAGTGGTAGGATTTTTGGGGGGATTTGATAGGGAGATTTTGGGACATGGAGGGCATTAGGGCAAGGGTAAATAGATCATCCTCTCTGGAAAAATGCGTGGTATGTTTGGGAGTGGTAGAGGTTTGGGAGGGAGATGGAGTGGATATGTCTGCTGCTTGTGTTGAGTGTTCAGATGCCAGTGGGCATGGTGTATTGCTGAGTGTTTTGTGGTCTGTCATTTGCTAGGTGTGTGTTGTATAGGTGAATGCTGGCATTTGTTTTTCAGAGGTGCGCTTCCTAATGTGTGTGATGCAGAGGTGCAGTGTGTTGTTGTGGTGCATGTAGGGGGCGCATATGTGTGTGGTTTTGGTGTGTTGTCTGTCAGTGTGCTGGTGGTTGGTGTGAGGAGGGATGTGTCTGTGGTGGTGGGTGCACTGTCAGTGGGTGTGTCAATGGGCGATGAGTGTGTCTGTGGTGGTGGGTGTGCTGTCAGTGGGTGTTATGCAAAACATGGGGGACCCCCTCTGAAAAAACAATAATGGTCAGGGAGAAGAGGGGAAAATATGACACAACACCAAAAAAGGAACTCCCCCTAGACCTCAAATTATTCTACAACCGACTTAATCTAACTACATAATTAGAGCACCCAAGACAAAATTGTTTAATCAATGAACAAGTACTCCAACAATTACAAAAATGTATTGTTTTATTTCATTTCTTTAATCAAAAATGTTTTCATCATTATACTTTTTTTTATAGATTTTTGTTTTTATCAACATCAGTTATAAATTTATCCATAATCACAAAAGAGCAAAAACAATGATTACGATATAAATAGTACAAACCCAGGTAGAGAGATATAACCAAAATTGACACACGACCATTCAAACCATACTCACACAAACCCAGACAAACCTTCACATTAATAACATATCTGGGGAACTCAACTACAGAATGACAATGTAATTGGAAAGACCAAGTACAACAACTGCATATAGCAGGATTTTATCAAGGCAGTGTTCGACGCGTTTCGGTGGCTGCGAACCTGCCACATATGAACTCCACCCGGGGGAAAAAGTACCACTGTAAAAACAGTTCCACAATGGTGTATTGCGATACCAGCAGACGTGTATGTATAAACTGGCTCGGGATCTACCACTTCTCAAAGAGTGGTTATGGAATACAGCTCTTAGATCCTACAGCTCCTCAATGCTGTATGTTTCCACTTGTCACAAGAGATAGTGGTCAGAAAGTCCCAAAACTCCATTCCTTTAGAGCAAATGCGATCGCACTAGAAGATCACTATTCAGAATCCAAGAACATGGAATGAAAAAATATTCTCCGAACTTCACAAGGCGACGTTACTTATAGAATATGGTTTATGTCTTCAAGAATTCTCCATATATATATGAGGTGCCTTCTTAACTATCATAGGCCACATTCACTCCAGGCTATCGGTTTCTCACATCTTCCACAGAGCCTCCTTCTCCTATATTTTTAGATATTAACAAAACCGGTAACACGCAGTATCTTCAAGTCCGCCGTGTCAGTGGGTGTGTCAGTGGAGGGGGGGTGAGTGTGTCTGTGGTAATGGGTGTGCTGTCATTGGGTGTGTCAGTGGAGGGGGTTGTGAGTGTGTGGTGGATGCATGTTTGTCGGTGTGCCTGTTTCTTTTGTTTCTTCCTCTGCGTGTTGTGCTGCTTGGGTCTGTTGAAGTGTCTGCATGCAAATGTTTGTGTGTGCTTTAGACAGGACTGCGCATGTGGAATTAGGATGGGGAAGGGGTGGGAGGTGGGGCAGGAGGCTGTGTTCATAGACGAGGCCAGAGCCTGAAACGACTGCTGGAGGGCAGACATATGACTGTGAATGCCTTCCAGAAAAGGTGACAAGTGCTTCATCTGGAAGTTTAGCCTCTGGATGTCACTCATCAGGGCAGTTTTACTTATAGCGATGGTGTGTAGGAGCGAAACAGCCTCCCTACTGATCTCAGCTAGGTGGACAGGGGCAGGGGGTGAGGTGCCTGGGACAACGTAGACCACACTCTTTTTAGGGCTGCAATGGGGGCCAAATGGGGAGAGCAGCAGCGAGGGTGGAGATGGGACTCAGGGTGGCAGACAAAGATGCAGGTGTAACACTTTTTGGCGGGTCCGCCACCACTACTTCAGGCTCACTGGTAGAGTTCTCCAAAGATGATGAACTAGAACTTGAGACATCTACAGCACTCCTCTCAATCTCTTTGAGACATGGTCCCTCGCTGTCGCTGATTTTGTCAGCACTGAAACCACAGTAGCTTGCTGCTTTCCTGACTTCTTGGCCAAACTCTATTTTGAATCCTACCAAAGATGTTGTGAAGACACATAGAGTAGGTCATTGTATCTGTGTAAATGGAACTTATCATGAACTTAGATCACAATACATTTAACAAGATTACACCTGCTTCAGGCACTCCAACTGTTTTTAGACATTACCATAATTGCATGCATGTAGGTAACCTTTCCTGAAACTATTTGGTAACAGGTTGGTCATTACCCATGATAGCTCCAAATCATGGATGATCGTGTCTCTCACCTAACCATGACATTTATACAGGAACGGTCTAACACCTCTGCATGTTTGGCCTTTGCTGCATAGAATAATGAACTTAGTTCAGCATAAGGATGTCAACTTAAAATCCATTTGAACTGTGTATTTTCAAGCATAAAAAATCTGCATCTTATGCACTCACAGAAAAGATATTCATGTATCCATGTCTGTCAACAAATACTTCAATATTTTTCCAACATTTGTATCCACTGAAAGCTTTTTCACTTTGTGTGGGCTTTTCACCATGCTAGCACTTAATGCAGGTATATGGCCAACGTCTAAATGATTATATGCATTCTGTAGTGAAATAGCTTATCAATATCTCATGAACTATGTCAATACCTATGATGTAGAAGATTTATGTGTAACACTCTGTAGGCAGGATTGTCCTTTTACCTTTAGCGTTTAATGTTGTCATAAAATATGGTAACTTGCACTCTATGTCGGAATTGATACAACATCACAGTAGATAGTTCATACAGTGATACATATTTCATGATCACTTCTAAGAGAGAACAGTAACTCACAAAATGCAACATATTACATCTTGATAGATTTCTATTTTTGATTAATGAAGCATAACTCTGGCCTGATTCTGAGTTTCCAAGATGGGAAATCACTGTATACATGTGATGGAACATCCCATCACCAAAAGGCCGTGTAAGTATCCCCTTTGACTTCATCATAGATTTAGCTTCTGGACATAAGAAAGGACAATGATCAACAGCTTTATTCAACTGTTACTGTGTCATCAATGTGTACACATTGCTGTCTGTGTTGTTCTCAAATGTGTACGCCTCCCACAGATTTTTACAGGAACCAGACTGTTTTACATCCACACTTGTAAAAAACTAAAAGATCATCCAAAACCGTCCCTTGTAATAGGAATAAACATCTATTTATGCTTCTGAACAAAACTTGGATTTGAATAGAACCGATAACCTAGCCATTGAATCTGATGGCATTCAAAACTCTGGCACACTTGCTCACCCTCGGGTGTGTATGAAACCAACTTACCAAGGTGATGTCTGGAACATTCATTGTATCATGATTGCATTGTGTACTATGTCATCTGTATTAGGGGTATGCTTTGATCATACACAATAGGAAAAGATCATCCCCCCCCCCTGATACGTTAAGAACTAGTAGCCTGATAGGTACAACTCTCCCTCTTACATCCAAACAAAACACTCATGAGTAACCATTGTTTAGGGAGGCATGTGTCTCCTGAAACCAGTCCATTGTTACTGAACAGAATGCAGATGGTATTCTTTTCTATAAACTCTTGTATTATCATACAAATTCTGTCAAACGTACAGCTTCAAAAACACTTTCACATCGGCCATGTGTCAACCTCCATGTAGATCTGAAAATGTGATGCTGCAACTAAAAATATTTAATATGTTCCATTCACACTACAACTTGAACTGTTACTGCTGCTGTTGGGCTTTCAACTGCCCATCAAGTGCTGGATAGGATACCACAGGAAGTATATACTATGACTAAGGGCTCTATGCCATGAGTGTCAGTGAGAATATGCATTTTGGGGATGTATGAACATTTGTACCTATGGATGGGCTAACAGTGTGCAAATTGCAGTCTGTGTGGTAAAATGTTGTGGCACAGGACACACTTTTTAACATACTTGGTACTGTTACATGAATGACAAAAACATACATTTGTGTGCCTTTTTGATTTTGGGGGAATGTGAAGGTGGAGAAAATAGTTTCATGTTCAGATGTGTTCGATAGAATTTTTCTCTGCACCATAAGATTTCCCTCATTCAAATGGACATACCATTGACTAATTGTGTCAATCATATAACAGTACCACAAATGGATAGGAGTGTGTCTTGTGCCACTAGATGTTACCACACAGGCTCACTGTCTGACTGCAGCCCACTTCCTCCCAGTGGCCAGTATTCACTGTGCAATCAGTACTAATGCAAAACAAATCTGTTTTTTAGTGACATGTTTGAAAAGTTCATAAAAATGTTGGTTGAATATTTCCCTGCACTTCAAAATATATCATACATATACATCTAACAAAGGGCTGTGTCTTGCATTATTTCTTATGGCACAGTGAATACTAGCCACTGGGAGTAGGGTCCCTGTAGTTTGGAAAAGAAACATTTCTGAATGGGAGTCAAACTGAAATTAAGTGTTTCCTCAATTAGTGAGTTACTCTCCATTTCAAATGTCCTCCATATCTTAACATTTAGGGGCATTTTCTTGCACATATATATCCCACCTTCTGTTGTCAAGGAACCAATTTTAATGACACTAAAGCTTCAGTGCTTTGCGTTTGTGACTCAACCCCAGCCTAAACTATGTTTCTGACTGAGCACTGCTCGTTGTGGGGCCCTGAATTCATGCTGATCATGATGTTACATGAACATGACCTTAAGAAAGCTTTCATATGAAAAACTGATCTTGTGTCCATCTAATAGCTTATGTCAAGGCTGTGTGCCAGTCTTGAGGGGTCTGAGAGCTATTGGTAGTTCCCAAACTGCTGTTTTGAGACCCCTGATCTAGGTGGAGGGTCTCGTTGCACTATACACAAAGCAACCATTAATTTCATTTGGTAGCTATAGAAAACATTTACAAGTACAGTTGTAATTACATAGAATGTATCTTCGTACATGACTTGACATTAAGTCATTTCACATGTATTTAAAAAATATGCAGGGACATATCTCTACATGTACAGGCAAAAATGTATGTGGGTTTTGAACACACAAGACATACTATTTTTGGAGCCTTTTGATGTTTATGGGAAAGTGCTTACAAATCCACAAGATCCTTGTCCTATATTACAAACTAAATATATGATACTGCACGTCCTTCTGTACACTTCAGTCAGGAACTCAAACGAACATTGTTTCAGGAAAAAATAAAAAGTTAGACAGATTCACATACACATTTCAAACATGTACCTGTTACTCTGGTGAGCCATAGAGTTGGCCATACAGAAAAAGGACCTCCCCTGCCAGCTTCTCCAGCATAAAGGCTGGGGCCCTTTCCCCAGGAACTCGTGCCATCATAGCCCCCAGAGGTCAGACACAGCAGCAAAAGTACAGGAGGTCTAGATGGCTACAGTATTACAATAACTCAGCCAAAGAAGCGCTTTGCACACTGAAACTCCTAAAGAAATCAACATTTTATCCCTTCTGACAACTTAAAATGGGTTGTTCAATCACTAGTCCTACCTAATCTCGACTACGGGAACGCTATACTCACCAGGACCCTGAAAATTCACCTCGCTCCCCTCAGATCAGTACTCAACATGGCTGCCCATCTCATAACAGACTGCAAATGGTATGAACACATCACACCTTCCCTCAAGTCCCTCAACTGGCTCCCCATCAAAAGTAGGTGCATCTACATGACCGCCTACTACAACCACAAAGCTCTTCACTCTCAATCCCCCGACTACTTAAACAACAAACTCACACGAGCAGGATGTGCCACACCAATGAGAAGCTCCAATGCTCTTCTTCTTGTACCCCTGTAACTAAAAAAGAACTCTTCCCAGACTTGCTCTTTCTCATGCAATGCTCCCAGCATCTGGAATGCCCTCCAGAGGGACCTTCAATGCAACCCTTCCTACCCAGGCTTCAAAAGAGACCTGAAATGCCATCTCCTAAATAAACACTGGATCCCCTGAATCTAACTGAACCTGATTTCTATTAGGCTCTTGTGATCAGGTCATTCCTCTGCTGATCAGTTGGCCTTTCATTTTTTCCTTGTGTTCAGCTTTTTGTTCCGTTGCCTTGCTCCTAATTCTGTAAAGTGCTCTAATACCCCTTTGTCTAGCTAGCACTCCATAAATCCTTTAAATAAATAAATAAATAACTAAATAAGTATTAGGATCCAAGTGAATTTTTTGAAAACTATTGTGTACACGTACACAACAGACATGATCATCTGTGATGACAGACACAGCAATTGGTTGCCTTCACACATGTTAGTCTATGGTTGTGCCCATTGGGGAGTACAGCACCCACTAGGCGCTCAGGTTCTGCCGTGGACATGCATGTGCAAATGTCCTGACGGAGAGCGATTTTAGGCAGTCAAATAATGCTTCGGTGATGGTTAACTGAGTCACTACCACGTAAAACAGTGGTTACTTTCTTTCTACATTAAAATTATGAGAGTAGCGCACTGTTAAAACCTCAGTTGATGCTATTTTAGGAAACAAAATATTTTACTAAAAATAGGATGTGTAAATAATACATTACAAATGTTTTATTTTCAAGATAATTTTTTAAATTAATTTTGAAAGACAAAAAAGGACATTCTGATGCTAAAAAATGAAAAACACAATTTGAAAAAATAGGCTGTGAAAGCATACATATGTTGTGCACCTTGTGATATTGGTCTAAAAGAGTATACATGCATGTGTGGAAAATATTTTGTAATTGCCATCACTTTTTTTAATGCGATACTAAAGGGGATGATGGACGGAGCGTTTGAGCAAATCAAACACTCAACCCCAGTCAACTGATCTGCGTTTAATCCATCATCATTCTTTAGCTCACTCAGCCACCTCAGTTCAGACATGGCCATATGCAAATCAGTCTGACCCTGTGCCTCATGGGAACAGTCCAGCCCGAACTGCTAAGCCATGTCTTCCCTGGACCGTAAACAAGCATCCTGGGACCGGTTTCGGATTGATAATCCTCATCAGCCAGGCTATCTTGAATCCAGTGGCCAAGTGAGCAAGGGACTCACATCTGAGCACACCCGGCCAATTTAGGGCGAACAAAGCGATACAAAAGCGGATGATGGATGGAGCGTTTGAGGAAATCAAACACTCACCCCCAGTCAACTGATCTGGGTTTAATCCATCACCATTATTTAGCTCACTCAGCCACCCCAGTACAGACATGGCCATCTGCAAATCAGTCTGACCCTGTGCCTCATAGGAACAGTCCAGCCCGAACTGCCAAGCCATGTCTTCCCTGGACCGGAAACAAGCATCCTGGGGCCAGTTTCTGTCTATCAGCCGTCTTCAGCTAGGATAGCTTGACTCCAGTTTCGTAGTGAGCTCGGGACCCACGTTCTGGATAGCTAAAAAAATTACTCAAATCGAAGCAGTATTTCCTAAAACTAGCCCTCATGAGAAGCACAGAATTTTAACAATCTGTTTACCAATGGGGATAACACCACATCTGGAGGACTGCATCAATTGGGATACAGTCTTCGCTGCAATCTACACTGAAACACACAGTGTTCCGTCTATGGCGGTAATACCTGATGTCCTGAAACAGATTCAAAACGAACACGGGTCAGAGCCTGCTCTAAATTTAGGTATGAAACTACTGAAAGATTTCAAACAGGTCTATACAATAATATTGTCTAATATTAAAGGAGAAGCCGCATAAGTGGCGATCCGCCAGAAGTTTAGGGAATTTGATGTAACCGAACTGCTACAAGAACTTAACAGAAGAATTGAGAAATCTTATGAAGAAATAGGTAGAGGCAGTCTGGGTGGGAAACCACTGAAACCCCAACAGTCTGAAAGTCTTGAAAAGGTCTTTTCTAAAAACACTCCTACTCCTTCTAAAAAGAAGTGGGAAAATAGCAAACAAACTTCCAAAGAGAAGCGTTCTCATTCCAGAGGTAGGTCTCCTCAAAAGGAGCCCTCTGAAAGGAGGTATAACCTCAGGAATAGGGATAAGTTGAAAAAACCTGACAGATATCAAGATACTGATATATGTTCCTTTCGTACCTTTCAGACTTCGTCACAGAAATCCAAAAGAAGAGGACGGTCAGAAAACAAGGTAGTACGCGTGAAGTCCAAAGCGATCAACACGTTCAGAAGAACAAAAAAACCTCAATTCACCAAATAGAAGGTAGCAAGTCTAAAAATCAAACAAGCTGAGGATGTTGAGGACACAACTCAAGAACGGAGAATAGGCTGAGACAATGTTGGACAGCGCAACAGAAGTAACCATAGTTTGCCAGAACCTGAAGGGTCTTCTGGAGACAGTGGACTTGAATGAAGACATTCATGTTGAAACTGCAGATACCAGGGTTATCTCTCCACATTGGCTATATGAAATGACACTCCGGATGGAGGTACATATACCTAGAAAAGTGAAAGCACTCTTTTGGGAGCGACTTTCTAAGGGTTATGACACTACTGGCTGAACAAGACTGTCCACCAGAATTTGTCAGGGACTGACCACATGGCGAAGACATCATAATGCCAGCCTTCTCTAACCATATTCAAATACATTTAAAATATACTTATGCCAGGAAATGAGCAATTGCCCAAGCCCCAGCATTATAAAAAAATCATGTAGGATGGGAAGAGGATTCTCCTCACCATAAAATCCATTAAAAAAATCAACCAACTGCACAAAGGCAGTACCCAGTTGAGCAAGACGCTAAAAAACAGGTCAGGGAGATCTTAGATCAACTTGAATTCCAAGGGGTGATTGAAACATGCACCTCATCAATGAAAACTCCTTTGTTTCCTTTCTCCAAACCAGACAATACATATCTTCTAGTATTGGATTACAGACATCTAAACTCTTGTTGCAAAACATTTGCAGAACAAAATGCACACAGTACAGCATTAATGAATACCATTGTGCGTAAAAAATATAAAACCACATTAAATATTTCAAATGGTTTCTTCTGTCAAAATATTGCACCTGAAAGTAGGTATTTGACCACTTTCTCAATCATGGGGACACACCTTCACTTCTGTCATCTCCCTCAAGGATTCAAGAATAGTCCTGGGTTATTCTCAGCAAGGGTAACAGAGTTACTACAAACTTATGATGACGAGGCATTGTCATACGTTGATGATATCTATCTGTCAGACGGTGACTTGGATAGACACTTGAACACGGTGAACACGATTATACTGTGCGTCGCCTCTGAAGGGTACAAATTTAGCTTTAAAAAATCAAGAATTGCCCATCTCAACGCCTTTTTCTAGGATATGAATTATCAAGTTAAGGCAAAAGCCTGGCAGACAACTTTTTAGAAAAGTGTGACCTGCTCCAACCTCCAAAAATGCTGAAAAACTTACGGTCGATTCTAGGTTTCCCGAATTTCTGAAGAACTTACATTCAATTCAATTCAATTCAATTCAAGAATCTTTATTCGGTGATTAAAAAACACCATAAAAGCACACATACATATACATAGATAAAAAAGCATTAATTATTAATCGAGATCCTTGTACATAGATAATACAATAAAAATACCAACATACAGGGCCGTGAATTTAAAATAGAGAGTCCCAAGTCTTTCATTCCTCTCCCCTCGTCATCCTTAGTCGGACCGCAACCTTGATAAAATTCATAACACAGCACAAGGTTAGCGGGTCAGAAGCTTTTTGCAAAAAGACTAGTGCATCCCTGGCGTGTTCCTGTTGGGCTTTTTTTAAGATATTTACTAGGAATCTGCGCCTGGGCATAGAATAATAGGGACAAAGCAGGATAAAATGAAGGAAATCCTGCGGAGACCGGTTGTCGCAGCCGCAGGGTCCCTTCTGCTCAATTGACGTGGTAAAACCTGCTGGTGAAGCCAACATAAAGGGAAGTAAGTTCAGTCTAAAACGACACATAAGAAATCTATCCTGTGTATTGTGCACAAGATACAGATAGGGCTCCATACCCTCCACACTCTTCACCAGATTATAAGCCCTCACAGACTTTTTCTCTCCTTCAGCCTCAGCTCGGCATTGGGTTTTCCGCTCTAGGAAAATTTCCCCTACTTGTTTCTTGTGCTGTGCTGAGATGGTTGTGGGGTTCCTGAAGAGGTTTCCAAACCCTAGATCCTCAAGGGTGTTTCTCACATATTTAAGCCAGGGGATGCGCATGCAGTGAGTCCTACCTAAGCAGTCCAATAGAATTTCTCTGCTTAAGTGCGCATCTGGATTTGCCCAGATTTTTAGCCAGGCCACAATTGGCCTAAGTTTTAACAAATCGTCCAGATATGGCCTCCCTAGCTCCCTGTGAGCTATGAATCCAGCAGTACTGGGTGGTGCCCTCAGGATAGATTTCAGGTATCTGTTTTCTTCCTGCTCAATTCTAGTGGTGTTCACAAAGCCCCAAACTTCTGCCCCGTAGCTTACTTTGGAGCATGTTATGGAGCCGTACAAGTTCATCACCTGTTCCGGACTCCATCTGCCCAGCCTCCTGCCATATCCAGCTATTTCCCCATTAGAGGCAATCATTTTACTACAACGTTCTGCCACCAAGGAGTTAAATTGAAGAGCACCATCAAAGGTTACTCCAAGATAGGAGAACGTTTTAACCTCCTCTAAGCAATGGGTACCTATTGTGTAAGCGAATTTAGAGGAAGGTTTTTTGCCTGCCAGGAGCACGTATGATTTGCCTAGGTTGACAGATAAGTCCAGGTTACTCATGAACTTAACAAACCCATCTATCAGGATTTGTAGGCTTCGGGGTGTGCGTGCAAGCAAGACCGCGTCGTCTGCATAAAGCAGGACAGGGATATGCCGCGTCCCAACCCTTGGGGAGTCTGCCTTTAAACCCAAAAGAAACTGCTCCAGATTGTTAATGTAAAGGGAGAACAAAAAAGGGGCAAGAATACAACCTTGTCTGACTCCACTTTTACATGGGAAAGAGTCAGACAATCCACCCTCCCTATTAAATCTAACCTTTGCCGTAGTGTCGCTATGCAGCTCTCTCAATATGGTGATTAAACCACTCTCAATCCCCATGCCTGACATCATGTCCCACAACTTCCCTCTATTGACGTGATCGAATGCTGCTGCCAGGTCCATGAATTCCATATAAATGGGTTCATCACTGGCCAGAGTATATTTGGCAGTCAGCATATATAGGTTCAGGCATTGGTCACTAGTGGACCTCCCTGACCTGAACCCATATTGAGTGTCCGAGAAGATGTTATTCTCTTCGGTCCACTCGGACAGTCTGTTCAGAATTGCCCTTCCCAGAAGTTTTCCGAAACGTCAATCAGGGAAATAGGCCGGTAGCACTTAGGGTCGTCCTTGTTGCCCTTTTTGAAGATTGGCACAATGATCGCTTTAGACCATGATGGAGGGAGACCGCAGGTGATAGCAGTGTTTAAGACCCTAGTCATCAGGGGGGCCCATAATTCTATATTACTAAGAAACAGGTCAGGGGGAATTCCATCCGGACCCGGGGCTTTGTTCTTAGTTAGACTCTCCATCCCTGCCGTGATCTCCTTCAGAGTAAATACTACCGGGGGAACCTGACTTGGGATTACTGATGGCTCTACATGGGTGCCCGGTTCACGATTATACAAACTCCTAAAGTGGGTAACCCACTGCTCCGGGAGGATGTTATCCCCTATCTCTGGAGAATCATTTTCTTGAAAGGTCGGTTTATTAATGATTCTCCGAAACCCCGCTAGGTCCTTTCTTTCCACTGCCTCTCTCAGATCTGCCCATGCTTCTGTCTGCAGGGTGAGTTTCCTCCTTTTGGTCTCTTTTTTATATTTTTCTCTGCACGCCCTAATTTTTTGTGGATCCCGTGGTTTTGACTTAAGAGAGCATTTCAATTCCCTCAGTGCCTTAGAACAATCTTTATCAAACCACTGGGGATTTACCAGGTTACGTGTGGGCACACTGGACCTTAGTAGTCCATCGATCAGGTTAGCAATATGGTCGAACGCTTCTAATAACCTTTGTCCCTGGACTTCCAGATCCAAACACTCATTTATGGCCAGCAAACCCTTATCGCTCAAGTTTTTATAAAACTTTACCCCATCTATTTTGGACCATTTCAGTCTCCTGCCTTGATCGGTGACCCTCTCCTCAATTAAACGATGGACATTGGATCCAATACCCGCCCTATACAAGAGCGTTAAGACAAGCGGGTTATGGTCGCTGAAGCTGTTCCAGTCTATCCCTACACTGATTACTTTGTTAACCAGAGATCTCGAAACCAGGATATAATCTATAATAGATGAGCAGCCCCTGCCCTTGAAAGTTGGTGGGAGTGTACCATCCGACTGTAGGTCTATCATATTAATGGTGTGCTCTAGGTCGTACTTAAGCCGAAGCAACCTAAGAGCCAACCCAGTAGGCGAGTGAGAAAAATGCGGCCCCTTCTCAATTGGGCATTGTGCCCAGTCTGTGTTTGCTTTAACCAGTGCCGGGCAGAGGACACATTAAAGTCCCCCACCACAAGTGAGACGGGCCCTTATTCTGGGATGTAATTTCTTGTCCTAACCTATGATCAAGTTCAGTTAATACCGGGGTATGGTTATTTGCTAACTCAGTGTTATAGATGTTAAAAACAGAGAATCTTAACCCCTTTCCATGAAACCGAACTACCTGGATCCCATGTGAGGTCCAGTCTGGGAAGGACCAGGTGCCTGGGAGGTCTAGATCTACATAGAGGGACAAACCGCCCATTGCTCTCCCTGAGCTGGATTTTCGGGCGGGAACAAAAAAGCACTTGTACCCCTGCAGGTGGTAATTATTCTCCACAGCCCATGTCTCCTGTACACATATGATATGAAATTTTCTGATGAAGTCAACCCATTCCTTGTTGTTGAATTTGCCCGCTATGCCTGCTACGTTCCAAGAGATGAGTCTCACACCCTCTCCACTCCATTCTGCACCCCCCTGGGCCCTTGGTCTTGTTTCCTGCATTGACCCTTGCATTGCCCGCCCATGTCCCCCTCCTGTACTATCTATGACTATTGCCTTAGATTCAGCAAACTTAGGTTCCCCACATCAACCGCCAAGGTTTGCTGAGCCTCAGAACTTTGCTCCTTCCACACCTCTACCAGAGCGCCCTTTTCTGTGCAACCCTGGGGGGCATTATCTGTTTGTCAATCGACCCCCTCTAGGCCATTCAGGCAATTGAACCGGTTATAGGTATAAAAGGGTTGTTCTGGTCTGCCAAATATCGGCCTAGGGTTAAAGGCCTGGTGTCTCCCCCTCCTACCAACCCTCTCCCAGCTGTCATGAATTTGGGGTTGCTGAAATGGGACTGGGGTAATGGGAAAAAAGAACGACACGTGGAGGGTTTGGATGGTGGATTCCCTAGATCTATTTTTCCCTTGACATATTAGGACACCATTCCTGTATCCCTAAAACTCACCAATATGCAGTCCCCTATAATGGATTTGTGTGTTCTCCCCACCCATGGTACCCTTCTTACCATTATGATTTCATTATTGAAATGTGTCGGGAGGGGTCTGTTTATGTTTAACCACTTAATTACCGTACTTTTCAGGGCACAAAAATCCTCAGTTTCACCTTCCTCAAGTGGGGGGACACCCGCCATGACTACAGTGAGAGCATTAGTCTCTGGGGGTAGATTAGGTCTACGTGGTCTCAGGGTGAGCTTCATTAGAGGGGTCGGGGTGGTATTATCTACCGGCTGTGCCGGCGGTACAGGTCCTGGCGGAGGGTTGGGCATGTTGG
Organism: Lissotriton vulgaris; assembly: GCF_964263255.1. Classification (NCBI taxonomy): domain Eukaryota; kingdom Metazoa; phylum Chordata; class Amphibia; order Caudata; family Salamandridae; genus Lissotriton; species Lissotriton vulgaris. The sequence continues at coordinate 371,215 of NW_028251987.1, read as the reverse complement.
CGTTAATGGGCTTAGTTGATGCAGGCTTTGACCTTAAGGGTTGTTGTGGGGCCGCCGCATTCGCGGCTTGTGGCGGGACTAAGTTTGCAACACTATTTGCCGACTGTTGAGGGGCTACAGTGGGGGGAGTAGGATCTAGTTGCCTTCCCTGTCGACCAGCTGGAGTTTTCAGACTACCTAATGTGGCCTCCAGAATGGTTAGTCTGATCTCAATCTTTTTTATACTTTCGCTGATCGGTAATAATAGAGACCTTAGCAAAAATTCTAGGTTTCCAAGCGGGACAACAGACAAGGGAATATTAGCAATACTAGCTCCTGTATCTTTTAACGTAGCAGGAGCTGGATCCTCATGAGCAATGGGTTTAGGATGTGAATCAGCCGATGATTTCTCTACTAACGCGGAGGTTTTTAAAAACTTCCCAAAGTCCGAATGGGGAACCTTGGGTTTGTTCCTTCCTTGAACTCCCTTCGATTTCCTCCTGCGTTTATTGGGAGGGGGTCCAAAAGCTACTTGTGTGGTGACTGGCTTAGATTTAGCCTTCCTGGTCTTGGGAGCTGGGGGGGGTTGGGAAACTAAGTCAATGGTCACCCTGGTGGGGCTAGGACTGATGGCTGGAGCTATACTCATGACTGCAACTGGTGAAATGTTAGTGCAATCCCTCAGCAGTAGTGGGACATCATCAATTCGGGACAGCTCCTCCCTGGGCGTAATGGGTTGGTCTCCGAGGGGGGTATTTTTCAAGTTGTCTATTGAGCGTCTCCGTTCTGCCCTTAACCTGGACAGGTTACACTCTTTGTCCCCCTCCCCCACTGCCCGGGAGAAATAATTCTCTAGAGTCCTATTTTTAACTCCTCCCGGCTTCAATGGGGTACTCTCCCTTGCCGGGGACGGCATGGTGTTCGTAATGAGTTATACTCGGCGGGGGGCTCTACCAGTGAAATTAGTCCAGGGGTCGGGTGCACGACCCAAGAGGGTAGGCCCTGCCCAGCCTACTTCGGCCTATGACGGCCTTAGACGGTCCCGCTCTTGTCCCGGGCTTCTCCCGGCCCGCTCCCGCGAAGCGGAAGCCCTGTACACTATTATACGCTATACTACCTCGTGATAGGTTGATAGGCGGGGGGCATGGCCAGCGGGGAGAGCAGCCCAGGTGTAACCAATTGGGCGCGCAGGGACTCCTGGACGCTGGAGTCCCTGCCAAGAAGCTCGCAGCCCCGCCGACTCAATTGCCTGCACCGCGTTCCTCAGCCAAAGTCCAAACACTCAGTCCCAGTTCAGGAGGGACACGAGCGCTGCGGGACCCGCGAAGCGGGTCCGGCGAGGCGCTAGCTGACTCCTCAGCAACAAACAGGGCACAGCAATCCACAGGCTTCCTGGGAGCAAGGGTCCACTCCACACGACTCCCAAAAGGATCCCTTACATTCTAAACTACGCAGAAAGGGTTAACCCTCTCTACGAATTAATCAAACTGAATTTTAAAATCATTCATTGGAAAAACGAACACACAGAAATGTTGTGTTCACTCCAAACAGACATGTTAGCAACTAAACATTTACAAACATGCGTAAACGTACGCAACATAGTGATCCAAATAATTCCGGGGCAATGGGGATTCACCTACTTAACTTTTAATGAAATCACATTTGTATAAACAAACAGAAAAAATTCTGACAGCTGTTCAAACCGTTGTAGCAAAAGAAAGAGCCCTAGCACAGGGAAAACGCATTATGGTTGTGACACCTGTACCTGCTTTAGAAGCAGTAACAAAAGCAAGCATTCCGAATGCCCAAGCTTTACATCCAAGATGGATACAATGAGTTAATTCTCTCGCTGCAACAGATGTTTAATACGTTTTTGATCCTTACTTGAAAACACAAACCTTTCTACAATACAAACAAGAATGTCCTCTGCTAATGAAACTCTGCCTCTAGACCAGTATGAATGTATAATTTATACTGACGGATCAGCACAACCCGCTACGGGGGGGTAAACAAGCTTATAGTGCTGCATGCGTGATCGTTAAAGGTCATATGCGCGATGGCAAATTCAGACCTATTGTCACAAAAACGCAATCTCTAGGAGATTGTACAGCTCAGTGAGCCGAATTACAAGCATTCAAAATGGCACTTGAAAATACGGATCGTGAATTCCCCATACTTATAGTGTTTCTTCCTATTGTGTCCAATCTTACAATAAATATTTACAGAATTGGTTTCAAAACGGGTTCAAAGATGCAAAAAGTGGCACAATCAAGCATAAGACGCTTTGGGAACAAGTTGTCCAGTTGCAAGAAGGACTACAAAACACTCATGTGATACACACGCTGAGTCATCACGTTGAAGGGACTTCAAAGGCAGCTGTGCAAATGGCTTCCATAGCTGCAATCACTCATTCAAAAACGAAAATAGACAGTGAAATAATGCTGGCAGTCAATGCAACAAGCAAAGGCAGCGGTGCAGTGTTACCTAAATGGTTGCTACTCAAATACTCATGTTAGAACTGGGGGTCTCTAGTTGGCAGAGGTAGGTACCACTGTCCAAATAGGGACCCTTGCTTCTAGTCAGGGTACAGAGGAAACACTCTTCAAATAGCCCCTGCTCACCCCCTTGGTAGCTTGGCACGGGCAGTCAGGCTTATTGAAGGCAATGTGCAAAGTATTTGTACCAACACTCACAGTAACACAGTGAAAACACCACAACCTGACTCCACAACAGTTTAGAAAAAGAAAGGTATTTTAATCTAAACTACACAAGACCAAAATGGCAAAATTCCAACATACACTGTTCAAGAATATGGTTTCAAAGGGGTTCTTAAAATAATCCACAGTTGCGTCACGTTTTAGCCAACAGTACCTTTAGATGCGACAAAGTTCTAAATGAAAAGCTGTAGCAATGAAAAGCAAGCGATGTGTCACTCCTGAGACCCTGGGGAGGCGATGCGACAACCCCGCTCGATGTAGCGGGCGTGTTACAGTGAATCCGGTCTGTATGGGGAGGGATGCGATACCATGCTTGGATTAGATTACGGTGCACAGGTTTCGGTGGAAGTGGCTCGCAAAAGGTATGATGTGACGATCTTTGGGGCAGCGACGATCTCCGGTGCAGCACCGATGCATGGCTCAGCAACGATCTTCTTCTCTCGTGCCCCTCGATGCGATGGCTTTGCGACGACTCTCGCAGCGACGTGATGCGGTCCGCAAGCAAGTGGTGCGACGATCTCACCCAGTGATGACAGGCTCTGCGACGATACTCGCAGGGATGGCATCTTCCCGCACCGGTCTGGTACATCCCACAAGCGAAGGATGCACGGCTCTGGCACCAAAAACAGGTTCTGCGACGATCTCGGCATTGGTAGCGGCGGGAATTTCTTCGCACTGACGGGCATGCGCTCCGCTAGCAAGCAATGCGTTAAAACTTGCAGAAAGTCTTTAAAGTCTTGGTTTCCAGCTTCCCAACACAGGTACAACTTCCAGAGGCACCACACATGGGCCAAGCACTCCAGGAAGGACCGAACTCTCTCAGGAGAGTTCCGGGAAGCTGGAGGTGAAGTTCTTTTGTTCCTGGGACTTCTTAACAGGGAGACAACTATTCTCAGGCCCTTGGAGATTCCTTCAAGCAAGGGGACACAGCACCAAGCAAAGTCTTTCCCCTCTACTTGGCAGCAAAGCTACAGCAGGTCAGTCCAGCAGAGCAATAGCAGAACAGTCTTCCTTCTTCAGTTTCAGCTGCCCAGCAGGAGGTGGAGGTGGAGTCAGCATTGTGGAAGGCAGGAACAGCCCTATTCAGGCCCAGGTGCTACCCCCTCCCACCACTCTGGATGCAGATGGAGCTATCCAGCCCAGGGATGGCCCACTCAGCCTCTGGGAGCCACCTAGCCCCTGCCACTCACAAACCAGACAGTCAATTCATAAACAGGCCAAGGCACACAGAAAGGTCAGAAAAGAGAACAGCAACTTTCTAAAATTGCTGTTCTCAAACACAGGATTTCAAAAACACCTTTCCTAAAAGATGTGTTATTAAATTTTGTGTTCAGGGATACCAGACTTGTATGTCCTACCTTGCTCCTATGGGAAGATATGCTGGTAGCCACTGTAGTCAGCATTCCCCATGATAGCCCATGGGCAAGGTAGCCCTACAAAAGTGAAAACGAAAATGGCTGTCATTCACTACTAGAGCATGTCACCTGCACTAGTATATTCTCTACCTTTCGCATACACTGCACTCTGCCCAAGGGGGTACATTGAGCCTTCCATAGTGATGACCAATGTGCACAGAAAGGGAAGGGTTAGGCCTGGTCAGTGGGGAAACTGAACAGGAGGACATGGCAGTTAACAAACTGCGCACAGGCACTGCGCTAGCAGGCCCGAGACACCATTTTAGGGCTACTCATGTGGGCGACACAATCAGTGCTGCAGGCCCACTAGTAGCATTTATATCACCAGCCCTGACACACTTAGTGCACTTTACTAGTGATTTCAAGGTGATACAAATATGCCTATCATGGATGACCAATTACAATCACAATTTACACAGGGAGCACTTGCACTATGACACTGATCAGCAGTGGCAAAGTGCCCAAAGCATCTAAAACAGCAAAAATGAAATCCAGCACAGCGTCAAAAATACAGGAGGTAGAGGCAAAAAGACAGGAGAAACCATGCCAAAGATGCCAAGTCAAACAACTCATATATAACTGATACAAATAATGTTCTGTTTGCTCGAATCTCTGGAGTGGGGGATAGGGTACTTCCAAACATGGAACATAGACTAATCCTAGCAGCACATGAAGGGCTCTCCTCTGCTCATGCAGGTGTTTCTGCCACAGTATCATTATTAAAACAGAGGTACTGATGGCCAGGTATTAGGAAACAAACCCGAAACTATGTTTTGGATTGTGAATTATGCCAGAAGATGAAGGTCTCTACTGTGAAACGGCCTGCGCAGACGCCCCTGTTAATCTCAAATAAATCATTAGCATGCATTTACCTGGACCACCGCGGTCCCTTACAAAGGGATGGTAACTATAAATAAATCATGGTCCCAGTGGATTTGTGTTCTAGGTTTTATTTGGATGTGGCCTTAGCGCTCAGCTGACGCTCAAACTGTTATAGAACATTTGCAAGTCTTTATCTGCACATACGCAATTGACACTCTACATTCTGACCAGGGTCCTGCATTTAGCTCTCGAACTTACAAAGATGTCATGGCCAATTTGGGCATTGCATTGGGGTATTCTAGTCCATTCCAACATGAGGGAAATGTGGTTGTGGAGAGAAAAAACATAAACATAAACATAGTCTTAATAACTTGCCAAGAAGTTCTATAGGGGGTATCACTCCATATGAGGTCCTTTTTGGGATAAGAATGTTGGTCCTGGACCTTGATTGTCACACATCAGTGGTGGAAAAAAGTAATTTGATATCAAAGATCGTTTGGCTGTTTTGTAGGACTTAAATGAATTAAGAACGAAACAAAGCAACGTGTTCCTGAAGCCAACCACCACTGGGGAAAAACCAACAGTCCCAGCAAGGCCTGTCTGGATCCCAAAGCTTGGTGATCTAGTCAGAGAAAAGATAGCAGACAAGAAGGAATTCGGGCCTTCTTACAGACAACCAGTACCTGTCCTAGCAATCCACGGATCAAGAACAGTTTTACTGCCGCCCCTGCTGGTAGAAAGGAGAACAGATTTGTGTCCATCAACCTAATCAAACCACACTATGCGGCCGATATTAAGCAGTAGGCCAAGTGGACTCCGGCAATGTAGCAGACGCACTCCTCTAGCTACAATCCAAGAGGTTCAAACTGAGAGACTCATCACCATTGAGGAATCTGCAGTGAGAAAAGAAGGACTAAGCAACAAAGCTATGGAACTTGTACCTCTTGAGACCCAAATAACAGTTCGTCATGAAACACCTGTCTACAATGAAGTAACAAGTGATCAAGTGGTTCCAGCGATTTCAACAAATCCAATGCAATCCCAACTATTGACAGAACTGCCTCTGGCTATTTCGGTAACTTTGATACGTTTTCTGAAGATCCCTGTGAGCATGAAATGACGCCAAGAAACTAACTTTTTTCATCACCTGGAAAAGACTTATCTGGTTTCTCCATGGATTGAACTTTGGATTGTTTTGGGAATATTCCTTCTACTTTGGTAAACTCTGGTAATAACACTGGGTATGCTAATAAATGGAAGATATGTCAAAATGGACACAGCAAGTGAGAACGACAACTTACTCCTCAAGTCACACAAATCATCCCATTGTGAACAAAGAGGCTTGTCAATAGTAAACATCACAGCCGCTCCTATACCTGATGGTATAGCTTGGGACTGAACAGAAAATTAAATTTTTGGCCCGACAGAGCTGTTGAAGATTCCACACTTATTCAACATTTCATTAAGGGACTTTGTTTCATCTAGCACCTTTTCTGATGATTAGGACTTCGAGACTGTTAATAATATGATGTCAGGTTTAGAAATGTTATAGCCATTATGGTCATCATTTCTTGCACAAATCTGCAAATCCTAGAAATGTATTAATGCATAACCAATGGGAACATTGTCCTACGCCACCAAAGGGTAGCTCAAAAACATTTGCTATGACATTTCCATACTTTTCAAGGTTCAATGTATCTAATGTAGAATCATTTTACTTTAAGAATGTAAACAGAACAGGAATGAAAAGTATGTTAACAAATACCAAACAGATGTATTCTGCAGACTTTTATGCCCAACTGTCTAAACTAGGTTTCAACTTTTGGAAAGACAACATTGAGACAAAAACTGTCTGGGGCACAAAAGATTAGCAGGTACAGGGGGTAGAAGCTATGTTTAGAGCCTGTATCGTCCCTGAGCAAATTATGTTTTTGAATGACACTGTCCGACAGACATCTTGCCTTGGGTTAGCCAAGATCAAAGACATGAACAATCCATCCGTACCTACACCTGAGAGCGATGACACTTCAGAGGGGAAGGTCGACGTACATACTATTTCGCATCACAATAGAACAGATCCGGTTTGGAATAAATGGTTGATCTGGCCCACAGACACAAACAACGGTCAAGATATTTTCCTGAACAAAACACAGGGCTTCACATTCAATAGGCCAGACCCAAGATATCTCCAAAGACAGCATACTGGAATAGTAACAACATACGGTGTAGGGAAGCTCTGCCTTGATTGGCTAAAAAGATCTACACATAAGGATGTAAAGCAACACTTATCTTTACTTAAAGATGCCGCAGATCTGAGGGAATTCTTACTAGGATGAAGAAAAGCATGTCAAAAACGTCTTATCTATGCCGGTATATATGCTGCATATAATGAAATATGGAAGATTACGCAAGCAGAGACTGCAGAAAGAATATGCAAAATTGTTCTCTCTCTCTGGTTAACAATGGGATAACGACTCTGTTGTCCAGGATATATATTCATTGGACAGCATAGGGTCTTCTGCCATAGACATCATGGAACAAGACTTGGTCATGTTACAACATGGTCAGTCTCAGCTACGTTCTATCCTGCTATTCGGCTGGACGTTGCAAAACCTTGATTCAGGCTATGTGCCTTGGCATTTAATCAATACTATGTCACTGTTTTCGGAATTCAATCTCACTGATAAACAGATGAAACTGGCACAGAGGGGAGCAGACTATACAGTGCTGAGCATTGAAAAACTTGAAAGATTGCCGTTCACGGTAGTAGAAAAACCAGCTACTGAATGGATTATACATTTTCATTTTCAGTATTGCCTAAAACACATACCAGCAGGCACATATGAAAGGTTGGGTACAGAATACATCAAGAAATCCTGGGATTTACCATACACACACAGATGTTGGAGCGGGGGACATGAAGTGTTTCTTAGTGATTCAAACTGTGAAAACGCACTGAGCGGTTCTCTCCTTTGTCTGGGTATTACCTTACATGGGGCCTTCGATGGTTCCTCTAACAATGTATCCTGTCACCTGCAAGGTTCACCAACTCCGGTGATTAATTACATTTTTGGACATCTTTCAAGTGGAAGTTACCTCATGTTGAACGATCATAGCTGCTGTGGCATGTTGCCAGATATACCATATCTGGTAACTGTGTCATCCAGGGTACCTTGCTGTATGCAAGTATTGTTTCCAAAAACCAAGACAGCCAGGGAATCGCCTTAATGGCCTTCACTGAATATCTCTTCTATACGAATTGATACTCTATGCAGAATGAAAGCCATTCTTTTGCAAAAAACTGTGCCACTGACCTCGGCCAAAGAGACCTATGATCTTCAAATTGCAAGGACTTCTGCCGAGATTTATGCCCTTTTGAATACAAACTACCCTATACATTTCTCAGAAATGTTAAGTCGTATCTTAAACATGTCTGAAACGAGTGGTATTGTAAATGTATTTAAGACCATATTTTCTGGACTGTTAGCACCTTTTAAAGCAGTCCTAGGAATTCTTCCAAACTTCCTGCCAAGCCAAATCACCAGCGTCACCCAGTTATCCATGGAGACAACTCTACTTGCGATGAAATGTCATGAGTGCATTGTCCAAATTTTGGGACTACCTCGTCTATGAGAATTAAATACTACATGGTTTTTGTCATTCAGACCAATTTGGCAAGACTGCATCTTACCTGTTCTACGCTGCATGCAGTGTGGAGAAGAATGTATGCTAGACACCTGTCTGACACTCCCATCAGTCATGCCAACGGATGTTGATACTTTGCTGGAAACGGTAACGGCCCATGCTCTGTGTAGTCCCCAGCGGCTACCGATTCTGATGACAGCATTCATTGAGATTTCACAAACGCAAATTGAAACTGTTGAGGTACGAGAGGAAACAAAAGGCATGCAGGTACATTCCAATACGAACATTGCTGATGCGACCAATGCTGAAGGCGATAGTTCACATCTATGTGCAGTTAATCTTCTAAAGAAGGTAATCCAACTTTCGCCTACAATGGTAGACAACCTTTTGTCTACAGATATAGAAGATTTCATGTTTTCTCCAAGCCCTAAGATTGACTTTTGATTTTGGCACACAGTGTTCTGAAAGACTTTGAATTTGACCTTCATTTTTAAAAACAAGGTACTATATTTGGAGCCTTTTTCCTATGATACATTTTGTTTTCCAAATTTATATTTTTCGTTTTTTGGCACAAGTAATCTGCTTATAGGAGAACTATTCATAGAGAACAAGAATTCTTTGAACACTTCCAGAGACAATATTTGACCTTGTGCACATACAAACAGTTTTATTTAATCTGACATGGAATGGTTTCTGCACATTTTCTTCTGTATTAACAAGCCATTTCATAAATGTTTATGTTTGTGATTCATTCAGTTAGCATTTAAAATGTCAACATGTGCTTAGAATGAATACTTGCTTTAATGTGTACAGCACCAATGCTTTAGTTTGGATACATCATTTACAATGTATTTGAAACATGCTTTTAGCACTTCATGTATAGATGTATTTTAGATATGTTATCATGTTTAGAATTTATAATGTCGTACATAAGAAAGTGGAGTGGGTGTTTTGCATCAATTTAGATTCCATATGAATTTCCCAATTTATGCCCTTAAATAGCTGCATTTCACATTGCCCCAATATATAGGCATTGAAATCCTGTCCTTATTTAGGCATAGTCCATGCTACCTAAATACAAGCATGGCTGCTTCCATCTGTTCATCTACGTCACGAGTTCTTGAAAACCAGACTATTAAGCTGTTAGAGACTTCCCCTTGCTTGAATATTGATTGCACCAAGAACTCATTTATTATGCATGAAAATCTATTCCTTAGGGGTTCATTCATGACGTTCATATGCCCGACCTTTACGTCAATACCGGCATTCCTAAACACCTTCAAGGTATAAATATACCTTCACCTGCTATGACAAAGCACGGTGTTGTTCGGTGCAGTTCAACTACCTACTTGCACGACACAGCTCGCCAGAGCAAGTACCGAAGGAAGCCAACTCCCCAGCTGACGCACTGACTAGACGCTGTCATACTCCTGCCGAGAATCCAGCTCCAGTGTTTCTGACTCCCCTTGTAGGGTGTTGGGAAATTGAGTCCTGGGAAAGAGATACCAACCTCTCTCATTCTGAGGTATGGAGCTGATTAGAACCTAGAGAAACCTTTGGCAAATCTTGGCAAAACTAAACCTATGCTAAAGCAGCACCTACTTCTTCTCTTGTACTAGACTTAGGTTAGGTACACTGGGGTAGGCGTACTTTAGAAGCACCAGTTGAGTATTTTAGCCTGTGTTATTTATGTATGAATTTTTATATATGTCATAGCAACAGACAATGCTATTATTTTATATTACTGTTTACGCTGCACGGATTATACTTTGCATTCTGTCTAACAATTGTAGCAGTTCATATCTCTTGCTTGAGAAATAAGACTATTAAATAAACCCCTTTTATTGAAACGCCTGTCTCTCTATTTCTATGCAACTCTGTAGAAACTAAGCATGCACGATTGACTGAGTGAAATAGTTATCTATTGTTTGCACAACTCTTCAGATATTGTTCCAGTTCTAGGGGAAACAAAGTTTTCATGTTCATGCAGTTATCAGAGACTAATCCCTTCTTGTTTATTCGAGAAAGTTTCTAGTGACCTCTGAATTAGCTGGCACACACACGCAATTAAGTTTAATATACACAATAGAGACATACTGCCCTCAGTCCTATGTCAAATATATAGTGTTTGTTATTCCAATGTGCAGAGCCTATTAGGGATATAGGAACAACACTACAAGTTGAGCAAGCTTTTGGATTTCAGAAGGTCAGATTTCACTGTCTGGAGAAGACCTCTACTCACCCGATAGGGTGTGCCGAATCACCTTGGCCTGCTGCATGTGGCACAACATCGCATTGCAACACAACATCCCATTCATTACAGAGGCTGGAGAGCATATAGAGGCTCCGGGTGATGGTGTTGTAATTGCAAATGAAGATGATAGTGGTGAAGAGCACAAAGTTGATGTACGTCAAGGTGTTATTGACAACGTCTTCACCTGAGTGTAAGTCTACATCTACACTTTATGACATTTACTTAAACCAACTTTTAATCTCACGAGGAGAACTATGATGGACATTTTTCAGAGAGGGCACATTTATGAAGTCCAGGCCAGAGATGTGTGTTGCCCATAGTGTTGCCACATTGACAACTGGGTTCATTTCAAATGTTTGTCTTGATTGTACCTCAACAATGTGAGCTCAAAGGGAACTCATTTGTAATGTGTCCAATGTGTAATGTCACTAAAATGAACATTGGGACATTTGCAGTTATATGATGCTGTTGCGAAGTACAAAGGGAACATAGCTTGATCCTGTGAAAGACACACACAGACTTTGGGTGTATATATCTTATACTGAGACAACTTACACAGTGATTGAATGAAAGTTTTGAAGATTGCTTTGGACTTGTTCTCTGTTAAATGTTAGCACAAAGACAATATGTGCTGCTTGATTTGCTCTAAACACACGTGGTAGTCAACCAAAGGTATACATTGACATTGGCTAAATGCTCATTTTGTGTAAAGTGTCGGAATAGATTTATATGTCCTATCCTTGTAGACAAAACTGCTTGTAGCAGAAACACTTAAAGTTGGTTGTGACATTTCTCCAGATACTGCAACAGTGTTTTGGACTTGTTCTGTAGCCACTACATTGAGTACTGCCAGGATTTGGGACTATTGGTGTTAATGATGTGCAAATCCTATTGTGAGGCAGACGATCTGGCTCTAGCTGATGACAGAATAATTTACTATTTGGCCTATTGGATCTGATTCTTTTGATTATATCCCCTTCTTCCATGGGGGCAAGGTGTGGAACTGGAAATTTAAAAATGGCACTAACTATTTTTGTTATGCATGGTTTGTTATGTTTAATAACCATGTGACAGAACAATGTTTCAAATTTAATGAAATACTAGTTAATGATTATTTGGTATTTGTTTTTTGTTGTCATGGTAGACATTAGTGAGAAACCCTACCTATTTGCAATTCACTTATAAATACACACACCTTTTGTTGTAAACATTTTTAAAAGTATGATGGAATGTATAACAATGATTCAGAAAAGGGGGTGGTGATAAACAGAGTGTCTGAATTAAGCAGACCACTCTTACCCAGTCCAAAGATCAGGGCTTGATCCATCACCGTTTTTTAGCTCACTGCACCATCCCAGCTCAGAACTTGGCTATATGCAAATTAGTCTGACACTGGCCCAGTGCATCATGGGAACAGGGCAGACCAAACTACCAAGCCAATTCTTATACTGGGAAGGAAACAAGCTTCCGGGGACAGGTTTCTGGCATTTCAGCCATCTTCGGCCCGGCTTGCTTGAATCCTGATGGTGCAATGAGCAAGGGACTCACATCTGATTATACCCTTCCACGCTTATGGTGGACAAAAATGATTCAGAAAAGGGGGTGGTGATGAACAGAGTGTCTGAATTAAGCAGACCACTCTTACCCAGTCCAAAGATCAGGGCATGATCCATCACCGTTTTTTAGCTCACTGCACCATCCCAGCTCAGAACTTGGCTATATGCAAATTAGTCTGACCATGGCCCAGTGCATCATCGGAACAGGGCAGACCAAACTACCAAGCCAATTCTTATACTGGGAAGGAAACAAGCTTCCGGGGACCGGTTTCTGGCATTTCAGCCGTCTTCGGCCCGGCTTGCTTGAATCCTGATGGTGCAATGAGCAAGGGACTCACATCTGAGTATACCCTTCCACGCTTATGGTGGACAAAAATGATTCAGAAAAGGGGGTGGTGATGAACAGAGTGTCTGAATTAAGCAGACCACTCTTACCCAGTCCAAAGATCAGGGCTTGATCCATCACCGTTTTTTAGCTCACTGCACCATCCCAGCTCAGAACTTGGCTATATGCAAATTAGTCTGACCCTGGCCCAGTGCATCATGGGAACAGGGCAGACCAAACTACCAAGCCAATTCTTATACTGGGAAGGAAACAAGCTTCCGGGGACCGGTTTCTGGCATTTCAGCCGTCTTCGGCCCGGCTTGCTTGAATCCTGATGGTGCAATGAGCAAGGGACTCACATCTGAGTATACCCTTCCACGCTTATGGTGGAAAAAATGATTCAGAAAGGGGGTGGTGATGAACAGAGTGTCTGAATTAAGCAGACCACTCTTACCCAGTCCAAAGTTCAGGGCTTGATCCATCACCGTTTTTTAGCTCACTGCACCATCCCAGCTCGGAACTTGGCTATATGCAAATTAGTCTGACCCTGGACCAGCGCATCATGGGAACAGGGCAGACCAAACTACCAAGCCAATTCTTATACTGGGAAGGAAACAAGCTTCCGGGGACCGGTTTCTGGCATTTCAGCCGTCTTCGGCCCGGCTTGCTTGAATCCTGATGGTGCAATGAGCAAGGGACTCACATCTGAGTATACCCTTCCACGCTTATGGTGGACAAAAATGATTCAGAAAAGGGGGTGGTGATGAACAGAGTGTCTGAATTAGGCAGACCACTCTTACCCAGTCCAAAGATCAGGGCTTGATCCATCACCGTTTTTTAGCTCACTGCACCATCCCAGCTCAGAACTTGACTATATGCAAATTAGTCTGACCCTGGCCCAGTGCATCATGGGATCAGGGCAGACCAAACTACCAAGCCAATTCTTATACTGGGAAGGAAACAAGCTTCCGGGGACCGGTTTCTGGCATTTCAGCCATCTTCGGCCCGGCTTGCTTGAATCCTGATGGTGCAATGAGCAAGGGACTCACATCTGAGTATACCCTTCCACGCTTATGGTGGACAAAAATGATTCAGAAAAGGGGGTGGGGATGAACAGAGTGTCTGAATTAAGCAGACCACTCTTACCCAGTCCAAAGATCAGGGCTTGATCCATCACCGTTTTTTAGCTCACTGCACCATCCCAGCTCAGAACTTGGCTATATGCAAATTAGTCTGACCCTGGCCCAGTGCATCATGGGAACAGGGCAGACCAAACTACCAAGCCAATTCTTATACTGGGAAGGAAACAAGCTTCCGGGGACCGGTTTCTGGCATTTCAGCCGTCTTCATCCCGGCTTGCTTGAATCCTGATGGTGCAATGAGCAATGATCGATGGCAGTGTCAGACAATATCAGAACCAAGGTAGATCAGGGAAAGACAGTCGCCTTGATTTTACTAGACCTCTCGGCGGCATGTGATACCGTCCCACACCACTGAGTCCTGGAAATCCTAGCAGCCAAGGGTATCCGGGAAAAGGCATTAGGATGGCTGCAGTCTTTCATGCAAGACAGAACACAGTCAGTACGGATGGGTGATTTTGTTTCCCCTCCCCGGAACATCAAATATGGGGTCCCACAAGGGGCCTCATTGAGTCCAACCCTATTCAACGTGTTTGTCTCATCACTAGCCGAAATAGGGAGAAAGTGGGGTGTTGGGATATGCTCTTACGCAGACGACACCCAACTAATGATTTCATTAGATGAAGAAGACGACCCTAAGGATAGGCTACTGAACTGCCTGACTGAACTAGCCAATTGGATGCACAACCATTGTCTTAAACTAAACGCAGACAAGTCTGAGATTCTGCTGTTTGGTAGACATACACACCTATGGGACAACAGCTGGTGGCCCACCACTCTGGGCACCGCTCCTATCCCAGCATCAACGGCCAAAAATGTAGGTGTGATCCTAGATAATACCTTGAGCATGAAAACCCATGCATCTACAATTTGTAGCAAAGGCTTCGCACTACTCAAGATGCTCCGGCGAGTTTTTCCATGGATCCCCACTGAGTGAAGGAAGATATTGGTCCAGTCTTTATTAATGAGCAGGCTGGATTACGGAAATTCCCTGTTTGTGGGAATGGCGGACTATCTGTTCGCGAAACTACAAGTTGTACAGAACGCTGCGGCAAAGGCAATTTGCAATAAAAGAAAGTACGACCCAGCCAAAAGCTGCCTGCGTGAGCTTCACTGGCTACCAATGAGACAGAGAGCTATCTTCAAGCTAATGTGCATAACGCATAAAGCATTGCACAACACGGGCCCTCGCATCCTAAAAAATAAAATCAGATTCTATGCTCCCACGAGGAACCTGCATTCCTGTACGGCTGCTAGAGCAAGCAACACTTGTGTGAAAACAGCTAGGATGGGTGGACGGGTGTTCTCCCACCTGGCGCCAAACCACTGGAACAAGCTGCCGCAGGAACTCAGACTAACAGACTGTTATTTGTCCTTCAGGAAGCAATTAAAAACATTTCTTTTCTCAAAATCTGACTAAATACAATCCTTACTCTGTTATCTGTTAACTACTCACTACTGTCAAGACAGCGCCGTGATATCCCATTGGGAATGATTGTTTGCACTCTATAAATACCATTGACATTGACATTGACAATGGCATGCGTTGTAGTGGTGTGCGTTGTAGTGTCATGCATTGTAATGGTTGCGTTGTAAATGCATGCGTTGTAATGGATGTTGCGTTGTAAAAGTTTCGTTGTAATGGTAGTGCGTTGTAAATGTTGCATTGTAAAGGTTGTTTCCCTAGAGAGAGATTATGATTAAATAGAAGCAAAGGTCCTTAGTCACAACAGAGCAGCATTTAGCAGTGATCTGAGGGCCTCGAGATATAACAGAGATATCAAATACCTAAAAGAAAACCAATGTTTGCCCCCTTTGATTTTTAGAAATCTTCCTTCATGGAGAAAACTTCCTACAGTGGAAGGCATCCAACTCCTTCCTTTAAAAGAAGGAGAATCAATATTTCTCCATATATTGATCAGTGTAAAACATTTTCCAAATCCCAATTCCTCAATTTATCAAATTTCTAAATCGCTAGACTGGAACACCAACAGAAAAAATACCTGGATGAAATGGGAGACACTGTGAGATAAGCTGTTCAACAGTCACCTTTGATGAAGGACTCCTAAGAGAAAGCTATGGAAATAATGAGAAATTTGAAGAAAGATTTACACATCGATTGCACCTCATCCTTATCAACCCATATCCTTAGTACTTATGATCAGATTTAAGTTTACCGTTTTGTGTACACCATATACTAGTTGCTGTGTGATGCTCTAACATACATGTTTACCCCAATGACAAATGATGAGCATAATTTTAGTGTGCATTCAAGTTACTAGCTGTGATATCTTTGATGGCATTACGTTAATAGAGACTGTGAGATGTTGCCAGTTTTGGGAAGCAAATATTCTAGTGAGTCACCCCCTGGAATCTAGTGTTTTTTTGGAACAGTTCCCTTCTCTAGAATAGCATTGTTGTTGTTGCCTTCATATACTTATAATTTCTTTCCCAATTGTAGATAGCCCTGTTGATGAAATGTGGTCAATAATCGATTAGGAAAGTTATACTTTGGTTCTTTTGGTTTACATATATTCAAACATAGAGCGAAAAAAGAAACACAGGTCGCCCTCCACTCAAAAGACATTCAAACACAAAAGACCTGGGCCAGATGTAGGAGCTGTAATTCCGGTCGGTAACGGCCGAATTTGGCCGTTACCCACCGGTATTAGGGTTTTCTGATGTAGGGGGCCTATATTTTACCGATTTTGTAAATTTACCGAATCGGTAAATTTACAGAATCGGTAAAATACCGAATCGGTATATGTACCGATTCGCTAAATCCATATGTAGGTGACACTCCTAAGAGTGCCACAGGCCCTTAAGAGTCGGTATTTTACCACCCAATCCTATTGGGTGGTAAAATACCGAATTCAGGTGTGCATGCACATCTGTGCATGCCCACCTGTGCAATGTGACACACAGGGCCTTAGGGCATGTATGTGTGCCACATGGCACACGAGCCTGTACTTGGGGTGCTAGAGGGTGTCAAAGTGACACCCCCTGCACCCTTGCAGGATTCAGTATTTACCGATTCGGTAAATACCAAATCGGTATTGCCCATTGATTCCTATGGGCTTCAAGGCCCATAGGAATCAATGGGCAATACCGATTCGGTATTTACCGAATCGGTAAATACCGAATGTTAACGATTCGGTAATTCAGAATTAAAAATTAGCTACATCTCCCTCCTTCTAATTTACCGATTCATAAATACCGAATCGGTAAAATTCGGTATTTATGAGCCGGTAAATTAGAGTTACCTACATCTGGCCCCTGGTCTTTTGTCTTTTGGTTTACAGACAGGATTCCACACAAGCTGTCTGAACATTCATATACATATTTACAAGACAACTTGCCCCTTTACATAGACTGTTGCATAATTTTTTTTTCCTTATGTTCCCTTGGGAAATTTCCCCTTGGTGCCTTGGAAAGGGGACTTCTTTTGTGTGACTATTTTGTATACATTTCATTACAGAACTGTCATTCTGGGTTTTGCCCTGTAGTACTCTTGGATTTTTTGCTTTTCTGATGACCTGTTTTTTTAACTTTTCACAGTGGATGTGTCTCACTACTGGTAAATTACCCCTGGCAAACAGACTGCGCATGTTTACCATCAGTATCCACTTTTTAAGTTAAGGTCACTGCAGTGCAGTAAGGGAATGGGGCCCTACGCTGGTTACATGTGAAAACATGTGCACATACATGTGCACACGTGTGCAGGCTGTGTGTGGGAGACTACTACAGTGCACAGCCCTATAACAGTGCACAGGTAACCTGGTACAATGGGGACTCTGCAGGATTAG
Organism: Lissotriton vulgaris; assembly: GCF_964263255.1. Lineage (NCBI taxonomy): Eukaryota > Metazoa > Chordata > Amphibia > Caudata > Salamandridae > Lissotriton > Lissotriton vulgaris. Next base: position 353,557 of record NW_028251987.1, on the reverse strand, counting down.
GTATTCACCTGGAATTGGCCTCATGACGGTAGTGTACACTATTAGGGAAAGTCAGTGTGCTTTACTGTTTTAACTATAGTGGGACCCCATTATACATATAGGGAGGGACTGCTTTAGAATGTAGTTTTACTTCCCCTTGGCTTACAGAGACCATTGACATTTTGAACCAGAGAGTAGCCTGTGCGAGAAAACCAAATATGTAACTCCCAAAATGATATCTGTACCATGTAAGGGGAGATTCTGAGGGATGATGCAGAGGAAAAATTCATTATCTATTTAATTTTCCCTCTGCATTGTCCCTTGCAATCCCCTCTTACACAGCCCCACTGCCCCACCGATGTTACCTGCATGGACCGTGGCTGATCTGTACACTTTATGGGTCATCCAGAGTTTTCATATTTTCCTGGCTTAGTTCAGGATCAGAGACCAGGCCTTGTGTCACCCTGCTGTGCCCAGAAATTATTTTTTCTCCAGCAGCAGGAACACAGGCCGCCCACAGAAAAGGAGCAATTAGCAGTACTTCTTCTAGCTCCTGAGGAGGAAAGGGGTAGGGCGGAATGATCTGTATCAATCAACCAGCTGTCACACTAGACCAGGGATGGACCTGCCCAAGGAGAGTGCCCAGACAATTGGAGCCATCCACCCTCAAAATTCTAGTGTGCAAGTCCCTGGCATTGAATTCAGTAAGGGATGGAGGTGAGACCACAAGAGCTGATGTGGCCAGTGGCTCATGGATGACACCATTTTGGATTGTCCCAACATCCTGTGCAGTAGGGTCTAGACAGGAGTGGGGAGGTATGTGGCACCCCAGGATTAGATAGGGGTGCTGTTTACTGGAACCTTCCACTTCCCTTTATAAAATCTTGCCTACAGATTTTCTACCTACGTTGCTGATGAATCCTGGGACTGCCATGGAAAATTGCAAGGAGGAGCCCATTGGTTCCCTCTCAGGAGTCTTTCCAGTTGAGCCAGTGGGTCTCCCCAACAGCTAATGAGGCTGGCCATCGCACTACCACTGAGGACCAGTTGGGGGAAGTCCCAGACTTTTCTGCACCCATCAACAAAGCACCGTATTGTTTTAATTTGATGCCCCTCTAGGGGTTGCTCTGATCATTCCAGTTTAATGCCAAGTAGTTGAAAAGTTGCACAGACACAAAGGTAATTGCTGATAAATGTTTTATTGCGTTTTACTAATGATTGAATGTTTTATTGATATATCAATATCACAATTAAGACAATGATTCATGCCAAAGTAATATCTTGCCACTACATAATGACTGCTGAAATTCACATGATAAGTTTTGATGACCCCTCTAGGTGGGTCACCAGTGACTACACAATTTCATCTACCATTCCATCATTCTACCAATGTATATTTGTAAATTACTGTGTCGTATTTGGTAGCGTCTCTGTGATAATTGTACTTCTCCTTTTTCTAAAGAAAAAGTACCAACTGGACAATCATTTATTGAGTGGATTTAACGCGTGCCAGTGATCTGTGATTACTAGCCCACAGCACCTCCCTTGAGGAGGCCTTCGAATGCTCGGCCTTGCTGCCTGGTGAGAGTCAAGTGCTACAATTTGGTTTTTTGTTCCCACTGAGGACAACTTAGGAACTATTACTTGTGCATGCCACACAACTATTAATCCACGCATTGAGACAACAAAGCAGAGTCTTGCCAGATGTATGCTTCTGCTAAAAGGGTTTTGAGTGAGAATTGCAAATTCCCATTCCTTAAAATAAGGCCTCTTGCATCTCAGCTGGGAAAGAGGTTTAGGATTGGTTTCAAGTGAACAAATACAGAATTGAGTGCAGTGTGGGTGAAAAAAACTAGTGCCTGACCTGTTATATTGGCACAGGTAGCCTGTCAAAGAGTGAACCTTGAATGAATTGGTTAAAGTCTTCAGGCCTTATTTATGAGCCCTTTACGCCACCATTGCATCACTTTTTGTGATTCTGCTGCAGTACAAAATATGCGCCACACTGCACCATATTTACAAATTGACACATCTAGGCAGATGTGTCACTTTGTAAACCCCTGCACTGCATTATACCTGCGTCAGGTACATTGTATGCAGGGTGGGCGTTCCCCCACCAAAATGTCTCATAGTAGGAGTGCAGTGAAATCTATGCGATTTCACTACGCCTCTTCTAGGATGCCACTGCACCAAATCCATTTTTTTTTCAAATGAATTTCTATACTTTTTAATGTGAGCTAAGAACATATCAACAAGTTATTGTTTTGTTTCGTTAGATGATCTTCCATGTCTTGAAACTTTAGAAACAGTTTTTTTTTCTCCAGTCATAACAATTATTATAATATTTTCATTAAACTTAAAACAAAAAGAGGCAGAGAAACAGTAGCAGCGAAGTACACAGGAAGATAAAAAAAGGCAAAAACAAAACCAAAAACAAGACATTTTACGAGGAGTACTTGATTTTACATAATTAGTCCTAGTGTATAAGAATTCCCTGAAGTGCAGAGTGTAGAGGGTCATAAAACATCCCCACCCAGTCAACTCAATCATCCATATAGGAGACCACTAGTCCCCAAATCTTTTTCCGAGTACCTTTCAAAACATATAAATTATATTCTGTATTAAACATAGGTAAGAATCTAGCCCGCCATAATTCAAGAGTTGGTGCGTCCTTCTGAAGCCACATTGAGGCAATACATAACCTAGCAATAGTGTGGCTAGGAAGATCATATACCGGAATTTATAAAGCAATTGATCAGATCCTTCTCCTTCGGCAACCCCCAACAATACATGGGCAGCTGACAGTCTGACTGGTCCCCACAAGATTTCAGCAAAAACTTTGCTATATGACAAAAAAGCTGGTTAGATGCCTACATGTATAGAAGATGTGCACAATGTTGGCATCCTCTGTCTCACAGCGAAAACATTTTCCATCATTTAACCCCCCCCCCCCCATTTAGACAGTTTGGCTGGGGTATAATAAAGGTCGAACACTGTCTTGTAATGCTGTGCCAGAAGATTAGCAGATATTAGAAGCCTCCCCGCCAATTCAATAGAGGTTTCTACGCGAGTGCCAAGGCACCCTAGCCTGTTGTCCCATTTATTATTTTGAATCTCCAAATCACCACCCTTAGTATCTAAAAGTAAATTATATAGTGTGCCTATGCATGCATTCTTCCTCACAGCTTCGATAACCGGATTTACATCCATATTCCATTGGTGTTTACATAGATAGTCGCGGATTTGCAAGTATTTGAAGGATTCAAACTTGGGAAGGTGATATTTATCAGTTAGCATTTCGAAAGACATCAACAACCCCCCATTAGTATATAAATCACCAATATATTGTATCCTTTAGCCTGCCACCTATCTATGATCCTGTCCCAAAATATCGGTGGGAGGAGTGTTGTGGCTGTTAGCGGGGTGTACCGAGATACCTTCTCTAGTCTAAAATACCTTTTCACTGCTTTCCATACTCTATAGGCCGCATTTAGGACCTTAAACCTGTTTTTCTTGTAATAGCTCATCTCGAAATTGATAAAGAGACGATTTTTAGCATCACTGCCCAACAGCATTTGATATATCGATGGAGCCTCAGCCGCGCTGATTGGTTCTACCCTAGTTAATATTATATTCATATGCTGTAGAATACTTACAAAACAGTACAGAGTGAAATCAGGCACAGCCCAACCACCTTTCTCTCGAGGGATGGTCATATACCGCATGGCTCTCCTGGATTTGCCCTGAGCCCACAAAAATCTAGCACATATTGACTGTAACATTGCCAACTGGGGGCAAGGGATCTCCAGTGGTACAGATCTAAAAAAATATAAAACTTTAGGGAGTTACCTCATGCAATATCCTCTGATCATCAAATGTAGTTTTGTTAGAGCATAACATTTGTGACTTTGTAATGTTGAGTTTACATCCAGAAGCGGGGCCAAACACGAACGCCAGTTGTTCTATTTTTGGCAAAGTTATAGCAGGGCTCGGTGTTATCACTGCCACATCATCTGCATATGGGAACAAACAATATTTCTCTCACCTCCACATTACCGACTCTATCCTTGAGCTTTGTTCTAACATTTTAAAAAATGGATCTATATACAGGGAAAATAATAGGGGGAGCAAGTCTATCCCTGCCTTGTTCCCTGTGTGATATGTACTGGAGTAGATTCTAAGCCCATAATACAAATTGCTAGCTGTTGGGTGGCAATATAGGGCTTGTATAGCGGTAATGTAGTTCTGTTTGAACCCCAGAGATCGTAATGTATCCCATAAAAATTCCCAAGCGACCCGGTCAAAAGCCTTTTCGGCGTCTAATAAAATCAAATTGAGCTCAATCCCCTTGGTACTGGCTATATCTAACAGAGTTACAACTCTGCTGGTGTGATTGGTTGTCCCCCACTCGGGGATGAAGCCCTGTTGACATATTGATACTATCAGGGTTATCACCTCAGCCAACCGGGTCACAAGGATTTTGACATAAATGTTTCTGTCTGCATTTAAAAGTGATATGGGGGGATATGAACCGGGTTGCTCAGCAGGTTTGTCTTTTTTTTTAAAGACTATAATACTGGCCTCATCCCATGTTAAGGGGCGAGCTCTTGTCTGGGCCTGTTGAAAAGTGGCGAGCATATCAATTTTTAATGTACCAAAAAAGTTTTGTAATTTTCAAGTGGGAGCTTATCGGGTCCTGTGGCTTTACCCCGTGCTAAGCTGTTAATGGCTCTTTCCAACTCATCAATAGTGATAAGGGCCTCTAATAGTGCTGTATCTTGCATATCCAAATTTTTCATCTTTATACTTCTGTAGAAGGGATTCCCCAATTTGCGGGTCATATCCCTCCACCATATACAATGTCTCATAGAAATCATGGAACACATTTAAAATCCCAACGTCATTTTCTATGGAATTACCCCTGGAGTCTACCACTGAGCTAATCTTCTGAGCCGCCTCTTTAGATCTAAGTTTCTGTGCCAGGCAGCGTCCGCTTGCCTCCCCATATTCATAGTTTAAGTTCTTATTGATAGAATACTTCTTAGCAATCTCTTTACTCCAATGGAGATTTATTCTGGACTTGCCACAGGCTACTTCTGTTTGAAGAGCAGTAATTTCCTGACCAGCATGTATACCTTGCATAAGTCTTTCAACTGCTACCGTTGAGCTAGCATATAATTCCTGCAGCGCTGCTCGCATTTGTTTCTGTTTATACAATCTGAAGCTAAGGGTCTCCCGCCTGAAGGCCGCTTTAAAAGTATCCCACAGACACCCAATCCCGGGGATATTCCGGTTTGTAAGAAAAAACTGTTCCACCCATGTCTTCATGTGAGTCACAAAACTTTCATCTAAAAGCAGCTCCCTGTCAAATGAAAAAAGCATGCAGTTTAGTTCCAATCCTAAGTAGCCTCAGGTTTAATACTAGAGGGTATGGTCCGAGGAAACCCGTGGCTATACTTGTATTTTGGCTCCAGCTAGCAAAAGACCTGATATAAAAAAATAATCCAGCCTTACCAATTTCTGGTGCGGACAGGAATAGAAGGTATACCCAGGAGCCTCCCCTCTTCAAACTCGCCAAGCATCCACTAATCCATGATCCACCAGAAGGGACTGTAATGCTTTAAATACCCTTGGCTTCCTCCCTTTATACAATTTGCTATTATCTTGCAGAGCATTAGGCTCAAGGTGTATATTGTGATCACTGCACATGATCAGCGGGGTGGGCCTTAAGGCCAGTTTTACATTCAGACCATCAATTATTAAGGCCTCATCAAAATTCGAGACATATATAACATATCGTACACTTCTGAGTTCCAATCTTAAATTCCACAATAGCCCACCTACCCTGTTTGTCTGCCAATGCTCTACCTGTCCCTTGTATCTGGTTCATAGCTAAAATTGCAACTCCGCATGTGGTGGTGGATTGTTCTCTACAAACCAATACTGTAAAACCTAATTCCACTAACAATTTTCTTTTGGCCCATGCAATGTGGGTTTCCTGTAAGCAAATCAGATCACTCTGAAGCATCCGCAACTCATTTGTGATGCGTTGCCTTTTATTATGGTCATTTAGGCCACTAACATGCAGGGAACAAATCTGTATACCACCAAATGTGCCACTATCCCCCATCTGTTTTCCCTGTATCCTTAAGCTTACAGACAGTGCACCTAAAGCCAATGAATTCCCTGCTTCTCTTCACCTTACCATCATGGATTATTTTTACTAGTGCCCCTACCCTACCCACCCATCAACCCCCACCCGGCCCTCTTCCCCCATACACGGCTCCAGCCGGAGTCGTGACCGACCCCCACCCCCTCCCAACCCCACATAAAAGGCTTGGAGACACAGAGTCTCCTCAATGGATCGAACTTTTCCTGCCCCTGGACCCCCCCACCCCACCCAGTGTTAAAACCGCCCACCATGTTGTGTTGCAACCCAACCCTAAAGAAAGAGAAAAGGAGAAAACAAAAAAAACAAAGACAAAAGAAAACAAGAGGAAACCACCTCCCAAAGTATAAAGAGAGGAGTTTTTCTCCCCCTCTTCTTTCCCCTTCATTCCCTTCATTCCGTCCCCCCTCTCTCCTATTTTTATTTAGTCATTCAATGTATATTATTTTCTTTTTCCTTGATTCCGTTCTTCATTCTTTTTCTTGCTCCTTGCTCCAAGTTCATTATAGGGATCGCAGGTACTCTTTAGCAGCTGATTCTACTGTAAAGAACTGTACATGTTCATTGTGAATAACTTTGAGCTTAGCAGGGTTCAGCAGGTAGGCTTGTGCCCCTTTATCCCGGAATGGTGTGATGAGCTTTCGTAGCTGCCATCTTTTTTCTACAGTTAAAGGGCAGTAATCAGGGTGCACAAAAATTCTATCCCTTTTCCGGTCTTCTTTCTATCTGGGCGTGCCAAATCATATACCGCCTCTCTTGCCAGAAAGTTATTGATTGATATTAAGATCGCCCTTGGTCTTGTAGAGTTCTGGCCCGGTATGTTGCGCTGAAGAAATGGGAACCTGTGTGCCCTCTGAATTTCCCGGCTCCAATCCCATTGAGTTAGCCTGGGGAAGGCTTCGGAAAACAGTTTGATGACAAATTTCTGCACATCTTGCCCCTCGACCCCCTCGGAATATCAAGCACCCGATTATTGAGTCAAAGTCGATTTTCAAGATCAGTTTTCCAAAGAGTGTCGTCCTTGGCCATTCGCATGGTCTCTGTCATCGCCTTCTGCGATGCAAGCTTGTCTTATACATTTGAAATAATTTATGGGTCTCAGCCTCATTTAACTTGTCAGCAAACTCAGAGCAAGATTTTGCAACCCTCTGTACTGAGTTCTGGAGTTTGCGACAGGCCCCCTGCATACGCAGACTCTCTGTACGGGTCTCCTCCCTATGGACCATGATGGTGTGATAGATTAGAGCTAGGGAGATGTCCTCAGACTTCTCAGTAGATTCAGAGTTAGAGTTAGGTTGTAAACAGCTAGGCATTTCATTCTCTGCCATAAATGAATAGTCCCATTGAAAAGAGTCTGTACTCTCACCAGATTGATATCCAGCACCCCCTTGCTTGCACACAGTTCTTGGGCTATCTATTCCCCTATGTTTGTCAGAGTCAGATTCATCCCCAGAGGTATCTGAGGGATCAGACATAGAATAAAAGGGAGGGTTGCCTGAGTCATTCTCTTTTCCTAAATCTGGTTTAGCCGTTTTCTTTCTAACTACCATTCCCCTATTTTTCATTAGCAGACCCTGTGTTGTTCTCTCCCCCTGTACTTTCTTGTCTGGCCCTTGTGTCTTGTCATCTACTGGCGCCTTTTCTAATTTTTTACCATCGCCATGCCCATCTCTTAAAGAACACTGAGGAGGGCCAGCTATACACCCATCCTCATGGGCCAAAGCAGTCAAATCATCATCTTCTCCCTGTAGATTGTCTCCCATATTCACAGCATGCTCAGGGTCAGCAAATGTGGTGGTTGTCATAGATGTGTTAGGCGTATTTTTATTTGCTTTTGCAGTCAAGAATAGAGCGAGGACAGACTTCTTACCGCTATCCACGCGAGTAACATCCTTTTTCACCACAGAAGAAGTCAGCTTTTTAGCCTCTATGGTGACCGCTTCATCCATATTATTTCATGCTCTGCCATGACCAGCCTTTGGGGGCATTACAGCACAACTCAGCTCGGCTTGTGCTCCTGGTCCTCCGTTTGCCAACACCATCCACTCTCTACCCTGGGAGGCGCGTGGATGCCCGGAAATTCATCTCGCCACCAACAGGAGCCAGCAAAGACTCAGACTGGAGGCGCAGCCGACGCTCCACAGGATACATGCTCAGCCCGCACTTCAATCCAGATCAACACGGCACACAGGCCAGTGGAGCCCGGACATATCCAACGCACCCCGGGAGAGCTGCGCCAGATCACGGTAATCGGAGCATGGGTGGCAGGCACCGGTAGCTCAAGCTCGTACGACCGTACTCACGGCCGTCATCTTGCCTCTTCAGTCATCCACTGCACCAAATGCTTATGCCTGATTCACCGGAGTGACGAAGGCCCTTTCACATGGGGTTCGCCCCATGCGACAGAACACATTGCCGGAGTAGTGTCTGTTTTCAGACAAACCCCAGCAATGAGCCACTTTTGCACCTACAGATACATCAGGATTCCTGTTGTATCTGTAAATCCTTGCGACATGAATTTCTGTACAGTAAATACGGAGCAACCATGGCATCGCCAGAAGGGCACACTGAAACGTGCTGCATCGCGGTTTCCACACATCGGTGCAACACTTTTCATAAATTAGGTCCTTCATTTTTAGCCCTGATTATTGACTTTGGCTCCTCAAGCAAATTTTCCCTTTCTTTGCCAGGATACCCTTTGGGTGACAGCTGCGCTTAACAAGTAGCAATACAATACAATACAATACAACATTTTAGTTAAAGCTGGCCAAATTATAATTTTGAAGTGGCTCAACATTAGACATTAAATAACTTTTTCTTTGTTTTAAAGGAGTTAGAAATATTAGCTTGTCCATTTTGCACCTTTTTGTGTTTTTTTGGTTTTTGCAATATTTCTCACTGCCACCTTTAAGGTGATTCAGGTTTTGAACTACCATTCTGGACCAAGTTAATTGCTCTGCTGGCCATCTGGCAGTTGATCAAATCCACCCCACGCAGTAGGTACATTTGAGTGGGATTAGCTTTCTTCTGAGAGAGGTTGGTGGAGAAATGTTCATGAGATTACAAACTAACACTGTCTGACAAGCATGAGAGCATGAGATGGAACAACAAAAGGGGAATAGGCAGAGCTGTTGCACCAGTTATACAGGAGGTTTCCTTTGAAGTCCTTGACCCTCACTACTTTATGAATTCTGCTCCAACTGGGGCCTTATTATCACACCTAATTTTTCACTGATGTGGGAACAACAGGCATGATTCTGTGGCCTGTAATTCCGGCTATTAAAACTGCATGAGGCTTTGGCAAAAAGCAGCAGCCATGCCTTCTCATATGCTCCAACCTGACATTATATCTGGCAAGAGGGAAGCATTCAATGTTTCAGCTCCTGTCACTAATCTTCTATTTCCCTCTCCTACTTTTCTCACTGCTCACTTTCTCTCCCTGTCCAATAAAGAATCTTGGTCATAAATTTACCTCTTACTTTAGCAGGTACTAAATGTGTGAGTTAAAGCCCTCAGAAAAGAGAAAAGAGAATACCACACACTAATTCTGTGTTACCATTGTTATTACCAATTACAAGGGGTCTAACTCATAATAGGAGGAATTCCTTAGAGCAAAAAAGGCCATGTCAAGGAAATTCGAACCAAAGAAATTATCCTCATAACATTCTGCTTAACTCGTAATCATGGTCTTGGAAGCAAGGAATTAGCTTTACGGTGTCAGTGTGAGACAAAATTAAGGCACAGTGAGAGCCCTTGTAGTCCTTTGTTGTAGTCTGTAATTTTGGAATTACCCATGAAACTGTGCATGCAGTGAACCAGCCTGTGAGATGCCCCTAGGAAATGTCTGCCAGGGATGGATGGGTGATGCATCATCTCTGGATTGGGCAGAGGTAACCACCTATAGAATTATAAATTTCAGCTTTGAGAGACAACAGAACTATAGAAGAACAGGACAGGCTGGTGTGCTGATGAATGTCTGCATGGAAGGCTGGACTTGTGCTTCTTGGGACTCTGTGGACTTTGTTCATAGGGCCAATGGCACTGGCCTACTGTTCCTTTTAAGGGAGAGTAGAAAGTGGATTTGCAGAGTACCCTGGGGGAAAGGGACCGTTGGGGCTTCTGTGGGCACGTTCTGGATAGAGGGGCCAAGAAAAGGGTATCATAGAATCTTATAAGACACATATGTACCCTGAAAGTGGGTAGGAAGCCATAGGAACTAAGGAACACAGGCAGGTGGTGTATTCAGCCTTGATGTACTGATGGTGCTGCTGCTGATTAAACCTTAGATAGACTACTGGAATCTGAGGATAGAGGAGCAGGTACCTGAGGCTTTTCTTCAACAGAGGAAGTTCAGTCTAAAACAAAGCTGTAGGAAGAATTACCAAATTTTTATAGGACCTAAAAACACAAACGGTGACTGTCGCCCACCACCAGAAGTAAGACACAAAAACCATAATGAGTGCATTGAACTTCATTTTCCCAAATACTCACAGTAAGAGCTTGTAGCCCAAGGGGACCTACCCACATAAAGCACAAATGTGTCTAGTATTCGTATTCCCCCAGATGGTACATGCTGCTGACTATCACTGAGCCCAGGTAACCCCAGGAACATATACACCAGGGGATGGGCTCCCCAGGACAACTGCACTGTCATCACATTCTCCCAACTCGCTCTCCCAGACAAGGAGAGGGTGAAGAGAGATCTACAGTTGGCTCCCTGATTTACCTGCTTGACATGCGGGTCACCACAAAGGCATGGGCACCCCCAAATGAATGAATTAATTTTGAGAGCCAGGCCCCCAACAACCGAAAGGAGCCTCTCAACATTTTAAGAATCAACCTAAGACTCCCAGGTCACTGAGTTCATTATCTCATGGGAGATATAAGGTTATAGCACCACTCCTGGTGCTAAGGCTTTTATCTAGAGGACCTCGATAGATGGATCTTCGTTGCTATGTTTTATGTGGTTATTTAGCAACTGTGTTGCTTTAGAAGTAAAGCTCTAACATATATGTTTGTTGTTTTAATGATTTAATGTGCTGGATCAATATGTCTGATGCCAATGAAATGTAGTCCATGTTTCTAGAAGCACCTAAAATGTTTTATAATGTTGACATGATTATGGTTAAAGGGTTCATGTTTCATTGGATTCAAGCTAGCCTGGCTTATGGTGGGTGTTATCCCGAAACCAGTCCCAGGATGCTTGTTTCTGGTCCAGGGAAGACCTGGCATGGCAGTTCAGGCTGGAATGTTCCCATGAGGGGCAGGGTCAATACTGATTTGCAAATGGATGGATCTGAACTGGGGTGATGAAGTGAGCAAAAGAACGACAATGGAGTCCACCCAGATCTGTGACTGGAGGTAAGTGTTTGAAAAGTTTAAGCTCACCATCCGTTACCTCCTTGTTTTTGCTTTGTTCCCCCTCAGTTGACAGGGTATGCCCAGACGTGGGTCCTTTGCTCACTTTGCCAGTGGATTCAAGCTAGCCTGGCTGATGAGGGGTGGTACCCCAAAACAAGTCCTAGGATGCTGGTTTCCAGTCCAGGGAAGACCTGGCTTGACACTACAGGCTGGACTGTTCCAATGAGGGACAGGGTCAATACTGTTTTGCATATGGCTGGGTCTTAACTGGGGTAGCAAAGTGAGCTAAAGAATGATAATGTATTCAACCCAGATCTGTGACTGGAGGTGAGTTTCTGAATATCTTCAGCGCTCTGTCCATCATATCTTTGTGTTTGCCTTGTTCACCTTATGTTGGCAGGTTATGCCCGGATGTGGGTCCCGTGTTCACTTTGCAACTGCATTCAAGATAGCCTGACTGATGAGGGTTGTTATTATGAAACTGGTCCCAGGATACTGGTTTCTGGTCCAGGGAAGTCCAGGCTTGGCATTTTGAGCTGGACTGTTCCCATGAGGGACAGGGGCAAGGCTGATTTGCATATGGCTGGCTCTGAACTGGGGTGGTCAAGCGTGTTAAAGAACAATGATGGATTCAACCAAGCTCTATGATGGGAGGTGAGTGTCTGAATATCATCAGCGCTCCATCCATCATATCCTTGTGTTCGCTTTGTTTGCCTTAAATGGGCAGGGTATGCCCAGACATGTGTCCCTTGCTCACTTAGCCTCTGGTTTCAAGATAGCCTCGCTAATGAGGGTTGTTACCCCAAAACCTTTCCCAGGATGCTTGTTTCCAGTCCAGGTAAGACCTGGCATGGCAGTTTGGGCTGGACTGTCCCAATGAGCGACAGTGTCAAGTCTGATTTGCATATGGCTGGGTCTGAACTCGGGTGGTGAAGTAAGCAAAACAACGATGATGGCCTCAACCCAGATCTGTGACTGGGCATGGCTGTCTGAAAGGTTTCATTTAACCACCTATCATCTCCTTGTGTTTACTTTGCTTGCCTTAAGTTGGCAGGGTGTGCCTAAACAAGGGTCCCCTGCTCCCATTGCCACTGGATTCAACTAGTGTGGCTGATGAGGGATGTTACACGAAACAGGCCCCAGGATGCTAGTTTCTGGTCCATGGAAGACCTGGCTTGGTAGTTCAGGCTAGACTGTTCCGATGAAGGACAGCGTCAAGACTGATATGCATATGGCTGGGTCTGAATTGGGGTGGTGAAATGAGCTAAAGAGAAATGATGGATTCAACCCAGATCTGTGACTCGGGATGAGTGACTGAAAAGCTTCTGTCCTCAATCCATCATTTCCTTGTGCTTGCTTTGTTCCACTTAAGTTGGCAGGGTATGCCCAGACGTGGGTCACTTGTTCAGTTTGACACTGGATGCAAACTAGCCTGGCTGAAGAGGGGTGTTACCCAAAACAGGTCCAAAGATTCTTGCTTCCGGTCCAGGGAAGACCTGGTTTGGCAGTTCAGCCTGGACTGTTTCCATGAGGGACAGGATCAAACTGATTTGCATATGGCTGGGTCTGAACTAGGGTGGCAAAGTGAGCTAAAGAACGATGACAGATTCAACCCAGATCAGTGAATTAGGGTGAGTGTCTGAAAAGTTTCAGCACTCCTTCCATGATCTCCTTGTGTTTGCTTTGTTCACCCTTAGTTGGCATGGCATGCCCAGACATGGGTCCTGTGCTCACTTTGCTACTAGTTTCAAACTAGCCTGGCCGATGAGGGGTGTTACCCCAAAACTGGTCCAAGGATGCTTGGTTCCGGTCCAGGGAAGGCCTGGCTTGGCAGTTCGGAGTAGACTGTTCAAATGAGGGACAGAATCAAGACTGTTTTGCTTATGGCTTGGTCTGAAATAGGGTGGCAAAGTGAGATAAAGAATGTTGATCCCTCACCCAGATCTGTGACTGGGGGTGAGGGTCGGAAACGTTTCAGCTCTCTGTCCATCATCTCCTTCTGTTTGCTTTGTTTGCCCTAAATTGGCAGGGCATGCTTAGATGTGTGTCCTTTGCTCACGTTGCACTGGATTAAAGCTAGCCTGGCTGAGGAGGGTTGTTACACCAAAACGGGTACCAGGATGCTTGTTTCCAGTCCAGGGAATACCTGGCTTGGCAATTCAGGCTGGACTTTTCCAATGAGGGACAGGGTCAATACTGTTTTGCATGTGGCTGGGTCTGAACTGGGGTGGCAAAGTGAGCTAAAGAACGATGATTGATTCAAACCAAATCTGTGACTGGAGGTGAGTGTCTAAAAAGTTTTGGCGCTCTGTCCATCATCTCCTTGTCTTTGCTTTGTTCGCATTAAGTTAGCAGGGTACACCCAGACATGGGTCCCTTGCTGACATTGCCACTGGATTCAAGGTAGCCTGGTTGATGAGGGTTATTACCCCAAAACTGGTTACAGGATGCTTGTTTCTGGTCCAGGGAAGACCTGGCTTTGGCAGTTCAGGCTGGACTGTTCCAATGAGGGACAGGGTCAAGACTGATATGCAGATCACTGGGTCTGAACTGGGGTGGCGAAGTGAGTTAAAAAACGATGATGGATTCAACCCAGATCTGTGATGCAGGTGAATGTCTGAAAAGTTCCAGCACTCCGTCCATCAACTCCTTGTGTTTCCTTTGTTCACCCGAATTTCACAGGGCTAGTCAAGATGTGGGTCCTTTGCTCACATTGCCCTTGGTTTCAAGCTAGCCTGGCTGATGAGGGTTATTAGCCCAGAACTGGTACCAGGGTGCTATTTTCTGGTCCAGGGAAGACCTAGCTTGGCAGTTCAGGCTGGACTGTTTCAATGAGGAACAGGGTTAAAACTGTTGTGCATATGGCTGGGTCTGAACTAGGGTGGCAAAGTGAGCTAAAGAACGATGATGGATTAAACCAGATCCGTGACTGGAGGTGAGTGACTGTAAAGTTTCAGTGCTTCGTCCATCATCTCCTTGTGTTTGCCTTGTTCGCCTTAAGTTGGCAGGGTATGCCTAGCCATGGGTCCCTTGCTCATTTTGCCACTTGATTCAAGCTAGCCTGGCTTTTTACCCCAAAACTGGTTCCAGGATGCTTGTTTCAGGTCCAGGGAAGACCTGGCTTGGCAGTTCAGGCTGGACTGTTCCAAGGAGGAACAGGGTCAAAACTGGTGTGCATATGGCTCGGTCTGAACAGGGGGTGCAAAGTGAACTAAAGAACTATGATGGATTCAACCCAGATCTGTGACTGGAGATTAGTGTCTGTAAAGTTTCTGTGCTTCATCCATCATCTCCTTGTGTTTGCCTTATTCGCCTTAAGTTGGCAGGGGATACCCAGACATGGGTCCGTTGCAGTCTTTGCCACTGTATTCAAGGTAGCCTGGTTGATGAAGGCTGTTATCCTGAAACTGGTCCCAGGATATCTGTTTCCGGTCCAGGGAAGACCCAGCTTGGCAGTTCGGCATGGACTGTTCCCATGAGGGACAGGGTCAAGACTGATTTGGATATGGCTGGGTCTGACCTGGGGTGGCGAAGTGAGCTAAAGAATGATGATGGATTTCACCAAGATCTGTGACTGGGGATGAGCGTCTGAAAAGTTTCAACGCTCTGTACATCATCTCCTTGTGTTTGCTTTGTTCGCCCTAAGTTGCCAAGGCATGCACAGACATGGGTACTTTGCTCACTTTGCCACTGGATCAAGGCTAGCATGGCTGATGGCGTTTGTTACCACAAAACTGGTACCAGGATGCTTGTTTCTGGTCCAGGGAAGACCTGCCTTGGCAGTTCGAGTTGAACTGTTCCCATGAGGGAGAGGGTCAATACTGAATTGCATATTGCTGTGTTTGAACTGGTGTGGGGAAGTGAGTTAAAGAACGTTGATGGATTCAACCCAGCTCCGTGGTTGGAGTTGAGTGTCTGAAAATCTTCAGTGCTCCGTTCATCCTCTCCTTGTGTTTGCTTTGTTCGCCTTAAGTTGACATGGTATGCCCAGATATGGGTCCCTTGTTTACTTTGACACTGGATGCAAGCTAGCCTGGTTGATGCGGGGTGTTATCCTGAAAAAGGTCCAAGGATGCTTGTTTCCGGTCCAGGGAAGACCTGGCTTGGCAGTTCGGCCTGGACTGTTCCCATGAGGGACAGGGTCAAGACTGATTTGCTTATATCTGGGTCTGAAGTCCGATGGCGAAGTGAGCTAAGGAACACTGATGGATTCAACCCAGATCTGTGACTAGGGGTGAGTGTTTGAAAGGTTTCATCCCTCCGTCCATCATCTCAGTGTACTTGCTTTGATCGCCCTAAGTTGGTATGGCATGCCCAGATGTGAGTTCTTTGCTCACTTTGCTACGGGATTCAAAGGAGCCTGGTTGATGAGGGTTGTTACTCCATAACTGGTCCCATGATGCTTGCTTGTGGTCCAGGGAAGACCTGGCTTAAAAGGTCAAGCTGGAATGTTCCAATAAGGGACAGTGTCAAGTCTGATATGCATCTGGCTGGGTCTGAAATGGGGTGGTGAAGTGAGTAAAAGAACGATGATGGACTCAAGCAAGATCTGTGGCGGGCGTTAGCATCTAAAAAATTCAGCCGCAGATCATCATCTCCTTGTGTTTTCTTAGTTCACCCTAATATGGCAGGTTATCCCCAGACGAGGGTCCCTTGCTCACTTTGCACCTGGATTCATGCTAGCTTTGCTGGTGAGGGTTGTTACAGCAAAACCTGCCCCCGGATGCTTGTTTCCAGTACAGAAAAGTCCTGGCTTGGCCATTCAGGCTGGACTGTTCCCATAAGGGAGAGGGTCAAGACTGATATTGCTGGGTCTGAACTGGGGTGGCGAAGTGAGCTAAAGAACGATGATGGATTCAACCCAGATCTCTGACCAGGGATGAATGTCTATAAAATGTCAGCGCTCCGTCCATCCTCTCCTTGTGTTTTCTTTGTTTGCCCTAATTTGGCAGGGTATGCCCAAACATGGGTCTCTTGCTCACTTTGCCACTGGAATCAAGCTAGCTTGGCTGATGAAGGGTGTTATCCAGAAACCGGTCCCAGGATGCTTGTTTCTGGTTCAGGGATGACCTGGCTTGGCAGTTTGGGCTGGCATGTTCCCATGAGGCACAGAGTCAAGATTGATTTGCATATTTCTGGGTCTGAACTAAGGTGGCGAAGTGAGCTAAAGAATGATGATGGATTCAACCCAGATCTGTGACTGGGGGTGAGTGTCTGAAAAGTTTCAGCGCTCCGTCCATCATCACCTTGTGTTTGCTTTGTTCACCCTAGGTTGGCAGGGTATGCCCAGACGTGGGTCACTTACTCACTTTGCCACTGGAATCAAGCTAACTTGGCTGATGAAGGTTGTTACCCAGAAACCCGTCCCAGGATGCTTGTTTCTGGTTCAGGGATGACCTGGCTTGGCAGTTCGGGCTGGACTGTTCTCATGAGGCACAGGGGCAAGACTGATTTGCATATGGCTGGGTCTGAACTGAGGTGGTGAAGTGAGCTAAAGAATGATGATGGATTCATCCCAGATCTGTGACTAGGGGGTGAGTGTCTGAAAAGTCTCTGCGCTCCTTCCATCATCTCCTTCTGTTTGCTTTGTTTCAGATGCAAAGCCATTAAGTGTGTTGGGCAAAAAAAACACAATTATTTGCAGTTTATAGACCAAAGAAGTAAAATAAAACTGCGTAGACCAAATTACTGTTTAGGAATACCAGAGGTTCAAACTTGTCAAAATCACACTTATTGATAATGGTGCAGAGTTCACACCAATTAGATGACAAAAGCAAATATTTATTAACATTTCAAAATATAAAACATTGAAGATCACATGATTGCAGCATATATGATTTAGATACCAGGACACATGCTTTATAAATGCATTTTCATCAACGGTATTAATGCAGTATATCTCTTTGCCTCCATTGATACATGTCTCTTGTGTCCCCTGCCAGTACGGTTGTCGGGGAGATAGAAAGCCCTCCAGGGTATGTGTTTCATTTCCCCCATTTCTTATCCCATTTATTAGGCCATTCTCAGCTTTTTAAGACTTCTTTCTCTGCGATCCTGCTTTTATACATGTCTCTTGCCCAACCCCTCACTGTTGGTAATTCATGTATTCCCCACTTCATGTCGTTATTTCGTTTGGTCCATGTGAATCCTAACGTGGCCCATTGCTGCTCTATGTTGGTGATGTCTGTATCATCCCATATATTGAGGAGACCCAGCTTGGAAGTTAAGTGAATTTCTTTGTCTATTGCTTCTTTCATCTTTAATGTAGCATTCTCCCAGAGTGGTACCATGTTAGGGCGGCTCAATATCACATGATAGTAAGTAGCCTCCTCCATGCATTGTCAGAGACATTGTGAGTTCACCCTAAGTCCTATTTTTAACAGTGTTACCCCTGAGAGGTATGGTCTGTGTAATACAATGGTTAAATGAGGTGAAATTTTAGGAGTATGGCTGCCTCCGAGGGGAGAATAGTGCATATTGCCACTGTCCTATGTCATGTTGCCACCTGGCTCGGAGCCATGTAAGTGGTGGATTATTGCATAGTTTTTAATAGGTCATGGGTATGGCTTTTTTTATGGGATCTGAGAGAAGCCAATATTCTAATGGTGATGCATCCGGTACCTCAGTTTGTTTGGGGATGGATATGTTTAGTGCATGTCGGATTTGTCTATATTGGAACACTTCCCGGTGCGCTAAATCATACTCTTTCTGTGCAACCAAGAAGCTGAGTACATCCCCTTTTTTCCATAAGTCACCCACTGTAGAGATGGCGATGATATCCCATTTGTTGAACCCCACTTGTTTGCCAAGGGAGCCTAATTGATAGGCTGTCCACAGTGGTGTGGCTTGGGCTATTTTCCCCTGGCATCCTATTGCTTTGGTCGTTTGACGCCAATTGTCGATTGTGAGGGACTTGGGTCCAGAATATTTCCCTTTTTTAGCTTTTGAGTAAAGGGCCACATTATGCCCTTCTTTCCCCATGAGGAGTCTGTCCATTCGATATGCGGGATCAGTCTGTGAGTGGTAGGCCCAGTGATTGATGAGCACCAGTTGGGAAGCCCCATAATATAATTGAATATTGGGAAGAGCAATCCCTCCATTATACCAACTTCTCGTTAGTTTATGTGTGGCAAAACGCGGGGTTATGCCATCCCAGAGTAATGTTATGACTTCATTATCTTTGTTTTACAATATATTTTGGGGATCTTAATTGGGCAGTTTTGTAGTATATATAGGAAGAGCGGAAGTGCCAGCATTTTGAACAGCGCAGCGTGCACCAAAAGGGACAGTGGCAGTTCTCTCCAATATCACACATCTTTTTCCAATCGATCCAAAGGGCTAAGGCTTCTTGGTGTAGAAAAGTTCTGGATTGGGATTATGTAGATCCCCAGGTATTTGAAACCGCCCACTGCGGTTGACGCCTCACAGTCAGGCAGTAGATATGGGCTTGGACCTGGGAGAGCGTAAAGAACAGACTTGGACCAATTAATGGTGAAACCTGAGTATTTCCAGAAGTTTGTAAAAATGTGAAGGAATCTGTTGACAGAATACACTGGAAACGCAAGGTATAATAAGATGTCGTCCGTGCATAAGTATATTCGATCTTCGTGGCCCTTTGCCCATTTTAACCGTCTGATCAGGAAATCGCATCTCACCCAGGTTGCAAGTGGTTCCAACATCAAGGAGAATATCAGTGGACTAGTGAGAGCGGACACCCTTGCTGTGTACCTCTCCTTATTGGGAACTTCCAGGACCTATGGGTATTTATTTTTGCTTGTCCCTTGAGGTCCGTATTTAGGAATCTAACCCACTTTATGCATTTGGGCCGAACCGGAATCGTTGCAGAACATGAAAAATGTAGGGCCATTCGATGGTAATGAAAGCCATTCTAGCATCTAATGATAGAACCACAGCGTTTTCTGCTATAAAGTCTCTCCTACCGAGAACATTATCTAGTCATCGTATATTCAGAGCCATGTTGCGGCCAGGCATGAATCCCGATTGGTCCCTGTGCACCACTAATTTTGTTATAATGGGAGCAAGCCAAGTCTCTTGAATCTTTTGCAAGAATTTTTGGCCTCTGCTTTTTTTAATCAGATTGGCCGGTAGGAGCCACATTCACCCACTGGTTTGTCTTTTTTGTGTATAACGACTATACAGACAAATCTTTGATCTTCTGGTAGGGCCCCTTCCTGTTACTTTCTAGGAAAATTTTCTAGAGATATGGTGTAATCTGTTATGCCATAAGTTTGAGGAATTCAGTTGGGAGACTGTTGGGTCCCATCACCTTCCCAGATTGTATATTACCAATAGCAGAGTAAATTTCCTCTTTCTTGGGGTCTCCCTCGAGCGAATCACGGTCATCAGGGAATGGTGTCTGTAGGGGATTGTCAGTTAGTAGTTCTCGTGTATCTGCGGCAGTGGTTTAGATGGCTGGTGTGTATAGTTTTTTTAACTAATTAGAAAATGCCTCTGATATCTCATGTGGGTCTGTGATAGTCGTGGTGCTATTTATTTGTAACATGGGAGCCAATTGTTCCGATTGTTCTTTCTTTTCCAACCAGGCGAAGAGTTTGCCAAATGGGTGTGGCGCCGATCTTGTAACTTTGTTAACAGAAGCAATGCCGCCCACTAGGTCCTACTCTTTCCCCCAATGTAAGAGCTGCATAATCCTTTAAGTATCTGTGTGACCGTCTCAGTGAAGTTGATTGTGTCTAGCCTGTGACCCGCCTAAAGTTAAAACATTCCCTCCCAACTCTGAACTTATCCCCCCTCCCCGCAGCCCTGCTCGGCGGGCTCAGAACTACCCACTTCCCTAACATTGCAGAGTACCCATCGCCCACCCCAAGAAGAAAACAGAGGGTCGTAGTCTCACCGAACCCTCACCCACCTTTACATACCCTATTTTACGCACTAATGCTAATTATTTTTTGTCTTCTCTACCCGATCACTTTCTCCTAGTGTAACATCGAACAGTTGGTTTCATATCCTCTCAGCGCATTTCCTGGAAGGTCAGCTGCCGGTGTATTACGTGTCTGGCAGATAGCTGTGTGGGACAACTCAGAAATATCATGGCATTGGGATGTTTGTACTCTTGGTGGAACTGTCCCCACTCTTGAGTCTGGAGTTACAAAGTCTCTTTAAATGTTGGTTCTGAGTCTGTTGCCCCTTGGAGTGAGTCTTTGAAAGCCTTATGTGATTGTTCCAGCCGATTCAATTTCTGCCTCGATCAACCTACATTGTTTAAAGCCCCCACCTGGAGCCATCCGTCAAGCCAGTCCCAAGCATCATCTAGAGTGAAGAAGAAACATGTTTTGCCTTGTGCTTCGACACTCAGTTTTGCTAGGAAGAGCATCGCATATTTGATATTCCTTTCCTTAAGCGCTTCCTTCACTTCTAAGAAGCTTCTCCATTGTTGCTGTACTCTCATCGTGAAGTTAGGGAAAAAGGTGATTGTGCTGTTTTCGAATTTAATTGGTGGAGCACATCGGTCCATTTGTAGAATGGCATCTCTACCTCAGAAATTGAAGACTCTGGCTAATATTGGTCTAATATTGGTCGGGGGGGTCGCCCGGCTTGAGTCTTCCACAAGGGACTCTCTGTGCCCTTTCGATCAAAAAATAGTGTGAGAAGCCTTTCAAGTGTAGATGCTTTGCAATAAGGTCTTCTACGAAGAGGTCCATGGCTGGCCCTTCTGCCCGCTCCAGCACGCCAAGGATGCACACATTGTTTTGGCGTGCCCTACCTTCATAATCATCTAGTTGTGCCTCCAACAACTTGTGTTTCGATTGGAGAAGTTGTACTTGTTGCTTAAGATGGGATATGTCGGTGGATATTGTATTGCTCGCTTCTTCTAAATCTTTGACTATAGCATCCATATTGCGTAGGTCTGCTCTCGCTAATGAGAGTTCGATATTCACTGTATCCAGTTTCGACTCCAGGGAAGTTCCTACATTATAAATCACTGCCTTTATATCTTGGAGTGTGAGTGTGGATTGTTCTGTGGGAGTCTGAGTTTGTGGTTGTGCTTGTGCTCCTGAGCGTACAGTCTCTGGTTCTTCACCACTTTTGGCCAAATTGTATTTATGAAGCTTGGTATGGAGTGCGGCTTTGCCACCTTGTCCGCTCACCATCTTATTGCTTGGGGCTCTTTGTGTACGGCAGTAATGCAGTTATCTGCTTTAAGGTGAATGCGCCCTATACGGCCTGTAAGTTTT
The DNA here is from genome assembly GCF_964263255.1 of Lissotriton vulgaris. Lineage (NCBI taxonomy): Eukaryota > Metazoa > Chordata > Amphibia > Caudata > Salamandridae > Lissotriton > Lissotriton vulgaris. The sequence goes on along the minus strand of NW_028251987.1, from coordinate 331,831 downwards.
CCTTATTGTTTCACTCAAGGCGTATAGCTGTTGGATAGTAAAGGATTTTATCCCCAAATTTAACTTCACTTTCTTTGCACCAGGTTAGAGTCGTATTGGTTGTCTGAAGATTCTGATTGGGGGAGGGGAGGGAGGCTCTTGAGAGGACTACAGAAGTCAATCATTGCCTGATGTGAGAGAGATGCCTTGCTTGCTTTTTTATCTATGTGATTACCTCCTGTGCTGGGGCCCATGGGTCTCAGCTTCTCTAGTTTCTTACCTTCTTCGTTTGGTGCCTGCTTATATCGGTGCTCTCCATTTCCTGCTCCCTAAGTGCACCTCACTTGCTGCTTCTGTATGCACAATGAGTCACTTTTAACTGGGGTTTAGTTGGCCCCTTCTGATCTTGCTGTCCCCTGCACTTTCCTGCTTTCTTTCACCACCCCCACTCCTTTTTGCCCTACTTTATGTCCTGGTGGGTGGCGGCAGATGTACAACCTCCGAGGCTGACTCTATTGTGATATTATGAAGGGGGTTTGTGATGTGTTTTCCGAGCGGGCCAGAGACACTCCTTCCCCGGGGTGACCACAGAAAGTGCCCTGTGCAGCAACTGCTGTGTAGCTGCACAATTTTGTCTGTCACTGCTTGCCAGCAGTGCATCCCCTCACTCAATTCCCATGCTCAAAGTAGGTCGCTACCTCCAGACTCCATCGTCTTCCTCCAGGGCCCCAGCTTCCCACACCGATGTTGGTGATTCAGGGTGGTTCTTGATTGTGCTTCATGTTGGGCGTCGCCGGTGAGTTCGGACATCGAGTTCTGGGCGGCACCCTGCCTCTTCACTTGTCCTCGCTGTCCCGTGCTGGACAGTGCTGTCAAATCCCTGGTTTGCAGCTAGCAGGCAGCTTCTTGAAGGTTGCGGCGCTAGCCTCTCGTGCTTTCTCCTCCATGGCCCTTAGTATTCTGAACCTTCCGGACCTCAGCTAACTGCTCCAAGTAGTTTTCTCTCCACTCCAGCCTCCACTCATTGGCCTCTGTGTGCTCAGAACATCATCATGGGCTCCTCCTGCACCACTAAGGACTCCTCCCCTCCTCACCACAGCCCAGGTGGAGCTCCAGGCATGGTCAATTTTATCCTCACCAGTGCTGCCGCAGGGCCTGTTCCTTTGTGCTCTGGAGATAGGGTAGTTCTGACCCATATACCAAGTAGCCCAGAGGGCTATTAATTTCATGTATGTGCCTTTTATGACGGATAATTTCCAGACTGTAGCAGGATTTTGGGTGATGGCTGCAGGCCGCACCCTCCAAAAGCAATTATTTTAAAGAAATTTGCAAATGTTAAAAGAAGCTAGTTAAATGATGATTTACTAGTTTCAGTTTAGATATATCTTCTTAATGCATGGCTGTTTATCAGAGTATTCAAATAGAAAAAAACACCTCTGATCTGAAGCTGCAGTTGGACAGCTGCTATTCATTTCAATTACGTAGTTTAAAAACTTAGGGCCAGATGTAGGTAAGTATATTTTACCGATTCATAAATATCGAACTTTACCGATTCGGTATTTATGAATCGGTAAAATAGAAGGGGGGAGATGTAGGGAAAATCGGTAATTGAATTACCGATTCTGTAGGAATCGGTATTTACTGAATCGGTAAATACCGATTCGGCAATGCCCATTGATTCCTATGGGCATTGAAGCCCATAGGAATCAATGGGCATTACCGAATCGGTATTTACCGATTCGGTAAATACCGAATTTTGCAAGGGTGCAGGGGGTGTCACTTTGACACCCTCTAGCACCCCGATTTAAGGCATGTGGACATGTGGCACACAGAAATGCCCTAAGGGCATGTCCGTCTGTCACATGCCATAGGTGTGCATGCACACATGTGCATGCACATCTGGAATCGGTATTTTACCACCCAATTGGATTGGGTGGTAAAATACCAATTTGGTAAGGCCTGTGGGACTCAAAAGAGTCCCACCTACATTTCAAAATTACCAAATCGGTAAAAATACCGATTCTGTATTTTACCGATTCGGTAAATTTACTGATTCAGTAAATTTACCGATTCGGTAAAATAGGCCACCTACATCTAGAATAGCCATTTACTGGTCCGTAACAGCCGAATCGGCCGTTACCGGTCGGTAAATGTCTACCTACATCTGGCCCTTAGTTATTTAACATTTTTTGAAATCTTCTGAGTAATGGAACAAGATAGTATTACTTCACGTAAGACATGTACAGGAAGCGCCTTCCAACTAGGGGGCACTTGGTTCAGGGGAGCAAACCACGTCTAGATCATCATCTCCTTTAAAGGCAAATTTATTTATTTTGTAATATTATGATGGGGGTCTTTCATTTTGGAATAAGTGGCTTTTTCTCACTGAATATATTTAGGAATTGAGTATTGGTAAATATGGAATATGGAGGCAAACACAGTCAGATAGAAGGTATCCCTTTTAGGGCTGCAGCCATTAGATGGCCAATAAAGACTAGATTATTGTTGTATGTTTCATCTAGATGCCTATACAGAAGTTAAGATAAACCGTAAGGGTCTTCCATGGAATGTATTACTTAATTCTCATACTTAATTCTCTTTCAGGTTCCTGGACAAAGGAAGAGTAAATTGAAGTTAGAGTAATGAAAGTGCTAGCACCTGCTGACCGGAGAAATGTCAGGAATCAGTTATGTCAGGCAGTGGTGTTATGGAATTTCCAGCTGTCGCAGAGTCAACCCTGCTGTGCATGTGGGAAATGCACATTTGCAAACAGTTGATAATTAGTATTGTGTAAGGTGAGTACAATTATACTTGATGGCAAATACATCCAACAGAAAAACAGGTGTTCCGATGTACAGATAGATGGTCATTCTCTCTAGTCAAAGTTGGAATGAGAAACATGGTATAAATGTGAAATGTGCTGTGTTTTTTTATTCATATTTAAAAATACAAGTTTCCTCTAAGAAAACAGTTTTAAAGGTATCATGGAAGTCGTAAACATCTAAATGTCATGTTTTTTGTAACAAGGCACAATCCAAGTCAGAGGTGTCAGAGAGGACTTTGGGCCATATGTACAAAACTCAGAATTTGCGATTTCCAAATAGCGAATCTGTAGAAATTGCTATTAGGGAATCACAAAATGTGATGTATGCAAACGCAGATTCCACTATTAGAAGTTCCAACAGATTTGCAATAGCAATTAGGAAATCGCAATTTTGGAATTTGCAAATTGGGAAAAGTTACATTCTGGATGCAGAATTATGAAGACAGATCAGGAACTTCAGAAATACATGGTGTAACCTCAACCCAGAAGCCTAGGAAGGTCCTGGAAGGGAGGAGTGCACCTGTCTGACTACTGACTAGGAAATTCCTCTGACGGCACTACACCATGTCCAAGGAAGATAGGGACAAAGAATCTGGGAGCAGGAAGTAGAGGTGAAATTCTTCAAAAAGGAGCTGGAGCTCCTAACATAGTAATTTATGGTTCATATGGACCAGCTATTCAGGAAGGCCCTTCTCACTGATCCTAAGAGCCAGAAGACCAAGATATGGAGCAGCCTCTTAGAGCATTCCCTTGGCTTAACACAGAGGACTATCTCAGAGATCCCCAAATAGTGGTTGCTAGACCTGGCACAATTGGAGTAGGTCACCCTTCCATTTCTTTTTTGTTGTTGCCTCCTGTGTTTTTGCTATGTTTTTGCTGGTCTAGATGCTTTGGGCACTTTGCCACTGCTATTCAGTGCCAAAGTTCAAGTGTTCTCCATTGTAAATTGTTGTAATGGATTAATAACTCCATGATAGGCTTTTTCGATTTAATTGGCAGACCCTAGTACAGGGCACCATGTGTGCACAGGGCCTGTATTCAAATGCTGCTGGTGGGTTTGCAGCACTGGCTGTGCCACCCACAGAAGCAGCTTGTATGGCTCAGGCCTGCCATTGCAGTCTGGGACTGCCATGTCGACTTGGCAAGTACACCCACTTGCCAGTCCCTACATCCTCCCTTTTCTACATGTTAGTCACCCCAATGGGCAGGAGGAATTGTATGTGAAAGGTAGGACATGCCCTGGTGTGTGTAGCATGTCCTGATAATGAATTACAGCCAATTTAGTGTTTCAATATTGCAAGGCTACCTGTTCCAATAGGCCAGAATGGACAGTTATAACATCTTATAATCTTAACTGACCCAGGGAACAATGTAGAAAAACGAGTAGGCATTTTCTTGCCTAACCATCCAGTATGCCTCTGCTAGGTTTGTGTATTCCATGTCTGGCTGGTGAGTGATAGGTGGCCGGAGAGGGCTTTGGCTCCGGCAGTCTGATGAGTCAAGGCTGGGCTGAATAGGACCTGAGTAGAATAGAGAGTAGGGGGAGGAGATTTCCTTTCACTTGCCTGAGCCAACATAGAATAGAGAGTAGGGGGAGGAGATTTCTTTTCAGCTACCTGGGCAGGTTTGCTTTCAACAATGCTGTCTCCACCCCCTGCCAGGAAGCTGCACCATGGAGGACAGAACTGATTTTGACTAGGTTCAGACACTCTCTGCCTTCAGAGAACAAAGGATTTTTTTGTAGTATAAATATTGGGGCCCAGTCCACAGAACTTTAGATCACTTTTGGGAATCAAGACAAACCTTTGCCAAGGAGATAAACCAAGAAAGCTGAAGGAGGAGAATGCCCCTGTGCTGTGTGCTGTTTAGGGTTGGCCGGCAGTGGTTACTTATTGTCAAGGAAAGGAAAAAAGGAGCTTTGTGTGTACTTTGTCATCTTGAGGAACATCTCCAAGGGCTTGAAGCTGAGCTTGTCTCCTGTTCTGTGGACTCAGTGATATAAAGACTTCACCATCAGCTCCCCTGAATTTCCTTGCTCAGAATTCTACCTGCAGAGAGGTGCCTGCTGCTGTTTTTGGGCCCTCTTGATACTGTGTTTCACTGGGAGCTGAATGTGCAATGCAACAAGGAAGAAGTGTGTTGCAGTGGCGTCACTAGGGTTGGTGTCACCCGGTGCGGGTAACTCATGGTGTCACCCCCTCACGACTTACTGCATGGACCTCCTCCGGTGGAACTGCACTGGACAACACCAAGCATGGCACTGTGGTCACACCACACCAGGCATACTACATGGTGGCACTGCACTGAACAACATACCAGAGCATGGCACTTCGGTCTCACCACACTGGACTGCATGGTGGCACTGCACTGAATAACATGGAACCACAACAGACAACAAGACATCACATTAATCAACAGAATGGAATATTAGAAAACATGACGTAACACTGTGCAGTATGGTACTAAAGTGCGCACAGCATGGCAGCTCCACAGAGGACTACACAACAGCACAACACAGGACAACATACAACATGGTACTGTGCTGAACAACATGACCTAATACAATGCCATAACACTAGACAACATGACACCACACAAGACAACACAACATGGCAGCATGCCACCAAGGTCAACACCAGAGATCCACATTATAGCATTGCTTTGGACAACTTAAAACATGGAGCCACAACACACAACACAACATGGGCATTACACTAGAAAGTATGAAGCCACAGTGGGAAACGTGATGGCACCATATTAAACAACATGGCACAACTTTGGATAACATGGCATCACAATGAACAGCACAGCATCACACTGGAAAGAAGGACACCACAATAGAGAAAACATTACCACAGATAACGCAATGGCCCAGCAATGGATGATATGACACCAGCTTAGCAACATGATACCACACTAGACAAAATGGCACCACTCTGGATACCCCGATGGTGCAACACTGGTCAATATGGCACCAGACTAAACAGGGTGGTACAAAACGAAGTAATACAGACCCATAGTAGGCCTCAAGAACCCTCACTAAAACATAACACTAGACTGCACCCCATGTTCTGTGGCAGTAGTCAAGAAAAATAGCACCACACTGCACAGGCAGGTGCAAGACTAGACTGAAAGACAATACACTGAACAAAACGGCAGCAACATACTTGACAATATGATGACAACACGGCACACTCTGGGCGAAACTAACTGCCACGTTAAAATGTTGAGAAAGCTCCCAATACAGTACCTCGAGACTGACAAAGCAAATAGGTACGTAGCTGTTCTTAGTACAGGGCTACCGGGGCTCTGGGGTGTAAAGGGCCCAATCTTACGTCAATTGTCACTATTTTTTGCTCTCGCACACGGAGGTGGTGGTCACATTTCCTCCTGCTTGCACTAGGGCCCAAAGTGTCCCACGAAAGCAACAAAAAAAACTGTAAATAGCCATTGCAAAAAGTCCAGAGTTTTAAAGCGCAGCCCTTCCTGCGGGCGGAACACACACTTGGCAACCGCTGTTTGTGGAACCCAATATCCATCTAAAACTGTTTCTTTTCTAATCACTCTGCTAATAGTCTAATCGCATGGCGTGCTGCAAAAACTGCAAGTTAATGGGTGCCCTGTCTGAGTGTATTTGCGTGCAGAAAAAAACCACACACATCACGGAGGGCAAAGAGAGAGAGGGGGGGTGGGGAGACGCAGAGGGCTCGAGCCAGCAGCATCCTGAAAGGAGCCCAGGCTGCCCTCCTCCCGCACTTCAACGAACCCCACTGCGCACCAGGACACAAATTGGGAGGCGGGGCGGGGTTACTGTGCGCACGAGAGAGAACTTCCCACAAACTCTAGACAGATGTTGTGTGCAAGAGAGGAGGAATCTTATTGCCCCATGTATGTGCACCATACTGAGAAATACTAATATTTGCTGAGAGAAAACATTATGTTTATACAAAATAAGTTGCCACAAAAACGAGGAGTCCAGTTCAAGAGTATCAATCTGCATCACGTAGGCATTTTTTCAGTCACCAAAGGGCCATTTCGAAATGGCGGTACTATCCTATGAAAGGCACTGAAGTCCGATAAATTACCATCCACATGGTATACATATCGTTGTATAAAAGTTTTAAAGAGTGTGCCAAAACTCTTGCTCAACTCACAGTGACATCTTGCCTTTTCTTTAGGCTCCACTGTGGTGGTGGCTGGGCACCTACCGTAGGGGTTCTGCAAATCGCCCAGCAGCACTCCCCTGCCAAGACCGTCTCCACTCAGTCTAAGCGCATGGTGGTGGCGCGCGTCAGAGGAGCACAACGCAGGTGCTGGCCCAGGGCCGTCATGGGTAGCGCTATAAGATTGACAGCCCTGGGACCCACAAACTGGGTACGCCGCTGCCATGCATCACAGCATCACCACTATTATAGTAGGTGGTCCGTGCGTGCGTGGCGTGTACTGCAGTATTTGTTGTAAGCAGGTGCGCTTGCACAGTGCACTAATAACTGCACGTAATGGCCTGGGGCCTGGGGCGGACCACACCCTCCCCATCCCCCCCACCCCAGCTACGCCACTGCTAGTTGTCGAGTGGTGAGAGCCAGGAAGTAACTGCCGGTCTGAACTACCGGTCCTGGACTGTGAAGCAAGCGTTATGTCCAAGAGCCCCAGTCAACTAATGCATACAGTGCTAAAATTAAAACAGGTAAGAAATCCGAAGTCTCAGTAAGTAAAAGTAAGATGGATTTAGCACACATCTCTTAACTAGGGGTAAATGTTTGATTTGCTCAGCATTCCGTCCATCATCTGTGTGTCTTTTGCTAAAGGGCAATCAGGCAGTGCCCAGAGGCTTCTCTGACAGGTCAGTGTGTGGCCTGTTTTATGGTCTGCTGGGCCGACTTTTGTTATTTATTAGTTATTTAAATAAACATTGCCTACAGTGAACACAAATCCATGCAGTATTCTATATCTTGCAAAACACCTACAGAGCCATCTTCAGTGCTAAACTGCCCCAATTTGAAACACGGGCCGCTTTTTTTTAGCTTTCTAACTGACTAATAGAGGCCGCTTTTATTTTGGTTAATGGGCATATTTTCTGCCCCATTCCAACCCTGCATGTGTTTTATTTATTTCTATTGTGCCTTTTTAAATAGCAAACTGGATTGTCGTGTCTCGCCGCCGTTCTCATTATTGCATTTGTCTTCTTCCCTCAGTTACACCAATAGTTATTGCAACATACATTGTGGAACGCTTCTTAAACAAGGCGACTTGACAACTGTCCCAGGTTGTGTTAACTCCGGGGCGCCCTTCTGTGTTCCTCCATCCTGTGTGAGTGTCGGGTGGAGGGCAGTGCATTTGCATGTGTGGGAGCTGCGCGTCCGCTTGGGGCCTTTTATGTTGATTCATCACTGCGACTGTCACAGTCACATCGATCACAGTTGTTCCAAAATGCAAGTGAATTTGAGACCGAGAGACTGCGTAGTGAAATCGTGCCCATATGAAACAAGTTCCTTTCCACTGACTGCTCAGAGTCTGGGTTCCTCCTGATTATGAAGCAGAGCAGAGAGGAGGCTGCAGAGCTGTGTTACACAGCGAAACCAGTTAGTCAGTCAGATTGGTGTCACCCCATGTGATGGGTGTCACCTGGTGCGGTCCGCACCCCCCGCACCCCGCTAGTGACGCCACTGGCTACCTCAACCCTTGCCGTCACATCGCCACCGCTGCAGCTGTTTGCCGACCCATCGCCATAGAAGCATGTCACATCGCCGGAGAAGAGTGTCGACACCGCAGATGTTGCTGTCGCATCACCAGAGAAGCGCGTCGCAGGGCCTGTCGTGGCTCAAGAGTCCACCGAGTTTTCTGCATGACCGTTGGGCATGCACGCATCGCATCCAAGTTGTGGCATCGCGTTAAAGATGCCATCTGTCGCACCGGATCGTCGCATCGAGGTGCCACATTGTCGCATTGTACCGGGACGCAGTAAGAAACCGATCATCAAATCCTCACGTAGTAAGGAAGCGGCGCGTCAACTCCCCTGCGGCGCGTCAACTCCCCTGAGTGTAAGGAACTGCGCATCACCTTCCCTGTGAACTTTTTTGTTTGCTTTGCGTAAGGCATCTAAGGTACTATGAGAGTAAAGTGTTGTATTTACCATCTACATTGAACTAAACTATTTCTACCATTTTAAAGTCCTATTCTTAATATTGTATTTTTATAACTGTGTTTTTAATATGTATTTTAAAATGTATGATATTGTGTTTTGTATTGTATCTTTTATGGTCTATATGGCCGAAATAAAGAATTTTTGGACTTGGACTAATATTGTATTATGTATTTTTGTTGTTTGGTCTTGTGTTAAGTCTAGTAAAGATTACTTGTTTTTCTAAACTGGTGTGGTGTCCATTTGTGGTGTTTTCACGGTATTACTGAATATGTTCACAAATACTTTACACACTGCCTCTGAGATAAGCCTATATGCTCGCACCAAGCTACTAAAGGGGTGAGCGGTGGTTCTTTTAGGAGCGTATCCCCCTTTCCCTGACTAGAAGCAAAGGTCCCTATTTGGACAAAGGTGCAAGCCATTGCCATCTAGAGACCCGCATTTCTAACATTAGTTGTCGGTAGTGAGGATTTGGACTTGCATTTGGGATTCCAATACAGTTATTGGTGTACACTACAAATGAGTGCAAACCATAACGCGACCACATACATTTTTGGTAGAATTTTTTCTTGGGACTTCTATTTCTGCAAAAAACTGCCAGTCCTTGTTACCATGAGCAAAGCAACATCCAACACATCTATGGATGTACTATTTGAAGGAGAGAAGATCGATACCTATACTGTGCCACATCTTAAAAACCCTCTGTAAAAGATTTAGAGTCTCTGTGAAATGCCTCACCAAAACGAAGGAGTTCCAAAAATGCGCAGAGGGCCTAGTGGTAAGTTAGAAATGCTTTTGAGCATCCTGAAGAGCCTAAGGAGGCGGCAAAGAATACAGATGGGCAGCTAGATGGGCCATTGGGCCTGACCGGGAAGAAAGTCCCTTCCAGGGCAGGCAGCAGTGTTTCTTCAAAGGTCCTGTCCCCAGGGGAGCTGGAGGACAGGGAGAAGGATGGAATGCATAGGATGGAGCTAGCCAAGCTCAAACTGGGTGATCAGATGGAATTAGAAAATAAGAAATTAGCCTTGAAAGAAAACAGAATGCATTTATAGCATAAGAGAATGTTGAGGGAGTTGGAGTTGACAGCCAAGAGCTTAGAAATTACTCCCTCTGGTGGCAGGGCACCATCCGGGCCTGTAGAAGGAAGAGGATTTATCCCCAAAGATGTAATTAGGGAGTTCCACAAGCATGAAGATATTGGGCAATGGTTTAAGGCCTATGAAGTGGCCAAGACCTCCCACCGGGTCCCTGAGAAGTATTGGGGAGCGGGGTTGTGGGGTGGTTTCTCAGTGATGGGCAGGAAACCTTGTTAGACTTGCCCTCTGAGGATAAGGATTCCTATGTCCACATGAAGGAAGCCTTAATGACCCGGTGTGGGTTGACCCCATAGCTTTATAGACGAAGGCTTAGAAATTGTAAGAAGCTGAAGTCAAGTACTTGGGTGGAATATGTGTCTTTTTTTAGCAGAGCATTGGATGGTTGGGTGTAGGGTAGCAAAGTGAATGATTATGAAGTGCTCTATGATTTGATTGCATGTGAGCACTTGTCCAGTAATTATTTTCCAGGTATACGCCAGCACCTGATTGTTAGTAAGCTGACTAACCCTAGGAAGCTTGCTGAGGAGGCGGGCCGCTGGGTTAGTACCCGGGTTCATAGGGGTCATGTGGGAGACTTTGCCAAAGGTGGGCAGGGTCCTCAGCAGAAGAGTGGGGCAGGGGAACACAGGTAAACAGAGGGAGTTCCAGGAAGGGCCCCAAAGTAATCCCAAGGGGACCAATGTTCCCAGCCTCCCCTGAGAAGAAGTTAGGGGCACGACCGATAAGACTGTGTGCAGAAGGGCCCCAGGGAATATTATAATTGTGGTCAAGTGGGCCACTGCTCCAGGGATCCTAGGTGTCCCATGAAAGCAAATGCAGCACCCACTGATGTACCGCCCCGGCAGAAGGCTAGTGTAGCCCTGGGGAAGGAGTTAGGTGCCCAAGGTGGGTGAGGTCCCACAGAGATGTCCCTAGTCTCTTTAGGAGATGGTGAGATGGTCCCTAGGACCCAGGTGCCTGATAACACTGCGAAATACAGGCAGTGGGTGACCATCAATGGCCATAGGGTGGAGGCTCTGAGAGACAGCGGAGCCAGTGTGACAGCTGTCAGTTGTCGGCTGGTGTCTGAAGAGCAGGTGATCCCCCATGCATTTCACCCTATAGTTGCTGCTGACAATTCACAGAGAGCCACTGCAAGGTGGCCCAGGTTCCCTTTGAGTGGGTGGGGGTCTCAGGTACCTTTCAAGTAGCTTTAAGGCCTGCCATGCCTGTTGAATGTCTGCTAGGCAATGATATGGGAAGCTCCCACTGGGCCAAGGTAGAGAGAAGGTCTCATGAGGAGATGTTGGGTCTGCCAGAGTTGGCGTGTGTGACCACTCTGTCAATGGTAGCCAGTAAGGGTTTTCAAGAGGACCTGAAACCTGAAAGAGTGGCCCAGGCGCCTGGCTTAAAGAGAAGAGCCAGGTGTCAGTATTACAAGCAATCTTACCTGTTGGTTGCTTGTTAGCAGATTTGCAGAGATTTTATGGACCGACTTCCCATTACTCTTAACTAACACCCTGTGATGAATCTTAAACACTAAAGTAATTAGGTAGGATTTAGGGAGCAGGGCCGGATCAGGGATGCTACTTGCTCCTGGTTGTCGACCTGAGAGGCAACAAGGAAAGAGGATTTTAGTAACAATCCCCCTATCTATCTAGTTTCTTACACTAAAACAGTTATTGCTAATTATTCACACGAAGTGTACCCTATCTGCGATCTTGGGAAGTCTGGTGTTGCGTCCATATTGTCATTGTGAAGTGTGGATTGTCTTCTCTTGTAATCAGAGGAGAGTAGTTTGAAGAAGCAGTGTTTGTTCACCTATGTGAAGAATTAAACATTTGAATATGTTACTGTTTTTTTCTTCTGTGGCTTCAGCGCCAAAATACTAATTACTGCCCTCTTCTGTTTCACTTACTCCTTTAAATCTCCTACTTGCTTATCTTCACAACCTGTATTTTCAATAGAAATAAATAAAAACATACACCAAAAAATATCAACTAAGTTATGCTAATTTTGTTCTCTAAAACGTGCAAGAAGTGTCATCTGCCAAGAAATCTTGTAAGCGACTGCTCTAGGTTCTTCAGTGGGGAGAAAATGGCGACCAGTGACTAACAGGTCACGGAGGCTCCAGCAGGTCAGGGCGGTTAATGGTGTACTAACGGCGTATTAGTGATCTCCTAAAATTCCTGGGCTGCAAGTTATGTGGGTCTCGAGTAGGGCAGTGGAGATGGGATAAGGAAAGGAAACAAAGCCTTACTAGAGGAGAAGATGCGGCGACAAGAGGTGTGGAGCAGTGAACAAGCTACTGGAAAAAAAAACATCAAAGGAGCCAAAACTCTGAAATCGCACTGCTGCAGTGATCGCGGTAGCAACCACAGTGAGTTATTCAGGCTCCCAATTTTGACTTTGCTCCCTCCAGGGCTGACAGTGGAGGTGGTGGGTCTGGTTTTTCCTGGGGCGGCCGCAGGCGAACGACGCAGCAGGGGCCAGGACGTATGGAAGACGCATGAGGAGGGGGGTTGCTCTGTGGACTAGGGCAGCCTTTGAGGTGCAGCGTGGCCGCAAAGCTGGCTTTCACAGTGGTAAAGGCAGGGGCTGCACTGGACTCCGTTTCCCACAATCCCCCAGAAACAACCAGGGTTCAGAAGGAACAGTCAGAAACCAAGCAGTGCAAATAGCTCAAGCTAAGCAACCAGAGGTTTTAGAGCGATGCTTGAAGTTCTCATTAAATGGTGGTGAAACATATCCAGGAGTAAGAGGATCTTCTGTTGACGATTCCTTGGTGAGATCTCGGCAAAGGGGCAAAGGCGAGATAGCAGATGAGGGGCTACAATTCCGATATGCTCTAAGAAGCAAAAAAGCTGTTACAAGCTCTGTTAACTCAGCTGTTGGTGTTACTGATAAGCCTCCTAGGTATTTCAAAGAAGCAAACCCCGCAAAGCCTGTAAACACTGCAAAGTTTGGAAAGTAAAAAAAAAATACAAAACAGAAGTTGACTACGTAATCAGCAGACCCAATCTAGGCCAAAACTCACAACTTCATTAAAAAACTACTTTAAAGCGGTGCCCACCACCCTGACATTGAAACCTCTGGACTATATACCAGATATTTTAGGAAATATCTTAGAGAGACCTTATTACTACCCAGAAGGAGTATTAACTACAAATACGTTTCAAGCACTTGAGGGACACTCAGAAAGAATCGAATCAGAAGGATTCATGATGTCAGACGCAGGGTAAAAGGTAACAATTCCGGCTATAGAGACCACAGACGGGAATGTACCAAAGACTAAACCATTTTTTGGAAAAAAGAATGAGCACACCGGGTTATGTGTACTGGTAATTCATGAGTAACCTAGACATGCATGTTTTATTAAATCATTTTCCACCCATTGATATCTGATATGTATTATTTAATTTTTGTATTTAATATTTGTTATTAGTTATTTTTTTCTCCAACTTTCTATTTCTCTTATTTTCACATATATATACACTTTTTTGTTATTTTTTTGGTACAAAAGACATTATTACATATAATACATTACAGTGATTTCACATAAAAAAAATTTTTTTAAAATATCATCACAGATTATGACTTAATTTATAGACGCAGAATTAATTCCTTCAACGCGTTTCGGCCGTTCGCCTTCCTCAGGAAATCTGCCTTGTTCTTTACTACATTGACAGTGGCTTATTTAATGCAAAGTTGAGGCTTCCATTAGGTGTATCTCTCAACTTGTACCTGAGTGACTGGGACCCGGTTCTTTCTTCCTTGGGTGATGTTTATCTCTAAAGATGCGTGGCTGTCTACCGGTCCTGCTGTCAGGTTGGTAAAAGTGCTTCTATTGTGGTAATCCGCTCACAAAGTTGCAACGGTTTTGACCTGCAGTGACTCTTTAAGGTCTTCTAATCTTAGGTGGATTGCCGGTTCAGAAATTTAACATCTCGATAGTGTCATCTTTAGATCGCCGCCTCATTACGTTTAACCACGTATCTGATCTCTTAACGGCGAACTCCTACGTGTGCCACTGGGTCTGGATCTTCTACCAAAGACTAAACCAACCATGGTGTAGGACACAGAGAATACTCTTTCCTATAGTGAGAACCCGACAGACTTAACTGTCTCACCAATTCCTTTGTCTGTCCCGCATCTATTGCAGTCTCTCACTGAAGAGATGAAGAGAAGGTTCCTAGTCTCGGAAAAAAATCAAAGCAAAATTAAGATCTTCTGTGAAAAATTGGAAGATAAGCTTGACTCTTTGGCAGCCAGAGCCTCAGCGTTGAAGTCTACAGTGGCAGAATTATCAGCCCAAACTGATGAAAATGCAAAAGAACTCAATAAAATAAAAGAGCGCGAACTAGGGTTTCAGGAGAAGGTACAATCTCCGCCTGCTAAAGTACCGGAGAGGGCGGAAGGAAAAAACATCAAAGAGTTTGTGGCGAATCTGATAAAGCAATCCACTCTAATAGACTGCTCAGAGCAGGATCTCATGATCGAAATTCAGAGTACATAGGGACCCATTCAGGCTAAAACCAAACAAAACCAGACCTAGAAAAATTCTGGTACACTTCTTAACATACTGCCTGAAAGATGAAATACTAAACAGAGCTCTCAAGAAAAACTCATTAAACGCAAAAGGGATAACTTTCCATAATATTTATTTTTACCGTCTTATATACCGCGATGGATGCCCCAAAGGCCAGGGCTGGGCCATAAGAGGAAGACAGGTGGTTCTCCACGGGAGCAGTAGGGTAGGGGGAGGGAGGGAATGTGGGTGTGGGGTCACAGGAATCACAGGGTCGGGAGCATAGGGAAAAAAATACAAAATAAGTCTGATGCGCTAAAACAGGTCCTCTAAAGCTACTTATCTCCTATATTATCAGAAAATTTACAAGCCATGTCTGATCAGGCATTATATCTAAGGGCTCAATCATGGAACTTGAATGGGTTGAGGGTTAAACACAAAATGGAGAGAGTCTTTCAATATTTAAAAGACACTCCTGAGCAGATTCTCATTCTGCAGGAGACACATTTAAGAGAAAAGGAGATAAGGGATATGTGTAAAACTAAAAATTGGATTCAGAAAGTTATGTACACGACACAGCAGTTGACCACGAAGGGAGTGGCTATTCTCATAAAAAAAATTCTGCTCTTTCAGTGGAAGGTTTCATAGTAGACAAGATGGGCAGATGGATTATACCAAAGATCAGGTTCCATATGCATAAATTCACAGTGGCTGGTTATTACGGTCCCAATCTAGATGACCCAGCTCCGATGAGGGAGTTATTTGAAGAGCTGTTAACTTTCCAAGAGTCTTTAATCCTGGCAGGAGACTTTAATCTGGTTTTAGACCCTCTGTTGGTCAGAACTTATAAGAACAGATCAGATATTATTTAAAAAGCACAATGAGACCAGTGGGTTGGATAGAAATATGGAGGAATAAAATAGGGAGCAGGAGAGGGTATACCTTTTTGAATAAAATGTATGGACATAAATCCATACTGGATTTCTTTCTAATCAGTATGGAATTAAAAACATGGGTGAAAGACAAGAAACACCTAGGGGGGCATTTATCTGATCAATCGGCCATTACGCTAGTTTTGAAACTCCCAAAGAAGCTAGGCATCAAAAGATGGACTCTTGATCAAACTATTTTATTAGAAGAATAAGTAATCTATCAACTAGCAGTAGAAACAGAGAACCTCTTCTCGATCAACCTTGAGACTACCTAAAGCTTTTCTGAGAGGGCATATTACATCTATGCAAATTGCTAATCAGAGGAAATACAGACCTGAGATAGAAGAAATAGAGGTAAAAATCAGGAACTGGAACAAGAGTTTATTGCCCAGAGGAATACAGCTGAGGGGGGATTTATGAGAATCTGTTATCATGTAAATTGGAATTGGCAGTAGTTCTTGACACCATGCTGATGAAAAGGTGGGTGGCTAGTAAGCTGGTCCACTTTGAGTATGGGGAATCATGTGGGAAGCTTCTAGCCTGGAAAACTAAACAGGAATTAGTAAAAAAACATATACAAGGAGTATTATGTGAAATCGCCGGGAAGTTACTTGAGAACCCTAAAGAAATCGAAGATACCTTTCAAAAGCACTTTGAAAAGGCATATAGGGAAGATCAGTATAAGATGATACAGTCATGGTTTGACCAATTCCCTCCAAATAAAATCAATTAGGCAATGTCCAGCAATCTTAACAAACCGATCAGCTCTAGTGAGATAATAAAGGCAATCGAGTCCGTAAAAAAGGAAAGACACCTAGACCAGATGTTGACCGGCCCAGCTGTACAGAACTTTAGTGCAACCACTTGCCCCTGTGATGCATAAATTATTTGCTCATATTTTTGAAAAAGGTGGAAACATGCCCCCCCTCATGGATTGAAGCTACGGTCATCTCGATTTTAAAACCATCAAAGCCATCCAGCCAATGTGATTCATACAGGCCAATCTCTCTGCTTAATCTTGATTACAAGGTCTTTGCCAAGATTTTAGCAGAGAGATTAAAGGAAATCATAGGTGACTTATTACATAAAGATCAAAAAGGCTTTGTTAGAGGTAGGGGCATTCAGGAGTTGAGATATAACCTAGTCAGTGCTATAGATCTAGCAACAGTGCATCATTTACCATTGGCCATCATCACACTTGATTCCGCAAAGGCATTTGACCATGTGAACTGGGTGTATCTAGCCAACGTCTTAGATAGATGCAATCTGTGTGAAAACTTTTGCAGGACCGTTTTATCTATCTATCAAAAGCCCACAGCTAGAATCCTGGTAAATGGTAATCTCTCTGCAGCAGTAAAAATTAAAAGAGAGGCAAGGAAGGGGTGTCCCCTGTCCCCACTGCTTTTTAATTTATAGATGGAGCCATTGGCGGAAACGATCAGAAAGCAAGTCAACATAACCCCCTTTTAGTACAGAAATTGGGAAAAGAAAGTATCACTATATGCCGATGATATGATGATTCACACATCCGATTTAATCACGGCCATTCCAATAATATACAGTTTAGCACATCAATTCGGACAGATCTCAGAATATGAGATCAACGAGTCAAAAACTGAATGCATGGCTTGGAATATGAATGTTAGCCTCCCTATTATGAAAAAAGAGCTAGGGTATCTAGGCATTAAAATAGCACAACATATTGAACACATAACTGACATAAATTTGCGAAAAATTGATAAAGAAATACATGATTCTCTAAAAGGATGGGTGTATCTACCCCTGACACTAATAGGAAGGGTTAATATAGTTAAAATGATGATCTTACCAAAACTCATATTTTTGTTCCAAAACATTCCATTAGCTTTTAAGGAGGATGGTCTAAGGAAAATGCAATCAAAGATGAACTCCTTTATTTGGGCCTCTAAGGGCAAAATAATCTCATGGGAAAAACAATGAAAAAAGAAAAGGAAGGGGGGATTATGTGCACCTGATCTAATTTTTTATGCATGCGTTTTTCTAACAAGGGCAGGCAAAATGCTTATGAATCAGCCAGACGACTCAGACATACGGAAAACGTTTAAAGTGATGTTATGGGACAGAAAAGGAGGTGATCATGCCTTCACATACAAATTTGGAGACCCACGCTTTCTCAAGAAGGTACGTCTGAAGACTTTAAGCGATATAGCGATTACCTGGTCGAAAGTAAGAAAGCTTTTCAAGATCAGCTATTATAGCGCTATGCACCTATATGGGAATCCTCGGGGTCACGGAGTGGGCCAAAGATACTCTGGCTATTCCATTAAAACCGGTCGGGTTTGAACGCTGGGCTCAACTCATGCCGGAGGGCTCCCTGCTAACATGGGAAGAACTGAGTAACATTACAGACAGTAAATTATCAAAATTTAAATATCTTCAAATAAGAAGTTGGAGCCAGGCAATAGGTGTAAAGGTGGGTAGCTGAAATGATCTAGAGAAGGCTCTAAACATGAGTATGCAGAATAAGAAAGAGACAGCTAACCTATATTGGATGATGATTGACCTGGCTGACGGCGACCTGACTTTACCATCTTTGCTGTGGGGAGAATGCTTGCCAGACTCCAGCACAGAAGAAATCTGGCAAGTATCTTTTGACTTACTACACTCTACAATATCAGCTGCCATTTTAAAGAGAAATCATCTCATCTCTCTCCACAGAGTATACTGGTCCCCTCTCAAGCTCTCTAAATTCACGAGAGGACCAAAGTCCAAAGTGTCAGCAGTAAAAAGCTGATGATATGCGCATGTTTTCAAGATGTCCTAAGTTACACTTGTTCTGGGGGTCGGTGATCTAAGGTGTGAAAGCCATGTTCGGTTTTGATATACAGGTGAGCATAATTTTAGTATTTTTTGGAATATTTTTGAATTATGATCTATTTCCCCGAGATATAAGTAAGTTGTCTCTCTATCTAATTTTGCTTGCCCGTAGAGAAATTTGTAAATGTTAGATTCGGAGCAACCCCCCAACTTTCTTAGATTGGGTACATTTGATTAAATATTCATTAAAATTGGATAGGGCTACTTGGAAGAGGAAAAAGGATTTTGGTTGCCATGTATGGGCTGGCTTGATAATTTCTGTCACTAGAGAATCATCAGTCCTATGATTATGCCTTTGCACAGACTTACTTACCACTTGGGTCAGTTACAGGGGTCATCCAATTAGAAGAATTGAAATGACCATGTATGAGAGGCTTGTGTAAAGTGCATCCATTCAGATCAGACCCTACCTGCCACGGGTGGCAATCACCGAAAAGGGCCCGCAAAGCAAACAAAAGTGGACTCTGGGTACATCCAATGGCGTATGAGGGCAAAAAAAAGATCTTGTAAATGTCTTTTGTCTTTTACATTCAACTCCAAAGATTTGCCTTCTAAAAAGATTATCAATTAAGTGTTCTAATCCTTGATTGTAGCTTGCTTGCGGTGGGCGCCTAAAATTGTGTAAGAAAAAACATTCACTTAGCTTCTTTTCTTTTTGCAGCTTCGTGAAGGAAGAAGTCTTCAAGTTTGGCAGGCTCCCGCGATATCCAAAAGAAGAACGGATCCAGGAACTCAGGTAAGTCTTCTAGAGAGCGCAGAGGAAGGCAAAGCATTTTAGCATTGTTGGGTGTGGTTATTTATACCCTTGCCCATACCAAACAGCCACTGACGCATTGCGCACTTTTTTATTACGTGCGTCTTGCTTCTGTGTTTTTCATTATGCCTTCAAACGCTCTGAATCTAAAGAGTGTCTCCCGTTGCCGGCATTCAAACTGCAAACCTTTGACCTGACAATAAACCATATCTTGCATCCTCTCAATCCTTAACCCAGTATGAATTCACTACAAGAATCATGCATCAATAAAACGTTTCTGTACACATTGGATATGTCAAAGAACAGTGCTAATTTACATATGTTCGAAACACTAACCAGACCTGAATTCAAACAGTACATATCTATTACATTAACACTTTGGTGTGCAGGATGCACGGGGCAGGGGTGGGTTTCTTGATGGGGCAAGCTTTTTTGGAGCACTTTACTGTGTTATTTTGATGATGCAGTGAGAGTTATGACAGCAGGGGGCATGGGAAACTGGCCCCTGAAGTTCCCATGGTCCAGGTGGAGGCAGATCTTGAGGGGGATGCCCTGGAACCTATAGGAGAGCAAGTAGCTGAGCTGGAAGACCTGCCTGAGCTGACTCATTGGCAGTAGGAAGGAGGACCCTCCAGGGAAGAATTTTGTGAGGAGCAGAAGAAGTGTCCTTCACGTGTGGGTGTGTTGCTGAGCCTGGGTCAGTCTGTGTGCTGGTGGTACCCATGCACTTTAGAGCCTTCCTACTGGGTCTGGCTCATAATGTGCCTTTAGGAGCACATTGGGGGCAAGACAAGACCTTTAATCGCTTGTCACCCACTTTTATTGGCCCCAAATGCACAAGACTTTAAATACTCATTGCAGGACCTGTCAGACTTGCTAGGCAAGTTGTAAGAGTGGGAGGAAGCACAAGGCTCCCCTCCAGCCTTTCCCTGTGGCCAGCACCTCCTTTGAAAAGGTGGGCATTTTCATTGTGGGTCCTCTGGATCCTAAGACAGCCATGGGCAACAGGTTCATCCTGTCTTGGTGGACCATTGCACCCAGTACCCAGAAGCCATCCCTCTCTGGACTGTGACGGCCCTCGTGGTGGGACGTGCATTGATGGGGATTTTCTCCTGTGTGGGGTTCCACAGAGAGGTGGTGTTAGAACGTGGTACCAACTTCATATCCAAGTGTATGAAATCCCTGTGGCAGGAGTGGGGTATAACCTACAAGTTCACCACTCCTTACCACCCCCAAGGTAATGGGCTTGTTGAGAGATTCAACCAGAACCTGAAGGGCATGATTATGGGTCTTGAGGAATCTAAGAAGCGTAAGTAGGATGTCCTCTTTCCATGCTTTCTGTTTGCTTACAGAGAGGTGCCACAGAAGTCCTTAGGGTTCAGTCCCTTTGAACTGCTATATGGTCACCCTGTAAGAGGACCTCTGAGTTTGGTAAAGGAAGGCTGGGAGAAAGCACCCGGTAAACCTCCCCGGGATGTATATAGCTACATGCTGGCCTTCAGAGACCAAACTAGACATTTCAGACAACTCACTCAGGAAAATCTGGAAGCCAGCCAGGAGGAGATGAAATGGTGGTATGATCGGAATGTCACTCTAAGCAAGTTTCAGGCTGGACAGAAAGTGTGGGTCATGGCCCCTATGCAGCTGTGTGCGCCCCAGGATAAGTGGACTGGACCATTTGAGGTGGTGGAGCACAAGAGTGATGTCACCTACTTGGTGGACTTGTGGTCTCTTATGAACCCTTTGCGGGTCCTGCATGTAAACTGCCTGAAGCCCCACTTGGAGAGGTCCGAAGTGGGCATGCTCCTTGCAACAGACGATGGAATAGAGGAGGAGACTGAGCCTCTTCCTGACCTTTTGTCTGAAAAAGAGCAAGATGGGTAAGTGGACAGTGTGAACCTCTCTCCCGCCCTGACCCCTGAGCAGCAAGAGGACTGTCACCAACCGTTGAGACAGTTTCCTGATCTGTTCTCCCTGAATCCCGGTGTCACTGAGTGGTGCGTCCATGATGTGGACACTGGGAACAGTCCTCCTGTAAGACACAAAACGTACAGACTAACTGACAGGGTAAGAGCTTGCATAAAGGAGGAGGTCTCCAAGATGTTTGCATTAGGAGTGAGTGAGACCTCAATCAGTCCTTGGGCCAGCCCAGTGGTCTTGGTCGCAAAGGCTGCCGCACCGGGTGCCACGCCAGAACTCCGGTTCTGTGTGGATTACAGAGGGCTCAATTCAGTCACCAGGACTAACGCGCACCCCATCCCCAGAGCTAATGAGGTCATCGATTGGGAGGGGTTGCACGATACCTCAGTATGTTTGAATAACATCTAGGTACTGGCACATCGCCTTAGCTTGATGGGGCAAAGGAGAGGTCAGCATTCTCCATGCCAGATGGGCTCTACCAATTTCGGGTTATTGGGTACTTTGCCACTGCTGTTCAGTGCCAAAGCGCAAGTGCTCCCTATTGTAAATTGTTGTATTGGATTAGTGACTCCATGAGTAATTTATTGGATTTACTTGTCAGACCCTAGAACAGTGAACCATGTGTGCCCTGGGCCTGTTAATCAAATGCTGCGTGTGGGCTGGCACTACTGGTTGTGCCACCCACAGAAGCAGCTTGTAAAATATGGCTCAGGCCTGCCATTGCAGATCCTGTATGCAGTCTGGGACTGCCATTTCGAATTGGCAAGTGTACCCACTTGCCAGTCCCCACACCTTACCTTTTTTACATATTAGTCACCCCTATGGGCAGGGTGCATTGTATGTCAAAGGTAGGACATGAACCGGTGTATGTGGCATGTCCTGATAGTAAATTACAGCCAATTTTGGCTTTTACTATTGCAAGGCTACCTGTTCACATAGGCCAGAATGGGCAGTTTGATTATAACATCTTATAATCCTAACT
Source organism: Lissotriton vulgaris (assembly GCF_964263255.1). Classification (NCBI taxonomy): domain Eukaryota; kingdom Metazoa; phylum Chordata; class Amphibia; order Caudata; family Salamandridae; genus Lissotriton; species Lissotriton vulgaris. The sequence continues at coordinate 309,838 of NW_028251987.1, read as the reverse complement.
GGCCCAGGAAACAAGGTAGCAAAACGAGGTTAGTATGCCTGAACTCAGAATGTTAAAATACATATTTTAGTGTGGGTGATTTTTACATTCTGTGTTTGCTAATACCACTTTTAGAAAGTCAGTATTTTCTTGCCTAACCATCCAGTATGACTCTGCAAGGTTTGTGTATTCCATGTCCATGTCACTTGCCTGAGCCTGGATAGAATAGAGAGTAGGGGGGAGATTTATTTTCAGCTACCTGGACCAGGTCTGCTTTCAACAATGTTGTCTACACCTCCTGCCAGGAAGCTGCACCAGGGAGAACAGAACTGGTTTTGACTGGGTACAGACACTCTCTGCCTTCACAGAACAAAGGATTTAGTAGCAAAAATATTGGGGCCCAGAACTTTAAATCACTTGTGGGAATAAAGACAAACCTTTGCCAAGAAGAGAAACCAAGAAAGCTGAAGGAGGAGACTGCCCCTGTGTTGTTTGGGGTTGGCCTGCATTGGTTACTTATTCCCAAGGAAAGGAGAAATGGAACTTTGTATGTACTTTGTCATCTTGAGGAAGATCTCCAAGGGCTTGAAGCTGAGCTTGCCTCCTGTTCTGAAGTCCTAGGGATACAAAGACTTCACCAACCGCTCCCCTGAATATCCTTACTGGGAATTCTACCTGCAGAGAGGTGCCTGCTGCTGTTTTTGGGACATCTAGAAACTGCGTGCTGCTGGGAGCTGGAAGCACGACGCAACAAGGAAGAAGCGTGTCGCTGCTGCAGCTGTTGGCATCGCATTACCGCAGAAGGGTGCCGCTGCTGCAGCTGTTTGCCAACGCATCACCGAAGAAACGTGTTGCATCACCGGAGAAGCATGTTGCCTCCACAGAGGTTGCAGTCGAATCACCGAAAAAGCATTTCGTAGTGCCTGTTTTGGCTCAAGAGTCCACCGAGTTCGCCACACGGCCGTCGAGTGTGCACACATCCCATTCAAGTTGTCGCATCGCATCAAAGACGCCATCTTGTTGCATTTCACTGGATGGTCGCATCGCATCGAGGTGCCATCTTGTGCCATCATACCGGGACGCAGTAAGAAACCGAGCATCAACTCCCCATGCAGTAGGGAAGCGGCACGTCGACTCCCCTGAGCAGCAGTAAAGATCCAACACATCCATTTCCCTGAGTGTAAGGAACTGTGCATCTCCTTGCCTACGACCCTTTTTTGTTTGCTTTGTGAAACGCATTTAAGGTACTTTGAGAGTAACGTGTTGCATTTACCATCGACATTGAACTAAGCTATTTCTACCATTTTAAAGTCATATTCTTGATAATATATTGTGGATTTTTGTTGCTTGGTCTTGTGTTAAGTCTAGTAAAGATTACTTATTTTTCTAAACTGGTGTGGTGTCCATTTGTAGCGTTTTCCCTGCTTTACTGTATGTGTTCACAAATGCTTTACACACTGCCTCTGAGATAAGCCTGTCTGCTTGTGCCCAGCTATGGAGGGGGTGAGCAGGGGTTATTTTAGGAGTCTACCTCCCTTTCCCTGACTCGAAACAAGGGTCCCTATTTAGACAAAGGTGCAAGCCATTGCCAACTAGAGACCCCCATTTCTAACAGTGGTAAAACCTAAGATCTTGCACAAAGGAGAAGGTGGCCAGCAGGAAGGCAGAGGGTCGTGGCACAGGTGGTGGATCCTCAAAACACTCCCTCTCACTCTAGTGGAGACACTCATCGAGGGGACACTGGAACCGGAAAGCATGGTGGGAGTGTCTGACAATGACACCTCTATTGCTGCAGGCACTAGTCAGGGTAAGTAATTCCCCTTTACTTACTTAACATAACTTAATGTTTGTAGTTCGTCAAATAAAACATCACAGCAAACCTGACTCTAATGAATCATGGGAATTGTGGTACACCATAGTTGCATGCTTTACTGTGTGCTGAAGGCTACACTATACAGACCAGTACATCACCAGCCTGTCACACATGAAGTACTGTTACAACATTATGAACAGGTATTAACCATGCATTTACAGAGATCACACCCAAAACATGTCAGAAAGAATTGAAGCTGAAGAAGCTACTGTCACATATGTTGAAATGGAGGCCAGCCCATCAGCAACCCCTATGCCCCTCAGTCCATCTCCAACTGCTAGGAGAGCAACCAATCAGATGTGCTAATCTGGAAATATGTGGGTATATTATTCTTGAGTGGGAAGTCCAGCAAAATGTTTGGAAAACTCAGTAATTAACAAGTTTGTGAAGACTAAGAAAAGCCCCACTCGCACCCTAACCCAAAATTAATGCCAGTAGAGAACTTTCTCAAATTCCCAAACCTAATAGAGAAATCTATTTAAAAAATCTCAATACATGCTACTAGACCTGTATTTACACTGGGGAAATATAATGTCACTGAATCCAATAACGCAGTGCATTGTTTTGATTTTTTTATGTTTTGATAAAAAAAGTCTCAACCTTTCCAGCAATATAAATAAGTTCCTTTTTGTAAAAAGAAAAACCTTTTATTAAACATCACAAGTTTTGCCCTGAGCTAATATTAGAGAATGATTAAGGTTTTTACGAAGTTGGCAGACTTTCAACTTTCCATGTTTTCCACAGTTTGTCGTGCTTATCAGCTTCTTTTTAATGTAGCACGGCAGAAATCTCTAAGAAATACTGATGATCTAAATGTGTTTGTCAATGCCATATCAACATATTCTCCATGTCAGGGCACAAAAGCCATAGCTGGTTCCTTATGATTATTTTAGAGCATGTATGGCGAAATGGAAAATGCAAATATATAATATTGCAGCCAAAGAAGTACTCTCTTTATTCTATCAGTGGAAAAAGTAGCATGTTTGTCAAACTAAAGCTACTAGAGGGGCATCAAAATCAAAGTTGGGAGTGGTTACAACCAATCTCCTTTTGCTAGATGATGCCTTGGAGTAGTGGGAAAATTAAGTGGTCACACAAAATCTCCATAAGTTAACTTAGGGCCTGATGTAGGTAGCCAAATACTGACCCCAAATGCTGAAATTCGCAGAATTTCAGCCTTTTCGTTCGCAATTTGGCTTTGAGCAATGTAGGCAAGATTAAACCTACTCGCAAAATAAGGATTCGCAAAAATTGTGATTCCTTATTTTGCGATTGCATTTAAGGAATCGCAAATTGCGATTCCTTAAATGCAATGTAAGTAGCACAAAAGAAAGTGCACTTTAACTTTAAGAAACCGCTAATTACCACCAACTTCAAGTTGGCGGTAATTAGCGTTTTCCTTTAAAAAAATACTTTTTTGCTTTTTTAAAAGTGCCCTTAAGGCTTGTATGTGTGCAACATGTGCACACATGCACATTTCAGAGGTGCAACAGAGTGTCCTTTTGGAACTCTTGCACCCTTGAAATTGCGCCCGGAATTGGCGAGTGTATTTTGGTTACTCGCAAATTGCGGGCGCAAATCCTATTCATTCATATGGGCCTCTTGGCCCATAGGAATGAATAGGATGGTATTCCTTGATTGCGAATCTCAATTTGCGATTCACAATTAAGGAATAAGAAAGATTCACAAATATTTTTGCGATTCCTACCTACATTCAACTTAGCGAGTCCTTAATAGCGATTCGGCAAAAAATCGCTATTAAGGACTCGTTAAATTGAATTTACCTACATCTAGCCTATAGTTTCTTGGCCTGATGAAGACAGTTTAAATAGTACATTGTGCACATATGGCAAACTGTTATCAAATGATAAGTGATGTTTTGAATGGTGGTAACTCAATTATTTTCAAATTGGAAGAAAAGACTTAAAATGTTTTCAAGATCATCTCCTAGGACTATGCTGGATTTATATGAGTTGGAACAACGATTTTGGAAATTTGAAGAGTAAATAACAGATATAAGTATATGAAGAGTAAAAAGATACAACACCAGAACAGGAAATAAGCAGATAAGACTGAGTTCATACAAACAAAAGACAAAAAAGGTTAGCAGAGAATAGTGGTATATATTGTTGTCTCTTGTTGGGGGACAGTAAGAAGCTCAATAGTGATCCAGCGCCAATCAGGGATTGATAATCAATAAAAACACAAATACAGGCCCATACACATTCACCCAACTAATGCAAAATCCCTGTTGCCTTCTGATTCAAGTTTGACAAAATTAGTTGTTCATAATACAGACTTGTATCTAACACTATAAATACATAACTGAATCTGCACATCAACTCCTTTCCTCTGGTCCATGGCCCTATAGTTCAGAGGTTGATGGCAATAATTAGTACTATCTATCTATCTATATTACTAAATACTCACAAACTCAGTGTAAGGTTAACAATATTTATCACCAAATAATGTGAAGATAAAAACTCAACATGTACAGGTTTACACGGCAAACAATGTATCAATCACAGAGAGAGAGAACATTATAAATGCAAACAGTGTCAAACTCATATCAAAATGAATAAATGCAAATGAAGGAGTGGATAGGTGAAGAGACAGTAGTTTAAGAGACAAAATACATTTGCAAATTATTATGCAAAGTACGGATCATTTAGCTATGCTAGCCTAAGGAGAAATCAGGGAGATGCCACCCCCTGACCACGGGGATAGCAGGGGTCCCCTGAGACAGATTCAGGAAACAAAGATTTATCAGGATACTGGATACAGGAACAGGAAACAGATAGGCTTCTATCAGCACACCGACGGACAGCGACGATCTCCATCCCTCACTCTCCTCATCTAACCGCTCTCCCAAACAGCTCCAAACACACCCTCTAGGGCCCCTCAATTATATCCATAAAACTTATATATCCAACCCACATTTTTTGAACCATTTACCAAAACTCAGTCTCTCATTGGATGATTTAGGGAATGTTCTATCACACCACCACAGTCACGTTCATAATTTTCATGAAGTTCTTTGTTTTACACGTTTCCCATTACGTTAGCCACATCTCATGAATACGCATTTTCTCCAGAAAGTAACATGTTGCAAGTCTCTACACTTCCATTGTTCATCTCTGCCACGTCTGTGGAAGAAGTTTGTACATTTCCGTTTGTTCTCACGGCCATCGTTCCGTTAGTTGGCAGACATACAATATTTCTTGAATGTTATCCGCCTTTTTGTTCTCCATTCTCTCGCAGACCTCGATTTTCAGCTAATTTATTCGTATTTATTTTCTTTAACCCACTACTGGCATGCAGAAATGTAGGCCCATGCTTGCTTCACTACGATGAACAAAACACAGACAATATTATTTTCACGAAATGTACTTCTCACTGTTTACCACCCACCATTGCACTATCCCATGTTATATTCCTAGCAAGAACATTAAAAGCGGCATTATGTTTATTTTATTGCAAAGCAGAACGCAAATGCGGCCTAGTCTTTCATGCATTAGTCCTGCAGTAGTGCATGCATGTGCAAAGCATTTCCCCATGTTTTTCGTGTTTTTGCACTTTATTTTCACAGCACACTGTTATTAAATATTACTGAAGACTTAATCCGAGCAGGTTTTATTTTCTCAAAATCCTGCTCCATCAATAGCAGAATACGGCAGGAGTTTTTCATATTGGAGGTGCAAAGCCACACTGGATCAAAGAGCCACGACAAACCCAGCGCTTTCCTTTAATTTGTTGAGCTTTTATGTATCCGACTGTAACACAGTTGACAGTCTAGTAGCTGGGGTGGGCGGAGCTAGGTGGGCTGAGGGGAAGAGGAGGGGTCAGGACAGGATGAGGGTCAGTTAGAGTAGGGACAGGGTCGAGACTAGTTGTAAGAAATAAAGCTCTTAGATATAAGAACCTGTGTCTGTGGTTCTTTGTAGCAGGATGCTACAACTGGCGACGAGGGTGGGATGGGCATGAACCTAGCCCACAGAACCACACAAGAGAGCCCTGTCCCAGGCAGCCTCGAGGAGAAGAAAACGCTGCCCAAGGCAGACGAAGCTGCTGCCCGAGAAAAGAAGCCAGCAGCAGGTGACCCTATCCCTCAACAGTCGAGAGGGACCCAAGAGGGAGCCGAAGCACCGAGCGCTGACTCGTTCGCAGAAGAGACGCTGTTCGCGCCGAAACGCGACTCACGCGTGAAGAGTGCAAGAAGTGGGAGCGCTGCGCCAGCAGAAGTCGGGAGCCCACTCCGACTCTGCCAAGCCCCAAAAGTGGAAGAAGAGTGCCTCAGCGTGGAGGACATCACCCCCACGAAGGTCTACTGCTAAGCGCTGCTGAGCGCGTTGAAGTTTGAGCCCGGGGGTGATCCGATGTCAGAAAACCTCACCCCCGATGCGTGAGCTTTAGCAGGGCGCCGTTGAAGGAGCGCGGGACCTTGGAAAAGTAAGGCGGGAGCCCACCCCAACCTCACCTGGTAGCTGCCGCGGCCAAAGAAGAGTGAATCCTGATGTGTGCTGCCCCTGGGGTCGCCGGCCGGTGAGTCCAGAGTGAACTGGAGCTGAGTGGGTCGGGAGAAAGAGCCTCGTGTGCCTGCAGTGACGGCGGCCATCTTTGAGTCAGGCGCTTTTTAGGACAGAACCCTTGGTTGCTGCAGAGCGGCCATTTTGAAGTCAGGCACCCAGCAGAAACAAGCATTGATGAGAACAAGTAAACAAGCATTGGCTAATAAAAAGAAACACGCATTGTCAAGAGCAAACAAACAAGCATTGGCAATTGAAAACAAACAAACATTGATAAGAGCAAACAAACAAGCATTGGCTAATAGAAAGAAACAAGCACTGTCAAGAGCAAATAAACAAGCATTGGCTAGTAAAAACCAACAAGTATTGGCGAAAAGAAACAAACAAGCATTGAAAAGAGCGAATAAACAAGCATTGGCGAATAGAACAAACACACAAGCATTGGTGAGGACACATAAGGACACAGTGACACAATGTCGAACCACGCGACCCCAGCCAATTCACCACCGCGAAATGAAGTCAAGGGAGGAACACACCTGGGAGCCAGAGCCCCTGACCGTGACCACCGGAGGGAGCATGGGCCTCAAGTGGCAAGAATGGCTGGAAGACTTTGAAGACTACATTGAGGGGTCCAAAGTAACGGCAGATAAGGAAAAGCTAATTGCCCTCCGCAACCTAGCAGGCCGAGAAGTGAGCAAAATAATTAAGGACATTCCGCCTGCGGATGCTGATACCTATGTCAAAGTACGTGAGGCCTTAAATAAGAAGTTTCTTCATAAAAGAAACGTGGACTATGAACGTCATACGTTCCATCAAGCACGTCAGGGAAAGGAGGAAGCGATGAGTGCATTCATCACCCGACTACGACGGCTGTCAAAACATTGTGAGTTCGAAACCTTCTCGCCTGATGCTGCCATCAAATCGCAAATCATAACCGGCTGCCACCCGGAAACGCTCAGAAGGCGGTTGCTAAGAAAACCCCATGAGTTAGAAGAGATCGAGGAGATGACTCGCCTATATGATCAAGCGGAAGAACACACCGCCACCATTGAAACGGGACACAGTGTGAGCCATGAGAAAGTACACAGCATCCAGGAACAACACCGTAGCAGACGACAATACTCTCGGGAGAAGCAATGGAGACCAAGACAATCATCACATCAACGACGCCCAGAATACAGAAGAAAAGAACCAGGGTGAAGGGATCGGAAACCAGAAAGAACCAGACGTTGCTACCGATGTGGGTATGATTATCCTCATATAGACTCCTGTCCAGCTATGGGCCAGCGATGCCGGAAGTGTGGGCGATCAAACCACTTCGAAGCAATGTGTGGGGACTACCACAAGGAAAGGCGAGGTGAAACAACAAGATCGTCTCACTCAGACACAAGGAAACACCAAATCCGAGCTGTTCAAGGAGAGCCGGTGCGTCCCCAAACTCATCGCATTCCAGCCTAGAGTCACGCAGATTGCATTGGGAACGCAGGTCTCCATCTCGAGAGTCGAGGTCATCATCCTCCAGGGATTCGGCCTACACTGTGGAATATGTAAACCTGATTGCTGATCCTGACCAACTCAAAAGGTATCCACACCTAGACATAAAAGTGGGGAATCATAAGACCAAATTTGTAATGGACAGCGGGGCTTCGCTGAACTACATTCCAGTTACGGAACACGGGAAAATGTCGCCAAAGCCCCCATTGACTTATGCGCCAGTCCGTGTCTTCACGTGGATGTCCAAAAAGCCACTTCCTTGTCTGGGCAAATTCCACACGACTCTCACACATGACAACATCTCCATACCGGCAGTGATACATGTCATCAAGGGCCCTGAAGCCGACTGCCTACTCAGTCTCCCTACTGCAGAGCGTCTTCGCCTAGTGGAAATCCTGTTCAAAGTCAATGACAACCCAGACTGCATCAGTAAGTTTCCCAAGCTGTTTCAAGGTCTAGGCAAGCTGAAAGGGTGTCAAATCCATCTGCACATCAACGAACGGGTCAAGCCTGTCGCGCAGCACCCACGACGTGTTCCATTTCATCTGCAAAGTGCCGTTGAGGACGAGCTGCATCAACTCTTGTCCGCGGACATCATAGAGCGGACGGACGGCCCGACTCCCTGGGTGTCCCCAGTGGTTATCGTGCCTAAGAAAGGGACTCCCAACAAGGTGAGACTATGCGTTGGCATGCGCCTACCGAACACTGTAATTGAAAAGGAACGACACCCTGGTCCGCATTTGAGCGACATGATTGCCGCGCTGAATGGCGCTAAAGTCTTCTCAAAGTTGGATTTGAACAAGGGCTATCACCAGCTTGAGTTAGACACCGACTCTCGCTATATCACCACGTTTGCGACTCACCTAGGACTTTATAGGTACAAACGGCTGAGTTTTGGTGTCTCTTCTGTCGCTGAGATCTTTCAGGAGGCGATCCGGCAAATCATCCAACATATCCCCAACACCTTGAACTATAGCGATGACATCCTGGTCTATGGGTCCGATGTTCGTGAGCACGACATCGCTCTCGATCGTGTCTGTCATGCCCTGTTGGAAGCAAACCTAAGGTTGAATAAGGAGAAAGGTGAGTTTCACCAAGCCACCTTGAAATTCTTTGGCCACATCTTCTCAGACGAGGGCATGAAGCCGGATCCGGACAAGATTGCGACTCTGAACAACACCAAGAGCCCGCAAGATGTCAATGACTTGAGATCCTTCTTGGGGATGGCCAGCTACTGTGCCCGCTACATCCGTGACTATGCGACCATCAGTCACCCCCTTCGGGCTCTCACCAAACTAGGTCAACCGTTCGACTGGACCCCTGAGTGCGAGCGAGCATTCAAAGATATCAAGCGTGCTGTGGAATCAGCTGACAGTCTCTCGTATTTCAACCCTCAACGGAAGACTGAGATCACGGTTGACGCCAGCCCCGTTGGCTTAGGGGCCATCTTGGCTCAATACGACAACGACTCTGACCAACGGCCGATTTTTGCCTATGCCAGCCGCAGTCTCTCTGATCCTGAGAAAAAGTACTCGCAGCCTGAGAAGGAGAGTCTCGCCGTGGTGTGGGCATGCGAACACTTTCATGTTTTCATTTATGGCAAACATTTTACCCTGATCACAGACCATCAGGCGCTGGTCACCATCTATGGCAACCCGAAATCCAAGATGCCTCCGAGAATTGAAAGATGGGGTCTCAGGCTTCAGGAGTACACTTTCACGATTGTTCACAAACCGGGGAAGGTGGAGAACTCGGCTGATTACATGTCCCGTCACCCTCAGCCGTCTTCAGAATCCAAACCATCTATCGCTGAGGAGTACATCCACTTCGTGGTTGACCAGGCATTGCCACCTGCCATTCCCATGGATGTCATCCGGGAGGTCACCGCCCAAGACACCATCCTGCAAATGGTACTCCACCGGATCCAAACCAACAGGTGGAGATACAACCCACAGGAAGAGGCCACTGATCCCATAATCCGGAAAGAGATACAAGCATTCCGGCACGTCTGCGATGAACTGTCAGTCACCACTGATGGAGTCATTCTAAGAGATCATCGACTTGTCATTCCTAGTCAATTAAGGCAGGGAGTTGTCAATCTGGCCCATGAAGGCCACAGAGGAGTAGTATCCACCAAGCGCGCGTTAAGAGAACGTGTCTGGTTTCCTTCTCTTGACCAAATGTGGAAGATACATTGAAAGACTGTCATCTCTGTCAGTTGACCAGCAAAAGCAACCCTCCTGCACCCCTGCAAATGACCACCTTGCCCAGCGGAGTGTGGCAAGAAGTTGCCATGGACTTTTATGGACCGCTTCAATCTGGGAAATATGTGGTTGCTATAATTGACGAGTACTCCAGATTTCCTATTGCTCAAATAGTACCATACACCAGTGCCTCCTGCACACTCAAGGTGCTTGACGAGGTATTTGCAACCTGGGGTGTTCCCAGAGAGGTTAAAACGGCCAATGGGCCCCCATTTAATGGACACGAATTTAGTGCCTTTGCAAAGCACATGGACTTCAAGCACAGAAAAGTTACACCACTCTGGCCACAAGCCAATGGTACCGTCGAAAGGTTGATGGCCACCATCAAAAGGACCTTCCAGCAAGCAACAGCTGAGAAGAAGGAGCTGCAGGCCGCCCTGAATGAAGTCCTCAGGGCTTACAGGACAACTCCTCACTCAACTACAGGGCGATGCCCCGCGACCCTCATGCTAGGGCGGACAATGAGGAATCGTATCCCGACATGGGAAGGAGCCCTGCAAGAGGTAGTGCCAAGTCACAATCACCAAGAAATGGCCGCAACCGACAGACACAACAAAGACAAAATGAAGACATACGCCGACGCCAAAAGGAGAGCGAGATCGCCATCCCTACATGAGGGAGATCATGTCCTCGTCAAACAGGAGCAACAGAAAAAGACTGATTGTCGTTTTCGGGATGAGCCACTGCTGGTTACCCAACAGAAGGGCACCATGCTGACTGCGGAATCTGAACACCGTCGAATTACCAGAAATGTTTCTCACTTCAAGAGGTGTCCCCAAGACATGAAGGAGCCGGTGACGAGCCTGACCAGCACCCCTGCACTTGCAGAAGATGACCATGATCGCATGGACAACAACGGTCAGCAGGATGGGCCCTCACCAAGTGTGTCTACTGGGACCATGTCTCTGCGACCACGTCGCGACATTCAGCCACCAAAGAGACTCATTGTAGAGATGGACTGAAGTTGGTTTGTCTATTTTGTTTTATTAAGAAAGGGGGAGATGTAACACAGTTGACAGTCTAGTAGCTGGGGTGGGCAGAGCTAGGTGGGCTGAGGGGAAGAGGAGGGGTCAGGACAGGATGAGGGTCAGTTAGAGTAGGGACAGGGTCGAGACTAGTTGTAAGAAATAAAGCTCTTAGATATAAGAACCTGTGTCTGTGGTTCTTTGTAGCAGGATGCTACACCGACGTAGTCGGCTTTTGGCTGGAGAGAATTGAGAGATCTTACCAACACTACTGTCAGAGGTTATCGGAGGTAATAGAGTGGTGATTCAGCAGTGTATGAAGCCCACCAGCTGCAAACGTATCTGTCGACGCTCAAGGAGGCTGTTCTCTGGGAGCCATGGACTGCGGCTCCTACCAAAACAGCTGCTCCAGTGGTGAGGAGTGCAGCTGAATGGTAGTGCTGCCGAGGGTTTGACCACTACTCTAAGTAAGCCGCTTGACTGTGCAGGGTCACCGGTCACTTACGCCAAAGCTAGGAGTTGGCGATCCGGCATTGCTGTCATTCATACAAGAGCCTATTGCCCGACCATGCTCCATCACGCTTAGAAGAATTATTTCCCCAGGGGCCTCGATCACCCGATCTTGTGTGACCCCTTCTCCAAAAGTAAGGCGCGCAGCTGGGTGCGGTGTTCCCGGGCACTGACTACTACTCCCAGCATGCCACCTGACTGTGCGGTGCAGCCTGCTGATTACACCAGAACTGGAAGCTGGTGAACCGGTGTGACTGACCCGCACAATAGAACTTTATACTGCCTGCTCTGCAGTGTGGAGATCTCCCCCTGCGACTCCCTGATCCACAGTCCTTGCTGTTGTGACAACCGGGCCTCCCACTCCTGATGCTGGGACTCCTAGACAGCAATTTTGGATTGAGCTTTATTTCCTTGCTTTCACTGGGTGGCACCATTTTGGACTCCTCTCCTCTCCCACATCTAACCGCACTGTCCATAACTTCCTGCAATACCTAATGTGATTTTCTTGTCTTGAAGCATCATTACAACTCCTAGAGCCATTGGTTGCTGAAAACCGGTGCAGCTGGTTTTATAGTATTCTTGTAGCTTGGAAAATAATCATTCTCTGCATGACACATAAACATATGATGAGAGTATTAACTGACATCAAATGAATGTGCACCTTGCACATGTTTTTTTGTAAATAACAATGAACATGAAAACATTTAGTAAATGCATCGATAATTCTAGAATTATGGAGAACACATATATTGTGTGCATAATTGTGTAACTTTTCATGTACATGTAGTTCTAAAACCATCATCAAAATTAATTAATTAATTGATTAGAGCCTTTATATGAAAGGCATAACTGTGACGCATTGCTAAGTTCTTATTTGCAACTAAAATGCACGACTACGATGAATATAAATTTGCTAGTGTTTCAAAAACCGTTTGTTTTAATCATGTTTGTAATGCACCATTGAATATGAACACTTGGTGCAAAACTGTCACTATAATAGCTAGAAAGATTAATCTTTCGTAAGATATTCACTATATGTAAAGCATCTTAGATTTCCTAAACCGATAAAATTATGATTATGCACATATGTTACATGTATATACCTTGTACAGCAGCATAAGCTATAATTAAAACTGGATATTCCTATGAGTCAAATTATGACACTGAATGCCTTAACAAATGCATAAATGAAACTTTAAATACGTTCGCTTATAAATATTTGATATTGTTTATGGTAATATTACTTTTGAATGCCATTAACTTGACATTTATTTCTAGGCCTGGCCTTCCTCATGACATCACTGCAAACGTATTCATTACAGTTTTACTATGTACCATTTTCCCATGAGAACCTACACAAATATCCAAAATATCAATACTTACTTGAGGACTGAATTGTTGCATCCGTTGGTACAGAAAGTTTCAGTCCTTTTGTGGATTACCCTGCGTCCCTTGCAATGGAGGCTGGTTCCCATGATGTATGTGAAAAAGGATCTCATGTTTCTTCCTAATACCTTGTGAGTAGAACATTCTCTTATGGGCACAGTAAGTAGATGATGCGCTGATGGTATAACAATGATGGTCTGACAAAGTCGGTGTTACATACAGACTGATGAACTATATTACTGAAACTCTTGTTGGAAGTTTGTTTTCTTTTACCTTTTCCTTGCTGGAGCAGATGCTATCTTGTCCCGGTGGACATACGGACTACCTGAAAAGCTGAGAGGACCTAGCAGGCATTTATCCCTGCTTGCTAATAGCAGCAACCTCTTCCTTAATGAAGTTTCCTTGGAGTATGTGGCTGAACCATAGCTCAGTAATGCCCTGCTGAGATTTTCTCCTTTGAGCCTGTGCTCGCAAACAGTTTCCTAAAGATCTCTGGGGCATATTATCAAGCCTGTGCGCTAAAATTATCGCCGCTTTATCGGCCGAAAACGGCCGATAAAGCGGCGATTATGGGCTTGATAATATGCTCTGTGGAATTCCAATCGAAGCCCATGTTAGATGTCTTCACATCTAACATGTGCTTCGATTGGAATTCCATAGAGCATATTATCAAACCCATTATCGCCGCTTTATCGGCCGTTTTCGGCCGATAAAGCGGCGATAATTTTAGCGCACAGGCTTGATAATATGCCCCTCTGTCCTATGGATTAATGAACTCTTATTTCCTAGACTCTGTTTAATGTTTGGTTTTACACTACACTTGTACCATACTGAATTGAGACTCTTTACTGCCTTATTTAATTCTTGATTAATACATTCATAAATAATTCAACCAATTATAAATCTAAAAACTGAAACGCCTTTAATGTCTGAGTCTCTTGATTATTTATGAATGTTCTTTCCACAGGTTCTGTGTAGCGTATTACTAGATACTACTACATAATAGAGATAGCCATACATTTTTCTCTGAGCACCAAGGAGCCCATTATGATGTCGGGCGGATTGCCCCCGCCAGGCTGGCGGTAGCCACCGCCAGCCTGGCGGGGGCAATCCCCCCGAAATCCACGCTCGTTTTCCCCCGCCATATTAGTTCGGCGGGGAGGACCTCGGCGGACGGCAAGACCGTCCGCCACTTTTCCGACATGGTCGCCTTGCGGCCGGGGCGGAAAAGGAATAATATGGTGGCAGTGTCTATTAGACACCGCCAGCCATATTACGATGGGCCTGGGCAGGTGCCTTTCCATGGCAACGATGCCGCCACGGAAAGGCATGCGGTCTTCACTTGGGGGGCCCACCGCGGGCCCCCAAAGTGAAGGAGGGGTGGGGGTGCACACAGGGGGGTACCTGTGGTACCCCCCTGCATTTGCATACACTATGCGGTAGGCACCGCGCGGTGCCTGCCACATTGTGTATGCAAATGCATACATGCATTTATGGCATTGTGGCGGGCGGTGCAGATAGCACTGCCCGCCACAATGTTATAAATGCAGGATGCAGCTGCCACTGTGGCGGCCGCATCCTAATTCCACCAATGGGACCCCGCCCTTATGGCGGGCGGTCCCTAGTCCCGATAGGATGGCGGGCGGACTAAGTCCGCCAGTCATCCTAATGACCCCCTTAGTGTTATTGTTTTGCAAAGCAGTAGCAGAGTCATTAGTCTGTGTGATCCTAACCCGTTTAAACTTCTTTAGAAAGTTGGAACTTCTAGTTGCCATCATTTACATTTACACTATGGTCCTGAGAGTTATTTATTAAAATCTAATTAGTAACTTCCAAATTGGTTACCAATTTCTAATCCTCGCTGGCCATCCAATGATAAACAACCCTAAGCTCCCTCACTCCTCAATGTGATGAGCAAGATTAATTGAAACACCAAGTAAAAGGTTAAACAATTGTTTTCCAGAAGAATTGATCGAGAAGAGAAATATTTGTTGGCCTGGTAAACATGGATCAGTCTCTCTCATGCGTTGAGGATGCAATCGCTGCCTGAATCCACCCATTCCTGGCAACAAGGCATTGTGGCAATTACTTTTTTCTGAGTTGCTTGCAGTAAGACAACAACTCTCTCCTCCCCACAAGAATTGGACATGGCTTCTGGCATTCTGGAAACGATAATATCAGAGCTCAATGCCACCACACTGTGCATCATCAATATGGAGCATGGAAATTCGGAGACCACTAAAGAGCTTAAGATTTTTCGGACTTTTAGATCCCAACTCGAGCAAGTCGATGTCAGAGTCTTTAATGTGGAGCAAAGGATCTATTTAATTCCATATTGGGACACTGATAGTTAGAACCTACAATGTATGGTGGTGGAGCTGGAGAACCAGAGTAAATGGGATAACATTTACATTTATGGTGGTCCGGAGATGGAAGAAGGGTCGGACCTGAAGCTTTTACTGATTAAATGGCTATGAACTAATTTGCATGAAACTGGATCATCCCCTTGAGTTTCACAGGCCATATAGACTGCGGATGAATTGAGATACCACCCCCGGACAACCCTATTCCCACAATTGCTTGTCTATTGCGTTGTCATCATGTAAGAACTATCCTTCCTTCTGTAAAGTGGTCAAAAATCAGGGTAACAGCTTTTCTTAAAATACAAGGATATATGTTATGGGTTGCTGGACCCTGATACAATGATTATTACAGTGTATGGCAAGACCCAAGAGTTAATTGACCCCAAATCCCTGGAATCATTCATTGAAGACGGCACTGACAATGACCACCAATGGCAGAGATAACCTGAAAAGCCAATACACTGCAGGTACGAGTGGGAATACGACTAAAGGGTTGAGAAAGAAACCCCCAAAATCTCTGTGCACTACACAACAGAATGACGATCACCTCAGGTCCCCAACACACCATGAAAACTCCACCTACAGGATAATAGAGTCTGGTGTATTTTCTCTGCTCTTTCCTAGAAACTTGTCTGACTCTTGGCTGGGGAAGGCCATATAGTCTCGACCAAAGTTCAAAACCTATTGAGTTCTTTAGATTGCCTATCCTTGCATCACCAAAACCTCCATAGAGTTATGCACTCCCCCTTCCTGTAAGTGTGCCTGCCATGTCTCATAAATATCTGCGAATTGTATCCTTGAACCTGAATGGACTCAATAGTTATATTAAAAGTAAAAAACATGAAGGGGGCATGGCCAACCAAGCTTGCTGAGTCAACCTAATCCAAGAGGGCTCCGTGGCAACGTCTATCAAAAATCAAGGGTCTGCAACTAATTTCGGAAACAAAATGATTTAAATGCATCAACGTACCCATGAGGAGCATGCTGTGCCGAGGAGAAATTTGTGGGGCTCGGAGGTATGCCTAGCTGCCAAAGGATTGAGAAAACCTCGAGACCTGATGGCGGCGAGGAGCAGGCCTCCTGCGACCCATCCGAGCAGGAAGGACTGGTGTTGCGACTGGGCCAGGAAGGGTGAGCTGGACTAGGACACCAGAAGCCCCTCTGGTGCCAGGAAAAGTACCGGGGGAGCCTACACCCATCGGCTGCTGCGATGTCCTGGAGGAGGGACAGTGGCCCCCCACCGGGCCTAGGCTGCGTGTCGAGCTCTACACAAAACCAGTGGCTGGCCTCTAGACATGCATAAACCAGGCAAGCTGGGGGTGAGACCCTGAGGAAATGCTGGTGGCTGGTTGGGGAGGGGGGAGCGCTGGTGCATGGAGGGCACACTATGTCTGACCTCAAGATGGCGGCAGAAAACTGAACCCAGCGACTGGAGGCTCAGTGCAGCTGTGACGAACCTGCTGTTGGGAAGGGGATCACTGGAGGAGCAGTCTAGGGGCTCATGATGAGGTAACGATGATTGATTGATGACCCACCCGGCGAGGGGAACTGCTTGTCCCCACCTTTCATATGCAGGCTAATGCTGAGGGGGCAGTGGTCGAAGTGGGGAAAAAATGTAGGGGAACTGTGGTTGGAGAAACAGGGGGCAGGAATTCCTGAAAATTGGATCAGTGGGCAGAGTCAGGGGTGTGACTAGAAATAGCAAAAAATACCAATTTTTTGTACGTTTCGCATTTCACTGACCAGTTACAGCATATAATGTTATTTAATTCAAACAATGGATCAACATGTTTATTTGAGGTTTAATTCAGAAAAAAGCAAACACTCATAGGGAATACAGGTTTATGTAAAGCATGCAAAATATAAACAGGAACAACATGTTACCTTAATGCTTTTACTCTCATTGTTCAGAAATCCATGAGTATTTTTTGTCTCAAAGATTGAGGACATGAATACAGGACTCCTCCTGTACACATGTGTTAAGCAGGGGTCAGAAAAGAAACAGACTCTTCAGGAGAAGCTAGACTCCCGGAAACCCACAAAGGCTCCTTCATATTCATGTCAGCCAACTAGCTGCTCAATCATAATATAGCAAAAAGAATAACTGGTGGACAGAATGCAGAACAATGTCATACATTCACCCCAGTACTTAGATCTGGGCCTAAATCCATTGTTGTGTTGCTCACCATGTCATTCCAGTTTGGACCCAGCCATATGTAAATCCATCTTGATCCTGCGCCCAATGGGAACATTCCAGCCCGAACTGCCAGGCCAGGTCCTCCCTGGACAGGAAACAAGCATCCTAGGACCGGTTTCGGGCTTTCAGCTCTCATCAGCCAGGATAGCTTGATCCAGTGGCATGGAGAGCACAGCATACCCGTCCCACTCGGGGTGACAAAAGCAAAATGAACAACTGATGGACAGAATGCAAAACAATGTCATACATTCACCCCAGTACAGAGATCTGGCCCTAGGTCAATGTTTTTCACCGCTCCTGTCCGTTCACCGCTCCTGTTCATTCACCACTCCTGTCGGTCCACCGCTCCTGCCCGCTCACTGCTCCTGCTCATGCCTAATCACGGCTTCTGCCCCGTCACCTCTCCTGCCCTGTCACCTCTCCTGCCCCGTCACTTCTCCTGCCCCGTCACTTCTCCAGCCCTGTCACTTCTCCTGCCCGGTCACGACTCCTGCCCGGTCACCTCTCCTGCCCAGTCACCTCTCCTGCCCAGTCAACTCTCCTTTCCTGTTGCCTCTCCTGCCCAGTCACTGCTCCTTCCCCTGCCCCGTCACTTTTCTTGCCCCATCACTTTTCCTGCCACATCACTGCTCCTGCCCATTCACTGCTCCTGCCCGTTCACTGATCCTGTCTGGTTAGCACTCCTGCCTGATCACCTCTCCTGCTCCATCACTTCTCCTGTCCCATCAGTTCTCCTGCTCCGTTCACTGCTCCTTTCCGTTCACTGCCCCTATCCGTTAACTGCACCTGCCCAGTTACTGCTCCTGCTCATGCCTAATCACTTCTCCTGCCCCATCACTTTTCCTGCCCC
Source organism: Lissotriton vulgaris (assembly GCF_964263255.1). Taxonomy (NCBI): domain Eukaryota; kingdom Metazoa; phylum Chordata; class Amphibia; order Caudata; family Salamandridae; genus Lissotriton; species Lissotriton vulgaris. The sequence goes on along the minus strand of NW_028251987.1, from coordinate 291,431 downwards.
GTCCCCTCCCCTTTCCTGTCGCCTCTCCTGTCCCATCACCGCTCCAGCCCCGTCACTTCTCCTGCCCCTTCACTTCTCCTGCCCGCTACTTCTCCTGCCTGGTCACCTATCCTGCCCCATCACCTCTCCTTTCCTGTAGCCTCTCCTTTCCCGACACTGCTTCTGCCCCAGCACCTCTCCTTCCCCGTCATCTCTCCAACCCTCTCACTTTTCCTGCCCCATCACATCTCCTGCCTGTTACTTCTCTTGCCCGGTCACCTCTCCAGCCCCCTCACTCTCCTTTCCTGTCGCCTCTTCTGCCCCGTCACTGCTCCTGTCCCGTCACTGACCTGCCCGTTACTTCTCCTGCCCGTTACTTCTCCTGCCCAGTCACCTCTCCTGCCACATCACCTCTCCTTTCCTGTCGCCTCTTCTGTCTTGTCACTGCTCCTGCCCTGTTCAATCTGTGTGCAATATTGACAAAACAAACAAGGGGGCAAGTTCCCCACAGTACTCTGTTTGGGGAAGGCTCCTCTGTAATTACTAACTTAGATCTCACTGGCACATGACATGCTAAAGGCAGTGTGCGGGCGCATTGCCATTCGAAAGAGGGTAATCAGCCTTAATCGGAATGACAATTGCCCAGCCCACAGCCTTTGCAAGCTCACGGAGGGGCTGCTGCAGCCTCTGGAGTTAAAAAGAAGTGCAACCCGCCCCACGAAGCTGAATGGAAAAGTTATCGTTTTAAAGTAGAACTATTCTTGACTTCCCGGGATGCTTTTTTGAAAGACAGAAGTAGGGGAATGGACTCAAATATTTTTTTTAAGTAGGGGTATTTTTTTGTCTCAAACATTGAGGACATGAATACAGGACTCCTCCTGTACACATGTGTTAAGCAGGGGTCAGAAGAGAAACAGACTCTTCAGGAGAATCTAGACTCCCGGAAACCCACAAAGGCTCATTCATATTCATGTCAGCCAACTAGCTGCTCAATCATAATATAGCAAAAAGAATAACTGGTGGAAAGAATGCAGAACAATGTCATACATTCACCCCAGTACTTAGATCTGGGCCTAAATCCATTGTTGTTTTGCTCACCATGTCATTCCAGTTTGGACCCACCCATATGCAAATCCGTCTTGATCCTGCGCCCAATGGGACCATTCCAGCCCGAACTGCCAGGACAGGTCCTCCCTGGACAGGAAACAAGCATCCTAGGACTGGTTTCGGGCTTTCAGCTCTCATGAGCCAGGATAGCTTGATCCAGTGGCATGGAGAGCACAGCATACCCGTCCCACTCGGGGTGACAAAAGCAAAATGAACAACTGATGGACAGAATGCAAAACAATGTCATACATTCACCCCAGTAAAGAGATCTGGCCCTAAATCCATTTTTTTTCACCGCTCCTGTCCGTTCACCGCTCCTGTTCATTCACCACTCCTGTCGGTCCACCGCTCCTGCCCGCTCACTGCTCCTGCTCATGCCTAATCACGGCTTCTGCCCCGTCACCTCTCCTGCCCTGTCACCTCTCCTGCCCCGTCACTTCTCCTGCCCCGTCACTTCTCCTGCCCCGTCACTTCTCCAGCCCCGTCTCTTCACCTCTCCTGCCCAGTCACCTCTCCTGCCCAGTCAACTCTCCTTTCCTGTTGCCTCTCCTGCCCAGTCACTGCTCCTGCCCCTGCCCCGTCACTTTTCTTGCCCCATCACTTTTCCTGCCACATCACTGCTCCTGCCCATTCACTGCTCCTGCCCGTTCACTGCTCCTGTCTGGTTAGCACTCCTGCCTGATCACCTCTCCTGCTCCATCACTTCTCCTGTCCCATCAGTTCTCCTGCCCCGTTCACTGCTCCTTTCCGTTCACTGCCCCTATCCGTTAACTGCACCTGCCCAGTTACTGCTCCTGCTCATGCCTAATCACTTCTCCTGCCCCATCACTTTTCCTGCCCCGTCACCTCCCCTTTCCCGTCGCCTCTCCTGTCCCATCACCGCTCCTGCCCCATCACTTCTCCTGCCCCTTCACTTCTCCTGCCCGCTACTTCTCCTGCCTGGTCACCTCTCCTGCCCCATCACCTCTCCTTTCCTGTAGCCTCTCCTGTCCCGACACTGCTTCTGCCCCATCACCTCTCCTTCCCCGTCATCCCTCCAACGCTCTCACTTTTCCTGCCCCATCACATTTCCTGCCTGTTACTACTCTTGCCCGGTCACCTCTCCAGCCCCATCACTCTCCTTTCCTGTCGCCTCTTCTGCCCCGTCACTGCTCCTGTCCCGTCACTGAGCTGCCCGTCACTTCTCCTGCCTGTTACTTCTCCTGCCTAGTCACCTCTCCTGCCCCATCACCTCTACTTTCCTGTCGCCTCTTCTGTCTTGTCACTGCTCCTGCCCTGTTCAATCTGTGTGCAATATTGACAAAATAAACAAGGGGGCAAGTTCCCCACAGTACTCTGTTTGGGGAAAGCTCCTCTGTAATCACTAACTTAGATCTGACTGGCACTCTTAAACCCTCGCCCCGACCAGGGATAGGAAACATAGAGAGAGAAAGGAGCGGCACAGATTTTTGGTGTTTGCACTATCAGGTGTGCTGAGTATTTGGCTTAGGTGTCTGGCTGTGCTGCCTACGGGGGTTTGGGCGATGATAGGTAGTCGTCTAGGGACTCCCACATATTTGACTGCCTGTGTGTTTTGGGTGAGTGTATCGCTGCTATGTTGTCCGCCCCCTTATGAATGTGACCCAGTTGAGCCATGCTCTAAGCGTGGCTTTCCCTGTGTCTTTCCAGTTATTCAAAACTGTTTCGACTGCCGCTGTCAGCAGTAAGTCAATGAGGTCTCTGTCTTCTTTGGTTGTGATTGAGGGAGACGTAAACCCCAGTGCTAGGCTGTGAAAGTCTAGTAGTATGGCGTCCCCTGTGATGTCGTTTATCAGTGTTTCGATTATGTTCCAGAACTTCCTAACCTTGGTGCAGTGAAAGAGTAGGTGTGCAAGATCCCCCCTTTGTTTGTTGCAGTTCCAGCAGGAATCACTGTTGCGGATTCCCACGGAAGCTAGGCAGGCGGGGGTCAGGTATGCCTTATGTATGAGCCAGAATTTAGTCTGGTTTAGAGTAGCCGTGACCTTTTTCCTAGATGTGGATCTCCATAACTCAGCCCTCTCCTCCTCACTTAGCAACCTTCCCCCTAGTGTTCCCCAATAGGTCGTGACTTTGTCGTTGAGTTTGGTGGATTTTGGGCATAGGGCCTTGTAGAGGTGTGCGACTTGGTGCCCTAGTTTATTAAGGTTAGTGGCGTATTGTAGGATTGATGGTGTTAGTCCGTTCAGGCCTGCTTTCCTTATCGCTACTTTAATCTTCAGGAAGTTAGACAATTCTATGCTATCTAGATTGTGTTCTTCTTTGAGTGCGTCAAAGGTTAAGTTTGCGCCTTGCTTCTGTAGATTGCTTGCTGTGGAAATGCTGTGCTTGTACCATGAGTGCATGCTCAAGGTCTTGTCCCTGTATTTTATTCTGGGGTTGTGCCATATGGACTCAAACTCTGTTTTCTTTATGCTTGTCCCCAGTAGCTTATCAACACATAGGAGTGCGGTCTTGGTGTTCCTTAGGATGGGGTTGTCTTTGATTGCTTGTCTTTCTCCCCTGAGGCGGAAGCCGGGGGTATCTCTCTCCTATCCCTTATTGCCAGCAAGTTTCGCCTTGATTCTGTGTGCTTTTAAAAATTGTACATATTTTAGCTGGTCTTTTTAAATATCTGTGATATTGCTTACTTGTTAGACCCAACGAGATTACTTCGTCCTAGGGTCCCTGATACTGGGCTATCTCCCCCGGCGCAGCCGATTGCAGCGCTGACGCCGGCTGGGAGAACGAGAAACCGCCATCTTGGGGGGAGGCAGAGTAGCGCTCCAGCTCGTGGGCGCCTCCCGCCCTCCCTCGCTACTTAAGGAGTGTTTAGATTAACAGTGGACAGATTACGTGTCTTTCTCCCCTGAGGCGGAAGCCGGGTGTATCTCTCTCCTATCCCTTATTGCCTGCAACTTTCGCCTTGATTCCGTGTGCTTTTAAAAATTGTACATATTTTAGCTGTTTTTTTTAAATATCTGTGATATGGCTTACTTGTTAGACCCAACGAGATTACTTCATCCTAGGGTCCCTGATACTAGTCTCTCTCCCCCGGCGCAGCCGATTGCAGCGCTGACGCCGGCTGGGAGAACGAGAAACCGCCATCTTGGGGGGAGGCAGGGTAGCTCTCCAGCTCGTGGATGCCTCCCGCCCTCCCTCGCTACTTAAGGAGTGTTTAGATTAACAGTTTACAGATTACGTGTCTTTCTCCCCTGAGGCAGAAGCCGGGGGTATCTCTCTCCTATCCCTTATTGCCTGCAAGTTTCGCCTTGATTCCGTGTGCTTTTAAAAATTGTACATATTTTAGCTGGTCTTTTTAAATATCTGTGATATTGCTTACTTGTTAGACCCGACGAGATTACTTCGTCCTAGGGTCCCTGATACTGGGCTCTCTCCCCCGGCGCAGCTGATTGCAGCGCTGACGCCGGCTGGGAGAACGAGAAACCGCCATCTTGGGGGGAGGCAGGGTAGCGCTCCAGCTCGTGGACGCCTGCCACCCCCCTCCGGAAATGGATAAAAAAAAGGGGACATCCCGCCCGTGCAGCGGGCGGGCGCAGCGGGCGCGCCGAAGGCAAGCCCGTCTGTGCCCGTCCGCACCGGGCCCGCTCCTAGCGCCGGTCCCCCTGCCTCTCGACCCTCAATAATTACATGGACCAGTAGGCAGCTTCTTCTGCTCAGACAAGGAGTCTGTTCCCCTGATGCTTGCTGCTGTCCCCTTAGTCTAGAGAATTCTCCTTACAATTGCTCTGTGTGCAAATTCGCCATTACCCTCCAGCGGAATCTGGGCCTTCCTTCTCGGAAGGTCACTAAACCTCAGTCTCCCCCAAAGTTAAAGGCGGCCTTAGTTAACTGCCGCTCTTTGCCTGCTCATGCCACTGATATATGGCTATCATTGGACACTCAGGATTGGGATATTTTATTCCTTACTGAAACATGGCTTAATGATACCTCCAAACCTGACATACACCTGGCCACCCCCCCTGGCTATCGATTGGTGGGTATCAATCGAGACAATAATAAAACTGGAGGAGGCCTTGCTGTTATTCTTAAATCTCACCTTAACTTGAGCACTAAGAAACTAACCAACCTTGGGCTTATTGAAGCTATGTATTTCACGATTATGGATTCAGCCACTATTATTTTTGCAGGCATCCTGGTCTACAATCCTCCTACGGCTTCTACTTCCTCTCTTAACATTTTATTGCACACTATAGCTGATCTCTCCCTTAAACACTCTTATTTTACGGTGTTGGAGGACTTCAACTTACATGTTGACAATCCTTTATGTTCACAAGCATCTATCCTATTGGAAACCTTACAAGGATTAACTCTGTCTCAATTAGTTAAGGGCTCAACACACAAAGCTGGCCATACCCTCGACCTTATATTCACGAATCATCCCAGTGTAACTTCTCTTTCTGCCCTGCCCCTTACATGGTCTGACCATTTTCTCCTCCCTTTTGAAATTATTATCCCTTCCCTGCTCTTCCTTCCTCTCTCAATAGAGAAAACGGACGCAAATGGTCTAAAGTTACCTGTGACACCATTAACCCTTATTTCTTTTATCAGTTCAATCCTTCAGTAGACTTTAATGAGGAAGTTGTTAGATATAACTCCGCCCTTATCTCCGCCCTGGATGTTATTTCCCCTCTAGCTCCTATCACTTCCGCTAGATCTCGTCCTTCTGCTCCTTGGTTCTGCCACACGCTACGAGAGGAAAAGAGTTGATGCAAACAGCTTGAACGTAAATGGCGTCAGTCCTATGATCCTATGGCCAAAACAGTTTATAAGGCGGCCTTGAATAAATTTCAAAAACTTAAACGGACCACGATGAGATGTTACTTCTCACACTTAATTAAAATGGCTGAGAACTCTACTAAAACTCTCTTCAAAATAGTGAAGGATTTTGTCAGTCCCCTGCCTTGAAGACCCAGAGCTCTCCCACTCAGGCCCTTTGCAATGGACTTTCTGATTTCTTTCAGGATAAAATTATCAAGCTTTCTTCTTCATTTGATCCAGCTGTATCACGCCCCTGGTCAGCTGAGTCAGACTCCCAGCAATGCTCATTCAATTTCTTTGAAGAGCTCACACCTGATACAGCCATGAAACTAATCAGTCAGGTTAAATCAGGATCACCACTGGACCCAGTCCCTGCCAAAGTGATGGGAAATCTTGCCCCGGTTTTAATCAGTCCGCTCCTTTCCATATGGAATTCCTCCTTGACTCACGGTCAGTTCCCTTCAGTGTGGAAGCAGGCTATGCTGCTCCCCATCCTAAAAAAGTCAGAAGCGGATCCCACACAATTCTGCAACTAGCTTGATATCCCTTCTGCCTAAACCTGCTAATATCTTAGAAAAGGTTGTTCAGAGGCAATTGGCCTATTATTTAGAAACTAACCAGCTGCTGCACGACTTCCAGTCGGGATTTAGAACCGGCTTCAGCACTGAGACTGCGCTGCTGGAGGTATCAGAGACAATTCGAGAGTGTGTGGACAGGGGTGAGGAGGCCCTGTTGGTCCTCCTCGACCTGTCCGCTGCTTTCGATACAGTGTCTCATGATATACTTCTGGCTCGTCTGCAGCAGCTGGGGATTGGAGGCACTGTTCTGACCTGGATTAAATCTTTTCTCTCAGGGAGGACTCAAAGGGTACTTCTTCGACCCTTTGAATCGGAGGACAAACCTCTCCTGTGTGGTGTGCCCCAGGGCTCAACCTTGAGCCCTCTTTTGTTTAATGTTTACCTAGGCCCGCTTGCCAGTGTAGTTGAGTCATGGGGGGTCAGGGTGGTCTCTTACGCTGATGATACTCAGCTTGTCTTTTCTTTTAGAGACCACTCGGGCTCCCACTTCTCTAACTTTCGCAACTGCCTTGGCAACATCTGCTCGTGGATGGCTTCCAAGCATCTGGTTTTGAACATTGACAAAACGGAGGTTCTTTTCTTTAGCCAGAAAGCTGCCCCCCGCCACCCTGTGGTGGCCTACTGTCCTGAACCCCCCTCCAAATCCAGTCCAATCTGCCCGCAATCTCGGCTTCCTATTTGATAACTCTATGTCCTGTAAAGCTCAGGTCAATAAAGTTTCCTCTGCCTGCTTTGGCAAATTGCGTATGATTAGGAAGATCTTTCCCTATCTCCCTTTGGTGTCCCGCAAGACTATTGTCCATGCTCTTATCACGGTACATTTAGACTATGCCAACAGTCTGTATGCCGGCGCCCCCCTCTACCTTATTGAAAGGCTACAAGTTGTTCAGAATGCGGCGGCTAGACTCATTGGAAATATCCCTGTTCGTAACTCTGTAGCAGATTATCGGAAAGAACTGCATTGGCTCCCCATCTCCCGTAGCATTCAATTTAAAATTCTGATCCTTGCCTTTCGTGCTATAAACAGAGTTGGCCCTGCTTATCCGAGTAAAAGACTCAAACTATCTGTTTCTGTCAGATCATTGAGATCAAACAGCCTACGTCTTTTGGTGGCACCCAGATTTCGTCGCGCCAGGAGTGGGGGCAGAACGTTTGGAGTGGTCGCGGCCAAGTATTGGAATAGCCTCCCTCTGGACCTTAGGTTCATTGAGTCAGAGCAAGTATTCCGACGTAAACTCAAGACCTGGCTGTTTACTAATCCTTAAAATTACTTCTCTCTAGAGGCTCTCTGTAGTTCCGTGTTATGATGGACATGCACTCGGTAGCTCCGCCTCATGATTGACATGTATTCTGCAGCACTGGGACACCCCCTTTGGGGGTAGCTGCGCGCTTTATAAGCTTCTTAAATAATAATTGCTGGGTGTCGGGTGGCGGTAAGCAGGGCAATGAAGTTCATCCCTTTCAGTAGAGCTCTCTCTAGTGTGAGCCATGCCGGAGTATAATCTTGCTCCGGTGTGAGCCAGTATAGTCCCTGTCTTGATATGCATGCTTTTTGAAATGTTTTGAAGTTTGTTATGTTTTTATGCCACCTAGGTCTTTGGTCAGTCTGAGCTTATGTAGGCTGATTCTAGGCTTCTTCCCCCTCCACAGAAAGGTGTTAAGCATTTTATCTAATCTCTTATGGAAGTCTTCTGTGTTTATCAATGGCAGCATGTTAAGCATGTAATTCACCATTGGTGTGAGCATCATTTTAATCGCCTCCACTCTCTCCCACCACGTGGTGAATTCGGGAGACCATCCCTCCACTCTTTCCTTTATTTTGCGTAGTATGGCTTGTTCATTATGTTCAAGTGTGGATCTAAGGTCCCTCTCAAAAAGGAGGCCCAGGTATTTGATTGGTTTCTTTTGCCATGTCAGGCCCGATGCTCCTAGTACTGTCTTAGTGGTGTGGACGTTTAAAGGTTTGCACTCGGATTTTTCCCTGTTTAATTTGTATCCCGAGACCTGGGCATATTGTTCTATCGTATCCATCAGGGCCTTGGTTGATTTCTCTGGGTTTTCGGTGATTATTAGGACGTCATCTGCATATGCCGCTAGCTTAAAGGTTTCCCCTTCTACGGGTATCCCTGCTATGTCTGTGTTGATTCTGATCATGTTTAGTAGCGGTTCTATCGCTAGCAGGAACAGGGCTGGGGAGAGCGGGCACCCTTGCCGGGTCCCTCGTCCCAGGTGGAGCAGTTCAGATGTCCCCCCATTAACCACCACTCGTGCTTTGGGATTGTTGTAAAGGGCTAATACCATCTTCCTATAGTTGGGGCCAAGCCCGAATTTCTGCATGCACTGGTCCGGGAATGGCCAGGATACTCTGTCAAACGCCTTCTCAGCGTCTAGGGCTATCATGACAGCTGCATTGCTGCTCTTGGAGGAGTGGTTTATTATGTGACAGAGCAGCCTTGTGTTGTCGTGGGACATTCGGTTTTTGAGATAGCCTACTTGTGAACAGTGTATGAGCTTAGGTAGATGTGCGTTGAGTCGGGCTGCTAGTACTTTGGAGTAGATTTAGAATCCACGTTTATAAGTGAGATTGGTCTGTAGTTTTTTGCGTGGTGCGTGTCCTTGCCTTCCTTTGGTATTACTATTATGTTGGCCTCCGCCATTGACGGTGTCATGCGTCCATTCTGGACGCAGTTCGTGAAGACCTCCGCCATTGTGGGCGTGAGTATGTGGAGGTACTGCTTGTAGAAGCCGGCCGTAAAGCCGTCTGGCCCTGGTGCCTTGTTATCTTTGAGACTTGCTGTGGCTCCCCCTATCTCGTCCTCTATTATCTTTAGGTCGAGAATGTCCCGCTCTTTGTCTGTTAGTGTTGGTGTGGATATTGCTTCTAGGAGTTCCTTGCCTCCATCTTCTCGTAGGGTTTCGTCCCTTGTGTAGAGTTTTTCGTAGAAATCCTTGAAGACCTCTAGTATCTCCTTGTTAGCAGTCTGGGATCTGTTATTTCTGTCTTTGATGGCCTCTATCGAGTGTTGTTTCTGTTTCCATTTAAGGTAGGATGCCAGATTTTTCCCTGCTTTGTTTGCGGTGCACAGGTTGATGGCTTTGTACTTGTTTAACCAGGTTCCTGCCCTTTCACTCAGGATTTTGTTCAGTTCATATTTCCATTTAGTTAGGGTGGTGAGGGTGTTTCTATCTTCTAGGTTGGCTATGTGTCCTGTCTCTAGGTTTTTGATTTCCTTTTCTAGTTCTGCAATCTTTTTGTTTCTTTCTCTGTTCAGCCTTCCTTTGATGGCCAGTACTGTCCCTCTAATAGTGGCTTTTAAGGCGTCCCAGAGCAAGTTCTCGTCTGTCTCGGGGGTGTCATTAATTGCCAGGTATTCTTTTATTGCTGTCTCGATCTCTGCCTTCGCTGACGTGTTAGTAAGCAGGTTGTCGTCGAAGCGCCATCTACGAGTTGGCTTCTCATTGTGTTTCCCAGACAGGACTAGGCTTATGTGTGAGTGGTCTGAGATGCTCCGTGGGCCAATTTCCGTGTGGTCTATGAGGTGGGTGTGTGTGTCTGATATGAGGATGTAGTCTATTCTGCTGTAGGAGTTGTGTGAGTTTGAGTAAAAAAGTGTATTTCTTAGGCGTCTGGGTTTTGGAGTCGCCACGGGTCTTTGAGGCTAAGTTTGGAGCACAGGTTTTTCAGGATGTTGCCCTTATGTGATGTTTGGCTCGGTCTGTGCGGGTGTTTATCAAAGGCTGGGTCCAGGACTTAGTTCATATCTCCTGCAACCACTAGAAGCTCGCCTGTGTGTAGTTGTGCTCCTACCTTGTCTCAGAAAGACCTGTTGTCAGTATTAGGACCGTAAATGTTGGCCACATGTATAGCTTCTGCACCTCTCTTTAGGCTGGTCACTAGAATTCTGCCCTTGGTGTCTGCCTGCGTGTTCACTAGTGTTAGCTTGGATTTCTTGCTGGTTAGTGTCACCACCCCGTTCTTTTTGTTCTGTGCTGGTGACCCCGTTACTTCGCCTATCCAGCTAGCCTTGAGGCGCCCTATGTCTTCGGCTTCTAATCTGGTCTCTTGCAGTACATAGATGACGCTTTTGAGCTTCCTCAGGTGTTCTAGGACTTTCCTTCTCTTCACCGGGCTATTGAGACCTTTGACGTTTAGGGATACTATATTGATATCAGTTGCGAGGTTGGTTTGGTTGTTGTGTGTCATTTGTGATCAAGTGCATCTAGCGATCTATGTGGCCACAATCACTGTGATTCCTTGTGCTGGCCTACCCCTTGTTCATCTCATACTTGTGAGTGGCTGCGCTTATCCCTGCGCTGGCTGCTCCTAGGTGAAAGTGTGGAAGAGTGAAAGATAGAGTAATAGAAGAAGAGAATAAGAGTTACCCCATGTATGTGCTCCCCCCACCCCCCTCCCTCCCCTGTTTCCCTCTCCCCTCCCACCCCCCTCCCCCCCTTACTTGCTGAGTGGGTGTGCGACGACAAAGTTCCTTTGCTCGGCATCCTCCCTGAGGTAGAGTTCGTGATTATCGATGGCTGAGTGCGTGACAAGAAAAACACAGTCCTTCCTGCTAGGTTTTTTTCGTTCGTGTAGGGTCTTTCTCAGCACTGAGGTAGATTTTTCAAAACATGTAAACTAGTTGTAGATTGGCCAAAGTTCTCTTTGCGACAAAAAGAAAAACTCAGTCCTTCTTGCTTGCTTGTTGTTTTTCGTCCGTGTAGGGTCTTTGTCAGCACTGAGGTAGATTGTTCAAAACATGTAAACTAGTTGTAGATCGCCCAAGTTCTCTTTGCGACCGTGGCTCGTGACTGTTCGGGCGACCTGGCACTTGGGTCAGGTAGCTTGCTTGAGGTAGACGTGTAGTCCTCTGGTTGTGCGTGTTTTTCATTCCAAGTGCGCAGCGTCATCTGGTGAGGAGCATCTTTTGGCTGCTCCGGGGCCTTTTGTTTCCATCTCCTCTGTCGGTGGTCCTTGCATGTAGCGTCTCAGGTCTTCCGGGTTTTCGAATACCATTGTTCTCCATTTGTCTGTGATCTTGAAGCGTGCCGGGCCGACGGAACTGAAGCTAATGCTCCTTTTGCGCAGAATGTCTCTTAGGGCTAAAATGCCCTTCCTGGTTTCAACAGTTGGTTTGGAGTAGTCTTTTGTCAGCACAATCTTGCTACTCGCCCATGTGAGGTTCAGATTTTTCCTGGCAAAGGCGAAAATGGCGTCGGTATGGCTCCTTCGCAGCGGGTTGCATATTATTAGTCTGGGGCCTTTCCCCGTCGCTGGTTTCCCTGCCAGCACCCAATATGCTTTTTACACTTCGAACTGCCTGTCAAAATGAATGCCGGTGAGCTTTGGGATCATGTCCCCAAGCATGGCTGCGCATGAGCCTGCTTTGTCCTCTGTTCCTTCCGGCACTCCTAGGATCCTCATGTTGCCTCTTCTGGCCCTGTCATCCTGTTCCGCTAACTGTCTTTGTATGGCTTTAGTGGCTTTCTGACACTCTGCTATTGCCTTGGTCTTCTCTACAGTTGCATCCTCCACGGAGCTTATGCGGCCCTCTGCGGCTTCAATTCGGGTGGTGGTGCTGTGCAGATCAGCTCTTATTGCCACTAATTCTAACTGCATGTTGTCTATCTTAGGTTTTGTTTCCTTCGCTACTGCGTTACCTTCATTGATCTTCCTGAGGATGGTCTCTAGGTTGGCCGTTTCGCTTTTTGTCTTCAGCGGGGAGTCAGGGATGTCCTTCTTCGCTTTTTTTAGGTCCCCCGCTGCTTTGCCTTCATTGTTTGCCATTGTGCAGATGCCTCTTCTCGACAGGATGCTGCCCAGGTGCCCTTCTTTCTGCGCTGATGTTAGATTGCTGGTCGGGATTGCGTTTAAGGTCGGGCAGTTGTGTGGGTTCTGTACCGACTTAGTTCTCTGATGTGTCTGGTTCTTGTCTTGGCTTTTGCCCCTGCCAGCGTGTGCTTTGTCTCGTTCGCAGCCTGGCCCGGCTGCTAATTATGAGTGACTTTTGTTAGTTCGTTTGTTTCCGCCTCAGTTATTACAGCTATATGCTCGCCTTCTCCGGTTAAGGGTGGTAGTGGTTATGGCCCTGGCTCGCCCCGGTGTCTGCCCATTCAAAGGTTCCTCATTTGCCTCTCGCCTTTTGAGGGTATTATTCGGGTCTCCCCCTTTGCGATGGGTGTCGGGGCTCTTCGGGGCTCTTTGAAACCTCCCACACGTTCCCCAGACGTCCCCCAGCGCTGGGTGTTGTTCTGGTCTCTGATCGCCTCCTTAAAAAGTTGAGCAGCAGTGATTGGACTCATTTGGACTGTATGCCCTCGCTGGCTGGCCTGGTGTAACTTTCCTGGCGTGTGCGTGCGGCGGTGTCAGCCTCCTCTCTGTTCCACTTTTGCCTCACTCCTCACGGAGATTCACTGCTTACGTTTCTCCTTGTTCGCTAAGCGCCCGGCTGGCGAGAGATAACCAGCGTTTGTTGTTTACCTTTGCACTCTCATTTCCGCTTGTTAGACTTCCGTTTCCTGTTGCTTGTTGTCGTATTAAGACTTGGTTTCCGGATGATGGCAGCGCCTATGTGTGGGGTTTGGTTTCGCTTTCGTTGGTCTTCCAAAGCGGTGATCGGTACTCGCTCGGGAGCTCCCCCGCTGCTTTAGAAACCCCCTTCAAGCCTTCTGGAGGACCGCTCTGCGCTTCCGCCCGCCTCCGCTGCTCTTTTTGTTGCTCGCCGCCTTCCCCGCTATCGCGTTCGGCTGCCAGACGTGCTTGCGAGCCGCAGCTCGGCTGTGCATGTACCGGGGGGCAGGGGGAGTGGGTTCGCAGTAGGCGCTTGGCTCACCTCTTCTCCTTCTTCGTTGTGTTCGCTCGCTTTGGTGCCTGTAGGAAGTTATCTCTTTCCTACCTTCTGGGCGCCATTTTGTCCTCCATTTATTTCTGGGTCCGTCAGGCTTGCGGGTGTAAAATCTCCGTTTTAGCGCAGCTTCCTCACACGCTTCTCAGCTCCTCATGCAGCCTCGCTCTTCCCATGCTTGATTCTTGGTTCTGATGTGAGATCAGACTTGTTTGGCTGGTTGTTATCGCCATAGTTGGCCTCAGGGATGCGGAGCGAGTGGACTCAGACGACCGTCCACATTGCCGTCCAAGCCACGCCCCCCATCCCGTCCACTTCTAACACTGTGAGGAGGACACACTCGTGGGGAACTTTCTACCTTAAAGGCTAGAGCGATCCTGGGAGGCCCCGTGACGAGACGTGGGGCCTCTGCTTACTGCGTCCGCCAGAGAAATAGTGGAGCTGCCCTACAGCAGTAGCATCTATACCACCAAAGAAAACTCAGAAAAAACAGGGTCACTAGCTATTTAGCCTCAGTGAATTCAAAAGGACAGGCCCCTTGACTCCTTTACAGATAGCACAATAGCCCAGACAAAAGAAGACCTCTTGGCTTCCCTGAAAGACTTTAAGCACGAGCTAAGTGAGGAGCTGAAAGCAGATATGGCCTTTTACCTCGAATCCTTTTGTACAGATATCAATGGTTGCCTGACATCACTGCAGCAAGATGTTGACCTGGTCGTGTCTAGGATTGTGGACCTTAAAACTAAACTTTAGGAGCTGGAGCTTCGAACAGGCAGGGCTGAGTAATCAGCCACTCTTCTTAACTCTCAACTGCAGGAGTCCATCCTGAAGTGCGAACACATGGAAAACAGGTCACGGAGGGACGATGTAACAATTCGGAACCTGGCAAAGGGGCCTGAAGAACCGGACCTAGAGGCCTTTGGCATTGGGCTGTTCTCTGAACTACTGGGGAACATACAAATAAAAATTTGGGTGCAGGGATATGCTCTCCAAGCTCCACTCCTTTAAGGTCAAAGATGCATTCATACAGGTGGCCCGCATATCAAATAAGGTATCCTTTTAAGTGTCTTCTTACTCCATATTTCAGGATGTTGTCCCAGCTACCTTGACAAGTTGCCAGCAATTCTGACCAGTGACCGATAAACTGCAGCAGGATCGTATTAGATACCGATGGACATAACACTTCAGACAATCCTTTGAGCTACACAACAAACCACAGCAAGTCAGAGATCTTCAGGAGGCCCTGCAGCTCTTAGGCCTATCAGCGAACCAGGTGACTGGAGATGGAGCAGAGAGTTTACCAGTCTCACCCGTGGAGCAAAGAACACAATTACAGTGACTCACCCAGGACCGCCCCAAGGCTCAGAAAAAACCCTGATAGGGGAGAGTACACTAATAATTGTTATATGTTTAGGGGGCTGGGGTGTAGCATGGCATAAATGGAGGGAGCCATCATTGAAGACTGGGGTGTTATAGACTACATGATGACCTTTTGGGGATCCCCTCATGAGCCTACAGAATTGAGGACTGGAAAGTACTTGGTATTGGGAAAAGGGCAGAAATAGATTTGGGCGGGAGCTTCCTGGGTATGGCATGTAGATTCTTGATTTATATCTGTTAGTTTGGTTTAGGTTGCCTTTGCAGGTAATGACCATTACATTGGTGACAAGGTAACACCTTGGTGGAATGTTAGTCTCGAGAAGTTGTATAGCTTTTCTATTTGTTCTCGTTGTGGGGTTTGAATTACTGTTTACTTTTGGTACATTGGACTCTTTTCTCTCAATGGGAGGTAACAGGATGGCGAGGAATGGAAAGGATTCAATGGCAACACTGGGGGGTGGGAACTCAGGAAGGCAAGACGGATGGGAGGGAGGCGCAGCAGAACTTACTGAGGGGGAGCATCTCTGGAAACTGGTCATGGTGATCACGACCCTTACCTGGAATGTGAGAGACTTCAATTGCCCCACTAAAAAACAGAAAATTTGGAGATATGTGTTGGGCCAGAGGCAAAATGTAGTTGCCCTTCAGGATCCCATACAAGAACTCCGAGGAGCACAGATTGTGACATACGAATTAACCCCTCATGTATAAATCTTCTGTGACTTCTAAACAGAATGCAGTAGCACTTTTCTTCCATTCCGCAGTACAAGGCTATAAAACGGACATGGAGGGGAGAATACTGTTAGTGAAGAGTACCTTGCAAGCACGTAAGTACACATTTGCTTCACTGTACGTGCCCAACTCTAATCAAGTAACATTCCTACACATGTTCAAATCTATGATGGGTTCCATTGCAGGTGGCAACATAATCGCTATGGGAGATTTTATCCTAACATGGGACTCTGGTGTGGACAGCACACATCCTCACAGTTTGGCACAGGGAGCTTCCCAAAGACATAAAACAGGCATTTGGGGAGTTAGGGCTACAGGATGCATGGCGAAAGCTACACTCAACCGACCAAGATTATACTTTCTTTTCACACTCGCACATAAGTTATTCCCAACTGGACCACATCTTTGTCAGTAGTGCACAGATTTCAGCCTTGCAGTCGGTAACTTTTTACCCCATCACACTGTCAGACCATGCCCCAGTGGTCTTGATACTGGGCTGAGAGGCCCCCACCCAGATACCATAGATAGTTCTTTCCCAACTCACTTATTTCGGATCTCCCCTTAAGGGATGACCTGCGGAAGGTAATTAAGGAATACTTTCAGACAAATGTCCCTCCGGATACCTCCTCTTCTAATCATTGTGATGTCTGTAAGGCAGTACTTACGAGACAGTGTATAGCTCTGAACGCGTTGCTGAATAAAGAGCAAAAGAGAGACGGACACTGGAAGCAGGGCTACGATCAGTGAATCAAAAACACAAGGAGAGTCCAACTCTCGTGCTCCAGCGACAAGTGACTGCACTGAGAGGGAAGCTCAACGCTATCTTTAGCAATGGGTCACAGCTTACTTTGTTACTACTTCAACGTACGGCATACTAGCAGGGTAGCCGGGTGGGCTCTCACCTAGCACAACAGTTAAGGATTAAGAGAGAGACGGAAAACATAGGAAGTATTAACTGTGAGGGGGAAGGATGGCGGTATCGGATACTGAAAATCCCAGGCCTTTGGTCACTTTTACAAAACCCTCTACTCCGAGCAGGAATCGAGAAGACAGGCCCAACTATAGGAGTTGACTTTACCTCGGGTAACAGATGCACAGAATGACGTCTTGGGCAGCCCCGTTACAGACAACGAGGTGTGAGCAGCAATTAAAAGTTTGAAACTTAATAAATCACCAGGCCCTGACTGGCTGACAGCCCAGTTTTATATGACTTGCTGTATAGAGCTTATTCCGCACTTGGTGATGCTTTTTAACTCTATGGTGATTGCCAGGGTAGTCACACCATATATGGGTGAGGCCCTAATTTCCCTTATACCAAAACAAGGCAAAGGCCACATAGTCTGTTGAAGTTGAAGTTGAAAGTGATTTATTAAGCGCTCTACTACCAAGCGGTTTCTTGGCGCTGCAGAAAGACTATCCTGAGGGGAGCAGGAGGAAGAATTAAGAGGTGTAGGCGAGGGAAAACAGATGGGTCTTAAGGGCTGAGCGGAAGTCGGTGTATCTCGGAATGGATCTAATGGTAAGAGGTAGAGCCTTCCAGAAAAGGGGGGCAAGCGTGGAGAATCTGGATCCACTATGTTTTTTCTGACGATAGCGGGGAGCGCTAAGCAGGTGCAGAGTAGAGGAGCGAAGGCATCTGCCGGGCTCGTAGGCAATTATTTTTGAATTAACGAAAGCCGGAGCTGTGCCTTCAAGCGGCATGAAGGTCAAACAGCCAATCTTAAATAAAGACCCTTCCTGGATGGGGATCCAGTGAAGGGACTTTAAGCAGGGGGTGATATGATGTGACTTTGGGAGCCTGAAAATGAGGCGAGCAGCTTGATTTTGTATCAGCTGCAAGCGGCGTCGCTCGTATGCGGGAATACCAACATACAGGGCGTTGCCATAGTCTAGGCGAGATAAAATCATCGCCAGAACTATGAGTTTGAGAGCTTCAGTAGAAAAGTAGCGGGAAATTTTGCGGATAGTCCTCAAGGATAAAAAACAAGATGAGACAACCAAGCTAATCTGGGAACGCATAGATAAATCTTGGTTGATTTTGATGCCAAGAGTTTTTGCGGAAGTAGAGGGCGTGGGCGGTAAACCTAAAGCAGGGGGCCAGAAAGCAGAAGTCCAGGGGTTGGAGGGGCCACCGATAAGAACCAGTTCCGTCTTATCGGGGTTGAGTTTTAATTGGTTAGAGTGCATCCAGTTGTAAACAAATGTCAAGGTGGAGCGGAATTTAGAGATGGAATCAGGGGAGGAGGAGATGTCAAAAATCAGCTGGAGGTCATCGGCATAGTTAAACAACCTGACCTCCATTTCCTGTAAAGAAGCAATAACAGGATGTATGTAGAGGTTAAAGAGGAGGGGGGATAAGGATGAACCCTGGGGCACCCCGCAAGAGACAGAGCGGGGGGGGGGGCAGAGAAGCCCTCCAACCGAACAGCCTGAGTACGGCCCACCAAAAAGGAGGTAAGCAGGCTAGGGCCGATCCCCGCACACCGGCGCCCCCGATACAGTCGAGAAGGATGGAATGGTCGACCGTATCAAAGGTGGCGGACAAGTCGAGAAGGACCAGAGCCTGTGGGAAGTTAAAATCAGCACTTCTGAGCTCGTCCACGACGGAGAGAACCACAGTCCGTGGAGTGTGCGGGTCGAAACCCTGCCTGAAGAGCAGCCAAAATGTAGTTAGCCTCAACATAAGTGGAGAGACAAGAAGTGATATGGCTCTCCATGATTTTACTCAGCAACGGGAGCAGAGAAATGGGTCTAAAGTTGGAGAGAAGGGTGGGGTCCGCACCCGGCTTCTTGAGGATAGGGATAACCGTGGCTGATTTGAATAGGTCAGGTACCACTCCCTGTGCAATAGAAGTGTTAAGAAGAGTAATAGGGGGTTCCGGACAGCAGGCGAAAACTTCTCTCAGGACGTGGGCAGGACAGTGGTCGGCAGGAGAGACAGACTTGACTTTCCCTAGTAAGGCAAGGAAGACCTCCTTAGAGATCAGAGGGAAGTGATCAAGGACAGAAAGGGCCGGAGACGGTAAGCGGCAAGAAAAGGAAGTGGGAGGTTGAGGTATGTTGCATTTGATAATGGCTATCTTTTCAATAAAAAAGTCATTGAGGGCATTACATAAAGATTGGGAGGGGACAGGCCTGGGGGCAATTCTGTCAGAGGCCGCGAGCTTGTGCACAATCGTGAAGATCTCTTTGGTTTTATTGGCGGCCTGATGGATTTTCTGGGAGAAATACTCTGATTTGGCTGTAAGTAGGGCTTTTTGTGTGGTCCGTAGAAGGGTCGGATAGTGAGCGTTCAAGTCCGAGCAGTAAATGCGCCGCCAACGGCGTTCTGCCTGCCTGAGCCCCAGTTTCTGGGATTTGAGGTCACTAGTAAACCATCTGTTTGCGTCATGGGGTTGGCGAGATCTTACCCGTTCACAGGCATGCGAAAGCCAGCTGTTAATGATGGCTACCTGGGTGTAGAGGGTAGAATCCGTCAGGACAGGAGCAGAAGAGATTAACGAGTTGCCAAGGGCGGCCAAATCCACTCGATTCCAGTTACGAGCCCGGTTGTTTTTGATGGAAAGGGGAATGTTAATCAGCCCCAGGTCTAGAGCGAAAGAGATCAGAGAGTAGTCCGACCAAGCACAGGGAAGATTAGTTGATGAGGAAATAGGCTGGTTAATGGACCATACTTGGTTAAGAATATGACCATGAATAATGGGAGGGAGATGTGTGAGATAAAATTAATGCAGTGGAGGGTATGGGAGAAGTCTTTGGACATAGAGTCCTCGTGAGGGTCACCTGGCCAGAAATTAAAATCACCTAATACTATGTCTGTGGCTCCCATCATCCCATAGCACTCCTGAACATAGACTCAAAGCTATACTCGAAGATACTGGCTACCAGGTTATATGACCTGCTCCCTGACTTGATCTACCCAGCCCAATCTGGATTCATCAAAGGCAATCAATCAATCAATCAATCAATCAATCAATCAATCAATCAATGACACTTATAAAGCGCGCTACATACCCGTAGGGTCTCAAGGCGCTGGGGGGGGGGGGGGGGTGCCGCTACTGCTCGAACAGCCAGGTCTTCAGCTTCTTCCTGAAGGAGAGGTGGTCTTGGGTCAGGCGCAGGTCGGGAGGGAGTTCCAGGTCTTGGCGGCCAGGTAGGAGAAGGACCTTCCTCCTGTAGTCGCTCTTCGGATGCGGGGGACGGCGGCGAGGGCGTGGTTGGCTGATCGGAGGTGGCGTTTGGAAGCGTAGAAGTTGACTCGGCTGTTGAGGTAGCTCGGGCCTTGGTCGTGTAGGGCTTTGTGTGCGTGGGTGAGGAGGCGGAAGGTGATTCTTTTGTTGACGGGGAGCCAGTGAAGGTCTCTCAGATGTCCGGAGATGTGGCTGGTTCGTGGGATGTCGAGGATGAGTCTGGCTGAGGCGTTCTGGATCCGCTGGAGTCTCTTCTGGAGCTTGGCGGTGGTACCGGCGTAGAGGGCGTTGCCGTAGTCCAGTCGGCTGGTGACGAGGGCCTGGGTGACGGTCTTCCTGGTCTCGGTGGGGATCCACCAGAAGATCTTTCGTAGCATGCGTAGGATGTTGAAGCACGCCGAGGAGACGTTGTTGACTTGCCTGGTCAAGGAGAGGGAGGAGTCCAGGATGAAGCCCAGGTTGCGTGCGTGGTCTGTCGGTTTGGGTGCGGTGCCCAGGGCGGGAGGCCACCAGGAGTCGTCCCAGGCGGAGGGTGAGGGGCCCAGGATGAGGACCTCCGTCTTGTCCGAGTTCAGTTTCAGGCGGCTGGTCGTCATCCACTCGGCTACCTCTTTCATCCCTTCGTGCAGGTTGGCTCTGGCGGCGGTGGGGTCGTTGGTCAGGGAGAGGATCAGCTGGGTGTCGTCGGCGTAGGAGATTATGCTGAGGTTGTGTTTGCGTACGATGGCCGCGAGGGGGCTCATGTAGACGTTGAAGAGGGTGGGGCTCAGAGATGATCCTTGAGGGACGCCGCAGATGATTTCGGAGGCCTCTGACTTGTACGGTGGTAGGCGGACTCTCTGTGTTCTTCCGTCGAGGAAGGAGATGATCCATTCCAGCGCCTTGTCCTGGATTCCGATGTTGCCGAGGCGCCGTACTAGGGTGCGGTGGCAGACCGTGTCGAATGCCGCGGAGAGGTCCAGGAGGATGAGGGCCGCTGTTTCTCCATTGTCCATCAGGGCTCGGATGTCATCGGTGGCGGCGATGAGGGCGGTCTCGGTGCTGTGGTTGGCTCGGAAGCCAGACTGTGAGGGGTCGAGGGATCCGTTCGTCTCGAGGAAGGCGGCCATTTGCTTGTTGACGGTCTTCTCGATGACTTTGGCTGGAAACGGGAGGAGCGAGATGGGGCGGTAGTTCTTGAGGTCGGTGGGGTCCGCTGTTGGTTTCTTGAGTAGAGCGCTGAGTTCGGCGTGTTTCCAGCTCTCAGGGAAGGTGGCGGTGTCGAAGGATGTGTTGATGATGTCTCGCAGGTGGGGTGCGATGACAGCGTCGGCCTTGTTGAAGACGTGGTGAGGGCAGGGGTCGGTCGGTGATCCGGAGTGGATGGAGTTCATCGTGCGGACGGTGTCTTCGATGCTGATCGGGGTCCAGGCGTGGAGGGTGGTGGTGGGGGGTGGTTGTTCGGTCATGGTGTGCGTTGGTTGGTTGTAGAAGCTGTTGTGTATGTCCGCGATCTTGTTGTGGAAGTATGAAGCGAGGGAGTTGCAGAGGTCTTGCGATGGGGTGATGTCGTTGTTTCCTGCGCTGGGGTTGGAAAGCTCTTCCACGATGTTGAAGAGTTCCTTGCAGTTGTGTGCGTTGTTGTCCAACCGGTCCTTGAATGCTGTTTTCTTGGTGGCGCGGATCAGCTGGTGGTGTTTCCGGGTGGCAAGTTTGAAGGAGGTCCTGTTGTCCGGTGTCGGTTCCTTTCTCCAGACTCTCTCGAGGGCACGGCAGTTCTTCTTGGAGCTCTTGAGTTCGTCGGTGAACCATGGAGCCTTCTTGCTGCCGGGTCTGCTAGGCGGGGTCCTCAGTGGGGCGAGTTCGTCCGCACAGTTGCTGATCCACTTCGTGAGGTTGTCGGCGGCCTGGCTGGGGTTCGCTGAGCTGGCAGGAGGGTGCTGGCTCAGGGAGGTGGCGAGCTGGTCTGCTGTGATCTTGTTCCAGCTTCTGCGGGCGGCCTGTTGCTGGTGTTGGTGGGTCGTCGTTCTCTTGAAGGTGAAGTGGACGCAGCTGTGGTCCGTCCATTGAAGCTCTGTGGCGTGGCTGAAGTCGATGTCTGTGCTGGAAGAGAAGACTGCGTCGAGTGTGTGTCCGGCGAGGTGGGTGGGGGTGGACACCAGTTGCTTGAGTCCCAGGTTGGCGAGGTTGTCGAGCAGGGTGCTGGTGTTGCGGTCGTTGTTGTTCTCTAGATGGAAGTTGAGGTCTCCCAGGAGGATGTAGTCAGCGGAGGGGAGGGCATGCGGGCTGACGAAGTCGGCGATGTCCTCGCTGAATTGTGTGCGTGGTCCAGGGGGTCGGTAGATCAGGGTGCCTCTGAGGGTGGTGTTTGGGTTGGTGTGGATCTGGAAATGCAGGTGTTCGGCGCTGGTCAGGGTGTTGTCGGTGCTGGTCGTGAGACGGATGGTGTTCCTGTGGATGATGGCGATGCCTCCTCCCATCTGGTTGGCGTTGCGGTCCCTCCGGACGATCTTGTAGCCCTCTGGGATAGCGATGGCGATGTCGGGAGCTGAAGAGGCGTTCATCCAGGTCTCCGTGAGGAAGGCAACGTCAGGGGCTGTGGCGTCTAGAAGGTTCCAGAGTTCGATGGCGTGTCTGTGGACGGAGCGGGTGTTGAGCAGGATGCACTTGAGGTGGGTGCTGCTGGTGTTCAGCTTGGCGGGTGCTGGTGCGGGGCTGGTCCGGATGCAGGAGAACTTGCAGGCGTGGCAGCTGAATGGTCCGTGGGTACGTCGTGGAGTGGCTTGATGGCATTCTGGGAGTCGGCCGGTGTTGAGTGCGATGAGGGTGGCGGCGGAGTACGTCAGGCGGGTCGGTCGGGGTCTTCGGGGGCCAGGGGTCCTGGCGCAGGTCGCGATCCGGTCGCGAACGGGCGCAGACGGGCTTACCTTTGGCGCGCCTTTGGCGCACAATCGGCGCGCCCGCTGCGCGTGACCGCTGCGCGTTCGCACGGTCGCCATTTAAAGGCGAAGTGCGCGGGTGGGCGGAGCAGCTGGGAGGCGGGAGCGGGGAGGGAACAGAAGAGAAAGGGGCGGGGCTAATGGCGGTGGCGGGAAGCGGGAGCGGGGAGGGAGAGCGGAGGGCGGCGAGCAGACAGGAAGGAGACAGGCACAGATGCACCAAAGGAGTGCAAAACACAAAGAAAAATCGGTACTAAAAATACAGGCAACAATGCAGGTCAAAACGGATGCAAAAACAGATAACAAACGAGCATACGGCAAACAAAATAAACAAGCACAAATTTCGGTCAAAAAAAACGGCGAAAACCAAAGGGGAGCGCTCCAGGCGCCAGCGAGGCCGGCGCTGAGGCAGAGGGCAGGCACTGGGGCACACGCAGCAGCTGGTGGCCGTGCGGCGCGGGGGTGTCCCACAAGTGGGTCACACTCACCTGCGTCGCACGGTCGCCATTTAAAGGCCAAGTGCGCGGGTGGGCGGAGCAGCTGGGAGGCGGGAGCGGGGAGGGAACAGAAGAGAAAGGGGCGGGGCTAATGGCGGTGGCGGGAAGCGGGAGCGGGGAGGGAGAGCGGAGGGCGGCGAGCAAACAGGAAGGAGACAGGCACAGATGCACCAAAGGAGTGCAAAACACGAAGAAAAATCGGTACTAAAAATACAGGCAACAATGCAGGTCAAAACGGATGCAAAAACAGATAACAAACGAGCATACGGCAAACAAAATAAACAAGCACAAATTTCGGTCAAAAAAACCGGCGAAAACCAAAGGGGAGCGCTCCAGGCGCCAGCGAGGCCGGCGCTGAGGCAGAGGGCAGGCACTGGGGCACACGCAGCAGCTGGTGGCCGTGCGGCGCGGGGGTGTCCCACAAGTGGGTCACACTCACCTGTGTCGCACGGTCGCCATTTAAAGGCCAAGTGCGCGGGTGGGCGGAGCAGCTGGGAGGCGGGAGCGGGGAGGGAACAGAAGAGAAAGGGGCGGGGCTAATGGCGGTGGCGGGAAGCGGGAGCGGGGAGGGAGAGCGGAGGGCGGCGAGCAAACAGGACAAAAAAAACGGCGAAAACCAAAGGGGAGCGCTCCAGGCGCCAGCGAGGCCGGCGCTGAGGCAGAGGGCAGGCACTGGGGCACACGCAGCAGCTGGTGGCCGTGCGGCGCGGGGGTGTCCCACAAGTGGGTCACACTCACCTGCGTCGCACGGTCGCCATTTAAAGGCCAAGTGCGCGGGTGGGCGGAGCAGCTGGGAGGCGGGAGCGGGGAGGGAACAGAAGAGAAAGGGGCAGGGCTAATGGCGGTGGCGGGAAGCGGGAGCGGGGAGGGAGAGCGGAGGGCGGCGAGCAAACAGGAAGGAGACAGGCACAGATGCACCAAAGGAGTGCAAAACACGAAGAAAAATCGGTACTAAAAATACAGGCAACAATGCAGGTCAAAACGGATGCAAAAACAGATAACAAACGAGCATACGGCAAACAAAATAAACAAGCACAAATTTCGGTCAAAAAAACCGGCGAAAACCAAAGGGGAGCGCTCCAGGCGCCAGCGAGGCCGGCGCTGAGGCAGAGGGCAGGCACTGGGGCACACGCAGCAGCTGGTGGCCGTGCGGCGCGGGGGTGTCCCACAAAGGCAGGTAAACACATGATAACATCCGGAGAATTATCCATCTGATCTAGAAAGCCACTAAGTGATCGTTCTCGGCAGTTCTATTGGATACCAAGTAGGTTTTTGTCCGGTGGACTGGTCTTTTCAGTTTAACACCCTCTGCAAATTTGGTTTTTGCAAGCAATTTATCACCACGGTCAAGGCCATTATGTATCACCGAACACCAGAATGCTGGTGAATGGAGTGTTCTCAGAACCGTTCCAATTGTCAAGGGGGACAAGACACGGATGCCCTTTGTCACCCAAATTATTTGTAAGGGTGGGCGGACATTTCCGTTCTGCCCATGGAATGTGCAATGCTTTGCACCTTCCACAAAGAAGGCGGAAAAATGGGGCAAATTTCCGCACATTCTCAGGCGAAACAGAAGCTGGCCGCCCGCTCGCCTCCCGCCCGCCTCCCGCCCGCCTCATCAAATTAGATTTACAGGCTACAAATAAAGTTAAATAAAACTTACCTTATTGACCTGTAAACTTCCCCATCGCGGCTTCTTCTTTGAAATTGCTTATGCGCTGGAGCCTGCGCATGTGCTTTCCTCGCCAGGAATGCGCATGCGCAGGCTCCCAGGAGGCGGCGGGCGGATTCGGGAAATCAAAATATCGCGGAGAGGCACAGAGATTTGTTCAATCTCCGTGCCTCTTTCCGTGATAGTCCCTTCCGCGACTACCGCCCACCCCTAACTATTTGCTTTAAGCATTGAACCATTAAAGGCTATGATCTGGACGACTCCGGAGATAAGAAATATAATTTTTAGAACATAAGGTGTCACTTCTTTGCGGACGACGTCCTCTTGTCTCTGACTTAACACCAAAAAATCGCTGGGAGCACTCCTGGGGAAGCTGGATTGCCTTAAACGGGTGGCAGAGTTCTGTGTTAATTTATTCGAATACTTCTTACTTAACATGAATGTGCCTGCGTTTGAAGTAGACGTGATAAGGATGAGCATGCCATTCGAAAGGGCTGCGAGGGACATCATGTAGGTATTAAGATAACTCCTAGCATTCCGGATATCTTTGACACTAACTATCCCCCTTTACAACAACAGCTTCACAGATGGACCCCCTTGTACTTGTCTTAGCTGGGGAGTATCCATGCAGTTAAAATGACCAAACTGCCCAAGATACACTGTCTTCTTTCAGGGTCTACCTATTTAGCTAGAACTTAGTTACCTCCCAGCACTCCACACCTTAATAATTCAGTTTGTGTGGCAAAATCACTGGGCACATCTGCCTTACAAAAGCAATGCCTGCCCAAGTCCTCTGGTGGTGTGGCCCAAACCTGACTTCAATCTTTACTATAAGGTGGCCCAGCTGAGTGTGATCCCAGATTGGTCAGCCAGGGAGTCAGACAAACACTGGCTCCATATGGACTGGGCAGTAGTGGGGAACCGTATCCAGGACCTGATATGGAAACGTAAGGCAGACAGGCCCCAGAATGTATATCTCAGCACTCCTACGAGGACTAAACTTCAGGTATGGGATGAGGTGCTTAGACAATCTACCTGGACTACCTTCCCCTCTGCCTTGCACGCCTATTCACTTTAACCCCACCTTTCATCCAGCTCTGAATTTGTGACCCTTCAAAGCGTAGAGGGCAAGGGTATGTCTGACAATATCTGATTTATTTCACAACTGGGACCTTTTGCCTTTTGAAAATTGCTGGCGGGAATTCCATCTCCCACCTACGGAACACTTTCTGTATACTCAACGAGCCCACTGGGTGCTTCTGCAAGCTGTACAGATGTGGTCACTAGGAGCCTGGCCCCTTTTAAAATTTGGCTTGACAGGGGAGTGGCACCAATGGGTGTATCTCTTTTCTATACTCTCTCCTATTTGCCTCCCTGCTTACACCACATCCGCGGCATATAGAACTCTGGGACCAGACATTGGGAGACACCAAATGGGAGGCTTGTTGGTCCAATCTTTGGCAGGATATTCTTCAATATAATCACTCAATGAGCATGAGGAATGCACAATAGACACTTTTGTTTGATCAGTACCTCCAGCCTACCAATCTCAAAAAAATATTTCTATATATGGCTGACCTTTGCTGGAGAGGGTGTGGCATGTTAAGTGATTTTAAGCATATTTGGTGGGACAGCCCGAGTTTTTACCCATTTTGGGATGAGATGCATGCCCAGCTCAAGAAGATTTTAGAATACCCGGTTCCTTCTGATCCTAAATTTGTACTGTTGGATTTCAGAAGGGATTTATTGAAGCATCAAACCATTGGGGATAAGACAGTAATGTAGCTCTGCCTGGGGGCTGCGCAGATTCTTATAAAAAATATTGAATATATCCGCGGCCCTCTTGTACAATATCTCTCTGTGGGTCTGGTGGTATGTGCCTACCCTACCCGGACAAGAGCACTACATCTTTTTCAGTTCTGAAGGGGGGTTGCAATATATATGAGGGGAGCCGTGGGCATGAATTATGCTGCTCTGGTGCTCGCTAGCTGTATTCCAATTTGGAGTTGATGGTCCCACTTGTATAATTGCAAGAGTCCTTATGTACTGTAGTTAGTTTGGGGTTACGTTTGGTGGGAGGGGGAGGGAGAGGCTGTTGGGTATTGATGAATTGTTATGTATGTTGTGCTGCCTAATGCGAGCAATTTACATATTATTTGAAACTGGCCAGTTCACTATGTTATGAGAACCTGAATCTGCCATTCAATGGTAATTTGGTGAAGGTACTGTACTACATGGTCTCTCCTGCTATTTGTATACCTGCAAAATAATACATAGAAACAATTTATGGACGGAATGCAGAACAAATCAAAATATTCACCCCTAGTCAAGAGATCTGGGTTAAATCAATTAATCTTTTGCTCACCTTGCCATCCCAGATTAGACCTGGCCATATGCAAATCAGTCTTGACCCTGTGCCTCATGGGAACAGTCTAGCCCGAACTGCTAAGCCAGGTCCTCCCTGGGCCAGAAACAAGCATCTTAGGATCAGTTAAACCCTCCGGTAACTATGGATTTAACCCAGATCTTTTGACTGGGTGGAGAATGCATTGTAAGCATTCCTTCCATCATTTGTTTGCTGTAACACGTTTCGCCCTAAGTGGGATGGGTATGCCCAGACGTGGGTCTCTTGCTCACTGTGCCACTGAATTCAAGCTAGCCTGGCTGAAGAAGGGTAACATACCCGTAAACCGGTCCAAGGATGCCTGTTTCCGGTCCAGGGAGAACCTGGCCTGGCAGTTCGGTCTGGACCGTTTCCATGGGGCACAGGGTCAGGAATGATTTGCATATGGCTGGGTCCACACTGGGATGGGGTAGTGGGTAAAAGAAGGATAGATTTAACCCAGATCTTTTGGCTGGGGGAGAATGTTTGCATTGTCAGCATTCCGTCCATCATTTGTTTGCTGTAACACTTTTTGCCCTACGTGGGATGGGTATGCCCAGATGTGGGCCCCTAGCCCACTTTGCCACTGGATTCAAGCTAGCCTGACTGAAGAAGACTGACATACCCTGAAACCGGTCCCAGAATTCTTGTTTCCGGTCCAGGAAGGTTCTGGCCTGGCAGTTCGGTCTGGACTGTTCACATGGGACACAGGGTCAAGACTGATTTGCATGTGGTTGGGTACAAACTGGGGTGGCGTAGTGGGCAAAAGAACAATAGATTTAACCCAGATCTTTTGACTGGGGAGAATGTTTGCATTGTCAGCATTCTGTCTATCATTTGTTTGCTGTAACATTTTTCTCCCTAAGTGGGATGGGTATGCCAGTCCATTGCTAACTGTGCCACTGGATTCAAGCTAGCCAGGCTGAAGAAGGGTGACATACACTGAAACCGGTCCCAGGATGTTTGTTTCTGGTCCAGGGAAGACCTGGCCTGGCAGTTCAGTCTGGACTGTTCCCATGGGCACAGGGTCAAGACTGATTTGCATATGGCTGGGTCCAAACTGGGGTGGCATAGTGGGCAAAAGAACAATGGATTTAACCCAGATCTTTTGACTGGGGGTGAATGTTTGCATTGTCAGCATTCCGTCTATCATTTGTTTACTGTAACACATGAAAAATAATAAAGACAGTTTTGACAACAACAAAAAAAGTTAAACAGACTAATGTATTTGCCGACTAAATCTCTTAATGTAGCCTTATTGCAGGAAATTCCCTTGTTGACCTCTGAGTCCTCCAAATTGCAGTGTGACTGGATGGGCAGTTCGTCACATATCAAAAAAGGGGGTACTGAAATCTTGATTCATAAATGAATGATGGCCCATGTTCCCAGTACTTGGAAACACAAGGATGGAGGCGATGTTGTTGCACAAATTGAAACCTTAGCAACCAGGTCATAATAAGTAGTGTCTATACCATTTCCGGCTCCAAGCTTTCATTCTTTTCCCAGTCACACAGACTACTGGTAGATTTCGGACAGACCCACCTTATTCTGAGGGGAGATTGGTACTTGATATAGGACTCTGGGACATATTACCAAGCAATAGAGATAATTATCGGTGTTGCTTTTTTAGAGACAAAATTTTACCGCTGAGCTGCGGCGATTTTTATAGCAGATAAACCTTGGTATTACCAAGGTTTATCGCAAATGCGATAAAAATCGGCCGCAATGCATTAATATCGCTGAAAAGTCCGCGATATTCATGCATACCGAACTAATGCTCTTAGCCATGTTATCCACCTCCCATTGGATAACATGGCTAAGAACTGCTCAGGGCAGGTGTTAGCTTTTGGAGATATTCGCGCTTAGCGCGAATATCTCCAAAAGTTGGTAATAGGAGATAGCGATATTTGTGACTGTTTCCAGTCGCTAACATCTTGGCATTCCCACTTTGCATGTCATTAGTGATAAATATCACTGACATGCAAAGCGGGGCCCAAGATGGTCGCTATCTCCTACTAGCTGTCGCTAACTGGTGTTAGCGACAGATAGGTAATAGGGAGATACATTTATCTCTGCTTTCTTGGCTTTTAAAGCCAAAAAAGCGGAGATAAACCCCCTTGATAATATGCCACTCTGTTCTCAAAAGAACATCTTCCCCAGAAACGGAAAGGAGTAACGAAAGAATGACACTCTTAGATCTCTTAGATCTCTTAGTGGACACACATCCAACATCCTATGGACCACGATTTCACTTTTTGCTCACACCTTCAGTGTATTGAATCCAGGATGGATTTATTTCTCTTAGCGGGGTCACTCACTCCTAATTTTGCCTCTTGTGAACTTTTTGGCAGTTGCCTCATGCATCACTCCTTCGTTCAGCTGGATTTAGAAATGGGAATTCACCAGACCCACAAGAAAGATGTTGGCTATTAACCTTGAAATTCAAGGACTCCAAACCCAAGCGGAAACTGCAACAGCACCTTCACATCTGCATGTCATAGAATGGTGGCTTTTTGGCCCCCTTCCAAGCCTTGTGGACAGCTAGAAAAGCTTGCATGCTAGGAGAACATATGAGAGAGTCCACCCTTCAAAGTAGACACTACACTGGAACAATATGCAACTGGAACACTGCATCAGGAATTTCGGGCTTATTAGTGGCAGAACCTGAGAATTAAGGTACTTTAATTCAATGTTCTCCTCTCTAGTGGAAAAAGTGTTAGCTCAAATTGAGCATCCACACTATTGATTTGTGGAAATAGCCGGCTTTCTCATTGCCCAATAGCTGAAACACTGTTCCATCTTGGCCATTAGTACACCACAGGCACTACTCAATAACACGATACAGATTGCAGAAGAATTTGAGTTTTTTTATTAGATACTCTATTCTTCAGCATGTATGGATGAATTGGTATTCTTTGTTTGCCTCACGCTCCCTCATCTTATAAATGAGTTGGCTGCCAAAGTGGAGAATCATATCACTGAAGATAAGGTTAGGGATGCTATAAAAACCATGTCCACTGGTAAAAAAAAAGGAGAGGACAGACTACCCATCGAATACTACAAGATAAATCACCAGGCTATAATACAGCTATAGACCACAGTCTACAAAGAAATGTGTGACTCAAATGCTATATGTACGGAATTCAACAGAGCTAATATCTTTCTCCTCCCAAACCCAATAAAGAACATCCCAAATGCGACAGCTATCACCCCATGTTTCTTATCAATGCTGGTAAAGGTACTGGCCATTCTCTTGAGGAACCTTTGGCCATCTTTGATATACAAGTTCCAGGTGGGCTTTGTATCAAGATGCTCATCATCTAATTGCAAGACTCTTTTCACACATCACATGCCAAGCTAAAAACTTCCATGACAACAAGGTGGCAATCTCCTGAGTTGTCAAGAAGGCAATT
Organism: Lissotriton vulgaris; assembly: GCF_964263255.1. NCBI lineage: Eukaryota > Metazoa > Chordata > Amphibia > Caudata > Salamandridae > Lissotriton > Lissotriton vulgaris. The sequence goes on along the minus strand of NW_028251987.1, from coordinate 260,964 downwards.
GAGAGGGTTGAATGGCCGTATTTGTTCCACATTCTACAGAAAGTGGTATTCAAGGACAGTTTTATACAAAAGGTGAATCTCTTTTTTTGTTCCCCAATTGCGACCTTCACCTGCAATGGGTTCCAGTGTCAAATTTTCTGGATGGCACAGGGTACCCATCAAGGCTGACCCCTCTCACTTCTCCTTTTTTAGCTGGCAGTTGAACTCCTGACAGCAAAACGTCGAGCTTCCACTGCTATCTCAGGCATCTTGGGAAGTGAAAATTCTTGAACATGCCGATTTCATTTTACTTTTGCCCGACAACCAAGAATCTGCCATACCTTTTCTACTTGACATTTTCTACAAATTGGGATGGTTGTCCGACTATCATATTAACTGAGACAAAAGTGATGCTCTGCCACTTACCTGCACTGCCACTGAAATGGTACTGGATTGGTTGCCCTGTAATTGATCCACTACCACAATTAAATACCTGGACATTATAATAGGCAGCAGGAGGTCTCCGACTTGGTGGACATGTCACTCTACTATAAGGCACACTATCTGGCAAATCTGGCCTATATTTACTCTAAAGACTTGGACCGCCCTGTATGGATGCTCATAGAACACATCTTCTCAAAGGGACGACTGTCTGTGATGCACTTTATAATGCTCCAGCGACAGGTGACGTGAAGGAAAAACCTGTTCTGAGTGAGGGAACTTGGGAAGCCATGCACCGACTTTTCAAGGTCCATGGCTATGCACATGATAAAGCCCCCATCTGGAACAATAAATCTATGTGAATTGATGGGCAAGCGATAATATGGAAGGACTGGTCAGACCACAGCATTCAAAGGGTGGGACAGCGATAACCTGCAGATGGTCTTAAGCCCTTTCCTGACTAACAAGAGGAAATTCTTCTGGGGACGAGGAAACTGTAGAAATATCTACAACTCAGACACTGTCTGCAATGTACTAAGATAACCTTGGATACCCCACTTCCCAAATTGGTATGTCAAGATTAGTTACCAACTTGGAGCTGCAGCCTGCTTCACAGCCTGGTCTGAACAAAGTTAGTGCTCAATTTGAGCAGGTGGTTTCCGGTGCTCGGCACCAGCACTTCATTATCGACACGGGCGCTTGTGACAGTCTGCCACAAGATGGCACTGCCTGGTAAATTTAGACATGACCACTACAACAGTCAATAATCAATTCAATATATATTAAAATGACTGCTAGTAGTTGTGTTGTTACTATCATTGGCAGTGCTTGGAGGAACAGTGGGCCCGATTCACAGAACTAACTTAAGACAAAATCCTAAACTTAGTACTTTTGATATTCACAGAAGTTAGGATTTTGTCTTAAGTTTGTCTTAAAACAGACTTAAGACAGACTTAAGTTAGGATTTTGTCTTAAGTCTGTCTTAAGTCTGTCTTAAGACAAACTTAAGACAAAATCCTAACTTCTGTGAATACCAAAAGTAGTAAGTTTAGGATTTTGTCTTAAGTTAGGATTTTGTCTTAAGTTAGTGTGTGGTGCACACTGCTGTGGCCTCCTGACCAGAGGCCTGGCACTTATTCTTTTACAAATTAAGCACAGTACAAAGTGTTGCTGTATAAGTTCCACTCTACTGCAAGACAAATATCAGCTAGGCAAAGAATACAATGACACCGAACGGTTTGAGCACCTGAATACCTATGACAAGGGTCTCCATGAGGCCAAGCTCAAGTTTTGTTTTTTCACATTGTTGCATGTTTGGCACTGGTCCCTGCATAAGCTCAATGCAGCTAACCTGGCCCCCACAGCGACATGCTGGAGATGCGATCACCCAGTTGGTGACATACTGCATTTAATATACTCCTACACCTCTTTACAGGCATTTTGGTAGCATCATCTAGGTATTGTGGACTCTTGTCAAGACCTTATTTTGCAAATTTCCCTGGAGCAGATCTTTCTTCACTTTACATTGAAAGTAGCAGACCTTGATAATCATACAAAGAGGTGGTTAGATACAGGGCTTGCAGTGGCAACAATGGCTATCCTTCACTGCTAGAAACAAACAAAACCCTGTTCTCTTACAAACTGAATGTAAGACATGGTGGTGACTGCGTCCTAATGGATCAACTCCCCAAGTTCAAGAGAATTAAGTACACTTTCGTCTTTAGGTTGTCCTCACCCTCTTAACTGCAAGGAGTGCTCATATTTGGAATCTATATTGTCATCTTCTGCTAGACACTATTATCTTTATAGGAGACAATGTTTTGTTGAAATTCTATAGAAGAAAAAGCTTGAAATTTGAGTGAAGCTTTAACACTTCAAAGTATCTTTCATATGTGGCAGAAAATGGTAATGAAATTGTAAATAAAAGTGGAATCAGATAATCCAATGAATGTTGCCTTATTGCCCTTTGTGATGTTTTGTAGCTGCAAAGATAGCTCTCAATGATTTCCTTTCCTGGTAGGTGAGATGCAGCAAATTTCTACATGCAACTGTGTTTTAGAAGATCAACGCCCACTCAAAATAAATGTGCCTTGCAAGAATTATAGATAGTGTGAATGTCCGATTGAAGGCAAGCCAGACATTAATTTCTCATAAATATATATTCAAAGCTTTATTTAGATGTTATGTTATATGTTATATGTTATAAGGATATTTATTGCGCGCACAATTACTCAAGAGTATCCTGGCGCGAAACATAACCACAGAGAAATCGAGAGCTGAACAGCCAAACAAAGCAATTTTAATAGGCTATGTTGAAAAGATGGGTCTTAAGGAGCTTCTTAAAGCAACCAAGGTCTCTGGTGTCCCTGAGAGTGAATGGGAGGGAGTTCCAGAGGGCAGCGGCTTTGACCGAAAAAGATTGACCGCCCAGTCTGGTTCGCCGGAAGCGGGGAACTACCATCCTTCGTTGGGAAGCCGACCTTAGGTGGCGGCTTGGGACATGGAAAGTCACTCTTTTCCTGAGGTAGGCAGGACCAGTATCATGAAGGGCTCGATGCGTGAGTACCAGGGCCTTGAATTGGACTCTTTGAGCCACCGGCAGCCAGTGAAGAGTAGCCAATTGATGTCTTATGCTGTTTCGTCTAGAGATACCCAGCAGGAGTCTTGCGGCAGCATTCTGGATAAGCTGAAGTTTATTAACCAGAAAGGAAGGGGAACCCAGATACAAAGCGTTGGCATAGTCCAGGCGGGACAATATGAGGGCCCTAGCGACCGTTTCTGTAGCTGGCTGGGGTAAGAGAGGAAAGAATCTACTCAGAGATCTGAGGGTCCCGAAGCAGGCACCCGTCAATCGCTTGATCTACTCTGGGAACCTCAGATCTGCGTTAAACCATATGCTCTTAGCTGGGCCACCTTCAGAGAGGGGACGGGGAAAATCAGGTGGCCAAATTAATTCAGTGAATTGGCTTGGAAATTGACCGTATAGTAAAATCTCTGATTTTCCCTCATTGCATTTGAGTTTTGCATGAGCTAACCAGGTGAAAACGGCTGCCAGGCATTTTTGTGCGACATCAGTTTCTAATGTCGAGTTGCCCCATGTAAACAGGAGCTGGGTGTCATCCGCATAGGCCATATTTTTTGCACCCAGCTCCTCGGCCAGGTAGATCAGCGGGGTCATGTAGATGTTAAAAAGAAGTGGGCTCAAAGTAGAGCCCTGTGGAACCCCGGTCTGAACAAGCCTGGCCGAGGAAGAGTACGGGGGCATCCAGACTTGCTGAGAGTCCAGGAAGGATTCCAGCCAGGACCACACAGCCCCAGTGATGCCTATCTCAGTGAGGCGGGCCAGGAGGAGTTGGTGAGGAACCGTATCAAAGGCGGCAGAGAGGTCCAATAAAATTAGCGCCGCTCTGCCACCCTTGTCCGTGCACTCCCTAATGGCTTCCACCACCTCCACCAAAGCTGTCTCAGTGCTGAAGGATGACCTAAAGCCCGACTGGGCTGGATGTAGCGCACCAGACTCCTCCACAAAGGTGTTCAGCTGCCGAAAGACAACCTTTTTGCAGACCTTCGCCAGTGCCGGGAGCAGGGAGATGGGGCGGTAGTTGGCTGCAGTGGCGGGGTCTGCCGAAGGTTTCTTCAGGAGAGGCAGGAGTTTGGCTTGCTTCCACTGCTTAGGTACCACTGCTGATTGTAAAGACCAATTGATCAGAGTAGTGACCTCAGAACCTACACAGTCTGCTACTCCCGCCAGAACTCTTGCAGGGCAAGGATCCGAGGGGGAGCCTGATTTTAAAGATTTTAGAAGCGTTAGGATGTCCAATTGATCCACCAAAGTGAATTTGGTAAGGCAGCTACTAGCGGGGGTGCCAGGAGCCAGCTCCGGGGGGTGTGAGGCAGCAGTGCTCATAGCTAATCCCTCTTCAATAAGCCTGATTTTGTTGATAAAGAAGGAAGAGAGCTCCTCACACCATTCGGCAGAAACCGGGATCTTTTTATGCTCCGCTATAGGTGAAAGAAAGCTTTGAACTATGGCAAAGATTTCCTTATCATTGTTATCTGCTTTTAGGATCCTAGCCGCAAAATAAGCACCTTTCGCAGTCTTGACTGCTGTGTAGTACTCTCTTTGGGCTACACGAAGGTCTGCTTTAGTTTGCGGGGAGTATGCAACCCGCCAGAGCCGTTCAAATTTTTTACAAGACCTTTTTAGTTCTTTTAATGCTGGCGTGTACCAGGGTTGGGAAGGTAGCCCGCGTTGGGAAATGTTCCGAGCCGGTTTGGAAGCAGTCTCAACCCCCCGACTTACCCAGCTGTTGAAAAGATCCACTTGGCTCTCTAGGTTGGTGGACCGGTCAATTTGGGAGTGCGTGAGTGCTTCCACCAGTCCAGGAATATTAATTTTTCGTGCTAAGGGGCCTGACTGGGTAGGAGGGTGGTGAGATGACAGTGTCACAAACCAAGAGAAAATAATCACAGCATGGTCGGACCAGGTAACAGGCTGGGGATCTTTAAGAACCAAAGCAAAGTTGGAACAAACCAAGTCCAACACGTGTCCCAGTGAGTGCGTCGGCTTGGAGACCCACTGAGTTAGGTGCGTTATGGCCAAAAGGTCTTGAAGACCCAGTGTGTCCGAGGAACTAATGGAGTCTAAATGAATGTTAAAATCTCCTAAAAGGAGAAACTTTGGGAACCGTAATGCACGGTCCGTTAAGGTGTCTCCCAAGGAGTTCAGGAAGGAGCCGATCGGCCCCGGCGGTCTGTAGATCAAGGTCCCTCCCAGAGTAAAATGGGGAGAGAGAGTAAAGGAGAAATCAAGGGCTTCACCATCCAGCACACTCAACGATTTATCACAGGAGAAAGCCCATGTTTCTCTAAATATAACAGCAGTGCCGCCCCCTCTACCTGAGGAGCGATCGGCTCTAGCCAGGCGATATCCACTTGGGACTGCTAGCGCAACCACAGGGGCACATGAATCGCTTAGCCACGTTTCTGTGATGAACAGAATGTCTAGGTTATTGTCTGTAATGAGCTCGAATACATTCTCTGCATGTTTCACCATAGAATGGGCGTTTATGAGAGCTGCCTTGATAGGATGCTCACTCTGGTTTTTGGGAGAAGAATGAGATAGGCATGAGGGGAGGTGGAAATTACAGACCTTGCAGTCCCATATAGTGTCGGAGCTCAGCGAACACCTCTGCAGATCCACATGAGAGCCAGGGTTCAAGGAGATCAGGGTGTCGCGACTATAAGACAGGGGACTCAAGATGTCTAAGGGAGAAAGGGCAGCCGGACCGGCACTGGGCATGGTCCAGGCGCGGACGGGCGCAGACGGGCTTGACTTATGCGCGACTTCGGCGCGCATTCTGCGTGCCCGCTGCACCCGCCCGCTGCGCCCCCACCAGCACATGCCGATAAATAGAAAAAATAAGGGTAGCGGGAGGCGCGGTCACCTGTCTCCACCCTCCGGCTTGCTGTAATGTCCCTGATTGGTCGGCCTACCACCCCATGAGCTCTCCACTCAATCGGCACCCAGCCGTGGTGGAACAAAGCTCGGGATTCGGCGACCAGAGTAACTGATGAATCAGAGGAGCAGCCTAACTCGCTGACTTCCTCGTGAATATGAGCCAGTAAGCAGCGTGAGAGACAAGAAACACAATGATAGTCTAAAAATAGGAGGAGCAGCCTAACTCGCTGTCGTCCTCTGTGCAAAGAATACAATTGTGCAAACAAGCAATGGCAGGTTAAAAATCTTGTCACGCTACAAACATAATCAGGTTGTTTTAAAATGAGACTGGAAAAAGCTTGCGCTCGCACAGTGGCAGCAGCGACTTCAGAGTGGTAGGCAGCGCACTAAGTGAAGTTGGCTTGAAATAGCGGGAGGCGCGGTCACCTGTCTCCGCCCTCCGGCTTGCTGTAATGTCCCTGATTGGTCCGCCTACCTCCCCATGAGCTCTCCACTCAATCGGCACCCAGCCGTGGTGGAACAAAGCTTGGGATTCGGCGACCAGAGTAACTGATGAATCAGAGGAGCAGCCTAACTCGCTGACTTCCTCGTGAATATGAGCCAGTAAGCAGCGCGAGAGACAAGAAACACAATGATAGTCTAAAAATAGGAGGAGCAGCCTAACTCGCTGTCGTCCTCTGTGCAAAGAATACAATTGTGCAAACAAGCAATGGCAGGTTAAAAATCTTGTCACGCTACAAACATAATCAGGTTGTTTTAAAATGAGACTGGAAAAAGCTTGCGCTCGCACAGTGGCAGCAGCGACTTCAGAGTGGTAGATGATGTTGGATGGAATTGAAAATGTGGTGGATATCCAGAACACCGAATTATACGTTGCACAAGTTATAATGCACTTGTAATAGGCCCACAGGGGACATCCACCACAGTTGTGATGTAGTATCTCATGTGCCAAATTCTAAATAAGGCCTTATGTGATGATTCAAGCAGAGGTAGACGATTGTGTTTAGCTTTGCTATCGTCCACAAAAAGTGTGCCTTGTGATGTTCACTCTAAAGTGTGATATAATATGTTAAAAACACGTTTCAACAAACAAAAACATATATAAAGAGATAGAAAAGCTATCAACCTTGGTAAGAATTGTTTCCATTTAAAATATTATGTGCACTTGACTTCTTCTACAGACTTTAATGATCAAACGTTGGCTTACATGAACCAAATTACCTAGATTGTAGGGGTGCCTGTGTAATTTAACACTGATATTTCTGTTCGTAAACATGTGGCGCTGGATACTGATGCGCACATGCAATGAAATTTGCACTGTAATGACAGAAAAATGTGTTTTTTACTTTTAGGAAAGGTTTTAACAAGGACACTGGACATATTTAAGTGATCCATCAGGCAATAGATTCCAGGAAAAAGATATTTTCTTCTCAGTGCATACTGTGCAAAAATCATGAACATCAATATTTCCTTTCTTTATTATTATAGGGAAGAACTGCACTCAAGCCAATTTCTAAAAGATTTGGATTGCATGCCTCACTTTTTTCCACATTTGGTGTACTTTGGCTCACTAGATCATCCTTTTTAAAATGCTTATGTTTCTTTGTAAAACTAAATGACATCAGGGCTTTGCAGGAAATCCAGCTTAGACTGATTGTGTAAACAGTTCTTTTCTGCATAAGTTTTGACGGAAAATGCGTGAAGCGTTTTTTAAAATTTTTATTTCATGCACCCATGAGAATAAAGATCAATAAATGTGTCTTTGTTTATGAGATTTCACAGAATTTCTTGGCGGTGTTCCTAAAGAATAGCATCTGCATGGGTTTAAGCTGACATGGAAAAACAAAACGACTCGACTGAATGTTCTTGTTTACATCGATCTTAAATTGAATTTATTTATTTATTATATATAAATCAGATACCATTGTCATCTTCTGGTAAGTTCAAATATTCAAAAGTACACATATAATCGAGAAAAATTATAAAAAAAGCTATTTACTGCCATAAAACTACGGTTAAGGACAAAAATCGATCTATTTACACATGCCAACAATGTGTAAAGGATGCCTGGCACATGTAAATGGTTTACTACTATGTAATATTATGCAAGGATGAACATCATACAGCAGGTCAGGCATGAGTTGAGGATGGCATGGATTGAATTGATAGTTTATAAATGTGAAAAACCTTTCAGTTTGTTGGCCTTTAGTCACCCTGGAAATGCTCAGAAATGTACTCCAGCAAGGAGTTGGAGTAGCTCTCCTTCTAGGTGAGAAGGGGGATAGGGAACACCTCTAACGTACATGTGATCGTAGGGTTGTTACATCATTTTTTTCTTGGCATCTGGGTGCCCGAGAACTGTAGTACTTTGCCATGTCTGGTGGTTATCAGAGCTCAGAAGGCTCCGTAAGGAGCAAGTAGGTGGAAGCTGGAAGAGTCTTTCACCTCAGTCTGTTTCTTATGTTGCTCCTGGGCAGCTGGCTGCTACTCCTTCTCTCCTCAACTCCAAAGTTGCGATCACCTACCTGAGGGTTTGCACCTGCCTTTTAAGGCAACTCAGCAACCAGTCCACTTCTAGGGCTGTATTATGGAGATGTTGCAATTTCACTGTTTGTGCCAGGGTGCACTTTAAAACAGGTACGCTGGACACAAACAATGAAAGTGCACCCTATTACACTGAATGCGCTGCCCCCAGGGTAGTTAGAAATGCGTGCTGCCCTGGGGGATGTCAGGATTCATCGGACTGCCCACCACCTTCCACACTCCAGCAGTTGTGGGGGAACTATTCAGGGTGAACCCCAGGGCGCTAAGTGCATTTCACTCACTTACATCCTACCTAGGAAGACTGCCTGTCGGTGGGGGCTCCTAGCAGGTTCTCAACACATGCCTCTCACCCTCGGCTCGTCCCCTCTTTTACTCACTGTGTTCCCTGAGGAAGAAAAGCGGACTTATATTTCTTTAATTCTGTGCTCCGGTATGTGGTGGTGTTTTCCTTATCTTTGTTTCCAGGCCACTCCAGAGCTCGACTCAGCAACTTCCATGACTCAACAGCCTCCGTGACTCAACAAGCCTCCTTGACTCAGTAGCCTCTGTGACTCAGCAACCTCCAAGACTCAGCAGCATCCCTGACGCAACAAGCCTCCATGACTCAACAACCTCCATGACTCATCAGCCTGGCAAAAGGTATTTCACTGTCACCCAGGCTCATCTTCAGTGCTTCGCATTTAGTTTCCTGTTGAAGATCTAGCGGCGTGACTGCTCTTCTCTGCAGGTGCTGGTCGGACGAGTCCTGTTCCATGCTTGCTGCTACTACTCGCAGATAGGTCAAAAATCCTTTTTGGGCTACATTATACTCCTGTGCTCAGTGGAATTCCATTGTTTTGACTCCATGCTCATTTCTGGTTATCGGGGAGGTCTTGGGTAACTGCGCACAAAACTCTTCATAGTCTGAGACTTCCTGACTTTGTTTCCTATATCACAGTTCCTTCTTGTTCCCACTCAGCTCACTTTACGCTACTTGCCTGGGTTTGGGTCATTTCCTCCTCATATCATTTATGTAATTTGTGCATAGTTATTGCTGATAGAAGTGTTTATTCTTATTGCAGTGTTTATTGTTTTCCTGTTACGTCTCTGTTTTTTCTTGCTGAAAGAAAAGTCTTGGTAACGCTCTCAAGCCTTGGACATACTTCAGCTGAAGGATACAGAATATGTCTCATCTCATTTAAATAAGAATGTATGGTGTGCTTATGTGTAATCTTCGTAGGCACAATATTGTGCAAGTGTGTATTTTTATTTGTCGCAATATTGTGAATGTGTATTTATCTTTGGTGCCATATCGTGTGAGTGCAGTTCTTATTTATTCTAATCATTCTAAAATACCTCTTTTATCGTGACCCAATGCAGAAGTTTATGCATGATATATGTCATTGATTATTTGGGTACTTATTGATGTCTTTGACTACTGCTGCAGGAGCCAGTCTCCATACTCATTCCTAGCTTTACCAGTTGTTTGTTTGTTTCTTTACTTTAGCTTTTTGTTTTAACTATTTATCTTAGTTTATTGTTTGTTTAAAAACCCCCTTCCCTTGAGATTATCTGGTTCAGTGTTCAGTGTTCGTCGGATGATTTCTGGTGATTGTTGGGGTCCAGCTGCCTCTGCTTGTCTAGCAGAGAGAAGAACACATTCCAACATTCATCTTCCCAGATTAAGTTAAGCTGGGTGTTGTCGGCATAGGAGATGATGTTGAGGTTGTGTTTGCGTGCGATGGTAGCGAGAGGCAACATGTAGATATTGAAGAGGGTTGGGCTGAGCGAGGAGCCTTGGGGTACGCCGCAGAGGATATTGGTGTCTTGAGGATCAAGAGGATCATCTCGGACCCCATGAAAGAGAAAGAGCAATCCAAGCATATGATATCACACTTTAAACAACGAGGATACCCGGAGGATCTATTGGCACAAGCTTTCAACCGAACCAGCAACAAAACAATAGGTGAACTCTTAACTTTACAACCAAAAACTAAGGAAGAGAGAATGACATGTGTAAGCAAGTATTCCAACATGAGCTGATACTACAAGAAAATAATTTAAAAACATTGGATACTATTGAAAACGGAACAAGACTTCAGAAACATCTTGAATAAGAGCCTTTATTTGCATACACCAGAGCTAAAAACATAGGAGAAATTATCAGATATCCAACTAAAATCATTAACAAAAAAGGATACAGTGGTAAATCTCCATTTTAGAACTGCAACAATTGTCATAATATAATCAGAGGAGGCTATATTACCCACCCGATGAAAGGATGTAAAATCCTTTACGAGTTAATGCTACATGTGATACATCTAACATTACATGCTCAGATGCCCATGTGGGAAAGTCTACATAGGTCAATCGGAACGCAAATTGAAAACTGGGTTGAACGAACACAAGAGTATCATTAGAACAAAAGCAATGAAGTCCACTGTAACATTTCACTTCATAGAGGCTCAACATCACATCAGCCAATTAAAAGCTTGTGTGTTGGAAATAGTAAAAAGGGCTGAAGGAACAGACAACAGAAACACCTTACTCAAAAGAGAGAATTATTGGATTTATTATTTGAACGCTCTAAAACCCAATGGTTTGAACGAAAGGGTAGAATTCCAATGCTATTTATAAAGAAGATCACCTGGAGATACATGACAAACACACCCAATAATTCACTTCCTGAATAGGTGGCACCTATCGGACTGCAGGCAACCACATAAAAATCAGTATGGACAAAGCACACAGCACGCAATATTCAGTATTGCAATTTAGTAGTAAGGGTTGTAATGCATCAACCGTCTTTATGATGGTGGCAGAAACCGTGATCTCTATCTTCTGACATTAAAGCTTTTTTTCTCACATCTTTATTGACTAACCTATAAAAACTAACACTTGCGCTTCCAACAACAGGAGGTACGTAACAACATATGTTTACGTTTTAAATCACTAATTGACACGGGCATCTGCACATGCGAGCAGAGAAGGAGATAACCGCTCCGCTCTCGGGAAACCGGTAGGACATAATCGAATGCTAGAGTAGTTTAATGCATGGTTTCCTTTTTGTAAATTGTCCGTTTGTAAATTGCCCGCGAGTAAATATGCGCTAACACACGACATTTAAAAAACGGGAGCACCAGGGATATTAACAGAACGCCGAACTTAGTTTAACGCACACTAAAAGCACAGTGATAAAGAAGCGCCTTTTTGATTAAACACTAGCAAATCACTTTTAACCTTATCTTAGAAAGCACACTGAACAGATGTTGATTACTTTTCTTTACCACACGTAATCACCTATCACAAGGTGGAGGATATACTTCGGGGTATGGCTCAGCAAGAATGTGAATATATTATGTTGAATTTGTTTTCTAGATACTCCCCTGATGAAGGCTCACGCCAAAATGCATTGTGAGGAAGCAATGCTTTGAGAGCTAGATGTAAAAGCACTGCATTGTGGGATATGGAGTTTCACGTATAACCCATGAAGAAATATGTGTGAAGAAATCACGTTAAAAGAGTTAAACAACAAACCTGTAGAGTGAAAGAGAATTTTTGAATTTGAAACTGGCTGTATAAACAGCATCTTACACTTGTGCCCAGGGAGACACCCCAAGGATTTGGGGTTGCTACCAGATAATTTATCATTTACACTCCTGAGCAGGGAGTGATTCCCAGGAGCACGGTATACCGTTGAATTGAGAAAAAGTACAAGCAGTGCACGATTGTTCGAACCGGAGGTCTCTGGTTGGCACAGGTATGCACTTGTGACAAGCAAGGAACCTCAGCTCCACGTCAGGGCAAGGGAACTACTCCTTTGAATAACCACTGCTCACCCTCTAGGTAGTGTGGCGCGAGCAGGCAAGGCTAATTCTCAGGGCGATGGTAAGTTAAGCATTCCTGATCACACACAGTAAACCCACTGACCCACCACAAATAGACACCAGTCGTATGGTTGTATCAAACATACGTATACTTTATATAAAAGATAGATTCAAGCAGGATTATCACAAGACCAGAATAACGTTTAGTAAATTGAGATCACTAGATTACAATAGGCAAACTTAGTCTTTCAGTGTTCGTTGTTTAGCAAGGTATGATGACAGGGAAATAAGAATGTTGCGGACCCTGGATCTGATATGAACTCGAGACGGAGTTCAAGTGTACCTTGCTGGTGGAAGTCCGAGGCGTTTCAGGTGTGGCTACTTGCGAGGGCGGACCCCGGACGAGGCCGGCAGTTCTCCAGAGGATCTCTCCGGCTCAATCCCCCTCGAGGAGCCAGGTGAAGGAGCTAGACTGTGGAGGGTTGCGGCGATCCGGGATCGGTGCAGCTCACGGGGCGAGGCGCCGTTCACGCCTGTGGGGCGTACTACTTCTTAGCACGCCGGGTCTGACTTGTAGATCTGTGAGGGGCGTCGAGTTCTCGGGCAGACGGGTGCATCACCAGGCCTCCGGTACCACGGTACGGGGAGGCCTTTCTTGAGGTGCGAGACAGTCGAGTACGTTACGACGTACGGACTGTCCGAGGCTATGAGATGCTCTCCGTGCAGATTCCGGCTGGAGAAGATGAGAGGTGCGAAGCTCGCTCCGTAAGCGGCGAGGTGACAGGAGATCAGGCGGCCCGGCACTGAAGCGGAGAGCGGTCAAGACCTGGGAGAGGGCGAAGGCACCCGAGTCACAACTCTGGCGAGGGAATAAGAACTGAGGCCCAACAGCAAACGGGCACAAGCAGATAGAACCCAATGGTCCTGCGGTTCCGTTCAGGGGGCAAGCTCTCGATCAAGCATTTGGAGATAGTTTCAGGCACAAGTCTGCAAAGTCATCTCTGGTCCTTTCCTCTCCGTTCTCAGCAAGGCACCACTGCAGGCCAGTCTTACAGGATACAGACTGGTTTACGTCCTTCAGCTTCTCTTGGTCCTTCTAGTCAGGCAGAGGTTCGCCGTGGTCAAAACTGGATCTGATTTGTAAGGAGCAGAGCTCCTATATTTTTACTGCATTTCTTTTGCCTTTGCAGGCCAGGGGGCCTGAGCCTGGTTCAACCCGGTTCTGAAGTACTTTGTTGACAGGACGCTGCCGTCTTCTTTCAGGGTGCAGGGCAGAGACATCAGACGCTCCGCAGGAGGTGGAGCCAGCATTGTGGTGGTGGAGCATAACCCTATTCAGAGTCAAGGACTACTCCGCCCACCCATCCTGGTGTAAGCATCTCATCCACCACCTTGAGCACCGGACTATCCCCTGGGAATCTCCCAGCCCTGTCACTCACACAAACCCAGACAGCAGATACACATTCTGGCAGAGGCGGGCTGAACAGTTAGGCGAGCAAAGGCTAACTTTCTAAAAGTAGCATTTGCAAACACAGGATATTAAAATAAACCTTACTAAAGGAAGTATTTTATTATTCTGAGTTCAGGCATATTAAACTCTACTTGCTACCGTGTTCCCTGAGCCTGCCGAGACAATAGCATGTAATAGCTCTGACAGCTCATCTGGCCTAAGAGAACAGGTAGCCCTTCAATAGTGAAGAATGAGAAAGGGCGGTAATTCACTACTAGGACATGCCACGCTCTAGGCTTGTCCTACCTTACGCTTACAATGCACCCCGCCCGTAGGCCTACCATAGGGGTGACTGATATGAAGGTGAGGGAAGGTTCTGGGACTGGCAAGTGTGGGCACTGGCACAGTCAGCGTAACAGTACCCGAGACCCGAGACATATCTTACGAGGCCGCTTCTGTGGGTGGCGCAATCAGCGCTGCAGGCCCACTAGCGGCATTTGTATTTACAAGCCCCGGCACGCCTCATGCACTTTACTGGGGACTGACAGTAAACCAAATAATCCAATCGTGGAAATCAATTACACATACACTTTACATTGGGAACACTTGCACTGCGGCACGGATCGGCCGTTGCGCAGTGCCCTGAGCATCGAACATCAGCAAAACATCTGAGGCACATCAGCAAAAAGTGGAAGGGAGACTCACGCCAAGTTGCCAGGTCTAACACGTGTCCCCTCCAGCTGAAAGGGGAGGAGAACTACCCTACCCCTGGGAGTTCCTCATCACTAAGGCGGAAAAACCTTGACAGACCGTCAGCATTGGCGTGGTCTATGCCAGGGCGGTGTTCCACCGTAAAGTCCATACTCTGTAGAGAAATGGACCCCCTTAACAGTTTCGGGTTCTCACCCCTCATTTGCATCAACCATCTGAGGGGCCTGTGGTCCGTCTGAACTCGGAAGTGAGACCCAAACAAGTAGGGTCCTAGCTTCTTCAGGGCCCAGACCACAGCAAAAGCTTCTCGCTCAATCACACTCCACTTCTGTTCCTGTGGAAGTAACCTTCGACTGATGAAGGCCACAGAGTGATCCCAGCCCTCCTCAGTCGTCTGTGAAAGGACAGCCCCTATCCCATGCTCTGAAGCGTCTGTCTGCACTAAGAACTCTTTGGAGAAATCAGGAGCCAGGAGCACGGGCGCTGTTCACATGCCCTTCTTCAGGGTGGCGAATGCTTCCTGACACTTTCCGGGGCTGCTTCTTCGAAGTCAGCTCGGTCAAGGGGGCAAAGATGGTGCTGTATCCCTTAACGAACCTCCTGTAATACCCAGTGAGTCCGAGGAAGGCCTTCACCTCCGTTTGGGTCTTAGGGGCTTCCCAAGTCAGGATGGTTTGAACTTTGGTTTGAAGGGGCACCACCAGGTCGCTCCCAACTTGGTGCCCCAAATACACCACTGAACCCTGCCCGATCTGGCACTTGCTTGCCTTGATCGTGAGGCCTGCCTTGCGCAGAGCCGCGAACACTTCCCAAAGGTGCCACAAGTGTTCCTTCCAGGTTCCGCTGAACACTGCAATGTCGTCCAAGTAGGCGGCACTGAACGCGTCCAGTCCAACCAACACCTGGTTGACCAACCTCTGGAAGGTGGTGGGGGCGTTTTTCATCATGAAGGGCATGACCCGGAATTGGTAGTGCCCATCTGGGGTTGAAAACACTGACCTCTCTTTGGCCCCTTCGGTTAAGGCAATCTGCCGGTACCCAGACGTTAAGTCAAACGTACTGAGGTACCGGGCAGCTCCCAACCAATCGATGAGCTCGTCAGCTCTGGGGATGGGGTGCACGTCAGTCTTCGTGACCGAGTTGAGTCCTCGATAGTGCACACAGAACCGGAGTTCGGGTGTGGCTCCCGGCGCTGCAGCCTTCGGGACCAAGACCACTGGGCTGGCCCAAGGACTGCTGGAGGACTCAATCACCCCAAGAGCAAACCTCTTTGAGACTTCCTCTTTGATGCAGGCTCGTACCCTGTCAGTTATGCGGTAAGCCTTGTGCTTCACCGGTAAGCTGTCTCCCGTATCCAAATCATGGACGCACCAATCCGTGACACCTGGAACCAGGGAGGACAAGTCAGAGAATTGCCCCAGCAACTGGCGGCAATCACTCTGCTGCTCCGGGGTCAGGGAGGGGGAGAGGTTAACTCCATCCACTGACCCATCTCGCTCGGAGGCCACCAAGAGGTCCGGAAGAGGCTCGGTCTCCTCCTCCATTCTATCATCGGTTGTCAACAGCATGCCCACTTCGGACCTCTCCAAGTGGGGCTTACGGCGGTTAACATGTAGGACCCTCAAAGGGTTCCTGGGAGTCTGCAAGTTCACCAGAAAGGTGACAGGACTCTTGCGCTCCACAACCTCAAATGGACCCGTCCACTTATCCTGAAGTGCACAGGGCTCCACTGGGGCCAAGACCCACACCTTCTGTCCAGGCTGAAGCTCTACCAGAGTGGCATTCTGGACGTACCACCGCTTCATCTCCTCCTGGCTGGCTTCCAGGTTTGCCTCAGCAAGTTGCCTGAATCGTCTGGTCTGGTTTCGGAAGGCCAGCATGTAGCTATATACATTCTGGGGAGGCTTCCTGGGAGATTGCTCCCAGCCTTCCCTAACCAGACTCAGAGGTCCTTGAACCGGGTGACCGTACAGAAGCTCGAAGGGACTGAACCTGAGCGACTTCTGTGGCACCTCTTGGTATGCAAACACTAGACATGGTAAGAGGATGTCCCACTTACGCCTCATTGGTCCTTCTAGGCCCATAATCATGCCTTTCAGGGTTCGGTTGAATCTCTCAACCAACCCGTTTCCTTGGGGGTGGTGAACTTGTACGTTACACCACACTCTTGCCAAAGGGACTTCATATATTTCAATATGAAGTTGGTGCCCCTGTCAGACACCACCTCTAGAGGGAATCCTACTTGAGAGAAAATTCCCATCAGTGCTCGTCCCACCACGGGGGCCGTCACTGTCCTCAGAGGAATGGCTTCAGGGTACCGGGTGGCATGGTCCACCAAGACCAGGATAAACCTGTTGCCTATGGCTGTCTTGGGGTCCAGAGGCCCCACAATGTCAATTCCCACTCGCTGGAATGGGGTACTGACGATGGGGAATGGTTGGAGGGGAGCCTTGTTCTTCCCTCCACACTTACCACTTGCCTGCAAGTCTGGCAAGTCCTGCAGTGAGCATCTGAGCTCCGGTGCATCTGGGGCCAGTAGAAGTGGGTGACAAGCCTGTCATAGGTCTTGTCCATCCCCAGATGTCCTGCTAAAGGTACATCATGAGCCAAACCCAGTAGGAAGGCTCTGAACTTCTGGGGTACCACCAGCACACGGGCTGACCCAGGTTCAGCAGCCTTAGGCTCTGAATACAGGAGATCGTTCTCCCAGTAGACCAAGTGTTATCCGGGCCGAACGCCATTGGCCTGGTCTGCAGCCTGCTGCCGCATACCCACGAGAGAAGGGCACATTTTCTGCTCCTCACAGAATTCCTCCCTGGAGGGACCCCCTTCTTGCTGCCAATGGGTCAGCTCAGGCAAGTCTCCCAGTTCGGCGATCTGTTCCCCGGTAGGCTCCAGGGCATCCCCCTCGAGGTCTGCATCCTCCTGGGCCGTGGGAACTTCGGGGACCGGCTGTCCGCGCCCCCGGTGCCTCCTCTCTAAGGCCGGTTCCTGGGCCTCTCCCTCAGACTCCAGGACCTCTTCAACACCCCTACTGGCTGCCATGGACCTCGTGGTCACGCACGCCCAGTCGGGTAGAACCACCATCTGCAGATGGGCCGTTTTCTCTACCTTTTCCCAAGGGGAGTTCTCCAAATCGTTCCCTAGCAGACAATCTACAGGCATGGAGGTCCTCACAACAACTTGAAGAGTACCTGAGACCCCCCCCCCACTCAAAGGGAACCTGAGCCATCGGACACTGGCTCTCAGAATTGTCAGCATTAACAACTTTGCAGTAGGCGTGCGGTACTACCTGCTCTTGAGACACCAGGTGCTGCATCACTAGAGTCACGCTGGCTCCTGTATCTCGAAGAGCCTCCGCTTTCCTACCATTGATGGTAACTACCTGCCCATATTTCTTAGTGTTACTGGGTAGGTAGTTCTCTGGGACCATCTCACTGTCTCCTAGCGAGACTAGGGTCATCTTTTGGGTGTTGTTACTTGGCTAAGTAACGAGAGCCTGATAAATGATCTCAATTCTGTGTATATTTATTCTTTCATATTAAACCAAAGACATTCGTGTTTATTGTAAGTACTGAATTATATAGTTCACCGATGTCCTCGATACTACTAGAGAATTTTTTAGATATTGACATGAGCATTGTGCTACATTGTATTCCCTATATTAGGCAGTTAAGTGGAATCTAGAGTAACATGGAGAATCTTGACTTCCGGCTGGAAGTTATTGGTAAAGATGTTTTGCCATATACTAAACTTCAGTTTCTGGATTACGGTGTTGATATAGCCTAAGGGTTTCGAGCACACTGTCCTATTTTTCACTTTTCATATTTGGCAAGAAATTGTTGATAACACTTTGGGTGTTGGTCACTTAGTTTGGTTTTTAAGTGAGTAGACGATACCTCATATGCAGGGAACTTAAGGTTTTCCTTCTTTTGATTGTATTTATTTGTAGATATTGAAGTGCAACTTGTCCGTCCTGATGATGGTCCCAAGGATTGTATAGACCAACGGGGACCGAAACGTCGACAGCTAAACACTGTTTCGCAAATATGATACTCATGTTTCTGAACTTATAATGGGTTCACTGATTTTCTAAAAAGTTTGTGATATATGGTCTTTTCATTAGTCCATATAAAAGAGCGAAAAGTGTTGTATACTACTGATAATTGATTGCTAATATCTGAGTAGGATGTATGTTGCCTTATTCAAGTTTTAAAATTGTGAATAAATAACATCACAAATTGTTTTTTCCTGCATTTTGCTGAACAGTAAAAAAGCATTGTGAACAAGCAATTCCACGTGTTCGCAGAATCTCTGCTTGTTCGCAGAGATTTTTTTACAGTTTCGCAGACATTTGCGTAACGCGATTATGCAAATTTCGCTCATCCCTAGGTTTCACCCCTTCATCAGCGAGGATACATTGACTTCAGTGTTATGCCCACATAACATCTCAAGAGAGAGAAGAATACTTGTATACTCAATAGTGCATAGTTCTTGAAACTCTAATCACATCAAAATCGAATGGCCAGAGGAACCAGCAAATGTACTGCTACTGTGCCGCTATATAATTTTATGTATTTTGCTAAGCGTATTGTTTCCAATTTGATTCTTTGAATTGTTGATATAGCTACTCCTTCCTATCTGACACAACCCAACATGCAGGAGGTAGCATCCAGGACCTGGCAGAGGAAGCTGGAGGCTATCAGGGCTGAACCTCAGCAGCTGGTGGCTGAGGAGAAGGAGAAAGAGGCAGCGGCTGAAACTTTAAATGCCCTGGGCCCCAGCCAGGCCCCATTGCCTCCTGTAGCCCGTTGCTGCGGTCACAAGGAAGCCGCTCGCTGACATTCCACCACTGCTGCTTTCCCACTTTTAGAGTATTTCAGCGCCGCATTCTGCAGAGGCTGGCACACCTTGAAGCCAGGCAGGAGTAGCATATGGACACTTTGGAGAGGCACATTAGGAAGCTCCTACCCCGTCGCTAGGCCTCTTTTGTCCCTTTTTTTGGTGGGTGGGACTTGTTGAGGAGAGGGTGTGAATGAGGGAGTTGGAGCCTTTCTGAGATTGTTTTATTTGTTCAGGGACAATTTCCTTTTTGGACTTTTACTTTGGACTTTGATTGGGGTTAGGGAGTGGGGTGGGCTAGTTGTGGATTGACTGCAACTTTATTAAACCCTAAGGACTTGGAGGGGTGGTTGTGTGAATTTCTATTGTATATAGATTATTGCAGTTCAACAATGAATCACCTGCAGTTCTTCTCTTACCTGATTAGATGAAGCGATGGCTGCATGGTTTCCCAAGGTGCTATGATGGTTGTAGTAGTAGCAGCATGCTAGTCGAACAGTGAGAGTGCCAAATCCGGAAGCGAGGTCCCTCTCCCTCCTAGCTGAACTCAAACTGTAGGATAAGGAATATTCATTGCAGGTGAATAACTAAATTGAAATAAAATCTGAGTTCATGCTATTATTATATGCAAGGTTTACAAAATAAATGAGGCAGTCACCAAATATATATAATAGAAAAGAAGAGATACAATAGAGAAAATGTGATAAGCAATCCTAAATTAAAACATTAAAAATGGTGAGCTAGTAAAAGTCATCAAATGAAGTTGACTCGAGCTCCAAAGTTGATTAGCGTAAACGTTGACGAGATACAATGCCTGAAGGATGATGCTGGCAATTATGTTCTTCTGAAAAAATATTGACTACTGTGCGTGGGTGGTTAATATAAATATAATATTGCCTATAATATTGCCAGTGTGGGCTACACTTAGAGCTGGCTGAAGAAGTTCCTCGCCATGCACTGAGTTGGTGTTGCTTTCTCCACATGCACCCCACCAAGTGTGTGATCAATTATTGGTGTACATTTAATTTAGTTACACCTCAAGAAATCACACCGGCTGGAGAAAGAGGATTAGGGGTTCAATGGGGTGGTGGATTTGAGGGAAAGATTTGACAAAGACAAACACTACACAAGGACAACATTCATCACGTTGGCAGCCAACCATCATAATTGTGTTATGGGAGGAAAAGGAAATGGAGGAATGATGAGTAGTACAGGTAAAACAAATCAAATTGTCTGTCTGCCCCGAGACACAATTTTCATTATGCTCTGTGTTACTGACTTTTCAAAGATATCAACTATATAAAATATCTATTGGAGTCAAATAAACTTAAACAACACACAAAGTGCTTATGATTAAACACACAAAATGATACTGTACTGCCAAATTGGGCGTTGCAATTGCATTCCTCTTAGATTGTCTGTCAATCTTGGGTGTTTGGCGGATGCGGTTTGGTATGGTGAGCATGATTATGTTATATCGTTCATCCAGTATGGCACAGGGTGAGAGGCTCTGTAGATTTAAATAGAATAATTATGTTGAAGAATCTAGGAGAAAAAAGTTCAACTGCATAAGGACTGCACCAAGAATACTCAGAGGCAACAGGGCTAAATGTCCCACCCAACCACCACTTAGCTTCCAATTTGAGCCAGACAGCACCGAGCACACACACACACACAGCAACATAGCATTTTCCCAATCAAGTAAAATCAACGCACCCCTGCCGCTCACCACTCACCACCACTACACAGATTTGTGTATGCCTGTTTTTTACATTCAGGCTACTTCAAAGTCATCACCAAATTAGTTGGTTTCAGTGAATTTGAAAACTTCTTCTTCTTCTGGTGACAGTTCTTTAAGTAGTCACACCCACGCTCTGAGTTATTCCATCATCCATGTTAGTATGGTGTCCAACTACGTATAAACTGTGTCCTAAGGCCTGACAAAAAGGCAATAGATCAGCCTGTAGTACCATTTTGTTGTTGTACAACAAGAAGAGAAACATTGAGTCATTTTTTTTGTAGACTAGATTTGTATTTGCATTATCTAAGGGATTGATCGGGTCTGACTCTATGAGGAGTATTAAGCGGAAAACAATAAAACAAAGCAGTGTGGACTGTGGAGTGTACCCGGTGATGGAATCTCACTATCTCTCACAGGGGAAGGAAAATAAATAACCTTCAGAGGAAAATTGATCAGCCGTCAGAAGGCCACCAACATTGTAAATCAATACAACACACATTTTAAGCCTAACAGTAATAGATAAACAAACATCCAGTGTCACACTGACTGCCAGCACACAAATGATCTTTCAACATACATCACAAGTTCACAGCAAACAACAATCACTCAGCATGCAATGCATGCCATTTACCTGTTCTTCCGGCGTGCTCACCATGATCTATTCATGAGACATTGCAGAATGCAGACCATTTGTTCACGAAGCAGAGAATGGCCAGTGTAAATCAAATTATAATGTTGCATGTGGGGCAGTCCCTTTAGGGTAGGAAAGGATAGATAGTGACGGCAGAGGGTTGGAGGCAGGAACACATCTGTTTGTATTCTCCATCCAATGCCCTTGAGGGACATGTGTATGGGCTAGTTGGGACTTCTTCACTGCACAGAGTTGCAACTCCAATCCAGCAATACAATGACTCTAAGAATAAGATGGAGGAGATGAATTTGTCAACCAGACACAAATTCAAGTAAATAATTAAATGTTCCCGTAGCTATATATTTTTTTGTCAATAAAGGAAAGAATTCAAAGTTCCATGGTTGTTGGCCCGGGCGTACTACTTGTCAGGGAAGTAGAGCTCATCCTCAAGCTCTAGGGGTTCATCCAGAAGGAGGTCATCTGACACACTACTTCAATGACCTGAGTCTCCCTCATCTTCCTCCTGTGGTACTTCAGGTATGGAGTAATCCAGTGGTATTAAGTGCTGTTTAATTTTGTTCATGGTTAACTTCACGTTTTGGGGCAAGAGACTGGTCCTTCTCACTGTGACAATGGTACCAGTCGCACTGAAAACATGCTCAGCAGAGACACTGGCTACAAGGCAAGCCAGATAGGTTATTGCCAAACTGCTGAGCACTGGCCATTGGTGCCTCTTCCCAGACCAATACACCAATGGGTTTTGATCAAGGTAGACCTCTGTTGCGTGTTTATGATAGCATGAACCATTTGCTCACTCAATGATCATTGCTGACGCTCCACCTTGCTCTAATTATTTTTCCTTCGCCTCTGCACTGGACTTCAGCCCTGCCAATAGAAACCACTCAGTTGCAGATGTTGGGGCTGATGCTCCTGGTCTTGTTGATTATCGTGTTCTTGTTGTTGGTTTTGGCTGATGTGAGCCAATAGCAGTACCTTCAGGCAATGAAGTTGAAGGCTGTCCCGCAGGATTTGTGCCCTGGATGAGTGGGTCTCTAATTCCCTGCCATTCTTTTTCTAGCTCACTGCCGTTCTCAGCTATCCATGTTTTGCATTTTCTAATATCCAAGTCTTAGAAAAGGATTGAAATTGTACAGTAATGGTTTGTACCATAGATCAAGAATTTAGGCACAGATGTAATGTTGGGAGGACATAATGTATCTTTGACCATTTTATTAGCAAACAAGTGAAGGATTAAACTCTCAACCAAGTCATACGCATCTCTTTCTTGCTTAACACCGGTGTACAATACAGACACCTCTTTTAGCAGTTCCTGTAGCATGTGCATTAATGGATTAGCATGGCCTATGCTACTGTCCCCTTCAGTGGCAGCCAACACTGATCAGGAATGCTAGGGCTGGTGTTTAATAAAAAATTCGAAAAAAATGTACCTACTTGCCATGTCTCTCCTCTGCATCCCTTGTCATCCCTCCAGGTCAGAACAGGAAAGAGGAAGCACCAGGGTCCCAAACTCCAATCACAACACTGCAATGCAGCATTGTGATTGGCTCCCCTAAGCCAATCACAACACTGCACTGCACCATTGTGATTGGTCTGAGCACCATAGTTCAGTGCTCAGACAGGCAGTGGGAGCCTGGGCGTATTCTTCACCCAGGCTGTAATGCAGCCTGGGTAGAGAACATGCAAAGAGTGCATGAATATTTCCCTGGCCTGAGACGGTCTGCCAAACAATCGTGCAGTTGCAGTGGGCAAACCACTCCCCCCCCCCACTCCTTTGTGAACAGCCCAGCCCACCTGCAAAGCTTCTGCAGCAGGAGAAAATAAAATGACAATAACATTTAGCTATTATCATTTTTGTTCTTTTTTTATTTTCACTTCTGCATCGCAGTGGGGCGACGCTCCTCCGCCTGCCATTGGTCCTTTTTTCTGACTTCCAGTGAGAACACCTCAAAAGGAAGCAGCATCTCTGTCAGGCATTTGACTAGGCCCTATTGGTCTATCTTAAAGATCATTCCTTTCACAGTTGCATCCCATCTTTTCATGATATATTCATTGATAGGTCAGTACTGCTCAAATAGGCATTCAAGCACGTAATAAGTCAATTTCCAACGCATTGGCACCTCCTGTGTGAGTGCTTTAACTGGCAAACTATTATCACACTGAATGACCCAAACTATTTCTGGGCTTTAAATGAATGGCTGAAATGAGTGCAGATTCTTCTGCAGGTGGACAGTAAGTTGCTCATTTGGTCTTCTTTTTTGAGAAAGTCCTGTACAATGATGTTATGTTATGTAGTGTGCCAAACACAGGACCCTGAAATAGCCACCATAGGCCATGGCCTTAACTATATTACTACCATTGTCAATGGCAACAAATCCAATCTTAAGCACTCCTGGTTGCAGCCATTCAAAGACCTTGTTGTAAAGTCTTCCAAAATGTTTGCAGGTGCATGGGATTTCTCCATGGCGAACATGGCTACTGTCACATGCTTCGGGGCAGCATTAAAAATCTCAGCAGTTTCAACACCCGCAGATATTTTTTCTCCAGCCCCCACAAAAGAGATC
Organism: Lissotriton vulgaris; assembly: GCF_964263255.1. Classification (NCBI taxonomy): domain Eukaryota; kingdom Metazoa; phylum Chordata; class Amphibia; order Caudata; family Salamandridae; genus Lissotriton; species Lissotriton vulgaris. The sequence goes on along the minus strand of NW_028251987.1, from coordinate 236,776 downwards.
CAGTGTGTAGTGATGCACATGTAATTAGTGGCTTGACAGTTGGTCCACATGTCGGTTGTCAGGTGGATACTGTGAACAGCTCTCTGCTGCAAAGCCTGCCCAAGCAATTCCAGCACATTGTGACGAAGCACTGGAACAGCAACTCTGGCAAAACGAACCAGTTGGGAACCTTCCCTTTTGAGCAGATGGCTGCCACAAATTCAAGAAAACCCACCCCTTCCACAAAAGAAAAAGTTAAGAGGTCCAGCTCTAACATTTTATCCAGCTTTGTGCTGAACAAACGTGCCAATGGGTGGTTGCGATCAGACTACCTCTCTGGCTTAAACATGGCAGGATCAGTAACCTGAATTTCTTTCTTTCCTGATGCCACTGATGCAGATGACTTCTTGAGAGCAGGCAGTGGTGGGGTAATGTGCTTTTCCGTGGGGCAGTCACTGTCCTCTTTTGCCTTGGTTTCTCAACCTGAGTCTTGTACCATTGCGATTTTGCTGATGTGGGCGACACTACTGCACTGCTGGGGAGAGGGCTGTTTTGGATAAGAAAGTTGTCTTCCTCTTCTTCATCTTCCACCATGATTGGATTGGATGCAGATTCCCTCCTCATATGGCTTTCAATCTTTCACCAACAACACTTCACTGACCGTGTTTGTTCCTTCTTTTCATCTCTTTCTTCTTTTTCTTTTCCCCCTTTTTGTTTTTTACCACATATGCTCCTTGAACACTTTCAACAACGGTTAACGCTATAAAATATAAAACCAGACCTACATATATCCGCATCCTGAACAACAACCAGACCACACACACTGTTGTACAACGCCGCCGTACCCCCGGGATGTCGGCAAAGGGGCTGTGTGACTTAACTATGAACACAAACGTTAACCAGGTGCTGCCGGCCCCAGGTTGTAGGCGTAAAGCTGTGTAAATGCTTCTGTGGTAATAAAGGTCTTAAATTTTTTTATTTTTTTTTAAAACGCTTACAGTTTTTTGGCTGCTAAGGTGCGCCTCCTAATGGATCTCAAATGGGTTGTTTGACCCCCGGTACCATAGATTGTACCAAACCTACGCTGACTAACACAAGCATATGGCAATGTTCACCTCCTTTTGGTTAACTAAAAAGAACTCCCAAACTAGGGAGCTCAACTTTCTGATGCTGGTGCCACTGCCAATGTCAGATGACCAGGCAGTAGGTGGGCATTTTGCTCTCTGCAGTACCTCCTTCTACTGAGGTGGCTGTGGATGTAGGTGACTTTGCAAATATGGCATCTGGATGTGGTTGGGTTTGTGGTGCCACTGTCACATCCCCCCTGGGAAGTAGGGATCGAGTAACGTTGTTCTCCACTAGGGCTGGGCTAATATCAATGATGAATGGCTTGTCATCTCCATAACTCTAAGACTTTCTGAAACCTTCCTTTTCCCTAGCCTTGTCTCATGGCATGTCTCACTCTTGAACTGAGGTGGGAACCAAGTGGTGTCTAGATCATCAGAAGGGGGCTTGAATAAGGAAATGAAGCACCAATAACGATCATTTTTTGAAGCTGGAGACCTGGAAGAGAATGGATCTTCTGATAGAGCAGATTGCTCAAACTCCTCAGTGTGAAGCTAAGTCTCTTGAACTGCTCCTTCTTCTGGAGGAACTACTATTGTTGGTTGTGTCTGTTGTTGCTATTGTAAATTCTCTGAGTTTCCTGTAACAAATGGGTACTAATACTATGCGCTAAGTCAATTTCAACATCACTGCTTGTCGGCGTTGCCATGATTTTCCAAGCGTAGCGTAGTGCTTTGCCCAGGGTTAGAATGGATGACAATTTGCAAGTAGAATCCAAATAACTGGAAATCAGTATATTCATGAATAGGGATTAGCTTTTTTTTTGTTCCTGAATTGCACTATTTGCAGTGCTCTCTTGACTCCATGTTTCCTGAGTGGTAGCTATTTCCTATTTCCTCGAACTAGCACTGCCTGCAGTGTTACCTTGACTCCTGAAGCTTTAGTAATTCTCTGTTCCTGAGCCAGCACTGCCTTGACTCCTGAGCTTTAGTAATTCCCTGTTCCTGAACTAGCACTGCCTACAGAACTACCTTGACTTCTGAGACTTAGTTCAATTCTTGTTCCTACCCCAGCACTGCCTTCAATGCTACTTTGTTTTCTTGATTCCCGAACATGCACTATTCTAGTATACCCCTGTAGCCTCCCCTTCTCTATATCCTTTTCCAGCCCCTGCCTTTCAGAAGAAAGTTCCCAGGTTGCTGTCTTTCTATCCCTGCTGTCTTGCTGTAATTACCTTGTATGTTTGTTACTTGCTTCCTGCCAAGTGAGTCCTGTGGCTCTCTCCCTTTCCTATTAAGTACCCCTCCTTACTAGCTCCTTGTCTATCATGCTTGTGTTTAGGTCTACCCCCTTGTTGTTACTGTCTTGAGTGTTCCTGTTTGATCACCAGGATCTATGGGCACAGCTGACAACCTAGGTGGTATATCTTGTTCACAGTGCATATAGTTTTTGAGTTACATTTATAATATCACCATAGGTATCAGCTCCACAGACCCTGCTTTTGCATGCATAGCATATATGTGGGTATTTGCAGTCAGTATCTGTAACAGAAATTGTGGGTGTGGAACTTACTGAGCTTCAGTCTTCCCGTGTGGCGCTCCCAAGTGCTTGACCCCACTTTCCCTTTATTGTTAATGTTTCTTTATATATGTCTTGTATATCCGTCCTGTGTGTAGTTTTTTGGAATAATAAAAAACTGAAACTAGCACAGGCCCGTTACAAGGAGTCTTTCTCCAGGTCAAAAGCAGACTTTTATGCCAAATCTATTCTGCAAGCACCAAATAGCACAAAATCACTTTTTAATATCTTTAGGGACATCTCTCACCCAGCTTGTACGAGCAACAAGGTGGTTGCATCACAGTAAATTTGCGATGAGATTGCGTTACATTTTGAAGAAAAAAAATCATTAAAATTGTTGGTGATCTCCATCCCAATAATATAAGTGGTCAAGATGAGTCACCCTGGAAGCCAGATGAAGAGTCCCTGGTAGATACCTCACTGGAATGCTTTCAAGCTCTTACAGAGGACTCCTTTAATAACCTTTCCCAAAGTGTCACCTCGGGCTCTCCTTTAGACACTCTCCCACACAGAATTTGAAAAGAATTTGGGCAAGAAACCCTTCCCTGGCTGCGGCAGGTTTGCGGTCAGTCCTTGGAAGAAGAAGTGGTACCAGAGGCATAAAAGCAGGCAGTAGTGACTCCCCTGTTCAAGAAATCCTCCTTGGACCCCACAATCCTGGTAAATTTTAGACCTAACTCCCTCTTGCCATATTCGATTAAAATCTTAGAAAAAGTAGTCAGCAAGACTTTGTCATGCTATCTTGAGGATAACCATCTGCAGGATAGCGACCAATTTGGCTTTTGCCCAGGCCACGTTACTGAGACTGCCCTGGCAACCGTAATGGACAATCTACGAATGTGTGCCGACAACAGGAATTTCACTGTCCTAGTGTTACTTGACATGTCAGCCGCATTCGATACGGTGAGCCACACAGTACTGGTGGAAAGACTGAAAAATATAGGGGTGAAAGGACAGGCCGTGCAGTAGTTACAATCCTATCTGTCAGGGAGACAACAGGCTGTGACCATGATGCCATTCACTTCCAATAAGTCTCCAGTACACCACGGGGTACAGCAGGGCTCTGCGATAAGCCCTATTCTTTTAAATATCTATTTGCATCCTCTGTTCCCAATTATTAAATTCTGCGGAATTGACCTGGTCAATTATGCTGACGACACCAAATTGGTGTTCTCCCTGGAAGACTCAGAAAAAGCTCCCTGCAATTTAATGGGGAAAAACAGAGGTGGTATACTGCTCGACTACCAGACTGTCTCAACATCTCCCGCTGGAGTTCAAGCTCACCCCTGGCTCCAGTCAAAACGGTGTGTAATTTAGGGGTCCTGGTGGATGATAATCTCCAAATGGAGTCACAGGCCAACAAAACTGCTAGTGTTTGCTTCTCCTTGCTGCGCATGTTACGGCAGATCCTTACACTATTGCCTAAGGACACCCAATCTCTTGTAGTAAGGAGCATAATTTTGAGCAGACTTGACTACTGCAAATCCCTATATCTGGGAGCACCACAATATACTTTGCAGGGGTTGCAGAGAGTCCAGTCTACGGCAGCAAAGCTGGTGCTAAATAGGCAACGCATGTCTTCTACGACCCTGGCATTGAGAGATCTACACTGGTTGCCTATGAAGGAGAGAGCCTGTTTTAAATCTCTCTGTATCGTGTACAGAGCAGCACACGACTTGGGCCCAGTCCCACTGCAGGGGAGGTTTACCAGGTATAACCCCTAGAGGCAGCTTCGCTCATCTAGTACAAATCTGATAATGACTACAAGATTTAAGAGTTCCAGGATGGGGGGCAGAGCCTTTGGCGTAGCTGCTGTACGCCTATGGAACAAGCTTCCCCAGAATATTAGGCAGGCCAATTCTCTGACCTGTTTTGGAAAGAGTCTGAAAACCTGTCTGTTCCCTAGGGTTGAAAACTAGACACTTCCACTGACATTCTGGTCTGCTGACATGGTGGTTATCTTCAAGTCTAAGAACCAGGATACTCGTAGGGTGACAGTTAGCGCTATATACGTTCTCAATATTATACAATACAATAAATGACCTCTGAGGGCCTGTCCTTTCTGAGTTTTAACTTTCTTATTCTCTTTTACTGGGCTTCCTCCTAGGATTCCCTTTCTCCTTTGACTCGCTGTGTGATCTTGGGCAGCACTGTACCCAATATTCTGCCTACTTTGTCTTCCCTGGCACCAGAGTCCCTGACACATGCCAGTGTCCCGGACTGAGTCATGACAGGCTGGATATACACATTGGCCACCCGCCACATTATCACAAAAAGAGGAAGGAGGCCTATAAAACATAGCTCACATTCAGGCCTAAGGACCGTCCATTGACTATACAAACTGGTCCCTGGCCAGTGGCCACATGGCATGTGGAACAAAAGCAAATAATGGCCTATGGCAAACACACACACACACTGGTCAGACAAAGGAGGCATGGTAAAGCAGAAGATGCAGCATTAATTCAGCAAAGCCATACATGGAAATTAACAGGGCTAAAATAAAATGGTCACAACAACACACATCCTTCAAAGGCATTACCTTACTTAGTCCTATGCTCTGTTTGTGGGGGAGAAAAAAACATGAAATACCACAAAAAACTGTCTGTATTTCATTACAAATTCATCCATGGCCTAAATGATGTTTCAAATTCAACAGAAACAGTTGTTTCATGCACACATGACTAGCACCGTGCCTACTGGCCACATCAAGAACTGAATTAATATTGCAAATGTATTAAAATTAAGATAATGTAGTAAACTGTGCAAACTTTTCCTTTACAAAAGAAGAAAAACTAACTGCAAAGAAATTACAAGGCCCCTACTTAAACAACAGGCCACTCACTACAAAACATTTTGAAAATTCATTAAAAGTACAAATAAATCCAGGTGCATTGCCCGAATCAAACAAACAGCACTAGTTTTTCAACTCATTTGTGAAATCTCAACTACAACGTCCTTACCTTTAATCCAATGGGATATGCAGCTGACACAAAGAGTGATCTTTCAAGCTCCAAATTCAAATGAAAAGTGAAAAGGAGATAGACAAAGCACTGGGAGGAGCTTGCTGGAAGGAACAGGAAGTTGGAGACTCTGGGGACTTCCTGTTGGAAAAAAAGTTTTTAAAAGAAGGACTCTTCGCACACAAAAAAATGGCAAATGTCAATTTGAGGAGGTTTTTAACACCAAATCGTCATTTCAGGAACATTTTGATGCTTCTCAAGGGCAGAATCTTCTCCAGATTGCAGCTGCAGAATATCCGGCTCATTTGGGATCACTTACAGCAGAAAAAATCTGCCGCAATTCGCTGGCGCACCTGAATAATGTGTTTGTGCCACAGAATTTGGCAGGAGCATGCGCAGGCTAACAAACCCTATCTTGTTGGCAATCAGGAGCACCTGGCATGTCGCTCCCTTGAGTGCAAAAGAACATTTTGAGCACGCAAACCAAAAACCAAATGGAGCATACATAACTCTGCATTCTCCGCGGAACTTGGAGTTGCCGATTTCCAAGAACAGAGCGAAGTTTTCCTCCTGGGCTTAATTTTTGGACAGGGTATTGTTTAACAAACAAGCAAGCTGCCCCATAATCCAATAGCATTCTAGTCAATGCCACTTGTAATGTGGATGATAAAATATCTACCACATTTGTGGCTGAGTGACTGTTCACCTCGGAAAAAATAAGGATCGTGTTTAAGTTGTTGTAATGTCTTGAATGTCTATCACGCATAGCAAGATTGTTTAAATATTGGTCAAAATTACATAATTATATGTTTGAGCAATTGAGGATTGATTTAGTGTGCTTTTTTTCTGGCTCTGGGAAATTGTGTTTTATGAAGCGTATTTAATGTATACTTTTCTGCCTGATTTGAGTAAGAGGCCAGCTCATTATCCGAGGAAGTGCTAAAGTAGCCACTTGAGCTGTAAGGTCCGTGGCATAAAGGGACCCAGTGGCACAGACAGTGAGGGGACTGGGATGGAAGAAAAGTTTGGGTCAGACTTCAATTAGGAGTAAGAGGATGACTCACAAGACCCTGGTCAGCCTTTTGTGGCAGCAAACACTGTGCCATGTTCTACTGGAGATGCTATAACTACCACTCCCATTTCTTTGACAGCCACTGAAGAGAGGCAGTCACAAGTTATGAGATATTGCACTGGGATTTTCTATGCCTCAAGAATATCTCCCCTTGCTGCTTTACCACCACTCATTGTTCCCTTGTAACCGTTTTTAGGTTGAGCTTACCGTTGCAGTGCATGCGCTGCATGCTTTGTGAGGCAGACAGTATTCAGTATAGCGTAGAGGCTTTGAGGATGCTCCGCCCACTCTCCGTCCATCTTTTGCATTGGCTTAGGTCCTAAATGCTGCCTTCTGATTGCTTTTAGGCATGTTAGTCCCTCCCCATTATGGCCATGTCGTCATTTATGTCCTTTCATGGTTACTGGCCCCTTTACTCCTGACACTATTTTCTTCCCGTCCCTCCCCCCTCCTGCAGTCCATGACTTCTTGGGGCCCCCCTCCCATGCACTCCTGTTCGTGCGTTCCTTCCCACACTCCTGTTTCCAATGCAATAGGTCTCACGTAAATGCAAGTCCTATTGCATTGTAAATGCTTGTTCTTTTCCTCTTCACCTGCGGCCCCATTTCAGGCAGTGGCATGGACACAGGCCAGGGGCCCCTTGAGCACAAACAACGCCAGCAGGTCAGCCTGCCCCTCGGTGGGGACAGATTGAAGCCTCTCAGACTCGCTGTCTTCAGCACTGCCCTGGGCAGCGGTGACAATGGTTCTGCGGAGGGCGTGTTTGAGCTGGGAATTTCTTGGCATGCAGCTTGCATCCGCCAAGAGCAGCTGTCAGAGGTGCAGACCATGGTCAAAGGAGGGAATCCCAGCTCTGACGGCCAGATCCTCCTTGCGGCACAGGGCAGTAAGTGTACTCTGAGCATAAGGGCAGTGTTCGCAGCTCTAGGGGCTCTGCACGTGAGCTGATGGTATTATTGGCGGTACTGCACACACTCTGAGGCACTGATTGTGCCGGTCCAGATGGTGTGATACGTATTGTTTTGTCAATGTGTGAGAGATCTCCGGGGCAGTGTTTGTGTGTTGAATGTCAGGTGTGCCACACAGATGGGGACCTCATGCACACATTCACACAACTAACATACACACACTCGCACACACACAGACTCTACATACATCTGTAATAAAGATGCAAAACACACATGGGTGCACATCACACATGGACAGCTATACACACACACACACACACACCCCGATAATCGCATCTTGCACACTCAAGCAGATGTACTCCAAACACAGGCCTCACACATTGACCATCACCCACACATATATATGTATATATCTCACACAGTGTCATATACATGAACAAATATCACCAGCAAATGGAAAGTCATACAAACATGCACCACCCATGACACTAACTGAAACTTCGTAATACATGCATTTTCTAATCATGCTGGCCACTGGTTTATTGTAAAAAAATATAATTAAAAAACTAACTATTGAAAATAATTAGGAGAAGAGAGCCCGATTCCTCCTATTGAGCAGGTTTACTTACTAAAGGTATACAAACTATTTTCGGTTTTAATGTAGATTAAAGGAAAAATAATTACAATTAGAGCAAAGATAATATACGATTGGTTTGAATACTGTAAGACACGGTTTAAACAATACTGGTTAAAAAAAGATAATGAATGTAAGAATAAATCAATTGCCAAAGTAAAATATTGGCTCACACTGGGCGTCGTTTGCGTAGTAGCACTACGCTTAGCTATGTGAAGTGCCTTTTGCACTACGCACGCTACGCATAGCTATGCGAAATGCCTAGTGCGATACGGAAAATGCTGTTCGCACTGATTGCACAGTACCGGATGCTTGTCCGCACTGTGCAATCATTGCAAACAGCATCTTGCACAGTGCAAGCCGTCGTTTTCCGCCGCTCGAGTAGATTTGTACTCGAGCGGCAGCTTTTTTTAATGGGGACTGCTAGTTTCTCATCGCGAGCCGTCGCAAGCATACGCTACCACTCACAATGAGAAACCTGACCTCACTGCGTTGAGAACCTCGCCGGGAGGTTTATTTTCCACACTCATGATCGACAACTTGATGTTGCTGATCACGAACGAGGAAAAAGTCTCGCCGGGATGTTGATTTTGCTCGCTCGTGGTCGCCAACTTGACGTTGAGGACCGCGAGCAAGCAAAAAATGCCTGCTACGCATTTTTGCACTGTGCTACATGGAATTTGCGTAGTGTGTACTAGCGCACACTACGCACACTCTGTAAGCGTAGGGTAGTACTATGCCCAGGGTTAGTATTGGCCCACTAGCATATACAAAAAAGTGTACATTGAATGAAGTGCACTACTTTTTAGGCCAATGTGCACATGTGCAGAAACAAAATGGCGTACCACAGTGCAAGAGAGTTGATGGCTGAATTGGGATGATCTATTGCCTCATGCTATAGGGGACAGAAGCAAAATGTGAATGAGAGCTGAACAGACCAATGGATGAAGAAGGCTGACGCAAAAGTTTTCTATTTATATATGTATGCGCTTTTGATTTTTTGGGGTTATTACATGAGACTGCAAAACAATTCAATTAACCCCTAGGCCAGACAGAAAAAACTGAACACAGTCTGAGCTATACTACACACAACAGTCTAGGATCTCCAAAATTGCATTCAGGAAGGTAAAGTTTCATGTTGCCATCAAAATAATTTGAGACATTTTCTGGTTCAAGAGTGCCTTTGCCAGTACAAAGTTTTTCTGTTTTTTGCAAGACATTATTTTATAGCATGGTGATATAATTCTGATTCCAATAGAATGACGTCAAATGTATACAAAATATATCTTTGTTGTTGCAAAACTTACAATAATCATCGCACAAAAGGAGAGAAAAGTAAAACTTCATGAAATTACAAACATTGTCAAAAAGAACTTTGCGAAAGCACCCAGAAATGACTTTTCAGCTTTGTTAGCCATAAGCCTGGTCATCCCTTGGTTGCAGCAGCACTGTTACATCTGGTGTCAGCTGGCCTCCCTTGTTGATGAGCAGCGGGTGCGTGACTCTCACTAGTTAAGTCATCAAAGCAGCTGGGACAGGGTGTTATTTCATTGTTTACTACTGACGTGATCAAAGGAGCCGGTGCAGGGTGGGATAGCAATGTTTATTAGAGACGTCATCAAAGGAGCCATGGCAGGGTGGGATAGTATTGTTTATCAGATACGTCATGAAAGGAGGGCGGCATAGCATTGTTTATTAGAGACGTCATCAAACGAGCCGGGGCAGGGTGGGATAGCATTGTTTATTAGAGATGTCATGTAAGGATCCAGGGCAGGGTGGGATAGCATTGTTTACTAGAGACGTCATCAAAGGAGAGGGGGCAGGGTGGGAGAGCATTGTTTATTAGAGACGCCATCAAAGGAGCCAGGGCAGGGTGGTATAGAAATCAATGTTTATTAAATACGTCATCAAAGGGGTTAAGGCAGGGTGGGATAGAATTGTTTATTAGAGACGTCATCAAAGGAGCCAGGGCATTGTGAGATAGAATTGTTTATTAGAAACGTCATGAAAGTAGCTGGGGTAGAATGGGATAGCATTGTTAATTGGAGACCTCATCAAAAGAGCTGGGGTAGGGTTTATTTGGGTACAGTTAGCTGAGTCAGTACTTCCAGTGCAAGTTCTGTATAAGGATGAATACTTAGTAAATGCAAATCATTGGAAGTAAGAGTTTACTCCCCCCTATCCCTACCCTCCCAACCCCAAAGCACCCCCAACCTGTGCCACATGTTGTTAAACACACACACCTTTCCTGGCTATCATAACTTCAGTGAAGGGTCAATTACTGTTAACTGCCTTTAGGTCATGACAGTGACATGCACCTAGTTCCAGGTATTCCACTTGTATCTCTAAGCATGCTGGGACTTGTAATTTAGTTTTCTGCATTACAATCTAGGCCTGTACGTCAGAGCATGATAGGACCTAGGATGTGCTGAAACTCGTATTTATGACATAGGGACAGGAGACAGCTATGCCTACCCTCTTCCCCCCCAACCACATTCTCACTCCCATGAGTACCCGCAGGATTATGTCCTGGCACAGCTCTGGGGAAGTAAAAGGGCAGTGCCAGTGACACTAAAGGGCAGCAGTGTACCCTCACTGACGATATCATCAAAGCGAATTCTGAGATACGTCACAGGTAGATCACGTCTCATTTTATGAGGATGATGATGATGATATAAAGCTTATTGAGCGCTCGAATGCTGAGGCATATTGGCGCTGGTGTGTGTACACAGGGTAGCGGCTAGGCTAGATCTACTTGGGAGTAAACAGCCGGGATTTCAAGGTTCATTAGACTTGACAGAACAGACTGAGCTGGTGGTGGGATAGCCTGCATACATCAGAGCAGCCTTACAGTGTCCAATTCCAATGCCTCAACCTTGTCCTCCTGTGAATACCTCTGCCTAAACATCACCAGTAATAACAAAAAAATCAGCTCCTTTCACACTTTCTATCACCCTCCAGGAGATAACCTCACATTCATTGAGCAACTCATGGATATTCTGGCATCAAATAATAGCCATCAACATAAGCAAATATTCCTGAGAGACATCAACCTCCAATGGGATGATCAGAATGACACTGGGGTAAACAGTCTCAAAGCCTTTCTCGCTGACCTCAATCTCGAACAAATATGTAATATCCCTACTCATGACAAAGGTGCAATTCTCGACCTCGTAATTTCAAATGCGAATTTCACATTACTTGATTCGATCATCCCTTGCGATTGGTCTGACCACCACATTATCACTTTCCAAATCTTAGAAGATGTTAAACACCTCCAAACACAACCCCCGAGATCTAAGATCTGGAATAGAAACTTGAAAAACCTCGATTCTATCCCTATAGCTTTAACTAACGCTAACCCTCTTTGCCCCCGGATGACCTAAACGATGTGCAAGATCTAACCAATCACTTCTTCCATTCCACGACCAATCTTTTTGACAACATTGCTCCGCTCCAATTGAAAAGAGCCTCCACAAAAGACTCAAAACCCTGGTATGACGGGAGGTTAAATGAAGATAGACGCTCTCCCAGATTAATTGAACGACAATGGAGAGCTGCTTCCTCAGCTGAGCACCTTAAAATCCTTAGACTCTCCAGAAACTCCTATTTTAGGAAAATCAGAAAGTCTAAAACTCACTTTTTCAGGTCGCAACTTGATCAAGCTAAGAATAGTCCCAAAAAGCTTTTCGACCTTATTAAATCCCAAACTAAGATCATACCCATTCTCCAGAACACCATCCTTCCTAAACTACCAAATTGTGAAGAATTTGCATCCTTTTTTGCCTCCAAAACAGAATCCACAAAATCAGATTTACTCAAGGACCTCTTATCAATCTCAGACATGGATAAGAATCTATATGCTGACCCAGCTGATGCGCAAACTAACACCCTCCCTAAATTCAAACTCAAAAACAACGCAAATTGGTCCCACTTCATAACATACATTGAAGACTCTATACTTAAGACACTAACCCTCTAAACCCTTCCAACCATTTCACAGACCCCTTCCCGGCTAACTATTTAAAAGATTTAATTCCCCTGCTGCTACCTCTCTGGACCAAGATAGTAAATTTGTCCCTATTTCAAGGAATCATTCCAGACATCCTGAAAACTGGTCAGGTTTCGCCGATCCTTTAGAAGATATCAGCTGACCCCTTGGACCTAAATAACTATGGGCCAATTTCAAACATACCTACGCTAGCCAATCTCTTGGAAAAATGTGTTAACCTATAGCTGAACAAACACATTGATAAATTCAACTTGCTTAACCAATTTCAATCTGGTTTCCGAGCAGGTCATAGTACAGAATCAGCCATGACTCACAAAATTGACGACCCTCTAAAAATCTTGGACCATAATGAAGCTTGTCTACTTATCCTACTAGACCTATCATCTGCTTTTGGCACCGTCAAACACAACAACTTGCTTGAACTCCTTAAACAAAGAATGGGTTTGTCTGACATTGTATATTGTATATAATTGTTTTGCCTCCTTCCTTCAAAACAGATCCCAAAGATTCAAAGTCAACCAATCCCTGTCCAATCCTTTGCCTGTAACTCTTGGAGTTCCACAAGGTTCTTCTCTCTCACCGACCCTTTTCAATCTTTTTATGGAACCTCTTACTTATCTTCTCAGCTTCACCAAGATTCATTTCCATATGTATGCTGACGACACCCAAATCTATATCAAGATCCACACACTCGAGGACATCAAATCTCTCAACTCCACCTTACAAAAAACCCAAACTTGGCTGGCTGAAAATCATCTCAAAACAGAATTCCTCCTAATCGCCCCCCCTAAGACTAAGACTCCTCACTGGCTCAAAGAGAAACTCACACATATCGCCTGACCTTAGAGCCCTCAACTGGCTACCATTTGAAGCTAGAATTCATCTTAAAATCACCTGTATGACTCACAAAACCCTTCACTACAATGCCCCACTTTATCTAGCTCTGAAACTGGAGCTCTCTGCTGGCAGCAGATCCTCCAGGAGTGCCAAGACACTTCTTCTAAAACCACAACGATTTGCCAAGAAAAAAACCTACTCTCGTTCATTCTCTGGTATGGCTCCTAGGATCTGGAACGCTTTACCCACGGAAACAAGAACGAATCCGTCGCCTGCCGCCTTTAAAAAGGAAGTGAAAGTGATCCTCTTTGCTCAATTCACGTGATCCTGCCTGTTCGGCTGCCTTTTGTTTTATTATTCCTATCTATGTATTTATCCTCAACTAGCTGACATTTGCTCTGTCAAGATGACTTGTGTACCATGTTTGCACCTATCCTTTGTTTCTATTACATTTTTGGGTTTCTTTCTTACACTTGTCTGTAAAGCGCTCTGATACTTGTAAGAGTCTTGTTCGCTCTATATAAAACCTTCAAAATAAAAATAAAGAAATAAAAAAATACATTATATTCTGCACTTATCTTCCATTATTGGCTCCTGGAGTTGGAGAAGTAAACATTTTCTTAGGGACCTGCAGTGGGCTGAAATTAGTACAATACAGTAGTGCTGGTGCTGGTGGTTGCAGGTGGGGCTCACTAATACTCATTTTTTGGGGCCAGGACATACTTTTCATCATTCGACTCTGACCCAGAACAAAAAAAAGAGAAATGCAGAAAAGGAGAGAAAGACGGAAAAACGGCGACAAAGGGAAAAAGAAGGGATGCAAAAGAAACTGAAAGGGACATGGATTGTCAAGTAATGGATGAAAGTGGCATCAGGTGGAATCCATACCAGACAATCTCGTTATCCAGCACACATTCTTTTACAAGCTAAGCATTGCCAATACACTTTTTACTTGTGATCAGACAGCCCTCAACTGAAAAGTGGGACAACACATAGAGTTTGCCTGTTATCTGAGTGAGACAGCACACATCTAGTGTGCGCCTTCAAACACGTTCTGTCACAACCCCAAGGTTACAGACAACAGTTTACAGATTTATTGTGCAATCCAAGTGAAAAACAATCAGTCGCCGCCTGGTTTCAAATCAGAGTAAACAGAGCACCAGGGTCCATACGTGCTCAATTTACAGAATCAATAACATCAGCAGTCTCCTCAGGCATCGAAGACTAACATGTATGGCAACTTACTCCACAGGGGTCAGTTGAGTTCACAAAACCAAGGAACACTTGGAAGCGGTAGACGCCTGCTAATTAGTTACAAACATTTCTGCATTTACTCTAGTCTTGAGATGTCTCAGGCATCCCTTTTTTAGGTCGAGCATTTGAGACCTCTTGTATATACTTTAGTACATACTTATTATATACTTCTATGTGTGTGCACATACTGGGCTCTGGAGATCAGTCCTAGGACTTGTCGGTTTCCGCAAAGGGACTTTTTTTCTGTTCAACTGCCTCTATTTAACTGTCTTAATAGAAAACAACCAGCAGAGGTCAGTAAAATACCAGAATTGATTTCTTCTGAGGGACTTTCTGTTTTTTAAATTTTCTTCCTCTATTTAACTTTCTTGATAGAAAACGACCAGGATAGGTCAGTAAAATACCAGAATCACTTCTCATTCTCTAGATTCCAGCCCATAAAAATTGTCTTCCAAGAGCACCCGTACACAATACTGTTTTGTTCAAATCTTGTATTTTCAGTGATATGCCCACCGAAGGCCCTGATTTCATATTATAAACAGAGCTTGGGACCATACCGTTTCCCATTGAAAGGCAATATTTCTCTCCATGTGTTCCCATACCTGGCGTGTCACGCAGTTTGGTGCTTACTTTTCCTCCATGTTAAAGAACAGTAGATGTTTCAGCACCCAGGCTAATGTGCTGCATAGTTAAATACATATAAGGTCCCAAAGGTGAGACCAATTGCATTGCAAATGCTTGGTTAGACTATCTTCCTAAACTTTACCCTCAAAGTCTGGAAGTATGTAAAGGGCCAAACAACAAGCCCTTTCCTTCATCAGTTGAAACCTTTCTGGCTAAATCTGCCAATTGAGGGTTTATACATCTCAACACTGCATGGTGTACCCCCCTGTGTGCAAACACCCCCTTTTCCTGTACGGCAAAAACTTCATAGTCCATGCCGTGTAGGAACGGTCTTTGTCACTACCATTATGGTGCCTTTCTAATAGGCACCCCCATGGGACCACCAAAGGATCGCCCAGCAGACCAGGAGAAAACTCCTAATCTGAGGGCAGGCGACGGTCAGGTTTGGGGGTCTGGGAGTGGGGCACTGGAGTGGCAGCCCGCTCCTACACCACCAAACTTGTAATCAGGCCAATAGTCTCCTTCTCACGAACAACTGGTCAACAACATTCAACTGTAATTAAATTGCTCTCTTCTTTTTCCTAGGGCTTCCTAATTTTTTGTTTGATATATTCATTGTCAGTCAAAAGTACTTTATTCGGTTCATATCAAAAACCATAAAAGTTTACAAACATCAAGAATCAGGCCCATTATATACATTAATTAAAAATACAATTTACAAACTCACATTAACAGTTTTAAAATTTATATACAGACTCCATCACAATTAATTTGGGTCAGAGACTTTTAACAAAACATTAAAAGGATTAAAAAACAGTCTCACTAAGCACACTGCTTCCAAGTAAGTTTTTTGCCCAAACGTATTGCTATGGTCAAAAAGATAGAGCCATTAAAAATTTCCCAAATGTTTGACAACAGCTGAGGGTATAAGAGGGCTGGTTTGACCTGCCTGAAGCCTTTATCTTTGATCAGCGGGAAAATTAATTTTTTCCTTATTGTGATAAAATAATTACAAAAGAACACAAAGTGAGTAGTATCCATGATGGAAAAGCCATCACAAGGACAAATCTCCAGGTCTATAGCCTTGGTCCAGCCTTGGCGTCCTGTGAGGAGGAGATGGAATTTATTCAACCTGAACTTAGTTAACAAAAATCTGTGGTTGGAGTTATTTACCACTCTCAGGTATAAT
Organism: Lissotriton vulgaris; assembly: GCF_964263255.1. Classification (NCBI taxonomy): domain Eukaryota; kingdom Metazoa; phylum Chordata; class Amphibia; order Caudata; family Salamandridae; genus Lissotriton; species Lissotriton vulgaris. The sequence goes on along the minus strand of NW_028251987.1, from coordinate 220,664 downwards.
TCCATCTTACCATGGTTTACGAGCAGCTGATGCGCTCTTTACAGTGGGTTTGATCAGTTCTTTATTTTCTCTTTCTAGACCCTTGATGAGCTTGTAGGTTTCTTTTGCCCACTTTACATACCCCTTAACTAATTTAGTGGGCTGACTGAACAGTTCAGGACGCCCTAAGATGCCAGCCAGCTTTTTGACATAGTGCAACCATGGGATGGAATTGGAATAATCAAGGGCTAGACAGTCCCTCAACACCTCATGATTAAGTTCAAGGTCAGGATTCAACCACACTGCAATCCATTTCAGCAATGGAGCCAGAGCTATTCGGTCTGCCAAATATTCCAGCCCACATGCTTGATGGACGATGTAGCCTTGTGTAGATTGGGGGACCGATAAGATATTCTTTAAAAACTTGTCCTCTATGCCTTGTAGTAGCCTTACATCCTTAAAGCCCCATAAGTCAGCACCATACATAGCTAGGGAAATACATTTAGCGCCATAGACTTTTAAAACCGCCTGCAGAGGTTTCACGCCAAGTTTTCTCGCAAAGCTGAGTACAGCCAAGGTAGCCCTTGCAAAAACATTTCGCTTAACAGTCAGTTGGGGCAACCATGAGGAACTCTCGTCAAAAGTGACCCTCTAAATAAGGAAAACTTGATACTTTAGACAACTCATTTCCGTTACAAAACAATGCCTTCATTTTTTTGCCCTTTGTGCCCACAACCATTACATGGGATTTTAAAAAGTTAACACTCAAATCTAAACCTATCATAAAATGTATATAAAAGCAGCTGCAACCCTACTGTTGTGCGTGCCAGGAGAGCGGCATCATCCGCATACAATAATGCCGGGATTAAAAACTTGCTCGCCCTAGGTATATCTTTGCACGCCTCCTCTAAAACTGTGCCTAGTTCATTAATATAGAGTGTAAAAAGAAGGGGCGCTAAAATACACCCCTGTCTCACCCCGTTCGTGATCCCAATATTGCCAGTATTATTGCCTTGGCGGTCAAACCTAACTGTAGCAGTGAGGTCCCTATGGAGATCTGCCCGGAAGTACACAATGTGTTCGTCAATGCCTAGGTTTAATAATATGGGCCACAATTTCGACCTATTCACTCGGTCAAAAGCCGATGAAAGGTCCATGAATGCTATGTGTAATGATCCCCCTTTGGCAAATGTGTACTTCCCAATTAACATTTGTAGGTTCAGGCTTTGATCAATGGTGCCACGCACCTTCCTAAACCCATATTGAAGGACCGAAAGTGTATTGTTACCATCCAGTGTGTCAGATAGTTTAATTAAAACCACACGTCCTAAGACTTTCACTGCTGAGTCAATGAGCGAGATCGGGCGATAATTACTAGGTTCCCCTCTGTTACCTTTTTTTATAAATCGGCACAATGACTGATTTGGACCAGGTAGTCGGTATGTCGGATTTGCAGACTCTATTAAAAACATTTGTTAAAATTGTGGACCATAACTTGATGTCAGATTTGAAGAGGTCAGCTGGAACACCATCGCGGCCCGGAGCCTTGTCACTAGTCATTCTCCCGATGGCTTCTGCCACTTCCTCCTCTGTGACCAATAAAGTATAGGAGGGCCAAGTTGGGGCTGGTAAAACCTCCTCCCCTACAGAGACCCCTTCATAGACTGATTAAAAAGGAGTGTGCCACACCTCTTCCTGTATAGCACAATCTAACTGGCTATTACATACATCATTAAAATAGGGCTTGTTAACAACGGACCAGAATTTAGCACTATTCTTCAACACATCAACAGATGTTAATTCCTCCCAGGCTGCTTCCCAAATTTCGCGCCTTCTTGCTTCTACGACCCTTTTATAGGTTTTCCTCAAGGAGGCCACATGGACCCTATCCACTGGGTTACACTTCAGTACCTGTCTTAGGTTTTGGTTTGCCAGTCTGCAGTTGTGATTAAACCAGCCGAACCCCCCTGGTTCCTTTGCTTTCCCTGGGCATTTAAGGGCCAAATTAATTTGGGAGCAGACTGCTAAATAGGCGGCTGCAACCTCTTTGTCATCCGCTTCCACGTCCATACATATGTGCATTTCTTTACCTACGCTGTCAATAAGATTGATTAGAAAATCCCCTGGGATCACTCTACTCCATCTTATCCTTCTTGCCTGGTCTATCAAGACAAGATCATTTGTTTTGACCCTATTGCTACATTTATCGGGCATTCTAATTATGTCACTCGTATTAAGGATTACTGGGTTGTGGTCACTAAAATGAGACCAGCTCACAGAATAACTATTAATGTTATTCCACAATGTGTGACTTACAAAAATTTAGTCAATAGTTGGTCCTCTCCCTCTCCCTTTAAAAGTTGGTATGTTTTCATCTTCCAATTGCGGGAGCAACAACCCGTGATCTGCCAAAAGCTTTTCAAAGAAAGCTCCTTGGATGGAGTGCTGAAAGTAAATATCTCCTTGTTCTATCGGGCCTAACTTGTCCTTTGTAACCCTTTTGTCCGGGCACCTATGGATGTTAAAATCGCCCAGGAGGATAATCGGACAAGAGTGGAAATTTCCCTCCCTATAATTTACCAAAAAGCGATCGAGGGAGACCAACTGTTCAGTCAAGGTGGCTCTGGTATAAGAATTATAAAAATTCACAATGAGAATCTTGCCAGCCCCCTCACAAGTAATTTGCACTGCCAGACAATATGGTGAACCCGTTTCTATCTGGGTATGAGTTCCTGGGATCATGGCCGATATTAATATGGCTAGTCCCCCCTTCGCCCTCCCCATTGCTGAAGCTATTGCAGGGAGGAAATACGTAGAGTATCCATCCAGACTGAGATTATTCCCTTGATCCCAGGTTTCTTGTAGGCTAATTATGTCTGCTAGCCCTATGGAATCTCTCCAGATAGGGTCATCTAGTTTGTTCCTTAAGCCTGCAATATTCCAAGTTGCAAGCTTGATATTAGTGCTAGTAGGAAGGTTGACTAACCTGGATCGTGGTTCATTCGGACCAATCGGCGTCGTAAATTCGTCAGCCAATTTCGAATTTACTTCTAGACTGTTTTCTTCCGGCCACAATGAACCAATTTTCAGTTTTTAAGCCAGGCCATCCTGAATGAGGAGGATTTCTTGTTCTTTAGGTTTTCTATTCCCCCTTGCATGTCAATCTATCCCACCTAGGTCAGAAAATGCATCAAAGTGGTTGAAAACTGGGACATTAAAAAAGTTTCCTACACCCTGTGTGTTATGGGATATATTTTGAAAGTGACCTCTATGAAAGAAAGGGACTAGATTAGCAGGATGTCTTCTGTAGGCCCAATTGGTCCTGTAAGTTGGCGGATGTACACTCCTCATGTCAGCCAGTTGGTGGGCCCGTGGATAGAAATTACCTAGGTCAAAAGTCATAATCCCACCCCTACTGTTATAATTCGGGAAACCACTGATAAATTGAGCCACATGGGGGTACCTAAAATTTATTACAATACAATCGCCCTCAACATCCTTAACCTTATGTCCCACCCATCGTACACGGCTGACATTAATTATGTCCCCCTGTAGATCGGGTCTAAGTGGCCGTTTTTTCTCTAACCAGAACATCACCTTGTTCTTCAACTCCTGGAAGGACTCCACCCTATTATTTTGCCATTCTGGAACCCCTACTAGGACTATCACATACGGGTACGAATCCTTTGGTAGGTCCACTCCTCTAATATCATTCCGGCTGTTTAAGACCTCCGGTGTTACTTGGTCTAGCATGATATCTTTAGTCTGTGGTCCCTTGAGTGTAGTCCTAAGATTGTTTCCATCCTCCTTAACAGTGCATGTCTCATCTACAGGTTTGGGTGGCTTCTCTTTAATCTTATCTCCCCCCAACCAAGGAGGCACAGTGCTCCCATTTAGCGATTTTCCCTTGGTAGCAGGTTTCTGCATATTTACTTGGGGTTTGGGTAGATTACGTACGGTAGTTGGCGCTTGATTTACCTTTGCCAGGTTCTTAAGTATTTCAGAATTGGCCTGAATGGCATTTTGTAAAGCTTCCAACTGTGTACCAACCCTTTTTAAGCGCTCAACTACTGGCAAAATTAGGGATTTTACTAGGTGTTCAAATTTTTCTAGGTGCATGGTGTATCTTCAACACCACTTAGATCTATATCTATAGTTTCAAGGGTGGAATTAGTTTGAATAAGGACTGGTAGTTACCCCAGAGTGGAAGTTTTGTTGTTATTTTTATGAGTACCTGCCTTCTGACTGGGTGATGGTTCTTTTGTCCTCTTAGCGTGGCCCCCCCTTATGTGCTTTACCACCACGTTTGCGCTTTAATGCGGGCACTGGTGTGCTTTCTAAAGATTGCTGTACAACTAATTGGTTTTTTGTTACTTCAATACTTTTCCTAGCCCCGGCATCAGTGCTCTGGTAAGCCATGAAAGACACCAAGCTGGCATCCACCCCACTTATATCAGAAATACCAGAATGGTCTGGATTAATCTCAGTTAAGGGAACACTTTGAGTCTGAGCATTCGCTGGTGATGCCGCTGAAGCAATATGCCCAAGTGATGATCTTTTTTGAAGGGCGGGCGCAAGGGATATGCGTCGAACCGTTTGGACAATCTCCTTTTCTAGGGCTGACGCAGCCATGCTGATAAAAGCGTCAATTGGGCCTATGATCCCCCCTGCAGCTCCCTTGTTACCCAATTTTTGGCCTTTCTGGATTTTAGATGCCATACTTAATGGGGCATAAGTTAATAGAGCTCAAAACAAAAACTGAGACTAAATAACCATCTTAAGTCCACAATAGTTGGCCCCGTGGGACACAATCAAAGGGAGTAGCCCAGTCCAGTCTCTTTCAGGCTCTGACGGGCTTGGACAGGCATCGTCCTTTGATCCGGTAAGGTCCTCCCCAAAGTTCGATCTTCACCGATGTGAAAAATAAACAAGGCTCCTATTCATTGATATGGTTTAAAGGCCACCTGTTTGAACTCCTTGGATGTTTTACATCACTAGGATCAATCATTTGTAACCCAAAGGGTCCTTAAAAGACTTTTCTAAATGAATTCTATTCTCCTCACTATCCCCAGAGTCATTGCCTGAGCATTTATCATTATACAGATCCAGAATCATTTGCACTGCTATCCTGCCTCTTTATAATGTTGCTTTGGAAATCTTTCTCCTGCCAGTCACTTAGGACTCCAAACTTTGAAAAACCAGATACCTCTTCAAATTTCCTATTATTGTTTTCAGCCTCTCCTGCTGAAAGTACCTGCCTTTATTGAATACAACTTCGATCTTTGCACTTGTGATGCATCTTTCGAACTATGCTTAAGCATGCCGCAATTGAAAGCCTTCTCTAATTAAGCTCGATATTGAAGCAGTTAAACCCTTTTTAAAGTTAATTGATCACTTCTCTAGCTAACATTTGTACTAAAATCTGGCAAATGGTCCTTCATATGAAATCCCTTCATGTCTAAAATAAATCAACTAGTAATTTTCTTCCAATTATTCTATGTCCCATATACCGATAAAAGTAACACAGGCCTTTGTACTCTCTGATTCTTATGATAGTTTCGCCATGCACAATTTTCTCCCAGACTCCACACTAGCATCCTACATGCCCAGCACATCTTACCTTGGGTTGGAAGAAATGTGCTCAAAATACCCCTTTCCTGATGGAACTCCATTTACTCTCATTGCCGGCAAGCATCATCTTCATAAACAGCTTCATCATTCACCAAGCCATCATGACTAGCACTCACGGTTATCTTGAAGACACATGCACCTTCTCTAGTGGCCTCAGCTGACCTTCAGCCAAGCTACCACCAGGCTGGAGTAAGAAGAAAAAGAGTAAGAAAGAGTAAGAAAAAAAGAAGGCTGCAGACCTTTTTCATTTATGCACCAAGTCTCTAGAACAACATCCCCATATCAATAAGAACTAAACTCCTCCAATCTAGGAAGGAGTTGAAGAGATCTGATTTAATGTACTTGACTAAACAACAAAGATGACCCCGATTTGGTTGCCCTCTCTTAGGCTATCATCTAAGTAAGCATTACTTTACTCACCTTCATCTTTCACCATTCATAATCTTGCCCCTCCAATCCCTTTCATATCTGGCTAGCAGGTAATTAAAACAAACCGCAAAATGTTGCAGGGTTTAGGGGTAAAAACTGGAGGATTCTACTTTTCTAGTGATGTAGGAGTGACCTTTAGCTGTCACTTGAATTAGTAGGTTGGTCTTTATTAAATCCTCCAAAAAGATTGTTAGATCTATTACAAATGAGATCATTACAGAACAAACACATTTTCCAGATGAACCAGATCAACACACAGATTTATGAGAGGAAATGTAACCTTGGTCTTAAAAATATTGCCACTTGTCACATTTTACCAGGGCTGTCAAGATATTACTACAACAGACAAGGAATATTGCAGTGAATCAAATAAATGCCATTCTGTGCAAAGGAAAATAAATGTGTATAATTGCTCACATTCTCAAATATAAGAACCATCAATGTGCTTAAGTGCTCAATACCACTATTGTACAGCATCCGCAATAACATTAAGAAATTTGCATTTGGTTGAAAATAGATTCTTTACTGAACAAATTCAAAGCCAGAGCTTGAAGAAAACCACATTGTTTTCAATTTCCTAGGATGGCATTTCAGTGGCAGAATATTTTACATTTGTCGCACCAGACACATTGTATTATCGTAGACAATGCAACACTACATGACTGATGTAATTGAATGTGACACATCATTAACCTAGGAATTTCAAAAAGATGTGATTCTCATGAAATCCTTTTGTACTTTTGTCTTCCATATTAAAAGCAAGCAGTGATACAGTGCACGGGGATGTACTTGACTAAGAGAATGCAAGCTAGATATGTAGTGCGAGGTAAATATGTGTTAATGTTATCAAATCCAAATGTGCCTGCATATATTTGACCAAAAAAGACAAGGGTGGCTGGGCCCAAGGGGAAGGAGGGTAGGCAGGGCCACACAATATGAAATAAAAATGTTTGCCTAAGCCTCCACACTACTTCAAGTACACACTGGTTCATGTACAAGTAAACCACAACCTGTTAGTTTACAAAAAACAATTTATGTTTTCAATTTTGTACTTAGTTTACAGACAAACATTTCGCAAAAAACAGAACTAAGACCACTATCGACCTCATGTCTTAGCCATGTGTAATTTCAAAACACTTACTATGAATGTGCAATAAACCAAACATGTGATAAACAAATAGAACTACAGTGATTTTTTGACATAAAAAAACATTAACATGGATACATGGACCACACAATCTTATGCATTTATGAAAAAGGTGCTTTTGCAAACAATTAGGAACAAGGGGAGAAGGTAAAACACAACTTTTTCAACAGTTACACTCCCACGACCTGAGCATGAGCTAATCAATTAATTTTCAGGAGCATTGCCAATTTCTGCAACAAATAACAATGGCCAACTAGCCAAACAAAACAAAGGGGATGCCGACGCGTTTCGAATCCTGATTAGCGACTTGCAGAATTCTCGTCAGGGCAGACTGAATCTAGTCCATGGGAACTGTTAAAATGAAAAACAAAATAGAGTATTTACTATCTAGCGGATCCTCTTCCCACTACTCTCAGGACAGTGAGATTGCCTTAAAATTCATACCTTGTATAAATCCTGCCCATAGTCAATCCTGTTTTGGTGGAAAATGTCGTCTATGCATTGATGGCCTACGCTGCAACAGAGTAATAGGAAGGGTAAGTACCTGCGAAGGTACACGGGGAGGGATTACTTACAAAAAAACTCTCCTATCGCTCATTTACCTGCGTTAATTCTGGAAGCTAAGCCACGTCATCGCCACATGTGATGAAGTTCTAATGTTTTCTGAAAAAAGGTAAAAAAGTGCGACTTAGAACCCCCATTGAGGTCACCGCGGATCGGTGTCCAAGTAAGTGTATCATTTCAAGCCCTAAAATGTACACGCGATCAGCGTGTCAGCGAGCCAGCAGGGTTCTAAGTCGCACTTTTTTACCTTTTTTCAGAAAACATTAGAACTTCATCACATGTGGCGATGACGTGGCTTAGCTTCCAGAATTAACGCAGGTAAATGAGCGATAGGAGAGTTTTTTTGTAAGTAATCCCTCCCCGTGTACCTTCGCAGGTACTTACCCTTCCTATTACTCTGTTGCAGCGTAGGCCATCAATGCATAGACGACATTTTCCACCAAAACAGGATTGACTATGGGCAGGATTTATACAAGGTATGAATTTTAAGGCAATCTCACTGTCCTGAGAGTAGTGGGAAGAGGATCCGCTAGATAGTAAATACTCTATTTTGTTTTTCATTTTAACAGTTCCCATGGACTAGATTCAGTCTGCCCTGACGAGAATTCTGCAAGTCGCTAATCAGGATTCGAAACGCGTCGGCATCCCCTTTGTTTTGTTTGGCTAGTTGGCCATTGTTATTTGTTGCAGAAATTGGCAATGCTCCTGAAAATTAATTGATTAGCTCATGCTCAGGTCGTGGGAGTGTAACTGTTGAAAAAGTTGTGTTTTACCTTCTCCCCGTGTTCCTAATTGTTTGCAAAAGCACCTTTTTCATAAATGCATAAGATTGTGTGGTCCATGTATCCATGTTAATGTTTTTTTATGTCAAAAAATCACTGTAGTTCTATTTGTTTATCACATGTTTGGTTTATTGCACATTCATAGTAAGTGTTTTGAAATTACACATGGCTAAGACATGAGGTCGATAGTGGTCTTAGTTCTGTTTTTTGCGAAATTTTTGTCTGTAAACTAAGTACAAAATTGAAAACATAAATTGTTTTTTGTAAACTAACAGGTTGTGGTTTACTTGTACATGAACCAGTGTGTACTTGAAGTAGTGTGGAGGCTTAGGCAAACATTTTTATTGCATATATTTGACAGCATAAATATACAAGCACATGTGCACAAACCACAATAATGCAATGTTTAAGCTAGCCAAATTCACTAAAGCATCAAACCCCTTCACCGATGTTTCACTTTTTTCTGCGATTAGCAAAATAGAATATTTTTGTGTTTTACATAAAGCTAGTTTTAAGACTATGCTAAAGAGATTTTTTTTTAAATTCAGCAATATATGTTTAGAATGTTTAGGAGGTTGATTACTATCATCTGTGTTTACACATGACTGTTACCACACATTAAAATTATACTAATCCAGGCGCAGAAGAAGATCTCTGATCACCAGTTAATTTTCTCATCAGCTTGATTCCCAAAACAGTGTGAATAAAGATATATATATAGTCACTGAAAAAAAAACAAAGGCTACAGGGATGTTATAGTTAGACTGACATTCCACTCATACAAAACCAAAAAAATGCAGCAGTTTGTAGTAACCAGTGCTTGTTTGAATGCCTGCACGCTAGATTTCATGCGAACCAGCATGAGCCAACTATAACAAATGCCCTGCAATGCACTGCTTACGACCTCACATATTGCACCACTCATGACATGGTCAGTGATATCACTGGTGACATCCCTGATGACATCTCACATCACAGTGATATCACATTTCCAAAATGCCCCAGGACCTGACCTGTGGATGAGTGAGAGGCTGTGTTTAAAGGTTTTATGGGTGAGTAAGTGGATGTGACTGTGTAGGTATAAAAGTGTGAGTGTGAGTAGCTGTATGGGTGACTGTGTGGCAATGTTAGTGGCTGTACATGTCAGGAGTTTCTGTGTACATTCCATACCCTGCTCAATTTGTCATCACCTGCGGTGAACTTGCATCAGTCATATTACAGTATATGCCCCCTTGGTACACTAATTGTGTATTGCAATGGCCAATGCTTGTTTAAATGCTCAAGACTATAACAATATAATGTTTGCAGCAGCCAATATCATTTTTTTTACCAGGATTGTAGTAACCAGTGCTTGTTTAAATGCCTGCACGCTAGATTTCATGCGAACCGTCATCCACGTAAAGAGGCTGTGTTTAAAGGTTTTATGGGTGAGTAAGTGGATGTGACTGTGTAGGTATAAAAGTGGGAGTGTGAGTAGCTGTATGGGTGACTGTGTGGCAATGTTAGTGGCTGTACATGTCAGAAGTTCCTGTGTACATTCCATACCCTGCTTAATTTGTCATCACCTGCGGTGAACTTGCATCAGTCATATTACAGTATATGCCCCCTTGGTACACTAATTGTGTATTGCAATGGCCAATGCTTGTTTAAATGCTCAAGACTATGACAATATAATGTTTGCAGCAGCCGATATCGTTTTTTTTAACAAGGATTGTTGTAACCAGTGCTTGTTTGAATGCCTGCACGCTAGATTTCATGCGAACCGGCATTGTTGTTATGCTGCTATGACAACAGCAAGTTGTGGGGAATTTCCCAGGTCAGGTGCGGCGGTTACTGGCTTCATGCACGTTTCCCTTGCAGGTTCCTGGGTCATGCATATACCAACGTGCCCAGCAACGATTTCCTGTTTGCCTTAATTAAAGCTGGTCCCACTACATTCTCCGCTTGTGTTTTTGTTCTTGATTCCATGCCTTGTCATCGTCTTTGCTGATTGGCTCCCACAAGTTCCTACGAGCCAGCTCCAATGACATATCTTCGTCGGCATACATTGGAAGCTAGAAGCCTCGAGCCACAGCTAAGTGCCCCTTGATGAATGCTCGGACAGTATGTTTTGTTTTCCTGAATGACTGAGAGATGCTTGGTGTAATTTGTCCCGTAATCTCGAACTGTTATCGAGGCAAGATATTGGACTTGTTCTTTAATCTTTGCCTGACTATTTTATTTGTGCTCGGCCGACTATTGCTTTTGCACACAGCTGACACTCAATGTCTTTAAGTCATAGGTGAGAATGAGTATGAACAACACGATTTATTTTTGCACTTAGAGAATCTTTGTAACAGTTTGCAGCCTAATGTGAGACAAATGTCTTTTTCTTTTATTCTGCATATAGTATGACAATTTGGGGATTTTACAGTTTTGCATCTTGGATGTGCATGTTAGAGATATAACACTTTTTCCTAATTACTGGCAGATATCGTTTGCCTGCATAAATACATGTGTGATCCATCCCTACCTAAAGTGATTATGTTTCAATGCTTGTAATCTTTATACGTTCATTGTGACATTAAGTGTGCTAATGTAATACAACCTTTCCTTCATCCATCATACTACAGACTAGGTGGGAGCTGCCCTGCTGTCCGAAGATTCGGAAACCAGCTGGACCAGGTGGCAGATGCAGTTGTGTCTTCTTTCTTTTCTCTCATCCAATTCCCCCTCACTTTTGGGACACCTGCTAGAACTCCTGCTGTCTTCAGGAGTGACAAGAGGTGTTCTAGGAGGTTAGGAGGCTGTTCATCGCCCCTGCAGAGAGCCTGCTTGCTCTCCGGTGAGTGCTGTCAACAGGACCGGTGAGTAACTGGTTGTATGAGTGGCTGTATGGGTGATTGAATGGTTGTGTCAGTGTCTGTACGAATGAGTGGGTGGGTGTGTGCGTGCCTCTATGGAGGAGTGAGTGGGTGAGTGAGTACTGGTATGGGTTTGTGAATGGTTATGCGAGTGGTTCGGTGGGAGTGGGTGTACAAGAGGTTGTATGGTGGTATCTATGGGTGTGTATATATATATATATATATATATATATATATATATATATATATGCACACACACAAACACACACACACAGATATATATATTTTTTTATGGAAAAAGGCAAAGGTTACAGGGACTTTATAGTTAGGCCAACATTTCACTCATTCAAAACCAGAGAAATTCAGCCATTAAGGTTAGCTGGGCTAAGAATAACTCGCGCACCCACAATGCCACAATGCACTGCTTATGACGTTACATATGACATCACTCATGCCATTGTCAGTGACATAACTGATGACATCTCAAATGACATCAATGATGACTTCAGTGATGGCATCATCCAGTAACTATGAGTGTTAAATACATAACAAGGTGCATTGATGCATCAGTGGGTGTATGAGTGACTGTATGGATGACTCAGTGAATGACTGACTGTATAAGTGAGTGGTTAAGTGTCTCAGTGAATGTATGGGTGAGTGACTGGTTGTGTGAATGTGTGTATCTGTCTGTCAGTTGATGTCTAAGTGGGAGTCTGAGTGTGTTAGTAGGTACGTGAATGGCTATATGGGTGATTGATTGGTTGTCTGACTATGTCTATGGGTGTCTGGGTGTCTGTGTTTATGGGTGAGGAGGTGTGTGACTGCCTGTATGGATCAGTGAACGGGTGAGTCAGTGCTGTATGGGGTACTGTTGCATGTGTGAGAAGTCGTATGGGTGAGTGAGTGTCTGTATGGTTGTGTCAGTAATTAAGTGCATGAGTCAGTATGGGTGAGTTTGTGAAAGGCAGTATACATGTGTAACAGGGTATATGAGTGACTGTATGCGTGAGTGAGTGAATGTGAGACTGACTATAACGATAGGTGCATGCTTCTGTCAGTTACGGTATAGCTGAGTGAGTATGTTTTACTATTTGTATGAGTAAGTAAGTAGGTGGGTGTGTAACTGTTTGGGTGAGTAAGTGGCTATATGATTGACTGAAAGGGTGAGTGTATAGGTGTGTGAGTAGTTTTATGGGAGACTCATTCAGTGTATGAGCACCTGTATGGCTGTTTGAGTGGATACGTCATTGGCTGTATTAGTGAGTGAGTGGGTCAATGAGTGGAAGTATGGGTTAGCAAGCAGATATGTGTATAGATCAATGAACCAGTGAGTGGGTGTGTAAGTACTGGGATGGCTCTGTGAATGGGCTTGTGAATGGTTGTGTGGGTGTGGCAGTGGATGTATAAAAGATTCTATAGCGATGTGGGTGGGTGCGACAGAGATGCTGTGGATGATGTTATCAGTGATGTCATTAGAGATGTCATCAGTGATGTCACTGACCATGTCATGAGTGATGTAATATGTGACATCATAAGCAGTGCATTGCGGGGGATTGAGTTATAGTTAGCTGAGCTAACTATAACGGTTGAATTTCTCTGGTTTTGTACAAGTGAAATGTCAGCCTAACTATAATGTACCTGTAACTGTTTGAGTTTTCCGTGAATATCTAATGTTTTTAAATGCTAATAGCTAACTATAAGATCCCTGAAACCTGAGCTTGTTTAAGTGAATTTCGATGTTTTTTGAAATGCTAATTTCTAACTATAATGTCCCTGAAACCTGTGTTTTTTTCAGTGAATGTACAAGGTTTTAGGGTCTCGCCTAGCATTGCAGCGCGAATGCGTTTCCATTGCTTTGCGAGGCATGCAGTATACACTATAGCTGGAAGCTTCGTGGAAGCTACACCCACTCTCCGCCCCCATTTTTTTCATTGGCTTATCCCTTGAATGCTGTCTTCCAATTGGTTGTAGGCTTGCTAGTCCCTCCTTATGACAAGCATGTTGTCATTTATGTCCTTCCATGGCTACTGACCCCTTTACTGACAGCATTATTTTCATCCCGTGCCTACCCCTCCTGCAGTCCATGCCTTCTCAGCCCCCTCCCATGCACTCCCATTCATGATTTCTTGCTCACCTACCCTCCCCACACTCCCCTATTCAATACAATAGGTCTCACATAAATGTGAGTCCTATTGCATTACAAACGCTTGTGTTCTGTTCCTAGTACATCCAATTGAAATGAGTGTTGAGTGTTTCAGAGCATCTTGGTGCTGTGGTACATTTTGTTAAGGCTGGGAGAGGAGATGCTGTCAGTTCTCCAAGGGGAAGCGGTCTCGTGATATGCGAGTTGATGTAGATATATTTGGGGCAGAATTCACTTTTATGGGGACATTGTTATAAACTAAACCATTTTTTAAAATGTAGTCTGCACCGCTTTCATGCCCAATTCCCAAAAAAGGGTGATTCAGAGATTTCCTACTCAGAATTTTAGGGAACCCTTGCCTTTAAAATTGATGCCTATAAGAAGGTGCAGTGCATGCATTTTATGTAGATTGTTGAGCTCTGTTCCACAAGTGGTTTCAAAACATGGACTTCTGGGTAGTGATATGCGTTTGTGTCAGATAACTAAGTTCGACTTCCTCAGGAGGAGAAAATTCGTTCTCCAGTCCCCCTTTTCAGCACTATCAGCCGATCTTTGTATTTATAATATCGGTCTGAAACTCAAACTAAGGGGAAAGGGGAATAGGGATTTAAAGAGAGACTCCTCCTGTCAGGTGCTTCTTGTATCTTCCCTCGATACTGCTCTCTGGAGTATTTACGGCACGACTACAACAGATTAGCACAATTTAATAGGGACACACAATTTAACAACAATTCTTTTTTAGATTTTCTCACTAGATCTTACTATATGATTTATGTTTCTACTTTTGTTACCTGTTATTTTAAAGAGGATCGCTATTCTCTTATTATTATTCTTTTGTGTAATTCGTTCTTTATCTGATCTTGAATTCTTGGAGCTGAATATTTATTTTATCGCCTGCTCCTCTGGTGCTAGGTACACACATGTATATATATATATATACACACACACACACACACACACACACACACACACACACACACATATATATATATATGTATATCTCCAAAAAGTCGTCGTTTTTAGCCTCTGCTTTCCCTGCAGAACAACTAAAGGAGCGAGACCACAAAGTAGGTGCAGCTTCTTCAGTGCATTTTATTCTGTGCCAAGAGTTACAGCCTACAATCCACCATGACGCGTTTCACCTCGAAAGAGGCTTGATCATATATATATATATATATATATATATATATATATATATATATATATGTGTGTGTGTGTGTGTGTGTGTGTGTGTGTTTATATACATATATATATATATATATATATTACCTACTGGTGGTCGCCAGTAGGTAGCTATAGTTAGGATTTTTTTCAATGTTAAATCTCAAAATTTTATTTGTAATAACTTTGGCGCCGGTTGACGAATCTGCCTGAAAATTTCCTCAAAATGGCCTCGTCGAGCTCCGGTCTTTCCCTGGAAGTTTGGGGGGGATGTGTCAAGCGGGGGCCGAGATAAAAGGGGGGTCCCAAAACTAAGTATGGGCGAATTTTGCGGATCTCGCGTTCGCGAATTTTGCGGATTTGCGAACTCGCAATCCGCAAAATCCGCGAATTCCCACGAATTTGCGGATTTTTTTTTTGTGTGTTCGCAATTGTTTCTGCCAGTTCGCGAGGATTTGGTACTAGTTCGCAATTGCGAACTTACTTGTCGGCTCGCAACGGTCGCGACTATGTTGTTTCTACGTCTGGTTCATCATCACAGCCTCCCAGCACCCTCTGTTTTACCACTGGCACCCTCTCTTTGACCCATGCCACCCTCTGTTACATCAATGCCACCCTCTGGTTCATCATCACTGTAGAAGATGGGGGGGGAAAGCAAGCCCACCTGCCCTGCTTGAACTGACATGAATTAATTTGGGGTTAGTTTATTAACAACACCTGCCCTGCCCCAACTGACAATAATGAATTAGGGGCTAATTAATGTGTCACTGAAAGAATTTAAAGTTCCAGCCTGGCACCTGCTTGTCTGCTCCTTTAGCTGTAAATCAGGACCTTTGTGGCATACAGTTAAGGTCAGAGCAGGGTCACACAATAGTTGCAAGCAGGCAACCGAATTCTGGAGGGCCCCCTCAGGAAGCACTACAAAGAATCGTTACAAATCATGAGGTTGACCTTTTGCACCTGCTCATTGCTTTTGCTTTTGCTGAAATCGTTTTTCGTTTTTTTTCGCGCTATTCGCGGGGCGCGGCGTCGTGCGAAACCGACCGCGGAAGCCGCCAATTCGTGCGAATGAGCATTTTATTTTTTTGCGGCTTGTTGTTTCGCGAGTTTTTTTGCAGTATTCGCGAGCCGCTTGCAGCGCAACACGCAAATTTACCCCAAGGTCGAGTACGGGCGCGGCCATTTTGTTTGCGTGACGTATTTCCGTTTCCGCCCGCTATGTATAATCTCGCGCAGTAAGCGCATTGCGAGTAGAGGTTCGCACGAGATCGCGCGGGAAATCTAGAGGTTCGCACGAGATCGCGAGGAAAATCTCGCGCGAACTTACTTTCGCGCTCGTGAACGGGCGCCGGCCATCTTGTTTTTCATTCATTTCCTGTGTCTGGGCATGGTGTTTAATCCTCTTGGTATCTTTGCCATCCTTTGCTTGTTTTCAGTTTTTTTTTTACGATTTTGCTTCTTATCTATCCCTCTCTTTTCCTAGCTGTATATTTTTGTCTTTTCTGCTATTTTTCTTTACTTTTAAACTACTTTTTTAAACTCTTTTCTTTTCTTCTTCCCTATCCTATTCTTTCTTAATTTTCTACTTCTTCCTACCTTACCTGCCCAGACCATGGTCAAGCCAGGCGCCGTGAAGCTGCCCAGGCACTTGAGGGCCGCAGCGGCGGCGGGGAGTAGTGCTGGACCCAGTGGCAGGACAGCATGCGGGAGATTGAGGGGGGAGCAGGTGACGCAACGGGAGATATTCAGCCCGGAGGAAGTGGGCGCGCTAGTCTACTTCGTCCAGTGCCGCCTGCCCAGGACCATCGCGGGAGGCGGCAGGATCGCGGCCGGCGGCTACAACATGCGGGAGCGCCGGAAGCGGTGGGAGAAGGTGTGCTGGACCATATACCACCTCTACGGGGTCCAGCGCACCTACAGCCAGGTCACCCATCGTTGGACGGACCTCCTGGACCGCGAGCGCGACCTGCTGGACCAGTTCGGCTTGGAGATCCCCGGGCTTGGTGAGTAGTAGTAGCCATTTAATCACTCACTACTATGATGTTTTCTCCTGCTCTGTGTTGTTGTATTGCAAATATTTGTTTTTTACATGGAGCAAGCCAATAATGCCGCTGATGACGATTACATTGTAGTTAAATTATATTTCAAAATCTTCTGTGCATTTCAGGTGCACTGCTCTCCTTCTCAGTGGCGTTGCTACTATGCTTATTTGTTTTCTATTTCGTGGTCTCATTGGCCTGAGTAACTATTATGTATGAGTGTACTTTACAGAACTGCGTAATGCTAGACACTAGGGGGCAGATTACATTTACAAGCCCCTTGCGCCACGTTTACGTTGCCTTGCGTGACGCAACAGCGGCGTAAACGTGCCGCATCCCTGCGAGTCATTTACAGCATGACGCATCTAGGGAGATGCGTCACGTTATAAAGCCATGGGCCTGCACCACAATGGGTGCGTTCCTAGTACGCAGGGTGGGCGGTCCAGCGGCTGTGCGCCTCGCAAAATTGCCTGCGTGAAATCTACAAGATTTAACGCAGGCACTTCTGCGACGCTGCTACGTCAATTCAATTCCTTATGTCTGCTCGAAGCAGGCGATAGGACTGACACAGCATGTTAAGTATTGGGTGGCCCTGAGCATTACTGGAGTTGCATTGCGTTGGCGACGTGACTCCAGCGATGCGCCGCTCTTACGTGACGAGATGCGTCACGCAAGTGCCTACCCTTGCGCCAGGGCGCGCCGCATTGTAAATGAGGCACATCTGCCGTGTCGCAAGGGTAGTTTTGCGTGACGCATTTGATCTGGCGCATCTCTGGAGATGCGCCAGAACGCGTAAGTAAGTATGCCCCTAAGGGGCAGAATTGCAATTACCGTCGCATCCCTGCAAAGTAGCAGGGATGCGCCATTAATTGTGCGGCCCGCTACCACCACCAAACATGGTGCGCCGTATTTGCAATGCGGCGCACCATGGGCCCAAAACGTCACCGAAGCTTTACTGCTGGAGTTGCGTCGCAACGATGGCGCAGCTCCATCAATGCTCTGGGGTACCCTATCTCCCCAATGCTGGGTCAAGCCGTACGTCTGCTTCAAGCAGGTGCAGGGTTTGTGTGACGCATCATTGTCCTAAAGGTGACTGATTGATATTTTGTAGATTTCCCTCAGCCACTATTAGGATGTGTTCCAGCGCAGGAATGCCCTCCCTTGCGCCGGAACGCCCCCTGATGGCGCAGGGCTTTATAACGGGATGCATCTCCCAAATGCGTCACGTTGTTATAATATTATACGCCGCACCATGGCGCCCTTTTTTGTTTAGCTGCTGCGTCACAAAATTCACGCAAGAACGGCGCAAAAGAGCCGCAAGGGCTTAAATCTGCCCCTTCCTTTGTACCCCTGACAATAAGAAAAATAGTGGCGGTGGATTGATAGTTTGACTATTTAAATGACTGGTAATGTAGCAGGCAACTGTTAGTGTTGTCACTGATCTGACTGAAATCACAATGGAGTTTGTCTGTCACTTTGCGTCTTGCCTGCGGACTGCTGCCTGCCAGTCCTAGGTGAACGTTTCAGTACTTTGTTTAGTGAGTTACGTGACTTTCGAAGTCACAGGTCCGCAAATAAATGAAAAGTAACCATAATCAATATAATTTCGCGGAAATATTTTGTTATTGTTCTTTTGAAATGTTTGATTTGGTTGACATTGACAAGCAACAATCATCCATGTTTTCTGTTCTTTCTTTCATGTTGTACGTCAGCTCCCCCCAGGGGCGAGAGGAGGACACAGGAGCAGCAGGCGGCGGATGCTGTTCAACAGGGCCAGGATCGGGCAGGCGAGGGCTCCTCTGCTGGCCCCAGTAAGTTTTCATTTTAGACTAGTACCTATTTTTCCTAGCGTTCCTCATTTGACTTTTTTCAAAATTGTCTTTGCTCTTCTTGTAGACTGTATCTAAATTCTTATCCTGCCTCTACTATGACTCCCTGTGGTATTACTAGATTATTCTTATTAGTCTGTCTGTGTAGCTAACTAAGATTGCACGGTTGGCGAAACTCCCATGATTCTAGTCAGCAATAGCTCTATCAACTTAGTGCAGTCCTCTGGGATTGTCCATAATGTCTTTTGAAGTGTTCTATCTGGACTCATGCTTGCAAAAATTGCAAAACCTTTCGCTCAGTCACTCTAGTCTGGACCAAAAAACACAGATTGTATTTAAGTTTAAAAGCTTTATTAAAAGTAAACACATTTATTAAAATGAAGTCATAATAAAACTAAACGTTTAACTGATAATGGAAAAGTGGTTAGTGCTGACGATTAATTGAAGACATTTCTTGTGGTCGAGCCGAGCTCTCACCTGGTTTCAACTTGATCTTGTTGTTAGAAGTCCATCTTCTGTCTGTGTGGAGAAAAATGGTGCGTGTTAAAAAAACAGCCTTCATCAGTTGTGCCAAAAAGTGCAGCAAGACAACCTTCCCTGGAAAAAGGGACATTTTTTTTAACTTTAACGTAGACAGTCACAAATTACATTGTTTTCACATGTCTTCATTCCTAGACCAAAGACTAGTGAGTGCTTTATTCTAACATTCTTAAATGTACTTTGTAGGTGGAACATCTGGTGGCGGGGCCAGTGTGGAGGTGGTGGTGCTCGACACGGAGGCGGAGGGCGATTCTTCAGGGGAGGAGGCGGCGGCTGTGAGAGTTGAGACGGTGGTGGTGGCGGCCAGAGGTAAGCTCTTATATATTCCTTACTTATTGAGATTGAAGACTAGCTGGGAAGGCAAGAATATGAGATGCATGGCTGGGTGAATGATGAAGCAATGATGGGTGGAAGGACAACAGCCTGGGTGGGTGACACAGAAACTGTATGTGTCCATATACCTGGATCATGCTACTATCTGACTCTTAGATAGCATATGTGTATCTAGAGCAGGGGTACTCATAGTACGGCCCGCGGGCCGGTGGTGGCCCGGCAAGCCTTCCTTGGCGGTGTGCAGACCTTGCAGACAATCACTGCTCCCCCGGCCCCCACAGAGCAGAGGCTTTTTTGTATTTCACCTGTTAGCGCCCCTGCATCTCCACTCTGACAATCACTGCTCCCCCGGCCCCCACAGAGCAGAGTGGAGATGCAAGGCCACAAAGAGGTGAAATAGAACAAAGCCTTTGCTCTGTGGGGCCGGGCAAGCAGTGATTGTCAGGGTGGAGAAGCAGGGGCGCTACAACAAACAAAGCCTCAATAATATGTTAATGGTCTTTTAAAGACCTGTTAAGTACTTTGGTGTTGTTGTCTGTGTGTGCGCGTTGAGGAAGCGGTCTCAACCCGGGCTGAAGGCTGACACAGATAGACACACACACAGTGAGATGACAGAGGGGGAGGGAGAGGGAGGGCAGGAGGGAGAGAGAGATGGAGGGAGGGCAGGAGGGAGAGCAGGAGGGAGAGAGATGTATGTAAATGCTGGGTCTGGTGGCTCAGTGGATGAGGGCATCTGCTGCAGGGACCTGTGTGCAACCTCATGGTCACAAGTTATTGTTTTGCTTTAGCCCCGCCGCCTCTGACTCTGCCCCCACCAGTGCGGCCCTCGGCCCCAAACTACACTGTAAATGTAGCCCCTGAGAGAAAGTTTGTGAGTACCCATGATCTAGAGAGAGTAGACGGTCAGTGGATGAACTAAGTGTAACTTTGAAGAGCATGTAACACTGCACCCGCACGTCCGTTCCAGTGTAGGAAAGGTAAGGAAAAGAACTTTTAATTTTGTCCAAATACTACCATAAATAGTAGCAGTAGTTTGTATTGCAAGCACTGCATAGATCCGGTTATTACGGTGGCCACTACCTACCTCTCTTAATAAGTTTAGTAGTACTCAGTCATTCATGTGTGGATGTATCACTGGTCACTCAATAAAAAGCAAAGCACCTAAAGTCATCCCATATATAAGCAAAAACATCCCATGTGAAGTGATAGATAATCAGATTATTTATCTTCTTCAATTTTCCATTTCTAGTACTCATTTCCACTGTAGGGTGAAAGTTAAATTAATTAAGCAGTAGCCCTTGAGTTGTAACAGAGTATTCTCAGTGCCACCCGTAATAGAAAAGTAAGAGCTTCACCACCTGCATGTACTGGACGGGTACAGTAACGCAACGCAAGTCTAGGTCACTCCTCATGGCGTGCGTCTCTTTTTCTCGGGTGCAAGTTTACTGCGCTGGCATTATGCCGGCTTGCAGAAAATAACGTACCAATTTTCCAAAACAAGAGATAAGAAGAAGAATAAGACTGGTGTACTTTCATAGTCGACTCCAATGGAAGTCCACAGTGCTCGTAGAATTTGTTCCTTAAACTCCCACTAATGTTAGAGCAAGGATGAAGAAGTGTGAGGTTAGATAGATACTGGCCTCAATAGTTATGTAATGCGCTTGCAAGTTGCTAGTTGTACTGCAACACAAATTTCTGCTGAATGATTGAGTTAATCTTAAAGAGCATTGGTTACAGACTATGTCTTTCTTTCTTCATATAGATGCTCCTTCCAAACGAACAAGGAGGAAGGAGCTGGCTAGAGCGGCCCGGCAACGGAGGATCGAGGCCACTGTTGCGGAATATCGGCGGCTGGTGGCCCTGGAGGACGAGGAAAGTGTGCAGTCGACAACAACAACAACGTCGTCTGCATCGGCCTCCGTGGCCCCACGGGCTGCCACCCAGCACAGTGGTCCACCCAGACTGAGCCGGGCTGCCAAAGGCAAACGCCACCGCCGAGCAGCAAGGCCAACAGCTGCCTCTCACAGGCATTGCATCTGCAAGGCAGTGAAGGCACGCCTGCGCCGCACTACCCTGATGGTGTCCCGCCTTCAGCAGGAGCTCGCCTTGCTCCGCGAGGAGCATGATGCCCTGGCCCAAAAAGTTAACAGCATCCACCCATAGTGTCCCTTGCCCCTTTTTTAGAGACTTTTGGGGGGTGGGAATTGGGGAGGGTCTTGCGGGAGATTATTTTGTTAAGGATATAAATATACTTTTTCAAACTTTATCTGAGCATACCTGTTTTTTACTGCTTGCCTGGTGGGTGGGGGTTTAACGTTGACTGTTTTCCTGAAAGTTTAGTTCCATTTTCTTCCTTTAAGTGTAAATGCCCAAATGTTTTCAACACTAAGTGCCTCTCACAGACTAAGTGAAGTGAATCCAAGAGTCCTAGGACTTTAGTAGTACTACCTTCAGTCTCTCGTCTCTCGTACTAATACTCCATTATACCCCCAAACCACCAAACGCTTATCTTACCTGTAATTTGTGTTTGAAAGTAGGGCTAGACCCAGGGCTGGCTCCACGGGAAACACCGAATAAGGTTGGCAATCTTGGTCGGATAAAATTTCCTCATAGCGGTGGTACTAGTGGTGTGACACAGTGGCAGTTGCATGCCTATGAAAAAAAAGAAAATGAAATCTGGTTTGTCCTCCTGAGCAATTCAACGGTACAACTGAGAATATAGCAGGTGACAGAAGTACAGTAGAACAGTGCCACATTGTAGCCTAACAAATGGTAAAGTATAACTACTAATTCGGTTGAAGTTCTTTCACATTAGCAATGGTTCTTTGTCAAGCAGAGTAAGAATATATCCTCGGATTTCTTCACCAGCCTGTTGCTATCACCTTATCCTCCCCAGCAAGTGTGTGGATTTATTGCTGTAATAATAATTTAGTCACACATCAATCAAAACCACACAGCCCGGGGGAAGAGGGTTAGGGTTTGAAAAATGGATGGGTACGGGGGTTTTTGGGAAAGGTTTTGGGAGACAAGAAAAAATAGCACAGCATAGACAAACAATTGTGAACATAAACAAATCTTTGGGTACAAACCTATCCATCAATCTTTGAAAGTGCATGCACTACTGCATGCATGTCAGTGAAAAGTAAGTAGTACATTCGACAACTGTGGAAAGAAAGAATGCGACAGTACAGGGCCTGTGTGGAATTATTGATAACGATATTCAACATAAGGTCTCTGTAGCCAGATACCCGAGAGCCTTGCTGGTCACTATAAATCCATTCACAACAACACTCAATGGGGTTGGTCTGGAAGGTGTCAGGTTTACTCCCCGTGATCCAGTCGATGCAAATATGGTTCCACCTCCAAATGTCACCAACACCCAGAAGTGTAAACACAGGGTGTTCGAGCCATTAGGCGGGGGAGAAAAATAACAAACTAAAATAAAAAATGTGGGATGGGTAAAGGTAGGGTCAGCAGGGAAAGGATACCTGTAACAGAAGACAAGACAGGCATCAGTGAAGTGCTGTCCTAACATACAAGGCTACTCTCATATAGTCTCACTAAATAACCAAGGAAGTAGACAAGTACCTGAGCACCAAGAAAACATGACCTTGGATAGGAAATACTATAGCCCTTCTGCCACAGTCTGTGAGGAAGGCCTAAGAAACACATAAACATATAGTTAACGAACACACTCCTGTCGCACCAAACACACTCGCGTTATACTAAGACATCAAACCCACTACTCACAACATACCACAAACATGGTAGAGGACTCAATGTACAAAGGGGGTTCCAAATAGTCAAAGCAAAGATGTATGGTCCAACAAAAAGGAAGAGGGAAACGGTAGTGTGTAGGAAGCAAGAACTACAACACTGGGCTCTCTAAGTAATGACCCAGTAGAGAATCTTTGGTGAAGGTCAAACAGAAAAACGTAGTTGCGACCACCACTGAATTCTGCCAACAACACACCCCACGGTGCACTACACAAAGAGAACTGGGGTAGCCTGTAGTTACCTCACTACATGCCCAGTTATGGAGGTCCTTTGAAATACACAGTTATACAACGGAGACGCGTAGTTGTCCTTAGTACCGCGCTCCGTTTTAATAGTACAAAAACGATCCCCGATGTGAACGGTAACACGTGGTATAGACCGCCACTGTGCTCCGCCACACACAATTCAACCAAACAGGAATTCAGCAAAGGTAGAATTCTGTTAGAAAACAGTCACAGAACCTCCCTTAACAATCCGTTCAGGCAGTAATCAGCTGACCGCACGGGCGGCCGAAGAGTTTAGAGCGGCTTTACCTGAAGACGCGTGAAGTCCGTCTACCGCCAAGGACAGAACACGGAAGCGCTCCCCACTGAGCCTCAGGGGGGGGGGGGGAAGGTGATAGTCCACAGGAGACACGATAGAAAAGCATGCAGAGCGTCCGCTCTCATGCCGGTGCAGAACAGAAACCAGAATAACGCGCAACAGGAAGCGCGTCTGTTCCCCAGATAAACTTCCTGCAAGTCTCCCGCCTACTCATGGGAAATATAGTTTCATAGTACGGTAGGCGCTTAGGGGCTGCGTAACCTGACAGAAGGTATAGTAGATAGAAAAGGAGAAATTGCTTTTTTTCTAGGTGTCCCCTCACTCACCAGGGTTGCCCCTTGGTGACATGCTTCATCATTGGGGCCATCCCAGTCCTCTACGGCCTGGGGCGTGCTGCGACTTGCGAATTACGTAGGAGCACTTACAAATGACTATGTGTGGTGCAGATGTGATAGTGGAGTGGACTAAGTGATGTGTTAAGGGATCAATTTAGAAGCCGAGAGAGAGCCAAGAAATGCAGTCACAGTCAGAGAAAAAGGCAAGGGATACTGTATCTATGTGGTTGTAGTGGTCCTGTTGGAAGTGGTAAGTAAGTTGCCTGCAGAAAAAAAATCCTCCTATTAGCGGCACTCCTCCATTGCAGCCGACGCTTCGTCCATCGATGTTGGTCACCAGAAGACACCCTGTAAAAAAAAGCACAGCATAGACAAACAATTGAACATAAACAATTCTTTGGGTACAAACCTATCCATCAATCTTTGAAAGTGCATGCACTACTGCATGCATGTCAGTGAAAAGTAAGTAGTACATTCGACAACTGTGGAAGAAAGAATGCAACAGTAAAGGGCCTATGTGTAAATTATTGATAACGATATTCAACATAAGGTCTCTGTAGCCAGATACCCGAGAGCCTTGCTGGTCACTATAAATCCATTCACAACAACACTCAGTGGGGTTGGTCTGGAAGGTATAGTAGATAGAAAAGGAGAAATTGCTTTTTTTCTAGGTGTCCCCTCACTCACCAGGGTTGCCCCTTGGTGACATGCTTCATCATTGGGGCCATCCCAGTCCTCTACGGCCTGGGGCGTGCTGCGACTTGCGAATTACGTAGGAGCACTTACAAATGACTATGTGTGGTGCAGATGTGATAGTGGAGTGGACTAAGTGATGTGTTAAGGGATCAATTTAGAAGCCGAGAGAGAGCCAAGAAATGCAGTCACAGTCAGAGAAAAAGGCAAGGGATACTGTATCTATGTGGTTGTAGTGGTCCTGTTGGAAGTGGTAAGTAAGTTGCCTGCAGAAAAAAAATCCTCCTATTAGCGGCACTCCTCCATTGCAGCCGACGCTTCGTCCATCGATGTTGGTCACCAGAAGACACCCTGTCCACTGCCTGCCTGATGCTGAATTGTGGCTCGCTACTGTGAAGCCTGACTCCATCCTTTTTTCCCCATTGCAGAGACTGAAACCCGGCCTGTAATTATTCAACGAAAAACAGGAAGTGATATAATATTACAACACCACTGATAAATAAATATAAGGTATGTAGGCTGTGGAGTGCAAAAAGTCACAATTTGATTTTCCTAGTAGACAGTACAATATTTTTGAAAGTGCGTACTCTGAGTCACCTTTTGAAGGATAAATAAGTATGGGCAAATTAATGTAGCGGATCTTGCCCCTCAAGCTAGGTGTACTGTAAACTGTGTTTTAGAACAAAATTAGATCTTCCTAGCAGTGCTCCCACCCAGACCCTTACTAAAGCCAGTCGCAAAAATGTAGAAGACCCCCAATCAAATCTCAAAAAACGAGGCCTAGCAGAAAACTGGTGACAAAACTTACTTTGAAAGTAAAAGTAGGCCGAAGTACCCCCTTCCTAATTACCCATTACCCACCGTGGATTGCATTCAAACCACTTGCAAGCAACCAAGCAAAAGTAGCCATAGCCAGCATCGCTCCAAGACTCGAAATCCCCCCCACTCAAACACATGCAATAGAAATACTGCTAACCCTAACGAACCCTAAGTTAAGAATAGTGGCAAAGGCTTTCTTTAACTATGCCAAATCCCCCCTTTCCCACCATGGATTTTCTTCAAATGACTTGCAACCAAAATTACACATTCTCACGAGTGCTCTAAGACCCCAGAACTCAGTTGGAAAAATCTAGAACACCCCGAAACACATGCAATCCTGCTGCTAGGGCTAACCCTAACGAACCCTAAGTTACAAAAAGTGCCAAAACTAAAGGCTTTTCCGCGCGGATTTTGTCCCAACCACTTCTACCCGGTATTAGACCTTCCCAGGAATGCCCCAAGACCCGTCAACCCACCCGCCAAGAAGCATAACACCCCCAAACAGGCCAAAAGCAAAATCTCATACTTGCAATATTTCTGGGCCTTCGGTCCAAACGCGCTGCGTAGCTAGGCCATAAGTCGGGGTTGGCACGACGGTTTTCCTGAAAAGCAAATGCAATCAAGATTAGAGTGTCCCAGCAATGCTCCCAGACCACGAAACTCAACCACAAACAGACGGAACCCCCCCTAAGAGCACCTCAAAGGCAAGCAAGTCATCAAAAACACACAAAATTCCGCCTGGGATTTGGTCCAAAACACTTTTATCCGGTATTAGAGCTTCCCAGCAATGGCCCCAGAGCCGTCAACCCAGGAGAAAACGAGTAGAAGACCCCCAAACAGCCAAAGAGCAAAAGTACAAAAATGGGGACTTAGTCAATTTTTCACAAATTTCCCAAATCACTCCGCGCGCGCTCTGCAGCTAGGCCCTAAGTCCCCTCTGCCACCATGGATCTGCTTCAAACCTCTTGCAAAGTAAAGTATATATAGCCAGCAGTGCTCCCAGACCACGAAACTCACCCACAAACACCAGGAAGCCCCCCAAACAGGCCCCCGAAAACACTACATAGAGCAAAATGTCAGAAATAGCCAAAAAAAAAATCGGCCTGGATTTTGTCCCAACCACTTCTACCCGGTATTAGACCTTCCCAGGAATGCCCCAAGACCCGGCAACCCACCCGCCAAGAAGCATAACACCCCCAAACAGGCCAAAAGCAAAATCTCATACTTGCAATATTTCTGGGCCTTCGGTCCAAACGCTCTGCGTAGCTAGGCCATAAGCTAGGGTTCAAGATAGCTAGAGCGGACCGCCCCCTGGGTAGAGGGGGCGGACTAGCAGTGGTGTTCAAGGAGGGATGGAGCTTTGAAACTGAGCCTCTGACTGAGAATCTAGGGGGTGAGGTTCTCCATTTCTCCATTAAAACCTCTCCCCATTTTACCTTAGGTGGATCTTTGATCTACAGGCCCCCAGGCTCAGCCACCCAATTCCTCAATTCTTTAGAGGAATACTTAGTCCCACGGGCCTTAGGTTTTCCTAAGTTTCTTTTGGTCGGGGACCTAAATGTTCACATGGATACCCCTGATTCCTCCGAAGCTCGTAGGCTCGGGGAAATTCTGGAGCTTGCCCAGCTAGTACAATGGGTGTCGGGGCCTACGCATGTGGGTGGCCATTTACTTGACCTGGTATGTACGAACTTCCCCATCCAGCCAGTGTCGGTGGAAAAAACATCTTGGTCTGATCATGACCTGATCAGGTTTAGTTGGGAGTTGGCAGAGTCCAGCCCCCCGCCCCCCACATGTCACCGTCAAAAAATTAACCTACCTGCGTTCAGACTTGCCCTGTCTAACACTCGCCCACATCTCAAGGGATGTTTGGACGATGCAGTGGGGGAGTTCAATGAATGGATAGGGCAGGCGGCGACTGCCTCTACTAAACAAACTGTGCTGACCAGAGCCAGACGCGCGCCCTCCCAACCCTGGTTCTCCCCAGAATTAAGAGAGCTGAAGCAGGGCTGTAAGAAATTAGAACGCTCATGGAGGAGAGAGTATAGCCCTGAGGCTAAATCCGCCCTTCGACTTGCTCAAAAAAACTATTATGGAGCCATTAGGGACGCAAAAGGTCTCTATTATGCCGGGCGCATTAACAAGGCCAATAACAATAGCAGAGAGATCTTTGCGATCGTTAAAAGCTTTGTGTCCCCTGTTGCGGAAGCCATGCCCCTCCCGTCCTCTGCACAATGGTGTGAGGAGTTGTCTACTTTTTTTATAACCAAAATAGCGAAGATCCAGCAGGGCCTTTTAGAGGCACTTCCTGCTGATTGCTCTGTAGCTGGTCCCTGCTCACCCTCTCCCTCACTCCCTGGGCACCAACTTACCACCTTCGCACAGGTTACGGAAGATGATGTTCTCCATCTTCTCCAGTCCCTCAAATCGGGCTCCCCTGTCGACCCATGCCCTGCCCGAGTGCTCTCGGAGGTGGCGGAGACTGTTTGCAGTGAGATTACGCAATTGGTGAATCTTTCCCTGGCCGCTGGCGCGGTTCCCCAGGTTTGGAAACACGCCAAACTCCTTCCACTCCTGAAAAAACCAGGACTAGATGTGTCGGTCCCGGGAAACTATCGACCCATCTCCCTCCTGCCTGCTCTCACAAAAATCTGTGAGAAGGCAGCTCTTCTACAAGTGGAGAGCTTTGTTGAAACATTTAATGCTCTCCACCCGGCCCAATCGGGCTTCAGGGCTGCTTATAGCACCGAGACGGCCCTGGTGGAGATGTCTGAAGCCATCCGGGAGTGTCTTGATGGAGGT
Organism: Lissotriton vulgaris; assembly: GCF_964263255.1. Taxonomy (NCBI): domain Eukaryota; kingdom Metazoa; phylum Chordata; class Amphibia; order Caudata; family Salamandridae; genus Lissotriton; species Lissotriton vulgaris. The sequence goes on along the minus strand of NW_028251987.1, from coordinate 192,275 downwards.
GGCAGAGCGGTCCTAATTTTATTGGACCTCTCTGCCGCTTTCGATACTGTCCCCTATGATCTCCTTCTTGGCCGGCTGTCGGACATTGGTATTGGGGGAGTGGTGCTTGATTGGCTTTCTTCTTTTCTATCTGATAGGACCCAGCAGGTTTGGATGCCTCCGTATGCTTCGGAGCAAAGACCTTTGCTTACAGGGGTCCCGCAGGGGTCCACACTTAGCCCCCTACTGTTCAATGTGTACATTACACCTTTGGTATACTTAGCTGAACAGTTCGGGGCTAAAATTTTAGGGTATGCTGATGACACTCAACTGTTGTTTACCTGGCCAGATGACAACCTGGACACATCTACAGTTCATCTGTGTCTGTCCTCAGTATTTCGCTGGTTAACACAGGCCCAGCTGAAGTGCAATGAGGACAAGTCCGAGGTGCTCTTTTACGGCTCCTTTCCCCCCTCATTTAAGAGCACACTCTGGCCCCCAAACATTCCTGGCCCAACAGAGATGGGGAGACCTGCAAAAAATCTGGGCATTTGGTTTACGGAGGATCTCAGATTTGAGTATCACATCAAAAAACTCACCGGCACTTGTTTTGCCACTCTGAAAATGCTCCGTAAATTTTTCCCCCTGCTCCCCAGGGAGGCCAGAGAGTCGGTTGCCAGAGCACTCATACTGGCTCGCCTTGATTACGCGAATGCACTGTTTAGTGGCATTCCGGCATACCTGGTCAATCGCCTCCAAATTGTTCAGAATGCGGTTGTACGCCTATTATTCAACATCCCCAGGTGGAAGAGCGTCCGCACGGAGCTGCGCTCGCTTCACTGGCTTCCAGTAACACAACGCATTCGGTTCAAAGCCTTGGTGCTGGCGTTTCGTGCATTTCATGACCAAGGCCCCTCGTATCTGAAAAGAAGATTTACTAAGTACATCCCGGCACGCACCCTGAGATCTGCCTCGTTGTTCAAACTGTCTCTTCCCCGCTTCAAACGTGCCAGACTGGGTGGTCTGTCGCTGTCGGTGGTGGTGGCTCGGGCCTGGAATGCCCTCCCTTTCCATCTTCGCTCCATGCCGACAGTGACTGCTTTTAAAAAACATCTGAAAACTCACCTATTCACGAGTGCAGGCTAGGAGGATTCTCTTCAGTCTTGTTTTCTGCCGTTCTGATCCTTTCCCCGCACCAGGATACTCACAAGTAACAGAGCGCGCTACAAAACGGTTTATAACATAACATAACATAACATAACATAACATAAGTCGGGGTTGCCACGACGGATTTCCTGAAAAGCAAATGCAATCAAGATTAGAGTGTCCCAGCAGTGCTCCCAGACCACGAAACTCACCCACAAACACCAGGAAGCCCCCCAAACAGGCCCCCGAAAACGCTAAATAGAGCAAAATGTCAGAAATAGCCAAAAAAAAAATCGGCCTGGATTTTGTCCCAACCACTTCTACCCGGTATTAGACCTTCCCAGGAATGCCCCAAGACCCGGCAACCCACCCGCCAAGAAGCATAACACTCCCAAACAGGCCAAAAGCAAAATCTCATACTTGCAATATTTCTGGGCCTTCGGTCCAAACGCGCTGCGTAGCTAGGCCATAAGTCGGGGTTGCCACGACGGATTTCCTGAAAAGCAAATGCAATCAAGTTTATAGTGTCCCAGCAGTGCTCCCAGACCACGAAACTCACCCACAAACACCAGGAAGCCCCCCAAACAGGCCCCCGAAAATGCTACATAGAGCAAAATGTCAGAAATAGCCAAAAAAAAAATCGGCCTGGATTTTGTCCCAACCACTTCTACCCGGTATTAGACCTTCCCAGGAATGCCCCAAGACCCGGCAACCCACCCGCCAAGAAGCATAACACCCCCAAACAGGCCAAAAGCAAAATCTCATACTTGCAATATTTCTGGGCCTTCGGTCCAAACGCGCTGCGTAGCTAGGCCATAAGTCGGGGTTGCCACGACGGATTTCCTGAAAAGCAAATGCAATCAAGATTAGAGTGTCCCAGCAGTGCTCCCAGACCACGAAACTCACCCACAAACACCAGGAAGCCCCCCAAACAGGCCCCCGAAAACGCTACATAGAGCAAAATGTCAGAAATAGCCAAAAAAAAAATCGGCCTGGATTTTGTCCCAACCACTTCTACCCGGTATTAGACCTTCCCAGGAATGCCCCAAGACCCGTCAACCCACCCGCCAAGAAGCATAACACCCCCAAACAGGCCAAAAGCAAAATCTCATACTTGCAATATTTCTGGGCCTTCGGTCCAAACGCGCTGCGTAGCTAGGCCATAAGTCGGGGTTGGCACGACGGATTTCCTGAAAAGCAAATGCAATCAAGATTAGAGTGTCCCAGCAATGCTCCCAGACCACGAAACTCACCCACAAACAGACGGAACCCCCCCTAAGACCACCTCAAAGGCAAGCAAGTCATCAAAAACACAAAAAAAATTCCGCCTGGGATTTGGTCCAAAACACTTTTATCCGGTATTAGAGCTTCCCAGCAATGGCCCCAGAGCCGTCAACCCAGGAGAAAACGAGTAGAAGACCCCCAAACAGCCAAAGAGCAAAAGTACAAAAATGGGGACTTAGTCAATTTTTCACAAATTTCCCAAATCACTCCGCGCGCGCTCTGCAGCTAGGCCCTAAGTCCCCTCTGCCACCATGGATCTGCTTCAAACCTCTTGCAAAGTAAAGTATATATAGCCAGCAGTGCTCCCAGACCACGAAACTCACCCACAAACACCAGGAAGCCCCCCAAACAGGCCCCCAAAAACGCTACATAGAGCAAAATGTCAGAAATAGCCAAAAAAAAAATCGGCCTGGATTTTGTCCCAACCACTTCTACCCGGTATTAGACCTTCCCAGGAATGCCCCAAGACCCGGCAACCCACCCGCCAAGAAGCATAACACTCCCAAACAGGCCAAAAGCAAAATCTCATACTTGCAATATTTCTGGGCCTTCGGTCCAAACGCGCTGCGTAGCTAGGCCATAAGTCGGGGTTGCCACGACGGATTTCCTGAAAAGCAAATGCAATCAAGATTATAGTGTCCCAGCAGTGCTCCCAGACCACGAAACTCACCCACAAACACCAGGAAGCCCCCCAAACAGGCCCCCGAAAATGCTACATAGAGCAAAATGTCAGAAATAGCCAAAAAAAAAATCGGCCTGGATTTTGTCCCAACCACTTCTACCCGGTATTAGACCTTCCCAGGAATGCCCCAAGACCCGGCAACCCACCCGCCAAGAAGCATAACACCCCCAAACAGGCCAAAAGCAAAATCTCATACTTGCAATATTTCTGGGCCTTCGGTCCAAACGCGCTGCGTAGCTAGGCCATAAGTCGGGGTTGCCACGACGGATTTCCTGAAAAGCAAATGCAATCAAGATTAGAGTGTCCCAGCAGTGCTCCCAGACCACGAAACTCACCCACAAACACCAGGAAGCCCCCCAAACAGGCCCCCGAAAATGCTACATAGAGCAAAATGTCAGAAATAGCCAAAAAAAAAATCGGCCTGGATTTTGTCCCAACCACTTCTACCCGGTATTAGACCTTCCCAGGAATGCCCCAAGACCCGGCAACCCACCCGCCAAGAAGCATAACACCCCCAAACAGGCCAAAAGCAAAATCTCATACTTGCAATATTTCTGGGCCTTCGGTCCAAACGCGCTGCGTAGCTAGGCCATAAGTCGGGGTTGCCACGACGGATTTCCTGAAAAGCAAATGCAATCAAGATTAGAGTGTCCCAGCAGTGCTCCCAGACCACGAAACTCACCCACAAACACCAGGAAGCCCCCCAAACAGGCCCCCGAAAACGCTACATAGAGCAAAATGTCAGAAATAGCCAAAAAAAAAATCGGCCTGGATTTTGTCCCAACCACTTCTACCCGGTATTAGACCTTCCCAGGAATGCCCCAAGACCCGTCAACCCACCCGCCAAGAAGCAAAACACCCCCAAACAGGCCAAAAGCAAAATCTCATACTTGCAATATTTCTGGGCCTTCGGTCCAAACGCGCTGCGTAGCTAGGCCATAAGTCGGGGTTGGCACGACGGATTTCCTGAAAAGCAAATGCAATCAAGATTAGAGTGTCCCAGCAATGCTCCCAGACCACGAAACTCACCCACAAACAGACGGAACCCCCCCTAAGACCACCTCAAAGGCAAGCAAGTCATCAAAAACACAAAAAAAATTCCGCCTGGGATTTGGTCCAAAACACTTTTATCCGGTATTAGAGCTTCCCAGCAATGGCCCCAGAGCCGTCAACCCAGGAGAAAACGAGTAGAAGACCCCCAAACAGCCAAAGAGCAAAAGTACAAAAATGGGGACTTAGTCAATTTTTCACAAATTTCCCAAATCACTCCGCGCGCGCTCTGCAGCTAGGCCCTAAGTCCCCTCTGCCACCATGGATCTGCTTCAAACCTCTTGCAAAGTAAAGTATATATAGCCAGCAGTGCTCCCAGACCACGAAACTCACCCACAAACACCAGGAAGCCCCCCAAACAGGCCCCCAAAAACGCTACATAGAGCAAAATGTCAGAAATAGCCAAAAAAAAAATCGGCCTGGATTTTGTCCCAACCACTTCTACCCGGTATTAGACCTTCCCAGGAATGCCCCAAGACCCGGCAACCCACCCGCCAAGAAGCATAACACCCCCAAACAGGCCAAAAGCAAAATCTCATACTTGCAATATTTCTGGGACTTCGGTCCAAACGCGCTGCGTAGCTAGGCCATAAGTCGGGGTTGCCACGACGGATTTCCTGAAAAGCAAATGCAATCAAGATTAGAGTGTCCCAGCAGTGCTCCCAGACCACGAAACTCACCCACAAACACCAGGAAGCCCCCCAAACAGGCCCCCGAAAACGCTACATAGAGCAAAATGTCAGAAATAGCCAAAAAAAAAATCGGCCTGGATTTTGTCCCAACCACTTCTACCCGGTATTAGACCTTCCCAGGAATGCCCCAAGACCCGGCAACCCACCCGCCAAGAAGCATAACACCCCCAAACAGGCCAAAAGCAAAATCTCATACTTGCAATATTTCTGGGCCTTCGGTCCAAACGCGCTGCGTAGCTAGGCCATAAGTCGGGGTTGGCACGACGGATTTCCTGAAAAGCAAATGCAATCAAGATTAGAGTGTCCCAGCAATGCTCCCAGACCACGAAACTCACCCACAAACAGACGGAACCCCCCCTAAGAGCACCTCAAAGGCAAGCAAGTCATCAAAAACACAAAAAAATTTCCGCCTCGGATTTGGTCCAAACCACTTTTAGTGCTTCCCAGCAATGGCCCCAGACCCGTCAACTCACCTGCAAAGAGGTAGAACAACACCCCCACAAGTGCTGAGTCTTTCTTCATTGGGCGTAAACCAGCCCTCTGCTTTGATGGAAATAGGAGTCTGGAGGAGGAGGATAGAGGAGCATGTTCTTCTGAACTTGTGAACCTGAGGAATGCAGACTGCGGCACCTTCAAATCAATTAGCAAACAAGTGAAGACAGTTCTGCTGATGGGCTTGTTTTTGTGATTATCTGATTAAAGTTTGAATTATATTAACTGTGCACAACAAAGAAAGAGAGACACAAAGGAATAAAAGTGAATAAGGATGAAAAAGAAAGTTATTGATTCGTTGTCTCATTTTCAGGGCTCGGTATCACGGTCCAGGAATAAGAATAAGGCTTCGTCATCATACTCTGCGAATTCAGGCAGGGTGAGCTCAGTGTCACCTGACAGAGTAGAAATTCCCTCATCTATGTTGCTGCCCACCTCCTCTTCATCCGGCACGCTCTCTCGTACTCTGAAATCTGGTGGTATGAGGTGCTGATTCATCTTGATCATTGTTAACCTCTCCACATTTTTGGGCGAGAGGCGGCTCCGTTTGGGAGTTACAATCCCACCAGCCGCACTGAAAACCCGTTCAGAAGACACGCTTGCGAGTGGGCAAGACAAGTAGTTTAAAGCCAGGTTGGTGAGCTGTGGCCACAATTCTTTTTTCCCATGCCAATACGCCAATGGGTCAGAATTAACATAGACCTCTGTTGAGTCATTCAGATAGTCCTTCACCATCGACTCAAGGTCCTCATCCAAGGTTCCTCCACTTTGCTTAGCTCTTGCTGTGCCTCTGACATTTTGAGAACCAAACCCACGCAGAGCTAGCCAATCCTCTTCAGCCTCCAATGTTTCTGTTGTCTTTCGTGCAGATGATCCGGTTGCCGGTGTCTTTAACGGCTGAGAGGTCACTTGTGCCACAGCCACAGGTACAGAAGTGGATTGTTTTGACTGGGGATGGCCTGCTGATGTACTGCCATTTCCTTCAATTTCCAGCCGTTCTGTTTCAAACTTCTTGGCTGACAAGGCTAGCCAACGTTTGTACTTTGGAACATGTTCATCATCAAAAGGAAAGAATGCTTGGCCTGCCAGCGCCTTTTTGTAGCGTGGATCCAGAATAGTAGCACAAATGTAATGCTGTTCTGAGTGGATCTTTTTAAGACGTTCATCACCTTGTAGGAGCTCTAATAATTGCTCAGCTAGAAGCAAAGAGTCTTGGTTTTTATCTTTTCCAAACACAGAACACACCTCCTTCAGTTGGTCCTCCAGCATGTACAACAATGGGATAGCTTTTCCCAAATTAGAGTCCTCCTTGCTGACTGCACGCGTGAAGAACTCAAAAGGACGAAGCATGCGTGCCAGGCTTTCAACTATGTTCCATTGCGGCCCACCCATCCTCAGCTCCTCTGCACCCTCTTTAAGGAAATATTGATCGAGTTCCGTATACTGCTCATACAGACGCTCAAGCATGTAGAAGGTTGAGTTCCAACGTGTTACCACCTCCTGGATGAGTGCTTTCACTGGCATTTGATGTTGATATAGCAGGCTCCTCAGCTGCTTCCGGGCCTTAAAAGAATGGCTGAAATGCTTGCACATTTTTCGGCAGGTGTCCAATACACTGTACGCTGCACTGCCTTTATTACCCAAGAATTTTTGGACAACCAGGTTTATACAGTGCGCTAAACACGGCACTCTGAAATAGTAACCGTCCCTCATGGCCTTAACTATATTGGCGCCATTGTCCGTGGAAACATAACCAACCTTGCGTTTTAGTGGGGACAGCCAGTTAAGGACCTTTGTGTTAAAGACATCCAAAATGTTTTCTGCTGTGTGACGTTTCTCCAAACCAAACATGGCTAGTGTTGCATGTTTCCGAGCACCTTTAAAAACAATGTTCGTGTCAACACCTGCGTTTAGCTTTGCTTTAGCCCCTGAAAAAGAGACCCAGTGTGCAGTGATGCACATGTAATCAGCGCCTGCGCCACTGGTCCACATGTCTGTTGTCAGATGTATAGTGTGAACAGCACTCTTCTGCAAAGCTGCCCCAATCACCTTCAGAACATCTTCATGTAGTGCTGGAACCGCAACTCGGGCAAAATAGAACCGGCTAGGAACCTTCCATTTAGGGCAGAGCGCTGTCACTAATTCTAGAAAACCAACCCCTTCTACAAAAGAAAAAGGGAGAAGGTCCAGAGCTAGCATTTTAGCCAGCTTAGTGTTATACAGACGGGTCATTGGGTGGTTGCGTTCATATTGCGCTTCTGTAAACAACATCTTTTTAATGTTGCCCTGGACCAAGGATTTACGGGATGATGATGATCTCTTCGACCCAGTTACGCTCGCTGATGAACTTTTCCGCATTGATGTCTCACTCTCTCCCACACTCTTAGTGTGGCTCCCATGGGGTGTGCTGCTGACATGGGAACTGGGTGTAAGTGAAGTGTTTGAATCGTCTTCTACCTCCTCGTCATCAGCAGATGAAAAATCAACGTTTTCATTACGTGCAATTCCGGCTTTCTTGACCGCCTCTAGGTGCGGAAACCATTGGACAGGGTGCGCTCTCTCAAGATGACCTCTCTGGCCTCCGGTACCATAGTTAGAACCAAGCTTACCACGACTAAATCGAAGCTTACAAAGGCTACAAATGGCTACGTTTTCCTTTTTTGGGCAAACACTAAAGAAGTCCCAAACTGGAGACTTGAAATGTCTTCGGGGGCCGGAGGAGGCGGCGATACTGGTGGTGGTGGTCCTGCTGCTAATGCCAGATGAAGTGGAGGATGTGGATTGCCGAACTTCAGTACGTTTTGCACTTTCACCACCACGAATTGAGGTCGAGGACGAGGTGGGTACCTTCTTGCGAGGAAGAAATATGGAAGCGGTAGGTTTTGGTGTACTACTTAACTCCAAATCTAATGATTCCATTTCCATTGCCTCCTCGCCGACATCATCATCACGCTCAGCAGCTTCTCGGGATAGGGTCAAAATGTCTCTTTGCTGCATGCCCGGTGGGGCTGCAGTGACCTTTGTGATGACTGGCTCATCGTCATCGTGAGAGGCTTCATCACCAGCAGTATCTGTCACTTCTTGTTGAGCCTCATCACACTCCATAGGTTTGAGTTTTTGGACGACCTTCCTTTTACGCTTAGGTACCGGTGTCAGATCATGGTGTGCCTCACTGTCAGACCGCAGTTGTGGTTCCCAAGACAGATCACTTGCATCAGAACGAGGTGGGCTTGAAGAAGATGTAGACACCCCCCTTGATCTTTTCCTTGCTAGGGATGTGGAAGACAATGAATGATCATCAGGAGGAGTGGCTTCCAATGATACCTCGGCTTCATTGTCGATTTCCTGATGTGCCCCTACTTCGGGAGGAACAACTATTGTGGGCACTTGTGAACCTCCATGCACCTTTGCTTGCGCATCTCCTTTTGCTGCCTCTCCTTCCACATGTACTTGGGCGTGTACTTGCACATGGTGTTGTTGTTGCGGCTGTGGTTGTTCAACACTTGTCAGATGAGTTACAACAACCTGTGTTGATTCAGGGACATTGCTGCTACTTTCTTGCGATGAGCCAACATCACTGGTCGATGGTGATTGGAGCAGTACACTGACTGCCTCTGAAGCACTCAAGGGCTTTGACTTAAGTTGGCGTGGTGGTGGAGGCACTGAACCCAATGGAGCAGGGGTGCTGCTCCCAGCTTGGTCCCCAGCAGATCCTGCTGCTGCAGGCGTACTTTTTTTTTTGCTCCCAAAAAACGTGGCGGGTGGCACACCAGCCTCCTTGGTAACTTGCTTCTTCTGCTCCTTACTAGCAACTTTCTTGCTAGAGGAGCTACGGAGAACTTTCTTTGGGGGCGGGGCCATCTTCTTCAGAGCAGGTCAGACAGCAGGCCGCAGTTGCACGAATTGTAGAGTTGTCTGAGGCCAGACGTGACGTCGCGTGACGTTATGCTGCACACACACACCGCTGCAGGACTTCTTCCTGGCACTGGTGGTTCTCTTGAGTCTTGTGCACCTAAAAAAAATGGAAGACAGAGGAACATCAGTTCAGTTATAGAGCACAAAAAAATCGAAAAACACTGCAAAATCAGCACAATACCAATCCATCCATGCCCTCCATAATGTTTAAATTCAAGACAACCCACAGAAAGACTAGGCCCATGCAAGACTCACTACCCCTGGGCATAAATAAAGGTTGAAAAGTAGGCAAAATGGTTGGAGGCCTAACAACAAAGCCTGCATTCAAAATGGCCACTTGCCTGCCAGCACATGGCCAGTGCCTGTAGCTGCACTCAAAATGGCCACCAGCCACATGGCATGTCCCTCCCCATGAACACCCCCAAAAATCGAAAAACACTGCAAAATCAGCACAATCCCATTCCATCCATGCCCTCCATGATGTTTAAATTCAAGACACCCCACAGAAAGACTAGGCCCATGCACCACTCACTACCCCTGGTCAAGGCCCCAACAACAGGTCAAAAATCGAAAAACACAGAAAAATCAGCACAATCCCATTCCATCCATGCCCTCCATGATGTTTAAGTTCAAGACAGCCCACAGAAAGACTAGGCCCATGCTAGACTCAAATACCCCTGGTGAAAAGGCCACAAGTACAGGCCCAAAAAACGAAAATCACTGAAAAATCTGCACAATCCCATTCCATCCATGGCCTCCATGATGTTTAAATTCAAGACAACCCACAGAAAGACTAGGCCCATGCAAGACTCACTACCCCTGGGCATAAATAAAGGTTGAAAAGTAGGCAAAATGGTTGGAGGCCTAACAACAAAGCCTGCATTCAAAATGGCCACTTGCCTGCCAGTGCCAGCACATGGCCAGTGCCTGTAGCTGCACTCAAAATGGCCACCAGCCACATGGCATGTCCCTCCCCATGAACACCCCCAAAAATCGAAAAACACTGCAAAATCAGCACAATCCCATTCCATCCATGGCCTCCATGATGTTTAAATTCAAGACAACCCACAGAAAGACTAGGCCCATGCAAGACTCACTACCCCTGGGCATAAATAAAGGTTGAAAAGTAGGCAAAATGGTTGGAGGCCTAACAACAAAGCCTGCATTCAAAATGGCCACTTGCCTGCCAGCACATGGCCAGTGCCTGTAGCTGCACTCAAAATGGCCACCAGCCACATGGCATGTCCCTCCCCATGAACACCCCCAAAAATCGAAAAACACTGCAAAATCAGCACAATCCCATTCCATCCATGCCCTCCATGATGTTTAAATTCAAGACACCCCACAGAAAGAATAGGCCCATGCACCACTCACTACCCCTGGTCAAGGCCCCAACAACAGGTCAAAAATCGAAAAACACAGAAAAATCAGCACAATCCCATTCCATCCATGCCCTCCATGATGTTTAAGTTCAAGACAGCCCACAGAAAGACTAGGCCCATGCTAGACTCAAATACCCCTGGTGAAAAGGCCACAAGTACAGGCCCAAAAAACGAAAATCACTGAAAAATCTGCACAATCCCATTCCATCCATGGCCTCCATGATGTTTAAATTCAAGACAACCCATAGAAAGACTAGGCCCATGCAAGACTCACTACCCCTGGGCATAAATAAAGGTTGAAAAGTAGGCAAAATGGTTAGAGGCCTAACAACAAAGCCTGCATTCAAAATGGCCACTTGCCTGCCAGCACATGGCCAGTGCCTGTAGCTGCACTCAAAATGGCCACCAGCCACATGGCATGTCCCTCCCCATGAACACCCCCAAAAATCGAAAAACACTGCAAAATCAGCACAATCCCATTCCATCCATGGCCTCCATGATGTTTAAATTCAAGACAACCCACAGAAAGACTAGGCCCATGCAAGACTCACTACCCCTGGGCATAAATAAAGGTTGAAAAGTAGGCAAAATGGTTGGAGGCCTAACAACAAAGCCTGCATTCAAAATGGCCACTTGCCTGCCAGCACATGGCCAGTGCCTGTAGCTGCACTCAAAATGGCCACCAGCCACATGGCATGTCCCTCCCCATGAACACACCCAAAAATCGAAAAACACTGCAAAATCAGCACAATCCCATTCCATCCATGCCCTCCATGATGTTAAAGTTCAAGACAGCCCACAGAAAGACTAGGCCCATGCACCACTCACTACCCCTGGTCAAGGCCCCAACAACAGGTCAAAAATCGAAAAACACAGAAAAATCAGCACAATCCCATTCCATCCATGCCCTCCATGATGTTTAAATTCAAGACACCCCACAGAAAGACTAGGCCCATGCAACACTCACTACCCCTGGTGAAAAGGCCACAAGTACAGCCCAAAAAAACGAAAATCACTGAAAAATAAGCACAATCCCAAGCCATCCAGCCCCTCCATGATGTTTAAATTCAAGACACCCCACAGAAAGACTCAGTCCACCCACCACTGAGTACCCCTGGGCAAAAGGCCCCAAAACAGCCCAAAAATAGAAAATTCCAAAATTTTAATTGCAGCAACTGTAATGCCCCAAACAAACTTACTTGTAAAATTTCTAATCCATCAGTGATCCAAAGAAAGTCAAAAAGGCCTCAAATCCAAATATCCAGCAGCATCCACAAAAAGTAATCCTTCCAGCTCCAGACTCAAATGAAAAGTGACCAGGAGATGGACAAAGCACTGGGAGGAGCCTGCTGAACAGGAACAGGAAGTTGAAGACTGTGGGGCACTTCCTTCCTCCCACCCCCCTGCCCCCCTCCCCAAAATGGACTCCTCGCTAAAAAAGTGCAGGCAAATGTCAAACTAAGGAGTTATTCAGATAAAAATCATCATTTCTAGAAGGTTTATGCTGCTTGCTGGTGGATTTCTTGTGCAGAATTGCAATTTATATTTTCGCTCGCCGCATCTCAAATCTCGCAATTGCGAAGTACCGCGAGACGTGATCTCGCCGTACTCACGTTGACAAACTATCGCTGGCAAGCCGCGATGACGTAATCGCGCTCGCCAATTCCCGCGGGATCACACAGCAAGATCCAAAATGGCGCAGCACTCGCAAACTATCGAAAAAAACAACTCGGCAAACGATGATAAACGCCGCGCGCCGCAAAAATTGTATCACCAACGCCGCGCGCCGCCCAAAAAATCCGCTGCGTGCGAATTTGCGGATTTTGCGGGAAATTCGCAAATCTCGCGGATTGCGGATTTCCCGAAAATCCGCAAAATCCGCGAGCGTAACGGATTTTCCGCCCATGCTTACCCAAAACACGTTTTCCCCATGTTAATTTCAATAGGGCGGTCGACCTCACTTTTAGCACGAACGGCTTAATGGATTTACACCAAATTTGGCAAAATTGTAGGGACTGGTAGCCCGATGTGCCTTTGCTATGTCTCAAGATATTTGCTCCAGTGGATTTTGAGTAATTTAGGTTAACAAAATATATATATATCTATAAGCGCGCCCGGTACGCGCACCGGGGAGCGCACCGGGCGCGCCACGCGACTTGCGCACGGAAAGCTGATTGGCTCTCGGGTGTCTGTAAACATTCTAAACAGTCCGGAGCGGCCGCCATCTTGTGTCTCGATAGCATCGAGACATGAGAGGTGGCTAAAACAAAGGGGGAAATGACCATAAGGGGGCAGAGTAGACCCTCCCTGACCCCCTAGGTTTGATGTGGGGGCTTTAAAAGGGCCCGCGGGGTAAAACATTTTTTTTCGTTTTTTTTTCGGGGGGAGCGCCCATTACGCGCACCGGGAAGCGGACCGGGGAGCGTACTATGGGGGAAAAAGAATGATAGACTTTTCAAATATTGTATGTTTATTAATTGTTCTTTTTGTTGTTTTTTTTTTTTATTTAAGTACCAACATGTAGGTACCAATGCAGAGTCTAAAATTTAATATACACTGTCTCCTTTGTAGATATCTTGCATGTTGTTACAGAAGTTATTGTGGTATATGGAATTCATAGCATAGTCTGTCAGGAAAGCAGAAACAATATGGAGGCAGGAGATGATAAAGAGATGTTAAATACACATTGGAGATAATATAGTGGGAGAAAGGAAGTAACTATGAGCAAACTTACTATGTAACACAAAAAAGTTGCACAGTATATTTTAAGTCTGACTTTACATTATAATCAATTTGGTACTAGTTTAAGAAATACATATAAAAATAAATAATGTCTCAAACAATTTTTGAATTATTAAATATAAATTTATTTTTCAGATTCCTTTTCCAAATTTAACAGAACTTCTAATATTTGATTGTCAGAAATGTCCTCATTTTGAATCAGGAAATCTACTGATTGTACACATTGAAGTAGTTCATAGTCCCGTGATTCATCCATGAATTCTGAGTCATTGGGTTCAATAACTTTATTATTGTTGCTCTCCAGAACAATTTCGATGGAATGTTTTTGCTCTCCTTCCATTTTTGTGCTGTAATTTGCATTTTTAAAAAATATATCAGTAGAGATAGGGCACTGTTGGGTTTAAGTTCAGACAGGTACTTTGGTTTTTTTAACAGTGATTTTATCTTTGGGCAGTGTATGGTATCAGACTGGAAGTAGAAATATAAAAAAGTGTATGTGATAAAACCTAAGTAAATTCATAATTATGCAAGACAAGCCTAACTCCATCCATAACTATAACAGAGAAGTCTATCTTATTCTATAACTATTACAGAGGGATAGTATATAACTATCAGAAAATGTTTTCCAAATTAACTTAAAGTGCACAACATACTTCAGTTTTTAAAATAACATCTTACCTTTCAAAAAGAAGTTTAAGTTGTCAGTGAAAATGCTCTTGAAATGTACTTCAGGAAGTAGTAGTCAAAATGGCTGTGTTTCTCTCTCTTTCTTTATATATATTCAGGTACATAACCAATCAAATGTCATGAAATAATAGTAGAAAATGAAAGTAATATTTTAATTGGTTGTCAATTCTAACACTTCATATGTGTTTTTGTCATGTAATTTACCTCAGGATATTTAGTCAGGCCTACAGCATAAATGTCTCAATGGAATTCCATCAAATTTGGGTAAATGGTAGAGATTGCTATGTAGTTGGGCCTATTCTATATTTGATGAAAGTGTCTCCAGTGGATTTTCTGTAAATTACTTTCCCACCTTTTTTTAGGGAGCGCTTACCGGTGCGCGCCCCGGTACGCGCACCGGCAGTGTTACAGGAGTCCTCCATTTTGTGTTTCGGTAGAATCGAGACACAAAATGGAGGACAAACAACGTTGGGAATGGGTAGAAGGGGGCACGGTTGTCACTTCCTGACCCTCTAGGTTTTCAGAGGGGGGCTTAGGACGCTCATATAGGCCAAAAATGAAATTTATTGGGGAAACATTTCGCGGGGGGAGTGCTCGGTACGCGCACCGGTAAGCGTACCGGGGAGCGTACTTTGGTGAAAAATAGTGAAAAAAGTTAGAAAAAGATAAACGTTTTGAATGATCAGAGGTAGGGTAGCTCTGAAAAGAGCTTTTGGGTTCTGTGGCTGATGTAGGTACCTACAAGTAGGTTCCAATGCACAGTCTTAGATTCAGGAGGAATATTCTATTCCCCTCATCTGAGAAGTGCACACCATCTCCTCTGTAGATGTCTTGCATGTTGTATCGCAAGTTATTATTGTATATTGAACCCATTCCACAGTCTCTCATGTAAGCAGAAACAGATTTATTCACATGTTTCCGTGCTTTCTCAAATTGTGGACAAAATTGGTTGGACCAGTTCCATTTCTGTCTTTGGCATATATTGGAATATACCAAGGCAGTTTGTGGAAAAAGTGTCATCAATTGACCAAAGGTGTCCTTTAAAAGCATTTCCAGACCAACCCCAGTCATAGTGCCCAAATCATTTCCACCACAGTGCACTATTAAGAGGTCAGGGTTTGGCAGATGCAAAAAGACTTTCACCAATGGTATCAATTGATGACAATTCAATCCTCTCTGGCCAATCCACTTCATTTCCACATTTGATAAATCAAGGTTGTGATAATTTCTGCTTGCTGCATACCTTTGAGCCCAGTGGATGTAGCTATGTCCAATAATCCATACAGAATACATGATGTGAGAAGGTTCAGGTGCAGTCAGATGAAGTGTGGGAATGAAATGGCAGTTGGAACAGTAGGAGTTTACAAAAAAATATTGTGGAGTTTCCCTGCTGTTGAATCACAAGCAATGATTGGTGGATTCAGTTAGTTGAAAACAGAAAGTTAGGGTGCATGGTTGTGTTGTGTGTAAGAAGCAATTTGAATGGTTAAGAAAAAGTCACTAAAAGCAATAATGCCCTGGATAAGCTGGTGTATTGAGAGGTCAAACATCCTTGCTGACTTAATTTGCAACATTGTAGAATAAACTTTTGAACCTGAGAGTTCAGTTAGGAGGGAGTTGCTATGGTAACAGATAGAAAGGTCTGAAAGGGGGAAGGGTGTTGGTTTGAAAATAGTGAGGGAAGACTTTTGATTGGTTGAAATAAGGCATATGTGTGTAAAGTTAGAGATTTTCTATGCCAGTCTTGGTTTCAGTGTATTGAGTGCACACCTTTTGCTCTGCTAAAGAAAAATTGGTGTGTGTGTCTGACACTGTTTTCAATCTCCCAAAGCATTTGTAAAGGTAAGTAATGATTTATTTAATTTAGATAGAGACTTGTTTGCTCTATGGAGAATATTTGGAAGCAGATACTTAAGTTTCAGTAGTGAAATTGAATGCTTGTACATAGGTCCTGTGTTGTGTTTCTAAAATGTTATTCAAAAAACAATTTTGGGGGCAAACTAATGGTATTTTCATTTGGCCCTTATTTATGATTGCCTTGTGCTGCTGGTACATCACTTTAAACATGGGAAAAAAGTGACGCTCTGGTGACACAAGGCCTTCATAAATAAGGTCCAGAGTTTTTTTGTTGTTGGTTTGTGTGTTGCTTCTTGATAATGCTTGATATCAACATTTGCAAGATAGAGGATTTGTATTTTGTGAAATAGTGAGGGTTCAGTAGTGAAATTGAGTGCTTGTACATAGGATCTTTGCTGTGTTTTTAAAATGTTATTCAAAAAACGATTTTGGGTGCAAATCAATGGTATTTTCATTTGGCCCTTATTTATGATTGCCTTGTGCAGCCGGAGCATCACTTTAAACATGGGAAATAAGTGACGCTCGTGTTGCGCAAGGCCTTCATAAGTAAGGCCCTGAGTTTGTTTGCTGTTGTTTTTTTTTTTGATTTTTGATAATGCTTGATATCAACATTTGCAAGATAGAGGATTTGTATTTTGGGAAACAGTGAGGTTTCAAAAGTGATATTGAGTGGTTGTACATAGGTTCTGCGCAGTGTTTCTGAAATGTTTTTCAAAAAACGATTTTGGGGGAAAATCAATGGTATTTACATTTAGCCCTTATTTATGATTGCCTTGTGGCACCAGTGCGTCTCTTTTAACATGGGACGCACTCATGGCGCAAGACCTTCATAAATAATGTCCTGAGTTTTTTTGTTGTTGGTTTGTGTTTTGCTTTTTGATAATGCTTGATATCAACATTTGCAAGATAGAGGATTTGTATTTTGTGAAATAGTGAGGGTTCAGTAGTGAAATTGAGTGCTTGTACATAGGATCTTTGCTGTGTTTCTAAAATGTTATTCAAAAAACGATTTTGGGTGCAAATCAATGGTATTTTCATTTGGCTCTTATTTATGATGCCTTGTGCAGCCGGTGCATCACTTTAAACATGGGAAATAAGTGACGCTCTTTTGGCGCAAGGCCTTCATAAATAAGGCCCTGAGTTTTTTTGTTGTTGGTTTGTGTCTTGCTTTTTGATAATGCTTGATATCAACATTTGTAAGATAGAGGATTCGTATTTTGTGAAATAGTGAGGGTTCAGTACTGAAATTGAGTGCTTGTACATAGGATCTTCGCTGTGTTTCTAAAATGTTATTCAAAAAACGATTTTCGGGGAAATCAATGGTATTTTTTATTTGCCCCTTATTTATGATTGCCTTGTGCAGCCGGTGCATCACTTTAAACATGGGAAATAAGTGACGCTCTGGTGGTGCAAGGCCTTCATAAATAAGGCCCTGAGTTTGGTTTGCTGTTGGTTTGCGTCTTGCTTTTTGATATTGCTTGATATGAACATTTACAAGATAGAGGATTTGTATTTTGGGAAACAGTGAGGTTTCAAAAGTGATATTGAGTGGTTGTACATAGGTTCTGCGCAGTGTTTTTTAAATGTTATTCAAAAAACGTTTTTGGGGGCAAATCAATGGTATTTACATTTGGTCCTTATTTATGACTGTCTTGTGGCACCGGTGCGTCTCTTTTAACATGGGACGCACTCGTGGCGCAAGGCCTTCATAAATAAGGTCCTGAGTTTTTTTGTTGTTGGTTTGTGTCTTGCTTTTTGATAATGCTTGATATCAACATTTGCAAGATAGAGGATTTGTATTTTGTGAAATAGTGAGGGTTCAGTAGTGAAATTGAGTGCTTGTACATAGGATCTTTGTTGTGTTTCTAAAATGTTATTCAAAAACTGATTTTGGGTGCAAATCAATGGTATTTTCATTTGGCCCTTATTTATGATTGCCTTGTGCAGCCGGTGCATCACTTTAAACATGGGAAATAAGTGACGCTCTTGTGGAGCAAGGCCTTCATAAATAAGGCCCTGAGTTTGTTTGCTGTTGTTTTTTTTTTGCTTTTTGATAATACTTGCTATGAACATTTGCAAGATAGAGGATTTGTATTTTGGGAAACAGTGAGGTTTCAAAAGTGATATTGAGTGGTTGCACATAGGTTCTGCGCAGTGTTTCTTAAATGTTATTCAAAAAACGATTTTGGGGGAAAATCAATGGTATTTACATTTAGCCCTTATTTATGATTGCCTTGTGGCACCAGTGCCTCTCTTTTAACATGGGACGCACTGGTGGCGCAAGGCCTTCATAAATAAGGCCCTGAGTTTTTTTGTTGTTGGTTTGTGTCTTGCTTTTTAATAATGCTTGATATCAACATTTGCAAGATAGAGGATTAGTATTTTGTGAAATAGTGAGAGTTCAGTAGTGATATTGAGTGCTTGTAAATAGAATCTTCGCTGTGTTTCTAAAATGTTATTCTAAAAATGATTTTGGGGGTAAATCAATGGTATTTTCATTTGGCCCTTATTTATGATTGCCTTGTGCTGCCGGTGCATCACTTTAAACATGGGAAATAAGTGACGCTCTGGTGGCGCAAGGCCTTCATAAATAAGGCCCTGAGTTTGTTTGCTGTTGGTTTGTTTTTTGCTTTTTGATAATACTTGCTATGAAGATTTGCAAGATTGAGGATTTGTATTTTGGGAAACAGTGAGGTTTCAGAAGTGATATTGAGTGGTTGTACATAGGTTCTGCGCAGTGTTTCTTAAATGTTATTCAAAAAAAGTTTTTGGGGGCAAATCAATGGTATTTACATTTGGCCCTTATTTATGATTGCATTGTGGCACCGGTGCGTCTCTTTTAACATGGGTCGCACTGGTGGTGCAAGGCCTTCATAAATAAGGCCCTGAGTTGCTGTGCTATAAACTTTAATATGTTGCAAATTTGTGTTTATATTGTTTTCTTTTTGTCATTACTTTGTTGTGTGCTAATAGTGGTCTTTAATGTGTTATTTTTTTCAGAACCACAGATTGAAATCAACATTTTAAAAGCAAGCAAAAATGCCATCAAGGCAAAGGAATAGAAAAAATACCATACGTAAAAGAACAAAATCATCAAAGGAATTAAAACAATCCTCTACAACAAGTACTTCAAAAAACACAAGAAAAGCTCCTGGTAAGACAATTAAGTATTTTCTTCACAATTTATGTAGATCAAAAAGTAATGTTAATGGTAATGTGAAGATCCAGAAGCAGAGAGCAAATCTAAAAAGGAAGGAGAGGCCCTCAAAAAATGTCTCTATTGGAGCAGGAGATAAGACTATGAATAGCAATAGAAGGTTAAATCAATTTAGGGACATTCGTAGACAAATGTTTCGCAATAGGGTAGTTTTAAATTTGCTAAAAAATGAAAAGAAAGGTAAACAGAGAGCTGCTTTTTACAAGAAAAAGAAAAGTGTAGAGAAGATTGTTGATCAGGCTTTTGAAGTTAAAAAAAAAATATTTATTCTAGTAATCAATAGAATTAGGATACTTAATAAGGCAATTGATGTTTTCAAATCGAACAGTAGATGGAAAAGAATTATTAATCGGACTAATTTTTGTGAAGTATTTTCTGGAGAATGGATGCATAGTTCAAGTTCTGAGCCATTTTTTTAATGAGGAGAGTTACTTTCAGGAAAATGATTTGGTGCATGCAGTTGACACAAGTGGTCGAGCATATGAGGTGAAAGATGGTTGTGTGATGGAAAAAGAGAAACTTATGTCTAGAGATGCAGAAGAGGTGTTAAGTGATGAAGTATTGGTAAGACGTACTAAGGGTCCAGTGTACACATGGAAGTGCAGTAGTATTTGTAGTGTGCGGCAGGATTCAATTGATTTGCTTCGAAATTTCTTACGTACATATAGTAAGAAAAGTCTAAAACAAAAAATGTAGATCTTGCAAGAGTTAGATCCTTGCAGAGTAAGAGAAAACACAGGTTTGCATGGGCATTCACTGGCTTGTCTTTCTAGAAAAGTATGTCAGAGTGTTTTTCATCATTTTAGGATGTTAGCAGTGCATCATAATAAGGTGAGGAAATTAGTGAGAAGGTTGTATTATGCAAAAAGTCCAGCACTTAAGCTTAAACAGTTAAACAGTGCTCTTTTGCATGAATCTGAAGTAGATGTGAAGACTATTTATGAAGAAATTGAGTTTTGTTATTTTGGGAACAAAGAGGACAGTGTAGAAATGGATATAGTAATGAATGGTAATGTGGAAGACAATGTACGGATTTCAAGTACAGAAAAGTTTGACGAGGAAATTACCAAGTTTAAGGTGAAATCAAGTGAAAGGCCTAATTTAACTTGTGTGTGTTGTCGACGGACTCATTATAAGATTCAGACTAGGTTAGTTGATTTATATGCAAAATGTGAATTGGAAAACATTAGTGAATGGAAAGATTTTGTAAGTTATTTGTTGGTGGAGAATTCTTTTGATTTGAGTTTTGATCAGCGTATTTGTAATTATTGTTTGAAAAAATTAAATGAAAATAGAATGCCTGCTAGAGCTGCTCATAATAATCTTCAGTTGATAGATATTCCTTCTGAATTGATGGATTTAAATACTTATGAATCAATTTTGATTCAATGTGTCCATCCTTTTCAAGCTATTGTTCGCATGGAGCCTAAGATAGGGAAATTACCTCCTACAGATTTACAAAGAGGATTAAAGGGAAGAGTTGTTTATTTGCCTCTAGATGTCAAGAAAAATATTGATACAATTGGTGTAGAAAGAGTAGAAGAGGATCCTCTGGTTATTCTAGTTAATGGGGTTCCGACAAAGAGTAGGAAAATCTGGCAAGATTTAGTGGATGTTAGGAAAGTCAAAAAGGCAACGTTGTATTTGGTCAAAAACAATGAGTACTATAAAGATGTAAGTGTTGGAGCAGAGGAAACAGCTACAGAAGAAGACAGTGATTGTTCAGTTGGCAAAATTGAAAAAGTTGATGTGTCTAGAAGTGAAGAAATATATGAACATTATACTGTTCATCCTTTGCATTCCAAAGAAGTAATATGGAATGCAATTGACTTGTTTCAAATGAAAGCAGCAAAAGGAAGTCCCATTAGTGTATGGGAAGAAAGTTTGGAAGCTCGTTGTTTTCCACAGTTATTTCCAACAGGTCGTGGTGGACGATATGACGATCGACCAGTTCAAATTCCTGCAGCTGAATACCGGACTTTAAGATTATATGCTGAAGATCCAAGGTTTCGGCAATGCATTCCGTATTTGTTTCATCTACTGTATGAAAGTGATTTGTCTGGGCTTTCTTATGCAGTTAATCATATATTGAAAAGTGGAGCTCATCTGCAAAATGTTTCAGCAAGGGACCTTATGGAGAAAGTCAATCTGCAAGACAGTATTTTGGAATCTCAGCTAATCAATCTCATGGCATGTCAGCGTGGAACAAATGAGTATTGGTTCCGTCGTCATGGGGAATTGAAATGTATGCTAAGAAACTTAGGAACTCCTACATGGTCCCTCACTCTTAGCTGTGCTGAGTATGCATGGGACGACTTACTTCAATTTCTACGAGAGGCAAATGGAAACATACAAAATATAGAATTGAAAACACCTGGAGAACTGTGTTCTTTGGATCCAGTGAATGTTTGCAGATATTTTAATCATAGATTTGAAGCTATGATGTCTTTTATTACCAACAAAAAAAATCCTCCCCTTGGAGAGGTTTTGGATTTCTTTTGGAGGAAGGAATATCAAGCGAGAGGTGCTCCTCATATACATATGTTGTTATGGATTGAAGATGCACCCAAATTTGGATTAGATTCGGATGAAACAGTGATGAGTTTCATTGAAGAGTATTCAACATGTGCTGTTCCAAAAACAACTGAAGAAAATATTTTAAGGCAACAAGTTTTACGTTTTCAAGCTCATCGTTGTGGAAAGTACTGTCGTCGAAAATTTAAAAACAAGGAAAAGTACTACACGAAATGTCGTTTTGCGTTTCCACGACCAGTGATTTCTAAGGGAAGAGTAAATAATTTGATGTCATCTCTACGACATACTGTGACGAGGAAATCTCCCAAAAATACATGTAATTTAAAAAGAAACGAAGAGTCCAAGTACATCAACGACTACAACCCAGTGATTTTGTCTATGTGGAATGCTAACATGGATATTCAGTTCGTTGCTGACAACTCTATTGCTGTGGCTCGATATGTGGCATCTTACATCACAAAAAAAGAAAAGACAGAACTGAGGGAAATGTGGGAGGACATTTCACATAAAAAGAGTCTAAGCAAGAAATTATACAGTTTCAGTCTGAAGATGTTGTCGCATCGAGAAATTGGAGCATATGAATGTTCTGATCGGTTATCATCAGCAAGTCTCTATGCCAAATCAAGAACAATCATTTGGGTGAGTCTAGGTCTTGCTGCAACACGAAACCGAGTTTTGAAATCTGTACAAGAAATTGAATATTTGGCAGAGAAAGAACCAAACAGTACAGATATTTTGAAGACAAGCATGTTGGATACATACTATCCAAATAGAAGTATCACCTTGAGAACACTTGTTTGTATGAAGTTCTGCAAAACTACAGTTATAAGAGGAACATCAAAGAAGATATCAATAATGGAAAGTATGCTGTCATTGGGTATGAAGGATGTCTAGTGAAGCAGAGAAAAGGCCATTTGATTAATCATTGAGAATTGAGTTGCGAAGCTCCAGACAAAAGAGAATTTTACTATTTAGCTCTTTTTCAACTCTTTAAGCCATGGCGTACAGAAGAGGAACTACTTGGAGATTTTCTCTGTTATGAAGACTCTTTTAATGCAACTAAGGATACCATAGAATATCCTATTTTTCTAAATTATCTGCAAATGTTGAACGAAGAAATAGAGCAAGAAACCACAATTGCTGAAGAGATTGCTAGAGACAGTTCTCAAGACAGTCAGAGTTCTACTTCATTGAGTCAGGATCCACTAGGAGGACCAATTATCCAAAATGAAGCTGCAACTGCCATGGATGAGGTCGAAAGAGCTATGGAACAAGCTCAAGAGGATGGAGTTAACTTAGAAGATTTGGTAAAGCAACTAAACGTTGAGCAGAAAAAGATATATGATGAAGTCACAAAACAGATTGAACATGGATTCAGACATGAGAAAAAAGAGTGCTCATGTACATCATTTGAGCCTGTCCGACTGTACGTAAGTGGAGAAGCGGAGACAGGAAAAAGTTTTCTGATTAAAGCCATTTCAACTTATCTGCAGAAAAGGACTGATTCACTGCTATCTTGTGTTGTAACTGCTCCAACTGGTCTGGCAGCACATAACATTAAAGGGATTGGTCTACATCATTTACTGATGCTGCCAGTTGAGCATGATAATAAATTGAATTACAACAAGCTATCTGGAGATGCGTGATCTGAAGTTTCAAGAGTCTTGAAGAAAATGAAACTTCTTATCATTGATGAAGTAAGCATGGTCTCAAATCTAATGCTTGCTTTTGTGCATTTGAGAATGCATGAAATTCTTAGAACAGAGTATGATGTGTTATTTGGAGGAAAACACATTATTGTTTTTGGAGATCTATTGCAGTTGACTCCAGTAAAAGGACAACCAGTGTTTAAAATGCTCACGCATGAAGATACCAGGAAGTCCCTTGGAAGCATTTGAAACGTTAATATATGGTTACATTTTAAATATGCTGAACTGCTTCAAAATATGCGACAGGCAAAGGATGAAGATTATAAAAATATTCTACAAGATGTAAGAATTGGAAAAGTAAGTGAGCTTGGGAAAGAAGCTTTACATGCTCGAATAATTTCAAATTTTTATCCAAATGAAAACATTCTTCCAGAGAATATTTTAAAAAAAATGACTGAGAAGAATATGTTTGATGCCAACTCTGCAAGAATGTTCCATCTTCAACAACAAAATGTTAAAGTTAGAAAATGAATAGATTGTGAAACTGGAAACAATAGATAAAAAAAGAGCATATGGGTGCATATGGGTGCATATGGGTGCAACAATTGTTTTGTCAGAAAATTTGAAAACAAAATTGGATTCATTAGAGAAAAATATTTCTAAAACAGCTGGTTTTGAAAAGACTCTGAATGTGTGTTTAAATTGTCGTATCATTTTGAGAAGGAATTTAAATGTTGAAAGAGGTCTGGTACATGGAGCAATGGGTTATGTTGTTGATTTTGTGAATTAAAGAAATAGAGATGGAATTGAATTTTTAAAAATAAAATTTGATGGTATTGAGCAAGTACAACAAATCAGTCGTTGTTCTGCTAGATTTTTACTTGTAAAAGACTTATATGTTCGCCGAAAACAGTTTCCTGTTTGTTTGGCATATGCAGTAACAATTCATAAATCTCAAGGTTGAAGTGTAGATAGTGCTTTGGTGAACATTGGAAGATCTGTGTTTAAAGAGGGTATGGCATATGTGGCATTATCCCGAGTCAGAACTTTATCAGGATTGTACTTGATTGAGTGTGATGAGACAAAGATTTGTGCAGATCTAGATTGTGTTAAAGAATACAATAGGTTAAGAAGGGAGTATGCTCCACATCTGCCTCAATATCCTCTGTTTGACAAACGTGTGGTAGGCCGAAAAAGAAGAAATGAGAATAATTGCAGTGAGGTAGTAGCAAAAAGACAAAAAGTAGATGAAACTGTAATTCAAAACAGAAAGAAAAAGGATTGTGATGAAAATGTTTTTGGATTTCAGTTTGAAAATAGTTCTGGTGTCAACTGCTATGCTAATGTAGTGGTTAATGTTGTTTTTTTTCTTCAAACTTTACAAGAACAGATTGTTGAAAATCTGGATCAAAGATTGTGTGGTTTATTGAATTCTATGTTTGAGAAATGTAGCAGTGATAGAGCGAAAATGGAAAGTGTAACAGAAATTTGAAATATTTTAGATATGTGTTCTGGTCAAGATAAATTTTCACAGAACATTCAGCAGGATTGTCAGGAATTTTTAATGTATATGTTTGGTGTTTTGGAAGATGAAGGTCTAGATGTAGATAATCTTTTCAGCCTTTCTTATCAATGGCAGCATGACTGCCACATATGGCCGGGATGCCTGTCACCCCCTCCCAACACAATCCCCAAGGATGGGAAGACGGACGCAGTTCTGAACTTTTGGAAGGCGGGAGGGAGTTACCCTCCCGGCCGTATTTATTAAAATATGAAACAAAATTAAAACATTAAAATAACAGTTTCATATCATGTACAATTTTTCATTTATTACATTACGATGCAGACACGTTCATTGGCTAACCTTAACAAATATCTAATACAAAGGTTTTCCTAGCCGAGTCTAAACATCCTGCAAATGCATACTTTCTAAATAAAAATTGTACATTCTAGCATTACGGGCCAACGGCAAGGTCGTAACCGGTGTCAGATCCCTACTACCAGAACTCCCCCCTCACGGTGTGAGGGGCGGGCGCACAGAGGACTGTACCTCTGTGCCAACTCCAATTTCCCTTGTCTTTGCGTGGGCCCCATATTTAACTCGTTGCCATCTTAATGGTCGTCCGAGGACTCGTGTGAGGTGTCTAGAAGGTAGCGTGGACCCCCCTCCCACCCCACACTGTTTATCACATCCGCCGTCGCGGATATCCTGGCCCCGGGAAATTCGTAGGAGGGGCATCTAGCCGCCTCCTCCCCTGAAAGTGGCCTATGACCGCCTTCCCTTAGGCGACCCCATACTTAGTGGGTGCCGCCTCCCCGTGTGAGGGGCCAATGGCCGCCTCCCCCCGGGCGCTCCCATCCATAATGGGTGGCGCCCCCCCTCTAGGGACCTTGAAATTACTGCTCACCGATCATGACCTTACCGCCCGACCAAAAATAAATACGACGTTTTATATACCTACCTAAGAAAGAAAATAAACTTTACATTGCAATATTTATCCTCTTATTTCAACATTCAACACATCCTTCAACTAGACTGTTATACTCCGCTCCACTAAGGAAGAAAATGTTATGAAGCAAATCATTTTATTGCAGTACCAACATTGACATTTTTATTAACCACTAAACCAGGAGAGAAAAGATATTATCAAAGCAAATCAATTTTATTGCAGTACTAACGTTGCCATAAGGGGCTGGTGGGTGGGTCAAAAATTGCTCCTTGTTCCGTCGAGGGCTCACGTGCAACGAGAGGGTGCAGCTTCCAAGCACAGGAACAAGAGGATGCTTCTTCGGATTGTTGCTCCTTTTATTCCTCTTCGGGAGGGCGTGTACCCTCCTCCAGTACGCCTACGGGGCGTGGCCAACGGTGTAGGTGTCTAGGACAACCCTTCTTGGGCGGGAAAAGGCGCGCCCCAGTTACGCCGCTTCGGGCATACCAGCCGAGACACGCCCCCCGCCCAAAATGGTTTCCCGGGGGGATCCGGGCCCCCTACCATACGTTCGGGGGGACCGAGTGGTCGCCCCTTTCCATATGGCCGGGATGCCTGTCACCTCCTCCCAACACAATCCCCAAGGATGGGAAGACGTACGCAGTTCTGAACTTTTGGAAGGCGGGAGGGAGTTACCCTCCCGGCCGTATTTATTAAAATATGAAACAAAATTAAAACATCAAAATAACAGTTTCATATCATGTACAATTTTTCATTTATTACATTACGATGCAGACACGTTCATTGGCTAACCTTAACAAATCTCTAATACAAAGGTTTTCCTAGCCGAGTCTAAACATCCTGCAAATGCATACTTTCTAAATAAAAATTGTACATCCTAGCATTACGGGCCAACGGCAAGGTCGTAACCGGTGTCAGATCCCTACTACCAGAACTCCCCCCTCACGGTGTGAGGGGCGGGCGCACAGAGGACTGTACCTCTGTGCCAACTCCAATTTCCCTTGTCTTTGCGGGGACCCCATATTTAACTCGTCGCCATCTTAATGGTCGTCCGAGGACGCGTGTGAGGTGTCTAGAAGGTAGCGTGGACCCCCCTCCCACCCCACACTGTTTATCACATCCGCCGTCGCAGATATCCTGGCCCCGGGAAATTCGTAGGAGGGGCATCTAGCCGCCTCCTCCCCTGGAAGGGGCCTATGACCGCCTTCCCTTAGGCGACCCCATACTTAGTGGGTGCCGCCTCCCCGTGTGAGGGGCCAATGGCCGCCTCCCTCCGGGCGCTCCCATCCATAATGGGTGGCGCCCCCCCTCTAGGGACCTTGAAATTACTGCTCACCGATCATGACCTTACCGCCCGACCAAAAATAAATACGACGTTTTATATACCTACCTAAGAAAGAAAATAAACTTTACATTGCAATATTTATCCTCTTATTTCAACATTCAACACATCCTTCAACTAGACTGTTATACTCCGCTCCACTAAGGAAGAAAATGTTATGAAGCAAATCATTTTATTGCAGTACCAACATTGACATTTTTATTAACCACTAAACCAGGAGAGAAAAGATATTATCAAAGCAAATCAATTTTATTGCAGTACTAACGTTGCCATAAGGGGCTGGTGGGTGGGTCAAAAATTGCTCCTTGTTCCGTCGAGGGCTCACGTGCAACAAGAGGGTGTAGCTTCCAAGCACAGGAACAAGAGGATGCTTCTTCGGATTGTTGCTCCTTTTATTCCTCTTCGGGAGGGCGTGTACCCTCCTCCGGTACGCCTACGGGGCGTGGCCAACCGTGTAGGTGTCTAGGACAACCCTTCTTGGGCGGGAAAAGGCGCGCCCCGGCTACGCCGCTTCGGGCATACCAGCCGAGACACGCCCCCGCCCAAAATGGTTTCCCGGGGGGATCCGGGCCCCCTACCATACGTTCGGGGGGACCGAGTGGTCGCCCCTTTCCATATGGCCGGGATGCCTGTCACCCCCTCCCAACACAATCCCCAAGGATGGGAAGACGGACGCAGTTCTGAACTTTTGGAAGGCGGGAGGGAGTTACCCTCCCGGCTGTATTTATTAAAATATGAAACAAAATTAAAACATTAAAATAACAGTTTCATATCATGTACAATTTTTCATTTATTACATTACGATGCAGACATGTTCATTGGCTAACCTTAACAAATCTCTAATACAAAGGTTTTCCTAGCCGAGTCTAAACGTCCTGCAAATGCATACTTTCTAAATAAAAATTGTACATCCTAGCATTACGGGCCAACGGCAAGGTCGTAACCGGTGTCAGATCCCTACTACCAGAACTCCCCTCTCACGGTGTGAGGGGCGGGCGCACAGAGGACTGTACCTCTGTGCCAACTCCAATTTCCCTTGTCTTTGCGGGGGCCCCATATTTAACTCGTCGCCATCTTAATGGTCGTCCGAGGACTCGTGTGAGGTGTCTAGAAGGTAGCGTGGACCCCCCTCCCACCCCACACTGTTTATCACATCCGCCGTCGCGGATATCCTGGCCCCGGGAAATTCGTAGGAGGGGCATCTAGCCGCCTCCTCCCCTGGGAGGGGCCTATGACCACCTTCCCTTAGGCGACCCCATACTTAGTGGTTGCTGCCTCCCCGTGTGAGGGGCCAATGGCCGCCTCCCCCCGGGCGCTCCCATCCATAATGGGTGGCGCCCCCCCTCTAGGGACCTTGAAATTACTGCTCACCGATCATGACCTTACCGCCACAGGCCGGATAGTCGACCGGCTATCCGGCCCCCCCACACTCCTACTAAAGGTCATGCTTTTACAAACCCCTTAACCATGTTATGAAGTCTCCTATGAGTAAGACATTCCCCTCCCGGGACAAATGGACCCCATCTTCGAGATACATGTGATCCCCCCCGAATACATCCATGCGGAATACAGTGCAACTGCGCCGAGCGAAACAACCTACCAAGCTTGTTATTGACCTTCTTTACTGAATGATTCAGTGCTGACACAGAGAGGCCCCCCCGCCACACCTTCCTGGGAATCATGTGGGACCATGCTATCGTGCACCCCGGGATCCTTCTCGCCAACCAGCTAACAGTAGATAGAACTCGCTCGAGTAGTACTCGCCGACCGAGTGTCACCAAATCATTGCCTCCCAGGTGTACTATGATTACAGACGGCGGTGACCTTGTCCGCCCTAACAGTCCCTCGATAAAACATTGAAAATGGTCAATACAGAGCCCGCCCCTTCCGTGGAAGGTCACCCTGTATTCCCCAGCGGCGTGAATCATGTCACCTGCTTTGAATACGTGCAGTGGTGCAGTGAGCTAAAAAACGGTGTTGGATCTAGCCCTGATCTCTTGACTGGGTGAGAGCTTTCTGCTTAATTCAGAGACTCTGTCCCTCACCACCCCTTGTTGTAAATATTTTTGTCCACCCTAAGCGTGGAAGGGTATTCTCAGATGTGAGACCCTTGCTCATTGCACCATCAGGATTCAAGCAAACCGGGCCGAAGACGGCTGTAATGCCAGAAACCGGTCCCCGGGAGCTTGTTTCCTTCCCAGTGTAAGAATTGGCTTTTGTAGTTTGGTTTGCCCTGTTCCCATCATGCACTGGGACAGGAACAGACTAATTTGCATACAGCCAGGTTCTGAAACTGGGATGGTGCAGTGAGCTAAAAAACGGTGTTGGATCTAGCCCTGATCTCTTGACTGGGTGAGAGCTTTCTGCTTAATTCAGAGACTCTGTCCCTCACCACCCCTTGTTGTAAATATTTTTGTCCACCCTAAGCGTGGAAGGGTATTCTCAGATGTGAGACCCTTGCTCATTGCACCATCAGGATTCAAGCAAACCGGGCCGAAGACGGCTGTAATGCCAGAAACCGGTCCCCGGGAGCTTGTTTCCTTCCCAGTGTAAGAATTGGCTTTTGTAGTTTGGTTTGCCCTGTTCCCATCATGCACTGGGACAGGAACAGACTAATTTGCATACAGCCAGGTTCTGAAACTGGGATGGTGCAGTGAGCTAAAAAACGGTGTTGGATCTAGCCCTGATCTCTTGACTGGGTGAGAGCTTTCTGCTTAATTCAGAGACTCTGTCCCTCACCACCCCTTGTTGTAAATATTTTTGAATACGTCCCCGGCCCGCCTCACGTATGAGTGGCCCACAACCCACACCACTTTTTCCTCAGTCGGTGGTCTCTGACCGCTGGTCCCCAGGTGCCAGGTCGACTGCACAGTCCGCCCCACATAGCATGCTCGCGAAACTGTAAACCAAACAGAAGACAAGAAGCGTGAGTGCATGACATTGGCTTCACAACATGTGCAACCACACATACCTTTTATAACAGTTCGAGGACCATCGTCCCAATTGTTTCACCTCCTCAACACTCTGACCCCTGGCTGTAGCCTCTGTAGCAGCCCCTATCCTAAAGGAATGGGTCCCAAAATCGCCCGGGTCCAAGCCCGCCGCTTCGATTGCCATTGTTAGCACCCGCCGAAACTGAAACCTTGTCAGTGGGGTGGCGTCGGTGTGTCTCAGCAAGCTTCCCCCCCCATGCTTCCGCCCTTTGTGCTAAATATTCCTCAACGCATTTCACCGGGCACATGGGGGACCCTTGCATGCGCTGGACAACAATACTGTCTCCCATAGCATCTTGATCGGTCTTGGACCTGGCTATTGTGACCACCATTGAATCACCCTTGATTAGAATGTGTTCCCGACACAGACCTCCCTCCACATCCTTCTTATTTTTTGCCACCAGCTCGCTCACCCGCATAGCCCCATGGAATGCTAATGCGAAAGCGGCCCGGAACAGCACTGCCTCGGACTGGGAGGAACATGTCGCGGGGAGTGCCGACATCAGCAGGGACAATCTTTTTAACCCAATCGGGCGCCTTTCGTCTACTCTACGACCCTCAAGGCGTTGCCAACCATGCAGGGCCTTCCTTACCAAAAAGGACGATGTGGGGTCCTTGATGCCATGCGCCTGTGCCATGAATGAAATGTCGGCCCGGTGCCTATTGGCCGTTGCCGCTGATCGGCCTGCCCTGTGTAGTGCTACTAAGAACTTTAGGACATACTCCTCCTGCCCCCAATTGTCCCCTCCCGCTGGACCCAAAAATGCACAATAGGAACGAAACGCTCCTTCGTATGCCTTCCTTGTCCTGGGGGCTAGGCTTGCTCCCACGAGGTCCTGTAATCCGGGGCACCGAGTAACCAGAGAGCTTCGGGAAATGGTGCCGCCACTAAGTCCGCGGAAGGTAGATAACCCCTGAAGGCCTGCATGTGGGAACGAGAGAGTGCATCAGCCGCCTGGTTCAGCACACCCGGCACATGCCTCGCCCTAAATTGAACGTTCAGTCTCATGCAAAGTAGCACAATTTCCTTCAGTAATCTCAATATCCACTTGCAGCGTGCTGCCTGATTATTTATGCATTCGACTACGGTCATGTTGTCGGACCAAAACACCACTGAGCGATCACGAAACTCATCCGGCCATGCCTTCAGGGCCACAAAAATGGGGAACAACTCAAGAAACCCAATGTTACCTGTGAGCCCACTGGTGTGCCACCACGTCGGCCATGTTTGCGCTGACCATCGATTACCGAAGATGGCGCCAAATCCTACGCTCCCTGCCGAGTCGGTCCACAAACCCAGCTCGTCCGAGGACGCTGGTGGCTTGCCCCACACCACTCGACCGTTGAAATCCGCCAGAAATGCCAACCATATGCGCATGTCCTGGCGAACCTCTGCAGACAGTCTTGTGCGGTGGTGCCCTTCCTTGAGACCAACCATGGCTTGTGCAATAGAGCGGGAAAATGGGCGGGCTATTGGTATCACTCTAAGGGCAAAGTTAAGCTGGCCCACTGCTTGCTGTAACTGATGGAGAGTAACTTTCTCCTTGCTAATGCACAGTTCGAGAGAGGCCCTGAATTTTGCTACTTTGTCCCCGGGCAAACGGAAGCATCCCTCCACCAAATCGAGCTCAATTCCAAGAAACTCAAGTGAAGTAGATGGCCCCACCGTCTTCCCTGGTGCCAATGGCACGCCGAACCGCTTCATGAGAGTGCAAAATTCCAGTAACGCCTGCGCACATTCCGTGTCACCGGCTGGCCCCAAGAACAAAAAATCATCTAGGTAGTGCATAACCTGGGTATAGACCGTAGCTTTGGTGAACGCCCATTGCAGAAAACAACTGAATTTCTCAAAATAAGCACAAGAGATGGAGCAACCCATTGGCATACATCTATCCATGTAGTAGCGTCCTTGAAACACAAAACCTGAGACGCTGATCCTGTGGGTGTACCGGGAGCAACCGGAACGCTGACTCAATATCTGATTTAGCCATCAGCGCTCCGGGCCCCAGGCGATTCAACATGGCGACGGCCTCATCGAAGGATGCGTACCGCACCGAACAAACTCCTGGGTCAATTGCATCGTTCACCGAAAGACCCCTAGGAGCCGACAAGTTATGAATTAACCTAAACTCACCTGGGTCCTTCTTGGGGACTACTCCTAACGGGGAACAAATGAAATTAGTGACTGGCGGGTGCCTATATGGGCCAGCGACCCGGCCACGGGCAACCTTCTTTGCAATCTTTCTTTCTACCACCGCCGGATTCTGCTGAACCGACAGTTGGTTTTTACACAGTGATTCCCCCCGAAAATCCCCCGCCGGGATGTGGAAACCATACGAGAAGCCGTCCCGCAACACCCCAGCGGAGACATGATCAGGGTATTCGTTTAGCCAGGGGATCATTGCCATGATATCTACGGGGGTAGGTAGCGGTACCCCATGGTCGACATTAGACCTGTTTGGCCACTCCTCTACCCCCTGTATCACCATTCTTGGCTCTGCACGAACTCTCAGGGTGTGAAGAATGTCCGCACCCTGCACACTCATGCCTGAACTTACATGTCCCTTGTGGCCTCGTGCACTTGCCTCTGTTAAAGTTCCAGCAGACCCCTTTTTTACCCCCGTTCCCACCACTCCTCGGTTGGTGGTCACCAGCGGGCCTGCTCGAAAGGGCGCCGCCGATTGATGGCGGGAGGGCGCCGACCCATTCCCGCCAAGCGAAGACGACTTCGTCGCGCCCGGCAGGAGCTGCTTCTGCCAAGAGATGGAGTCGAGACAATCCCACGTCAGAGATGAATCGTGCTCCTTGGCCTTACGAAACTTACTATCATAACCCATCCATTCATCGCCCTCATACGTTTCATAGAAATCCATTATACATGCCTGATAGCAGGCCAATTCGGTCAAAACCTCGGGCTTACGTTCCCCAATGATTGCAGCAAACATCGCAAATGCCTTGGCCCAATTTGAGATCGTCTCATCAACCCTAAATCCCGCCATTTTTGCACGCCACACACTCGGGTGCCACAAATCCTTCTGAGTTTTAACATACTCCATCTCGTGATGGTCAGTCAGGAGAGAAAACATATTCACATACTTATCAGCCCAAATCAATTCTTTCGTGGCCAGCGGAATATGTTGGACCACCCTTTCCCTTCTTGAGGGTAAAGACCCCTCCCTTGCCATTGGCAATGGCTGCTTACCCGACTCCATAGCTGGTCCCGCTGTTTTTCCAACGCCAGCCGCTGGTCCTTCCGAGGGAACCTGTGGGGGAACAAGAGGGAGATTCGCCTTCGCGGCATCTCGTGATTGCCGCAACTGCTTCATTAGTAACCTGGCCTCTTCGGCCGTGTCTCCTGGTGCCGTAGCACCCCCTGTATTTTTGCCGAGCCATGCGGCCAACTGGGCGGCCAACTCCGGAGGCATATCCTCCTCGTTAGTGGGCGTAACTATAACCGGAATTGGTTGGCCCGCGTCCGGGATCAGTACCGGGGCCTCAACTGGACTAACCGGGCTTGCCGGGGGTGACTCGGGAACTGGGACCTCCCCCCCTGCCGCCCTATTCCTGGCCCTTTTACCTCTCCCAGCGGGGACTATTCCTGGCAATGCTGGTCCTATGACTTTCTTCGGTCTGCCCGTATTGTCCATTGCCGCCATCTGCTTTTTCATGCTCGCCATATCCTTTATCAACATGCGGAGCATCTGGTCAGTACCTGACTTCTTTCCGACCTTCTTGCCAGGCATCGTTGTCGGATGTTCGACCCTTGCTGCTCAACGAGGTCCTGGATCCAAAGGTTCGGAGTCGCTGAAAGAGAAACACAAAAATTACAAGTTCTCAAAAATTGCTCCTTGTTCCGTCGAGGGCTCATGTGCAACGAGAGGGTGCAGCTTCCAAGCACAGGAACAAGAGGATGCTTCTTCGGATTGTTGCTCCTTTTATTCCTCTTCGGAAGGGCGTGTACCCTCCTCCGGTACGCCTACGGGGCGTGGCCAATGGTGTAGGTGTCTAGGACAACCCTTCTTGGGCGGGAAAAGGCGCGCCCCGGCTACGCCGCTTCGGGCATACCAGCCGAGACACGCCCCCGCCCAAAATGGTTTCCCGGGGGGATCCGGGCCCCCTACCATACGTTCGGGGGGACCGAGTGGTCGCCCCTTTCCAATTGTAGTTCATCAAGTAATACTAGAATAGACACTGAAAACTTTATATATTTGACTTTACCAGACTGTAAATCAGTGTCATTTAAAAATCTAGTTAAAGCAGCAGATCATAATATGGTGTGTACCCAATGTAAGTGTCCAATGCTATCCACATTATTTATACAAAGTTATGGTCAGTATATAATTTTAGTTTTTCAACGATGTAGACCTGACAGAACAAAATTGACAACTTGTATCAAAAATTTTGTGGCTTCTCAGTTATCAATTTCAGGAAGAACCTTTACAACTGAAGCTATTATTTATCATGACGGTCCGTCGACAACATCAGGACATTATACATGCTACTTAAAATGTAAAAAAGGTTGGAGTTACTGCAATGATTCTCATTTGACTTATAAACAACGTTTGCCTTATGACTTTAAAAATTCTTACCTAGTGTTTTTAAAACCAAAGTTTTAGTAAAGGGAATTGGCCTTTGAAGATGGGGAATAGTTAATAAAAGTTAGTTAGTAAGTTAATCTAATGTTTAAAATTATTTATCTCATATAGGTACTGTAAGTGGATCTCATAGTAAAAAATACTCATATATCTGACACGATTTGGCCGTAAGGAAAGTGTAAGGTATGATGTTCTTAGATCTTTTTTCATAGGAAGTCGATGAAATGGAAGTTATAGAGAACAGCAGACTTTTTTTCCACTCAAAGGACCTTCACTATCTTCTATTTGGCCTCACGGAAAAGTAAGTGAATCAAAGATTAGTGTACATATATGAGTTGTAAGTTTTTATGTTTTTTTTTTAAACACAATCTTTTAGATTGTGTTTTTTTCCCGCTGTTATATGATGAAGAGTTTGAACTCACTAATTTAAGTGAAATTCAATATATTCTGAGAACAGCAAAAATAAACAATGTACCATATTGTAGAAGTTATTCTATAGTTTGCATTGTGTAATTTATATTGTATTCCAATTGTCTCACACTCATTTTCATTTTTCCACCCTTATTTAGCTCTCTTTACTCATTTACACTGCCTTTTTTAACTTTGTTTCATCGTTGTTCCTTTACTCCACTTCATTCACAACTCCTCAATCCAATTTGACCTGTCTGCATTTCCTCTCTCCCTTCCATCACTTTTCATCTTTCTCACATTCTCTCAGTACCACTGCTTTAGTTTTCTTCCCCTCTCTTTCTTTCTTTTGCTCCTTTACTCTTTTTCCTTTCTCACTCATTGTACTGCAGTTCACTCAGTCCATCCCTTTGTTTTTCTGTGTACTTACTCTCTCACTCCTTTTTCCTCCATCGTTCTGTATTAACCTCATTCCCTTCATCCCTTCACTCTGTGACTCCCCTTCACTCACTCTCAGTCATCTTCTTTTCCTCTTTCTTATTAATAGTTCCTCATTTAGACTCCTCTCCTTTTTACTCATTTTCCTTTTACTTTCTTATCTTTCCTGATTTCGTTCTGGTATCTCACATTCTTTTAGTATCTTACTTACCTTCAGTAATTTGTTCTCCTTCTATTTCTTTTTCCCTCTTTTTTGTCTTTCTACATTACTTTATTTCTGTTTTTGTATCCTTCACTCTTGCTTTATTTCTTAGTACACTTTTTTGATTTTTTACCTCTTGACCTGTTTCTTCTATTTTAAAATATATATTTGACTAATTATAACTTGTTTTTTCTTTTGTCTTTCACAGATACAAGTAAGTTATCATTAATTATATGGTAAGTGTGTCTACAAAATGTAGTTTGTCATCACCCTTTGCTTTAACCTCACTACTTTTCTCTCATCCTACCTCACCCCTGTTTCCTTACTCTGCTTCCCTCACTTATTCTTATCCTCCATGTTTACTTCTCTTTTCCTTACTTTCCTACCACATTCAACTTCTTTCAGTGCCCCTGCTCATCCACACTCCCTCACTTAACTTTTTGTACTGGTTCACTTAGTCCCTTTCTGACACTCCTTCCTTTACTCTGTTCTTTCTCTCTGTCACTCCCCATGTCTTACCCTTATTCACTTTTATCCACCCTCTTTCACTCCTCTTTAATGACACTCACTCCTATTTTCATTCCCTCCGTCACCACTGTTCCTTTTCTCTGGTTCCGTCACTACCTGTCATTCCCCATCCTTAACTCTCCTTCCTTTTACTTTAATCACCTATTCACATTCTCCCAGAACCTCTGCTTTAGTTTTCTTCCTCTTTCTTCTCTTCTTTTGCTCCCTTATTCATTTTCCTTTTCTCAGTTACTTCCTCTTATACCTTTTCTCTGTTTTACTATCTATTACACAGTCCCTCTGTGTTTCTCCCTCTAGCTTTCTTTCTCTTTACACCACTCTCTTTGTCCCCATTCCTCATGCTCACTCCTTCATTATTTTTTTTTTCTTTTTTTTTTTTGGTGCGCTGACGGGACGCGCCCCGGTACGCACACCGGGGTGCTCACCGGTACGCGCACCGGGAGCGCTCCAGAGTGAAATATAAAAAAAAATGAATATACTTAAAAAAATATATTATATTAATATACAATATAGGATTCATTTTTAGAAAAACATACCTTTCTCAGCTATAGACATTTGCGAAAAAATAACCTTAGAAATTCACTAAAAAACACATAGGTATGAGGCCCTATAAAAAGTTAGGAATTAGCAGTTAAAAAACCTATGAAATTCACTGAAAAAACCATAGGTTTCACACCAGTTATAGTTAGGAATTAGCAGTTAAAAAACCTATGAAATTCACTGAAAAAACCATAGGTTTCACACCAGTTATAGTTACCTGGAAATTTTACTGACATAAAACCATTGAAATTCCCACGTTATAGTTAGTTGGACTCACTATAACTTGCCCGTGTAATGCACTGCTGATGACATCACATATTACATCACTCATGACATGGTCAGTGACATCACTCATGACATCACTGATGACACCATCCTTGTGACAGAGTGACTGACCTCCTTTCACTGTAAAGTAACCCTTGAAACACATATTCAAAAATAGAAACTAACATTTTCAAAAAAGTGCAGATACCTATACCAGTTACAACAACCAATTCAGTAATTCCACCATTTATATACACATCCACTCATTCACCAACAGTTCTATATAGTCACTCATACATATACTCACTCATCATATGTAGTGAGACACCTATACATCCGTTAACACACCGACAGTCTTCCAAATGTTGCTCACACACGTACTCACAGATGCAAATAAACTATTGAACATCCATTTATTTGCATATAGAGCAATACACACACTACCACCTTACTTCTATTGAAAATTACACATATTTATTCTCTTAAACAATCACTTTTCGAAACACATACTTACTTAAACAGGAACTCTTACAATCTCTTACTCTCACATATACTCACTTATATGCATCAATATTCACGTATTCTAGATTAAAACATATGTAGTTACTGTTTAAAACACTAGTGAGACAGTCATTTACTCACTAACATACACATATACACACTATTCAACCATACAGTCCTGCACATATGTAGTCTTCAAAATACATGCAAAAAAAGAGTCAGTCACTCATGCATCAATGTTGTAAGTAATTCCAACACTAAACAATACAAACACTCATACTGATACTCAAAAAACATCTAATAACCCATATACAAACACATGTAGCTACTCACCAACCTATGCAGCCACTTATACACAAAGTGAAACACTGATACAAACATTTAAATATTTAAACAATACTCGCTAATATATGTATTCACTATGATACACTTAATAAGCATTTGTTTTTTAAAAAACATCCATTAAGACACTTATTGAAACATTTATTCTTCCATCGACCTTTACATATACATATATAAAACATGTTTGTTTTTCAGAAAGACACACATTCACTGGATGGTGTCATCAGTGATGTCATGAGTGATGTCACTGACCATGTCATGATTGATGTAATATGTGATGTCATCAGCAGTGCATTACACGCGCAAGTTATAGTGAGTCCAACTAACTATAACGTGGAAATTTCAATGGTTTTATGTCAGTAAAAGTTCCAGGTCACTATAACTGGATAACT
Organism: Lissotriton vulgaris; assembly: GCF_964263255.1. Taxonomy (NCBI): domain Eukaryota; kingdom Metazoa; phylum Chordata; class Amphibia; order Caudata; family Salamandridae; genus Lissotriton; species Lissotriton vulgaris. Next base: position 153,971 of record NW_028251987.1, on the reverse strand, counting down.
GGTGTGAAACCTATGGTTTTTTCAGTGAATATATATTATATTACCTACTGGCGGTCGCCAGTAGGTATATATAGTTAGGATTTTTTCTCTATGGGACTTTTGAAAATTCTATGTCTAATAACTTTGGCGTTTGTGGACGGAATCGGCTGGAATTTTCAGGAAAATGGCACATTTTGTTTCTAAGCAGCCCCTGAATATTTGGGGGGTTTTCGTCAAGGGAGGGCCGAGAAAAAAGGGGGGTCCCAAAACGCGTTTTTAACATTGAATTTTCCATAGGGCGTTTGGCCTCACTTTTAGCTCGAACGGCTGAATGGATTTGCACGAAACTTGGCAAAATTGTAGGGACTGTTAGCCCGATGTGCCTTTGCTGGGTCTCAATATATGTGCTCCAGTGGATTTTGAGAAATTAACATTTTAAAAAATAGATATATCTGTGACAGCGTCCCGGGTAGCGCTCCGGTTCGCGAACTTGTCGCGTAACGGAGCTTTGCAAAGCAAAGCTGATTGGCTCTCCAGTGTCTGTCAACATTCTAAACAGTCCGGAGCGGCCGCCATCTTGTCTCTCGGTAGGATTGAGAGAAAAGAGGAGGAGAAAAACGAAGGGGGAATTTAATGAAAGGGGGCAAGGTAGACCCCTCTTGACCCACTAGGAATGACGTTGGGGTTAATAAAGGGTCCCGTGAAAAAAAAAAAGAAATTTGATTTTTCACGGTAGAAGCGCTTCCCGGTTCGCGAACAGGTAGCGAAACAGGAATTTGCCATTTTGTATTTCGTTTTAATTAAATTACAGGGTACAAGGGGGTACGGGAGACGTATCCTGACCCTTTATGTTTTCTGAGGGTGGCTGAGGAGGCTCATATATGTTGATACATGTCTTCCAGCGGCTGCGCGTGAGCGTTTTTTTTTTGCTGCGTGACGTCTGTTAACGTTCGAATCGAAGGAAATCAGGAAGTGTTGACCGCCATTTTGACACTGCGAGTAAATATACTGTTAAAAATAATTGTTATAAATTAATCCGTATTGATAAACATTGTCTGCGCCATCTTGCTTTTTTTCCAATGCCACACTTTTGTCGTGCACGGCAGCCGTTTTGGATGCCTTGACCAGACCCACTCTCTGCACGCCGCCGATCCTCAGCATGGCTCCCCACCCTCGCAAGCATCTCCCCCACGCACTGGTCACCCCCGCTCTCTGTCTTATGCATGGGCCATAAACCTCCCCCATCTGTGCTGCTCTTCCCCGAGTATCACACCCTGTGCCCGTCCAACACCTCCCTTTCACCCTATTCACTACCGCACCCTCTGACACTCCTCTTCCTCTGTGTCTGATTGTCCAGGCTGGTCCCAGGCTATCACCTAGCCCTGCGGATGTAGTTTATGGCCCCAACTGTAAAGAATCACCCCTGTTCAAAGGAGTTACAGTAGATCAAGGCCCCCACCTCATGAGATCCGTCACACCACACGCGTTCCTACTATCTGATAACGATCCTGTATTGTGATTGGGGAGGGGATTCTCACTGTAAGGGTGTGTGGGACCGAGCCTGAAGCGGAAGATTCCAGGGATGCCTTTTTGTACATCAAAGTCTTCACAATTATGTGTCACATTAAAAATATATAGCACTCCAACAAAGTAGTAGGATTATAACACTTTAATAACTTATAAATATATACAATGCTCCAACAAAGTAAACACGTTAAAAAAAAACTTTTTAAACAACTATTTACATGACATTGCTTTAACCAGGATATACAAAGAAATGACACAGTGATGTAAAAGTTTCTGAAAGAAATGCCAAGAACGTCCCATGTGAAAGTGAATTTTATCTGGCAATTTTTTTCTTTTCCTTCTCATGAAAAGAAAGTTAATGCCAGGATCGTTACCTGCCTCATCTGCAAAAAAAAAACTCTCGAGAGGGACCGAAAAAAAATATAGCTATGGTAATCATACCATGCATCGGCACATGGAGAGGTGGCACCCTCTTAATTATTCTAAAGCACAACTTCGAGATTTGGTGGATAACCCCCGACCGGCAAAAACATCCACCAATGACTTAGCAATAAGTGAGTCAGAGGCAAGGGAAACGGTCCCAAATCTGCAAAAGAACTTTGGGCAGATGAGATTGACTTGTGTAGCATGTGGAAAATTAATTTCATGCGGAGAGGAGAGATTAGTATTACTTTAATAAATAGATCATATGAAAATCATCAATGTCCAAAACGTCCTAGAAAGTAATTTTTGTCATTTTTGAGGAAGAGAGATAACCTACAGTGGTATGGAGTCGTTTTCGTTCGTACTAGGGGGGCCAGGTGACATTCCTTCGGGGTGGCTTAGGGGCATTTAAAACAACTTCCCTGATACAGGTAGCATATAAAGTAGAGGCTAAATACCAGGATCTTTATCGATTGCTTTATGCTGTACAAAAATGAAAAACACATACAACAAACCTGGACCATTCATATTTTCAATGTTTCTGGGTACTATACTTTTTAACCCTTAACTAATTGAGCTGCTTCATTTCACCTGCTTTTAAAAAAAAAAAAAAAAAAAAACGGAAACAGTGGTCATTTATTTGAAACTTACCAATCTACGCGTTACAACTACGTTTGCTTTTTCAAAAACCTTTAATAAAAATACAAATACGGGCCTACAACCCCGTGGGCCGGCCACGGAGCAGGCTGGAACTGTAAATGGGGGGGGGGGTATTTATTTGTGGAAAACATAACAGAGTCAGTGGTCGTTGATTTCATAGTAAAAAGTGCGACAAGTGCAACAAAATCATATCGATAATTCATTGTGAGCAAGTACCATTAGTGTCGACAATTCCAACCTTCAATAATAAATACAGTAATCAATGATGCATTAGAACTTAATATCAATTCATTGTTTGAACGTGTAATCAGTACCCGTCCCATGTCAATTCATTGTTCGAACGTATAATCAATACCCATCCCGGATCAATTCATTGTCCGAACATATAATCAGTCTTATCCCATATCAATTTATGTGCTAAAAACTGCATACATATCTCATGATATCAAGGCTGAGCAATCGGGGCACAACAAGGAGTTGAGAGTTTCATTTGTACCGGCGCCATTTTGGGTGAGGTCAGGAAGGTCCAAGTATAGTCAAAATGTCTCCACCAATTCGTGGTTGGACCGGGACCTCTTTCGGCAGTCCAAAAGTTTTCGTTGAAGGGTAGCAGAGGGGACTGGCGACATGAACCATCAGTCAAAGTGGGGTGGGAGGCAACAATCTCTCCTACCTGGTCATACTGGTGTTCCACCGGAATTGATCAGGTTGGTAGTCTTGCAGGATTTTGATCATTTTAAGACTGAGGCCGGCGCCGGCATGAGCGCGCCGATGTCCCTCGGCTACGTCGTGGTCGTTCTGTGGGTGATCATGGCAGTCATTCCCCATCGGGGGTCGGGGGCCCCCATGGCTCTTATAGAATCTTCAAAGTTGAGGAGAACGTTTCTGGACGCAGGACTCATTTTCTAGCTGAACTCAAAAGCGTCGTTGTACCGCAAAAGTAAACGAGACCCCCGCTGGGTGAGCGGAGCATCATTGCCTCGCAATAGTGGACGAGACCTTTTGTCGGGTCAGTGGAGCGCCGCTGCATCGCAAGAGTGGAGGAACCCTGGTTGGGTGAGTGGAGCGTTGGGGGTGCAGCTGAGGGGCCCCCACCTGGGGGGGTGGGAGAGGCTCGTTCGCGCCGCCTCTCCCTCCCAGCGCACCCCACGCCGACACCTGGCGTTGATATCCGTGATGTCCGGACCAGGCGATAAGAGGGGGGGGGTCGGAGGCAGAGGCAAGACATCCCCCCGTGGCCTGCAGGGCGCCGCTTCAGGTCCGAACATGGAGCTCATACCAAGCCGGGGCCAGACCAGGAGATACGAGGGGACAGCGGGGGGGGGTCGGTGGCATGTGCAAGACATTCCTCTCCAGTGTTGTCGCAGCCAAAGAAGATCCCGTCGGCCTCGGCTCCTCTCCTGGTGCACCTTACGCGACGACCCTTTTGATGGGTGAGTGGAGCGTTGGGGGTGCAGCTGAGGGGCCCCCACCTGGGGGGGTGGGAGAGGCTCGTTCGCGCCGCCTCTCCTTCCCAGCGCACCCCACGCCGACACCTGGCGTTGATATCCGTGATGTCCGGACCAGGCGATAAGAGGAGGGGGGGGTCGGAGGCAGAGGCAAGACATCCCCCCCATGGGCTGCAGGGCGCCAGAAGAGAATGGGAGGACCAGTACATTCCGGGCCGACCATCCCACGACTTCTCCGGCTGATGGCGGCTAGTCGGGCCCCGCCCTGCACATGTCGAGGCCTCGTCTTCCGGATGGGCGTAACCGTGGACCTGTTGCATTCGGGAGTTTCCGGAATGGGGGTAGGAATCTGCTGATTTGTATCTATTTCATGTTACCATTATTGGGCGTGGTGGGCGGTGGGACAGACATGCTTGGAGCAGTGGGGGGGTGGCGGAGGTTAGCTACCTCGTGGCTGCCATAACGTTAAGCTTGGCTTCTCTCACCACTTTCATGTTTCTTATTTCTAGCGAAGTCAAAAACTCATCAGTGGCCTACTGATTTTTTTCGATTTCTTTCCCTTCCTTTTCAAGTGTGTTTCATGCTAAAGTTTCTGTTTAACAGGATACAGTGATTACTTCGTATTTTACATATGTCTTCTTTATTAGGGGTACTCTCCGGTTGAGCCAGATGATCTACCTCTAATAAATGGTCCGGGTGGAACTAGTTTCTCAATCAGTGGGGAGTAGATGGGCATGACAGATTACAACGGGGGACAAAGGTCCGCATTACCCACCCTTCACTACTTGCAAAGACGAGACAGAATATTTCTATTCCACGTTATTTGCAAACAGAGAATACCTCGAAAGAACTATTCCTTGAACAATAAATGTCCAGCCAATCAATGAATCATTGGGGAGAAAAACAGGCATGACGGATTACAACGGGGGACAAAAGTCCGCATTACCTATCCTTCACTATCTGCAAAGGGAGACAGAATATTCCTATTCTTCTCTGTTTGTAGACAGGGAATATCTCAAAGAGAAATAATCAATAAAAAATTAACAACTTTAAGGTAAATACTCACAGTATGTCTACTCAACGAAGTTAATAAGTAACGGATATAGGTACTTGAGAGGTTTTCGGTGGCAGATAATCTACAATATACACTTGTACATATGAGTCTGATACAGGGCGGATCTCTGTATAACTATGGATAATTAGATATTAGGATGGCATACAAAGCTCCCAACCTTCTTACTTTTTCTCTTAAAGGGTTTCAAATTGGGGACAAATATTGGGCTGTGCTATAGAGGTTGACGGTGTTGCTCCACTGGTACTCGGGCCTTCTCATGAAGCAGAAGGAGCCGCTCTCAATCTCCTTAACTCTTCCCTTGCAAAGTTGACCGGATTCTTAGTCAGCAACTGCTTCAGCATACTTGCAGTTCCACACAAGTCCTTTTTATTGGGGTCTCCTCTTGAAAGCAGTCTTGCATATGCGGCAAGTAACTTTTCTTGCATTCACCTTTTTTAAGACTTGAGAAAATTAATTTCAAAACATTCAATAAATACGGTGTTACTATGCATTGTGTCAAATGCTTTATTAAAAATATGCAGAAAATGTTCCCTTTATTTGTTGTTAAGGTCTTTACAAGAGAATTTGAAAGGAGAAAGTAGGAGATGAATAACACATGTAGGACGTTATATCTCAAACTGCAAAAATTGATAAAAAGGGTGGACCAAAGTCTGCATGTACAATGCCAGTGGAAGCGTTTCAGGCACACTGCGAAGATTTAAAAAAATATAAATATTGTCAAGTTTTACTTTGACTTGTGATGTTTGATCTCATTTAGTCACTTCAATCTAATTTTAAACACTAATTTTCTTTTTGTTTTGCAGATTAACTACAATACTTATTTTGGACTCCATATTATATGTTGTTTATTATATTGTTTTGTTACTTATAGTTCTAGTTATTTATTGTAGTGTTATCTTTTAGTTATAGTTCCAGTTATTGTTTTAATAAAAGTTAATTAAAAAAGTACATACGTCTGTTTTTTTGTGGGGGTAGCAGTCATCAATAGAAATTATATTTATAATTTGAAGTATAATGCTGAAGCTCACTCATTAGCAACATATTGTGCTGAACTTTTAACCTATGTGCTGACGTAAGTGTTCCATAAACTACTACAATGGTAACAGGCAAAATACTGTTTGGGGGTAGGGTATAATACGCAGGAATGCTGTAAAAATAAATGGGCAAGGGCTGTTTTGTTTTCCACTGTTGCAACATAAAGTGATCGATAAAAATCGATAATCAGGCCTATCAGCGACTAAGACAGCAGGCCGAGTCTCTTTTGCTCAACGGCTCCCTCATGGGATGAAGAAACGCCCTTTTTCAAGAAATAGGAATATTTTACTTGCAGGACAGTTGTTAATTTCCCGTGAAAATACATTAGCCTGGAACATTGTTAGTGATAAACTGTAAATGCATCTGGGTCCTTTGCTTAAAAAATAAAATATAAAATATATTTGTGAATTAGAATAAGAATATATGTTACAGCTATAGATATTTGCTATTAAAAAACCATTGAAATTCACTGAAAAAACCATAGGTTTTAGGCCATATATAGTTAGGGATTAGCATTTACAAAACCTTAATTTACTCGCACAAAACCATTGAAATTCGCATATATAGTTAGATGCAATAACTATATATCGCGCACCCGCAATCCACTGCTGATGATGTCACATATTACATCATTCATGACATGGTCAGTGACATCACTGATGACATCATGCAGTGACTGTATGTTTCTGTAAAGTTAAAATATGTCTTACATATTGAAGAATGAGTGGATGTATAAGTGTCTGGATGAAGGATTTAGTAGGTGCATGACTGACTGTATGAGTGAGTGATTAAATGTGTCTCACTGAGTGCATGGGTTAGTGACTAAACTGTCTTAATTTGTGCATCATTATTTCTGTAGTTCTGTAAACTGCTGCATGTGTTGATCAGTAGCTATATGAGTAACTATATGGGTTATTGATTGGTTGCCCAAATATTTGTATGGGAGAGTGAGTGTGTGTGTGGGGGTGGCTGGGAGGTATGTGACTCTGTGCATAGATGTGTGAGCAGTTGATTTAGTAGATGTATGGGTTCAAAAGTGCATGTATAAACAGCTGTATGGGCGGATGACTGTCTGCATGAGTGTATTGGTGAGTGATTGGATTTCTCAGTGCTACATGTCAAAGTAAGTACATATGTAAAACACAGTACATGTAAGAGTTGACATATATAAATAACTGTGCATAAGAGCCAGTGAATGTGTGAGTGGCTGTATGGATCATTGTGAACTTGTATCAGTGATTGTATAAGAGAGTAAATATGTGTTAGTATATGTTTGATTAAGTAAGGTGTGTATAACTGTATAGTTGAGGAAATGGAGGTGTGATTGATTCTTTGCATGACTGACTAGGTGTGTGAGTAACTCCATGGATGAGTGACAGTCTGTGAGTGTCTGTTTACACTGATTGTATCTAAGGTTATATTAGAGTCTGAAGAGGTTCATCGTATTATCACATGAATGATATCATCAGTGATGTGATCAGTAATGTCAAATGAGATGTTATCAGTGATGTCATCAGTGATGTCATTTGAGATGTCATCAGTGATGTCATCAGTGATATCATTTGAGATGTCATCAGTGATGCCATTTGAGATGTCATCAGTGATGTCATTTGAGATGTCATCAGTGATGTCATCAGTGATGTCACTGACCATGTCATGAATGATGTAATATGTGACATCATCAGCAGTGGATTGCGGGTGCGCGATATATAGTTATTGCATCTAACTATATATGGGAATTTGAATGGTTTTGTGCGAGTAAATTAAGGTTTTGTAAATGCTAATCCCTAACTATATATGGCCTAAAACCTATGGTTTTTTCAGTGAATATATATCTATCTATCTATATATATATATAACTCGCTGGAGCGGGGAGTGCCACGTGTAAGGACTTTGAAATATGGCATTGCGGGTGCTGGCAGCTACCTCTCAACCCACATGGGTAAAACGAAGGCGTTATCAAAGTGAGGAAGAAGGCATCCACTGTGGATACAACTAATCAGGAACTTCAAGCACCAGCATGCAGTGCGTGCACACGCCCACTGAGGCGGGACTATGGGTGTATAATTCAGCTGTTCCTGAGTGATTGCCGGTCACCTCCCCTTGCCGATCAGCCCGTGAACAAGAGCAGCTTCATGCTTGAAACGCGTTGGGCCATTCAACAAACTGCGAGTATGACTGTTACCCTGCCTTGCCACAGACCTTCATTAAAAGGCATTTAACTCATCGCTGTGTGGCGTCTTCACTTTGTGGCAGTCTTTGATGGATTTTAGCGGCCGGCCTGGTCGCGAAGACGCCCTGCTGTTGTCAGACAGATCCTGGGTTCGCATCTGCGAACTCGCTGGAGCGGGGAGTGCCACGTGTAAGGACTTTGAAATATGGCATTGCGGGTGCTGGCAGCTACCTCTCAACCCACATGGGTAAAACGAAGGCGTTATCAAAGTGAGGAAGAAGGCATCCACTGTGGATACAACTAATCAGGAACTTCAAGCACCAGCATGCAGTGCGTGCACACGCCCACTGAGGTGGGACTATGGGTGTATAATTCAGCTGTTCCTGAGTGATTGCCGGTCACCTCCCCTTGCCGATCAGCCCGTGAACAAGAGCAGCTTCATGCTTGAAACGCGTTGGGCCATTCAACAAACTGCGAGTATGACTGTTACCCTGCCTTGCCACAGACCTTCATTAAAAGGCATTTAACTCATCGCTGTGTGGCGTCTTCACTTTGTGGCAGTCTTTGATGGATATATATATATATATATATATATATATATATATATATATATATATATATATATATCTATCTATCTATCTATCTATCTATCTATCTATATATCTATATATATATATATATATATATATATATATATATATATATATATATAGATGTATATATATATATATACATATATATATATATATATATTTATATATATATATATATATATATATATATATATATATATATATATATATATATATATATAGATATATAGATATATATAGATAGATATATATATATATATAATTTAATTTTTTCGGGCCAAACTTTCAAAGGTGTTTCTCTTGTAGCAATATATTGTTCTTTCTTTAAAAAACTTTTTGTTATACCTTAAATAACTGCTTTTCTCTTTTTTAATTCTATTACATTGTTAAAGTCTTTTCCTGATAATTATCTTCAACTTCTGGTGACAAAATAAAGTTGCTGGAACTGCTAATACTTCAAAATTCAAAATTAGATTTCGATGTGAACATTGCCGGCGCCATCTTGTCCAAACCTGGGCCCGTGCGAGCGCGTAAGCGGCAGCCCTCTTAGACACCATGACCACTTCATACACTGCCGATCGCCTGCATGTCTCCCTGACCTCGCTAACATCCCCAGCGCGCTGGCAGCCCCCATGAGCACATGCATGAACCATAAACGCATCCACAGCGCGACCCTGCCCCGGAGCCACTTCCCGTGCCAGACCCACATACCCTTTCATCTCTTTCATACAAGCAGCCCCTTTGGTAACCCCTTCCCCTGCACCTGATTGTTCGATCCGATCCCAGGTCATCACCCAACCCTGCGGATACAGTTTATTGCCCCCATACTGTAGGATCTCGCCTCTCATCAAAGGAGCCCGATGATATATAACAGATGAGATCTAACAGATTGCACACATTCCGGTTCCTGACGGAATGCCCAGCTGCGTGATAGTCATCACCTGCTGAGGTTGGGGTGGGGGACCTCCACTGTGAATACGTGTGGGAACGAGCCTGAAGCGGGGATTCCAGAAACTTTTTACTGTACTTCAAAGTAATGTCGGGAATGTGTTATAAAGTAATAAACCACTGTATAAAAGGCCAGTCCACAGAGATGCAGTTAGAGAGCACCTCAAGACGATACCCTGTTTGTCCGATCTGACGTGCTTTGCTCCGGAGAAATTAAAAACCTGTTTCCTGCTTTCCAGGTTCCAGCGCCCGCCTCTTTACTGGATAATTATTGAATGGTTCAGAGGCGACTACCGCCAAGCAGTGTTTGAGGATATCTAAAGAAAAACTGCTTTTCCACAATTCTGCACTCGATATTAAAATACTTCAAATTGTGCACATTGAGTTTGTAGTCTTCTCTCTCTCTTAAATAACATAAGACACAACTCACTGAGTTCTCTGGATCTTGGCTTCATCTTTTCTCACCGTAAATCAAGAAGACCCTACTCACTGAGTTCACGAAATGCCTGCTGTGAACTATCGTTTCTCGCTAATATCAATTCACATTTCTTGAACATTAGCGCTTTTCATTAAAAAGTATTTTCTTCAAAATACTTCTAAATTGACTGACTCTTTATGAACACGCAGCCATTGACCCTGCAGTCACAGTTGAAGTGCGAAGAGCCCTAACCGCTCGTGCACACTTGTCTTCCTTTGGATTAAGAAAACTAGACCGCTCACTTTTGACATTCAGCGCGTAGGTGGCTATCTTGTAAATCCCACAATGCGAAACCTGTTAAGCTTTAAAGATTACTCGGTCCAGCAATCTTCTATTTTGGCACAATCTTCTCCAATGATAACTACTAATTCTACGGTATTTCACTCCTCTTTTGCCATTCTGGAAAGTTGCTGCTAAACGGAGACTTGGATTCCTGACAGCACACCCTCCTAAAAGGAAGTTCCCTTCCTTGGGTTTGTTTGGGAAATTTGTATGAAAACTTTTGATCAACCTAGATGCATGGACATTTGAACTAGCTTCCATGACCTTTCTTCAGGACCAAACCCTTTCCAGTCAATCAAATAAAACAACTTCCCATTTTTAATCTTTGAGTACAGAATCTGATTGACTTCATATTCATATTCTGAGTCTATTTGAATTGGGGGTGGAGTGGAATTCAGTCTGACATTTAATGGATTTCTTTTTAATAATGACACATGAAACACCGGGTTAATTTTTAAATAAGAAGGCAGTTGAATCTTACCAGCTACTGGATTCACCATTTTATTCACCTTGAACGGTCCTAAAAACCTTGGTAGGAATGTTCTGTTTCCTTTCAATTTTATATGGCGGGTTGATAACCAAACTTTGTCTCCTTTTTTAAATATTGGACTTACTTTTTTTATCTGCCTGGATCCTGTAATCTCTTTTTGCTCTTTCTAAAAAAATTTAGCAGTTAACAAAGACCTTTGTAATTCCTGAGTTAACTCTTCACCTGCTGGAACTAACTTATCTTCTTTTCCAAGGAAAACATTTGGATGCCTCCCATGATTTAAATAAAAAGGTGTGCACCCAGTTGAACTATGAATAGAATTATTGTATGCAAATTCTGCAGTCCAAACCAATTCTGACCACTCTTGTTCTTGATCTAGAAGATACAACCTTAAATATTGCTCTAACTCTTGGTTGACCCTCTCTTTCTGACCATCAGTCTCTGGGTGATGACTTGTGGAATATCGAGAATCTATCCCCAAACGTTTTGTAAAAGCCCTCCAAAAATGACAAATTGGTATCCTCTGTCAGAAATTTATACTTTTGGAATTCCATGAGCTCGTACTATATGTTAAATGAACAACCGCGCCAACTGGAAAGCATTAGGGAGACCTTTCAGGGGTATGAAATGAGCCATTTTATAAAATCCGTTCTACAAAAACCGAAATTATGTTATTGCCTTGACTGGGAGGAAGATCCACTATGAGATCCATTGTATCTGTATTCCAAGGATGGGGTGCAGTGGGTAATAGCATTAACAACCCTTGTGGACTAGACCTGCTTGTTTTCCCTTTAACACACTTCTGACAGTTGGTGACATATTGTTGTATCTGAGTTTCCATATTTGGCAACCAAAATGTTCTCTTAATCAGTTCCTTTGTCTTATAAATTCCTTTATGACCTGCTAACGGGTCATCATGACAAGCATGCAAAATCTTTTTTTGAATTTCTTTTGTTGGAACGAAAATATATCCTTGATGATATGGTAGACCATCCTTAATGATTCTTCCAGGATCTTCTTTAACCCATGTGTCCATTTCTTTAGAAGTGATGTTCTTCTTTATTTCAGCCTCTAAATCATTGGTTTGAACTGCCAAAATGAATTTTTCTTTTGAAATATCTGGTTCCTTACTGGTAATTTTCTCCATTGGTTCAGTGTCAATTCTTGAAAGAGCGTCAGCTTTTTCATTGACCATTCCAGGACAATAAGTAATTACAAAGTCATAATCTGCAAAATAAAGAACTGTCGTGCAGTTAAAGTTCGTGCTGATTTTAAGAATTGTAAGTTTCTATGATCTGTGAACACGGTAATCTTATGACGTGCTCCCATCAGATAATGTCTCCATCCTCGAAATGCTTCCCTTACTGCCAAAAGCTCCTTATCAGCGATAGAATAATTTATTTCAGAAGGAGTAAACTTCCTAGAATAGAAGGCCACTGGATGTAACTGACCTGTATCTTTGTACCGCTGACATAGAATTCCTCCTAAAGCTAAATCTGAGGCATCTGTCTCAACAAAATAGGGTTCTTCAGGATTGGCATGCAATAAAATGGGTGCAGTGGCAAATGATTTCTTTAAGAATTGGAAAGCCGAACTCACGTCTTTTGTCCTATCAAATTTGACCCCTTTCTCTAAAAGACGTGTAATTGGACTGACAGTGGATGAAAAATTGGAAATTAATCTTCTGTAGAAATTTGCAAACCATAAGAAACTTCTTTAACACTTTTCGGTGCTGGCCATTCTTGAACTGCTCTCACCTTTGCTGGATCCCTACTAACTTCTTCCAGAGACAATATGAATACCAGAAACTCCACCCTGTTCACATGAAAAGTGCACTTCTCAAGTTTGACATAAAGGTTGTTTTCCAATAACCTTTGCAAAATAGTCCACAGATGGGATGTGTTCTTCTTGATTTTTCAAAAAATCTAAATATCTTCTATGTAGACTATACAAATCTGTCAAAAAATTCATGCAACACATACTTTACAAAGTGCTGAAATGCCGCTGGGGCATTGCACAATCCAAAGGGCATCACCTGATATTCAAACAGCCCATAACAAGTTCGAAGTGCCGTTTTCCACTCATCACCGGAAGCCACTGTGACCAAGTGATAAGCACCTCAGAGATCTAGCTTAGTATACATTTTTGCCTCTTTGCCTTGATCCAACATTTCAGATATCAAAGGCAAAGGGTAACAATACTTTATTGTTACTCGATTGATTGCCCTGTAATCGATGCAAGAGCGAAGTTCACCAGATTTCTTGGGGATGAAGAAAAGAGGTGAGGAAACTGGAGATTTAGAAGGACGCACAAAGCCATTAGCCAAATACTGGTCCAAGTACTCTTTCAAATGAGCATTCTCTGCTTCAGTTAACGCACATACTCGACTACAAGAAAGATTTGCTCCTGGTTCTTGTTCTATCCGACAATCATATGGCCTGTGCGGGGTTAACTTCTCAGCTTCTTGTTTGTCAAAGACTTTAGCCAAATCTTGATATTAACAAGGAATTTCCTTAGTTTCAGCAGCGCAGATACTAAGAAAAACTGATGCAAAAAAGCTCTTTGCCTTTCCTCAATGCTCTTGGGATTTTCATGAAAACAATTTTCTAGTCAGTACTCTGAGTTCATCACAACGGTCCTTTGACTCCAATTTATTTTGGGGATTATGCTCAGTCAGCCAGGGTAGACCCAAGATAAATTGAAATTGGGGTGCATCAATTAAACTAAAGATGATATGTTCTCTATGACCATTCAATCCCATAAGTAACAATGATTCAGTTTCATGTGTTATGGGGCCTGAAGACAAATTAGTCCCGTCCACTGCTCTGACAGCTTCTAAAATGTTCTCTTTAACAAATCCGATTCCCAGTCTCTTTAAATAATTGATGTCACAAAAGTTGCCCGTAGCGTTGGAATCTATCATTAAAGACACCACTGATATTCTTGAGTCTTAAAAATGAATTGGGAATGGCAAAATTAAATGTGGCGCGTCAGATTGCAAAGTATTTGCCACCTGTTGCACGCTTGGAGTTGCCTTACCTTTAGCTTCCACCAAAGCAACTCCTTCTACTGATGGAGCTTGCCTTTTACTAGTGCACCGATTTTGAGTTTCTTTAGGCATTCCTTGACAAAATGTCCTGAGCCTCCACAATACAGACACAATTGATTAGTTCTTCTCTTCTCCTTTTTCCTTAGACAAAGGGCCACGAATCGTTCCAATTTGCATTGGCTCCTCATTTTGAATATTATCAGAGATTTTATGGACTTCACTCTTGACCTTGTCAAACCTGGGAGGAATTGGTCGAAAATATCTCCTTTTTTCTGATCTTTGTTCATTTTGACGATGATCTATCTGCAAGACCAGATCTATTAATTCTGAAATCTCTGAATGATGACTATGGACATTTCAAAGCATCCTTTAGCTCTTCCTTTAATCCATGATAAAAGATAGCTGCTCTTTTTTCATTGGGCCAATTTGTCTCTACTATTAATTTATTAAAATGATCAATATATGACACCAAATCCCGGTTTCACTGTCGAAGCTCCAATAAATCATTATCATTTGGCTGAACTGCTGTGCGACGATCAAATATCCTCAAAAATCCCGTTTTAAAATTCTGAAAGTTATATAACATTGGATCATTTCTATTGACTATGGGCATTGACCATGCTGCGGCATCACCAATCAGATACAACAATATGAAGGCCACCTTTGATTGGTCCTCATAAAATGTTACTGGTCGACACAAAAAATGTAAAGAACATTGGGTAAGGAAGATTTGGGCCTTGTGTGGGTCACCACCGAACAGCTCTGGTTGAGCCAAGGGTATGATTGGGGAAACTGCATGTATGACCTGGGTGGAAATTCCTACAGATTGAGAGGCACTAGAAACATTTGCAGTCCCAGCTGAAGTACCAGTATCCAAAAAGGTTCTGGGCTTTTCCTAGTAAAAAGGAGTGTTAGGTCCGCTCGGTTGTATGGAAGTAGTAGGAACTAAGTGGAGTCCTACGGATGGGCATCCATTTTGTTGGATGTAATGGCCTCACACACCCTTGCAGGTGTCATGCTTCATCATCGGCAGTGCTCCTAGCTGAAGTACCCCCTGCAGAACCTACCAACTCCTCCATCCTTTGTTTAATTTGTAAAGATTCCTGACTAGATCTACGTATTTCTTCTCTTAAGACTTTATTTTCTTCTACTGTATTATTTAATTGTTTCTGCATTTTCTCCAATATGGTGGTTAAAGTTTTTAAATCTATACGCTCAGGTGGAAGTCTAATTTTTTGTTTTGGCACTTGTAATGTAATGTAATGTAATTTGTACTTGTAAAGCGCACTAATACCCCAACTGGGGTGTCCTGGTGCTGTAACGCATACCGCTGTGGAACCCTTCCTGACTTTTCCCTGTGAAATGCCCACTCATGGGCACCCCCAAGGTGAAGCCAGGCATCCCAGCGCTGTTGGGGCCGTTCTGGAGATTAAGCATGCTATTGCTCAGAGTTGCAGAGTGGGACCCATGATTAGAATAGGCACCGAGGCGAGAATTATCCGGTCCGAGGAAATTGAGCCCGAGACCCGCCGAGGCGGGAATCGAACCCTGGTCCCAGGCCAGACCTCTGCATCAGGGTCTGCCGCTCTAACCATTGAGCCACACTTCTCCACTTCAATCTGTCAGATAACTAAGTTCACTTTTATGGGGACATTGTTATAAACAAAACAATATTTTTAAATGGAGTCTGCACAGCTTTCACTCCCATTCCCAAAAAAGGGTGATTCAGAGATTTCCTACTCAGAATTTTAGAGAACCCTTGCCTTTAAAATTGATGCCTATAAGAAGGTGCAGTGCATGCATTTTATGTAGATTGTTGAGCTCTGTTCCACAAGTGGTTTCAAAACATGGACTTCTGGGTAAGCATATGCTTGTGTCAGATAACTGAGTTTGACTTCCTCAGGAGCAGAAGATTCTTTCTCCAGTCCCCCTTGTCAGCACTATCAGCCGATCTTTGTATTTATAATATCGGTCTGAAACTCTAACTAAGGGGAATTGGGATTTAAAAAGAGACTCCTCCTGTCAGGTGTTGCTTGTATCTTCCCTCTATACTGCTCAATGGAGGGTTTATGGAACACCTACAACAGTTTAGCCCAATTGAATAGGGACCCACAATTTAACAACAACTCTCTTTTAAATTTTCTCACTAGATCTTACTATATGATTTATGTTTCAACTTTTGTTACCTGTTATTTAAAAGGGGATCACCACTCTCTTATTATTATTCTTTTGTATAATTTGTTCTTTATCTGATCTTGAATTCTTGTAGATGAATATTTAATTTATTGCTTGCTCCTCTGGTGCTAGATACATATATATATATATATGGTTGAGTGGTTTTTGTGGAAATAATAAATACCCTTAAGTAACCTGCTCTGGTGTGCCGTGCCATTTGTTGGAGTAAAGAAATTAATTGGGGGTCAGGATCCGACCCTAGCGCTGGGCACCCGCGGGTGAGCACTCACTGACATAAACAGGATCACATTGTGGCCAAAATTTTGAGGAAGTCAGAGCGCCCGGCATTACAGGTTGAGTGGTTTTTGTGGAAATAATAAATACCATTAAGTAACCGGCACTGGAGTGGCGCGCCATTTGTTGGCGTGAAGAAATTGATTGGGGGTCAGGATCTGACCCTAGCACTGGGCACCCACTGGTGAGCGCTCACTGATCTAAACAGGATCACATTGTGGCCACAATATATATATATATATATATATATATATATATATATATATATATATATATATATATATATATATATATATATATATTACCTACTGGCGTTCGCCAGTAGGTATATATAGTTAGGATAAATTCCCTATGGGACTTTTGAAAATTCTATGTCTAATAACTTTGGCGTTTGTGGATGGAATCGGCTGAAATTTTCAGGAAAATGGCACATTTTGTTTCTGAGCAGCTCCTGAAAATTTGGGGGGGTTTCGTCAAGGGGGGGCTGAGAAAAAAGGGGGGTCCCAAAACGCATTTTTTGCATTGAGTTTTCCATAGGGCGGTTGGACTCACTTTTAGCTCGAACGGCTGAATGGATTTGCACGAAACTTGGCAAAATTGTAGGGACTGTTAGCCCGATGTGCCTTTGCTAGGTCTCAATATATGTGCTCCAGTAGTTTTTGAGAAATTAACGTTCAAACCAAGATATATATCTGTAACAGCGCTCTGGGCAGCGATCCGGTCCGCTTACTTTTCGCTTATCGGAACTTTGCGCGCAGAAAGCTGATTGGCTCTCCGGTGTCTGTCAACATTCTAAACAGTCCGGAGCGGACGCCATCTTGTCTCTCGGTAGGATCGAGAGAGAAGAAGAGGTGGAAAACGAAGGGGGAATTTAATGAAAGGGGGCAAGGTATCCCCCTCTTGACCTCCTAGGAATGTTGTTGGGGTTATTAAAGGGTCCCGTGGGGAAAATAAAAAAAAAATGATTTTTCACGGTAGAAGCGCGGCCGCGAACTGGTAGCGAAACGGGAATTCGCCATTTTGTGCTTCGTAAATTAAATTACTAGTTATAAGTGGGTACGGGAGACGTATCCTAATCCCCTATGTTTCCTGAGGGTGGGTGAGGAGGCTGATATATGTTGATACATCTCTTCCAGCGGCTGTGCGTGAGCTTTTTTTTTTTTTTTGCTGCGTGACAGTCCGGAGCGGCCGCCATCTTGTCTCTCGGTAGGATCGAGAGAGAAGAAAAGGTGAAAAACTAAGGGGGAATTTAATGAAAGGGGGCAAGGTATCCCCCTCTTGACCCCCTAGGAATGTTGTTGGGGTTATTAAAGGGTCCCGTGGGGAAAATAAAAAAAAAATGATTTTTCACGGTAGAAGCGCTTCACGGGCCGCGAACTGGGCCGCAAACTGGTAGCGAAACGGGAATTCGCCATTTTGTGCTTCGTTAATTAAAGTACTAGGTATAAGGGGGTGCGGGAGACATATCCTAATCCCCTATGTTTCCTGAGGGTGGCTGAGGAGGCTGATATATGTTGATATATCTCTTCCAGCGGCTGCGCCATCTTGCCTTTTTTCGAATGCCACAATTTTGTCGTGCACGGCAGCCATTTTAGATGCCAGGCTGGTCCCAGGCTATCACCTACCCCTGCGGATGTAGTTTATGGCCCCAGCTGTAGAGAATTCAGACATGCCAATTCTCCTGATTCAGGCGTGTAAGTACTGATTTCAGTGCTAGTCTCCCGCCTCCCGATTTCTGCCAGCAAAAACCCGGGGGCATATTACTAACAACTAGCGATAATTTTTGTCTATAACTTGTTTAGAGACAAAAATTATCGCCGCACATCGGCGATTTTTATCGCAGATAAACCTTGCTATTATCGCAGAAAAGTCAGCGATATTCATGTATTATCGACCTAATGCTCTTAGCCATGTTATCCACCTCCCATTGGATAACATGGCTAAGACCTGCTCAGGGCAGGTGTTAGCTTTTGGAGATATTCGCGCTTAGTGCGAATATCTCCAAAAGTTGGTAATAGAAGGTAGCGATGTTAGGGACTGTTTCCAGTCGCTAACATCTTGGCACGCCACTTTGCATGTCATTAGTGATAAGTATCACTGACATGCAAAGCCGGGCCCAAGATGGTCGCTATCTCCTTTTAGGTGTCACTAACTGGTGTTAGCGACAGCTTGATAATAGGGAAATAATTTTATCTCCGCTTTCATGGTTTTTAAAGCCAAAAAAGCGGAGATAAACCCC
This sequence comes from Lissotriton vulgaris, assembly GCF_964263255.1. Classification (NCBI taxonomy): domain Eukaryota; kingdom Metazoa; phylum Chordata; class Amphibia; order Caudata; family Salamandridae; genus Lissotriton; species Lissotriton vulgaris. The sequence goes on along the minus strand of NW_028251987.1, from coordinate 135,103 downwards.
CTTGCTAATATGCCCCACGATTCCTTGGGGGTTTCAGCTGATAGGGCTTGGTATTGTGTTACATGGTAATTTTTCCATGAAACGTCAGAGGGTCGATGTAGGGGTTCTAGAAGAGGTGATAAACCATTTAAGCCTCATGAACAAGCGCATGGTCTTTTAAAGATTTCTGAAGTACTCGGGGCGGCGGTGTGTGTGTGCCCTCTTTCAGGAGCGGGCGGGGGGGCACTGCCAGCAACTTGCCAGGTCAGGTAGTGTTCAACACGTGCATCACCCTTTCTCTGCTTGCTATTGCGCTCCATGCTTCGGAAAGGTAAGAAAAAGAACGTGCATTTGAGTTTGAAATGTCCGATCCTGCAGCAGCACACTTCCAAAGCCCACACATGACAATAACCCGATTCAAGGCCCCATTCACCCGTTTTTCAAAAAATAGATAACAGTCCAACAAAGTAAGGTTATAAAACTTTATTAACTTTTAACGATAATGAACAGAACAAAAACTAAAAACATTTAAACATTTATTAACACAAAAAGCAACAATGGTTAGAAGCTGTCTTTTGTGCGAATAGTCCCAAGGCAGCACAACGTGCAGAGTTCTGGACGGCACCCAGGTGATGTCGCCTGGGTGCCGCACTGGTTTAGGGATCCTACAATGCTGCTCCGAAAATTGGCGTGGGGCGTCCCGGGTGGGGCGGGGGGAGGCCTCGTCAGTAGCGGTCTGCTGTGCGAATAGTCCCAAGGCAGCACAACGTGCAGAGTTCTGGACGGCACCCAGGTGATGTCGCCTGGGTGCCGCACTGGTTTAGGGATCCTACAATGCAGCACAGAAAAACAGCGTGGGGCGTCCCGGGTGGTGCGGGGGGAGGCCTCGTCAGTAGCGGTCTGTGTCCAGTGTCACATGGCTGACACAACATGTACGACAGGCACCCAGGTGATGTCCAGTAAACTGCCGCACTGGTTTTGGTATCCTACAATGCTGCTCCGAAAATTGGCGTGCGGCGGCCCGGGGGGGGGGGGGGGAGGCGGCGTGAACGGGCCTCCCCAGGTGGCGGCCATCTAGCTGAGTTGCGTCTCGCTCACCATGTTGTGGAGTTGCTCCCACTCTTGCAGTGCAGCGATAGGCGGCTGCCACATGGCTGTCAAAATGGCGGACGGCTCTTCGGTTTTGGGCCTGGTCCACTGAAATGGCCCTGGGACACCTTGGAAGTCGGACGCTTGCCTGCTAGGGCTTGGGCTCCATTCTCGAAAAGCGTCCCCTCAGCCGTGAAGATTGTATAAAAGTCTTGGGGGCCCCCGACTCCCGCAGGCTTCCGGTGGGGAGCGGCTGCCATGATTGCTCGCGGAATGACCACGACGGAGCCACGAGATGGTGGTGCTCTCATGCTGACGCCAGCTTCAGTCTGAATGATCCAGAAACAAGGTGGGGCTTTCATCGGTTGGGAAAAAAAATGTTCTAAACCAATGAAAAGTGTTATTTTTAGGTCATATGACCAAGCCTTCCATCTTTAGGAAACCAAAAGTAAAATGAACCAATGAAAAGTTTTATAAACAAGTCACATGACCTGTTCTGCGGCATAGGGCTACAAAAAGCGTAGAAAATCCGTTGGCACGTGAGGCGGCGTCAGTAGCGGACCGATGTGCGAATAGGCCGAAGGCAGCACAACGCGTCGAGATCCGGATGGCACCGAGGTGGTGTCCAGCAAATTGCCGCACTGGTGTGGCCATCCTACAATGCTGCGCCGAAAGACGGCGTGTCCAGCAGAATTGCGGTCACTGTTGCGGTACAGTGACTCGAACGCGCCGAGATCCGGATGGCGCCGAGGTGGTGTCCAGCAAATTGCCGTACTGGTGTGGCCATCCTACAATGCTGCGCCGAAAGACGGCGTGTTCAGCTGAGTTCCGGTTAGTCTTCCGGCACAGTGACTCGAACGCGCTGAGATCCGGATGGCACCGAGGTGGTGTCCAGCAAGTGGCTGCACTGGTGTGGCCATCCTACAATGCTGCGCCGAAAGATGGCGTGGGGTGCCCCGTTGGCTTATGAGGTGATGTCAGTAGTGGACTGATGTGTGAATAGGTCGGAACCAGCACAAGGCGCCAAGATCCGAATGGCAAGTCCTGGATGTTGAGTGCCTCAGTTGAGATTTCTGAGCAGTGCTTGTAGAACTGTCTGAAGCTTATTTGCACCTGCTGCAGCTTCACTAGGTCCGGCGGAACTTGTTGCCTTTTCCTTTGTGCTTCTTTTCCTACAATGCGTTTCTTCTGAAGACACGACCAGGTCCCTGAATGTGTGCAGGGGGACGCTATTGAATGAATGAACGCGCCGAGATCTGGATGGTCAAGTTTCATCTGGCAGTTTTTCTCCATCCCTCCTGGATCAAAGAAGGTGAATGCTAAATATGCCACCTGCCTCATCTGAACATATGAAGTTAACTTGTATACACTGTGGTGCTATGCTGTCCTATGGCAACATGAGCATCAACCTGATGAATACGGCATTCGAAAATCATAAATGCCCTAATGCACCCAAGAAGTAATTTTTTTTTTTCTCCAGTTGAGCCGTTTTCAATGTCTGTTTTTTGTTCTTTCCCCTCCATCAAAAACAAAACAAAAATACAAGGCGCTAAGATCCGAATGGCAAGTCCTGGATGTTGAGTGCCTCAGTTGAGAGTTCTGAGCAGTGCTTGTAAGACTGTCTGAAGCTTATTTGCACCTGCTGCAGCTTCACTAGGTCCGGCGGAACTTTTTTCCTTTTCCTTTCTGCTTCTTTTCCTACAATGCGTTTCATCTAAAGACACGACCAGGTCCCTGAATGTGTGCAGGGGGACGCTATTGATTGAATGAAAATGGCGGCTTGACACAAAGCTGACTCAAGCGTTACTGTTGGTGCTATACAGACAAAAATTGGTTTTCAGTTTGTACATTCTTCAGGTTTTTTTTTCCATCCAAGTCTGATTGAGAGTTTGTAGAAAAATGGCTTCAGATTTTCCACATACTACTCTTCAACATTCTTCCTAAATGTAACAATGTGAAATTCACTAGGAGAACGGCTGTTTCTGTTTCCTTTCAAAATGCTGCCACCAATATTTTCTGAATGGAAGACACCATCTTGTAGCATAAAGGGCCGAAAGGGGTTCTGGTCTGGCCGATGGTTGGTGGAGACATTTTGACTATATCTTGGACCTGCCCGGCCTCGCCCAAAATGGCGCCGGTATAAATGGGACTCGTAACTCTTTGCCCGCAAATGTATATCTAGAAAATGTTATTGTAAGTGGCCCTGTCGTATTTTAATTACAAAATGTACGTCCACCGATTCCGCAACTGTTAGACACCTTTGTTCTTGTCACCTAATGGCCCGCTCGTTACGTTCTTCTACAGTGTAAATGTCTCCTCATCATATACGATTTGAGTTTGCTCCGTGGCCGGCCCACGTGGTTATAGGCCCGTATTTGTATACTGACATTTTCACAATAAAGGTTTTTAAAACAAAACACGGTAGTAGTATTTTCATTTGTAAAGTTTTTACTTTTAGTGACTGTTTTCGAATCAGTAAAAGGCAAGTGAAATAAAGCAGTCCAATTACATGACGGATAAAAGGTATAATATGTAGGAACGCAGTAAAGATAAATGGTCAAGGGCAGTTGTGTTTTTCATGTCTGCAACATAAAGTGATCGATAAGAATCTGATAATCAGGCGTATCGGCGACTAAGACAGCAGGCCGAATCTCTTTTACTCAACGGCTCCGTCATGGAAGGAAGAAACGCCCTTTTTCTCGAAAAAGGAATATATTTTACTTGCCAGACAGTTGTAAATTTTCCGGGAAAGTACATTAGCTTGGAATATTATAACATATGTTTGAAAAAAAAATATTGTTCGAAAATAATAAAAAGCGTAATTTTTAGGTCATATGACCAAGCTTTTCATCATTAAATTAACAAAAGTAAAATGAACCAATGAAAAGTTTTATTAACAAGTCACATGACCTGTTATGCTTACGTTACGCGCTGCGCGCCGCGCCTCGGATCACTTCCGGGTGCGCTAACGCGGCGTGTCATAAAACGCATTACGCGACAACGTAGGTCAAGAATATAGTCTAAATGTCTCCACCAACCAGCGTTCAGAACACAACCCCTTTCAGCAGTCCAAAAAGTTCTGTTAAATGACAACAGAGGGGACAGGCAACAAGAACCATCAGTCAAAGAGGGGAGGGCAAGTTCTTCTCTTCCGGGTCATGTTGGGGCGCTACCGGAACTGATCGAATTGGTAGTCTACAGTGTTTCTGGATGTTTCAGACTAAAGCTGGCGTCAGCATGAGACCACTACCATTTCGTAGCTCCGTCGTGGCCATTCCACGAGCAATCATGGCAGCCGCTCCCCACCAGAAGCCTGCGGGAGTCGGAGGCCCCCAAGACTTTTGTAGAATCTTCACGGCTGAGGGGACGCTTTTCGAGAATGGGACCCAAGCCCTAGCAGACAAGCGTCCGAGTTCCAAGGTGTCCCAGGGCCATTTTAGTGGACCAGGCCCAAAACCGAAGAGACGGCCGCCATTTTGAGAGTCCTGTGGCAGCCGCCTATCGCTGCACCGCAAGAGCGGGCGCATCTCAACTACATGGTGAGCGAGACGCTGTAGTCGCAAGAGCGGGCGGAAAACAGCTGAATGGCGGAAGAGGCACAGTGTAGCAAAAGCGGGCGGAATGGCAACTAAAACGATAAAGGGGCGCCCCACTACAGCTTGTCTTCAGGTCAAACGGATTGTGGGACAAGGTCCAGAATTGAAGAGTCATCAAAAGGCAAAAAGTACCGCCGGACCCCGGGAGCCGGCCGCCTATGTCCGGGGCGATCTCAGGCTACACCAGTGCTATAAGACTTGGGGAGGGTGTCGGAGCCAAGCGTCTTCTCCGAGTCCATGGCCATCACAGCGCCCCTCAGGGGCCTCCGTCAAGCTGTTTAGGAAGGTAACATATGACATTGTTTTCTAATGCAGTCAGGTCCACAAACGACACTCACTTACTTTGAGAATAGTGAAGCTGCAGTAGGTGGAAATAAGCTTCAGACAGTGTTACAAGCGCTGCTCAGAACTCTTAACTATGGCACCCAACATCTAGAACTTATGCTATTTGAGAATGGTAGTGACATCGAAGCATCTCGGGGACCAAAACCATTAACGTACTTTCACGTATGAAAATCTTACTTGGGGAGGGGGCAGGAGCGAAGCGCCCCCTCCCAGTCAGCGCCACCACATCGTATGTTGAAAATCTGAAGCCATCGTTCTACAAAGTCAACCAAACTTGGATTGAAAAATCTAGAAAAATGTACAAACTGAAAACCAGTTTTGGTCTGCATCAGTAGCAACGCTTGAGTCAGCTTTGTGTCAAGCCGCCATTTTGATTCAACAAAGCACAGGCATTGAAAAAGGCTGAAATTCAGAACTCTAAACTATGGCACCCAACATCCAGGAGCTTGCTCTCCGGATCTTGGAGCCTTGTGCTGTTTTCGATCTATTCACACATCGGTCCACTACTGACATCATCTTATAAACCAACGTTATGTAAATAGTTTTTTAATAAAATGTTTTACCCTGTTTCTTTGCTGGTGTGTTGTCTATATTTTTAATATTTGCATAGGGTTTGTCATTATTTTGTGCGGGATGGGTGATAGAGCCGAGCTGTCTTGCAGCCCTCATGGTGTGGAGCTCAGTTCATCTCACTATTTTCGTATTTCTCAAGAAGGGTTGTTCCTAATATTTCTATTTTAGCGAGGTCAAAAAGAGATCCAATTAGTGGCCTACTGATTTTGCTCGATTACTTTTATTTTTTTACACGATTTTTCACTATCTGCAAAGACTAAACAGAGGATTGCGACTTTGTGCTTGTTTGTAAATAGAGAATGATCCAAAGAGAACCAATTCTAAAACAGTAAATGCTTGGACAACAATCAATCAAATGGAGAGACAAGGAGGTACGACGGATTACAACGGGGGTAAAGGCCTGCGTTAACTACTCTTCTGTATCTGCAAAGAGAGAGTACTAACAAAGGCAAAAGAGGGGAGGGGGGGGGGGGGGCAGCGTTCAAAGCACATCAGCGTGCATAAATACGAAAATGTTTTTATCTATCACGTACTTGACATTTTAAAGCTTTTCATATTTGCTATTAAAAAACCAATGAAATTCACAGAAAAAACCATAGGTTATAGTGGATATATAGTTAGGAATTTGCATTTACAAAACCTTGAAAATTCAATGAAAAAACCATAGGTTATAGGCCATATATAGTTAGGAATTAGCATTTACAAAACCTTATTTTACTCGCATAAAACCATTGAAATTCCATATATAGTTAGCTAACTATAAGCGCTAACTATATATCGCGCACCCGCAATCCACTGCTGATGATGTCACATATTACATCATTCATGACATGGTCAGTGACATCACTGATGACATCACTGATGACATCTCAAATGACATCACTGATGACAACTCAAATGATATCAATGATGACATCTCAAATGACATCACTGATGACAACTCAAATGACATCACTGATGACATCTCATTTGTCATCACTGATCACATCACTCATGTGATAATACAATGAACCTCTTCAGACTCTAATATAACCTTACATACACTCAGTATAAACAGACACTCACAGACTGTCACTCATCCATGGAGTTACTCACACACCTAGTCAGTCATGCAAAGAATCAATCACACCTCCATTTCCTCAACTATACAGTTATACACATCTTACTTATTCAAACATATAATAACACATATTTACTCTCTTATATAATCCCTGATACAAGCTCACAGTGATCGATACAGCCACTCACACATTCACTGGCTCTTATGTTCAGTTATTTATATATGTCAACTCTCACATGTATTGTGTTTTACATACGTACTTACTTGCACATGTAGCAATGAGAAATCCATTCACTCACCAACACACCCATGCACAGTCAACCGCCCATATAGCTGTTTCCACATGCACTCTTGAACTCATACTCCTAGTGAATCAACTGCTTACACATCTATGCACAGAGTCACGCACCTCCCAGCCACCCACACACACACTCAGCCTCCCATTCAAATACTTGGGCAACCAATCAATAACCCATATGGCCACTCTTATAGCTACTGATCAACACATGCAGCAGCTTACACAACAACAAACATACTGATGCACAAATTAAGACAGTTTAGTCACTAACCCATGCACTCAGTGAGACACATTTAATCACTCTTTCATACAGTCAGTCATGCACCTACTAAATTCTTCATCTAGACACTTATACATCCACTCATTCTTCAATATGTAAAACATATTTAAACTTTACAGACACATACAATCACTGGATGTTGTGATCAGTGATGTCATCAGTGATGTCATTTGAGATGTCATCAGTGATGTCATCAGTGATGTCACTGACCATGTCATGAATGATGTAATATGTGACATCATCAGCAGTGGATTGCGGGTGCGCGATATATAGTTAGCGCTTATAGTTAGCTAACTATATATGGAATTTCAATGGTTTTATGCGAGTAAAATAAGGTTTTGTAAATGCTAATTCCTAACTATATATGGCCTATAACCTATGGTTTTTTCATTGAATATATATATGACCATACGTAATCAAAATCGGTGCATTGCCCAATTGATCAAAAAGTTGGACTTTTGTTAAATACTGTCACAGTGCGGCAAGCCAATAAAGGAGGCAATGTGGTTTTGTGGCCACGGAGTCTATATCTAGTGGAAGCTGAAACGCAGTTGGGGGACACTTCGTGTTAACAAAAAGAGCAATATGCCGGTGGTAAAAGCTGCATGGGTGGATCAATTAGTAAAACTCGAAGCTTGGAGAAGTGGTGGACTGATCACGGAAGATGAATTTAGGTTTTTAAGGAAAGAACACCCAGTGATCCCCACTTATTATTTGATCCCCAAAATACACAAATACTGTGCAAATCCCCCAGGGCGACCTATTACATCAGCAATAAACAGCTCCCTTGAAAACATATCAAAGTATATAGATTTCTTTTTACAAGACTGGGTCAAAGGACTGAGTTCTTATGTTCAGGATTCCTCTGATTTTATTCGCAAAATTGAAGGTGTTTAGTAGTGTTCAGACATGTTTTTAATGATTTTAGATGTGTCTTCCCTTTATACCTTTATTGGACACTTAGATGGGTTGAAGGCAGTGTAACACGTTCTTAACAAACGCCCTATGCATTCTGCAATTCACAACAAAATGTTGCTATCCATGATAAAAATGTGCATGGAGCAAAATTATATTGTTTTCAATAACCAAATTTATCAGCAAAACAGGGGTGTCGCAACGGGGGCCTGTTTCTCCCCCAGTTACGCATGTTTGCACATGGGACTGTGGGAGGAACAGGTCCTGTCGGGGCAACTCCGAGATATCATGGAGCAGAATATTGTTCTGTATCTCCGCTACATTGATGATCTGTTTTTTACATGGCTGGGAACAGAGAGGGCAGCAAGTGAATTTGTCAATGATTTAAATATCAATGGTTTGAACCTTAGATTTACAAGTCATCTTCATGCTACTTCCATTTGCTTTCTGGACATGCAAGTTTCTGTGGACAATAACACTCTAGCCACAAAACTTTACAGGAAGCCATCAGCCGGCAGCACTATCTTACACGCAGCGAGTCACCATCCGCGCCACCTGATTAGCAGCATCTCTTATGGGGAGATGCTGCGGATCAGACAAATTTGTAGTGTTGAAACTGAATGTGTGGCTGCACAAGAGGCCAGCAAACAAAGTTTTTTGGAGAGGGGATACTCCAAGAATACTGTTGAGTCAGCTATAAGAAGGACTCAACAGATGTCCTGGAGTGAGACATTAATCCCTAAGCCTCGAAATGTGCCCATTGCCTCCCAAGATGAAAGGATTCAGTCACGCATGATTTTGACGTATGGTAGGCAACACTCTAACATAAGAAAGAATATGTATTGAACCTGGAACCTTGTTAAAGGGGATCCAGTCATAGGTCAGAGGGTTCCAGAAAAAACAATGCTTACATTTAGAAGAAGTACGTCTATGGCTAAGTCACTGGTTAAAAATACCCTAGAACCTCAGATGTTCAGTACTTGGTTGGCCCTTAGCGGAGGTTTAAAAAAATGTGCACAATGCAAGGCTTGTCAATACGGATGCAATAAGAGCACTTATACCAGCCCATTTAAACAACAAACGCTTGAGATCACTAAGAGATTAACATGCAAAACAGATTTCGCGGTTTATATGCTAGAGTGTTCATGTGGGCTCAGGTACGTGGGGAGTACCATATTGCAGGCCCACAAATGAACACTCCAGCACATAAGGGCAATAGTCGGTAGAAATCAAGCCTACCCAGTGGCCAGACACTTTGAGTGGATGCATGAATCCAATCCTTCTAATGTCCAGTATTATGTCATTGACTCGGTTTGACCTCTGAAAAGAGGAGGTGATAGAGAAGCGAGGCTTCGACTTCTCGAAACGAGATATATTCTGGAATTAGATAGTAAACACCCAAACGGATTTAATGCCACTGAGGATTTGCACACTTGCTTATGATAACAAGGTCTCTGTAGGGGGAAAATGTATCTTATCAAAAGGTCATTTTTTATTGCAGGGTCAGTATATGCAATCCGGTTTCTTGTTGTCTTTATGAACTCGGGAATTTCTTGTACTGTAGTTTAATAATTTGCAGATCTTTTTAAATCAGACAATTATGATGAGTCTCGCGTCTGATGTTAATAATTTTTATTAGGTGAGGGGGTCTAACCGAGATTAATCATGGTATTTCATTTATTTTTCATTTTGCACTAGCACTTTTCCCAATATTTGCCAAAGTATGACTCCTAGTGACCAGTAGGATTTTGCTATGTGAATTGGGGTTAGAGTGGAATCATGAATAATTGGTTGGTTTAGGGCCCACATGGGCAGTATAACCTATTAAGCCAAAAGGAGTGGAGATTTAGACCATCAGGGGCCAAAAATTTGAATGTAAATAACTTGATTCAAAAGGTCTGCAGTAATCGTTATAATTTTGCACTGGCAATGTATGTAATGCTGCAGAGGATTACAAGTATGGTTTAGGGCCCACATGGGCAGTATAACCTATCAAGCCATAAGGAGTGTAGATTTTGACTATCAGTGGCCAAACAGTTGAATTTAAATAACTTTACCCAAAAGATCTGCAGTAATCTTTGTAATTTTGCACTGGCAATGTATGTAATGCTGCAGAGGATTACAAGGATGGTTCTTTTTAAAATCAGAGACGTGATTTAAAAAAAAAAGAAATTTTGATAACAATACTTTAAATGATGTATGCTTTTAACATATTTATTCATTTTTTTTAAAGTATTCGTGTGTAAAAATTGTTTTAATTTGATAATTTTACACAGCCACTGAATAGTATTTCTTCCATGTTGTTAAATACTTTCTCAGACTCACCCTTGCACTAGGACTTTAAATACTGGTCCCCGCCTATCACAATTTGCCATGTGATCAAGCTTCGTTGGAAGCAAAACGCGTTATGACGGTGGGCTAACTGAAGAATAAAACACCCTGATTAAAGTACAAAGTTTGGGTCTGCTTTTCGTCATTGGTTTCTGGGTCTGAAGCCTGGTTCGTGGTGGCGATTTACTTTCATATATATAAAAACTGACGAAGGCTTACGGCGAAACGCGTCTGTGCTTTTTGTTTCCCGATTAAATTCACCGTGATACCTCTTGGTCTACGAGTGCTGCCTCTTTCTTGAACGCTAAGAAGAGTTTCGAGCGCTATATATATATATATATATATATATATATATATATATATATATATATACATATACATATATATATATATATATATATATATATATATATATATATATATATATATATATATATATATATATATATATATATATATATATATATATATATATATATATATATATATATATATAACCTACTGGCAATCACCAGTAGGTAGTTATAGTTAGGACCTAGTTTCCATAGGAAATCTGCAACATTCTATTTGGAATAACTTTGGCGCCGGTTGACGAATCTTCGCGAAATTCTCAAAGAAGATGGCCTGCTCTGCTCCGCTCCTTCCCTGAAAGTTTTTGGGTGATTTGTCAAGTGGGGTCCGAGAAAAAAGGAGGGTCCCAAAACGTTTTTTCCCCATGCAATTTTCCTACAGCCCGAACTGCTGAATGGAATTACAACAAATTTGGCAAAAAGGTAGAATTTGGTTTGTAGATTGTGCTTTTTGTTAAATGGTGTAAATCCGTTCAGTAGTTCCTGAGAAAATTTAAAGTAAAATCATAGATTTATTTGCAAAGTTTTACCATACGTGTACTGTCCGAGGAATCTACGCGTACCCTCCCGAGCACGAGCTGCATGCTAATTGGCTGTCAACACTCCAAACCAGGAAGTGTTGGCAGCCATCTTGTGCCTCGGTAGAACCATGGCACAAGAAAGCAGTGAAAGAAGCGCGAAAAACACTCAAAGGGGGCAGGGTAGAAACACCCTGACCCCCTAGGCCTGCTCAGGGGATCCCACAAGGACCCCCAAGGCCCACAAAGTGTTTTTAATTTTTTTTTTAAACCCGAAGCTGCCTTTTTGGTAATTAGCCCCTAGGGGGGGCCAAATCCCGGGGGCAATTTTGTTTATTTTAATGGGGGGCCCAGAGGGGCCCCCAGCCCCGGGGACCACCACCCGCATACATTTAATATTATGCATGCGGCGGGGCTTGTGTGGGGGGCTCCCCAGGACACTAATATTTAAAATAAGGGGGTCCGTGATGGACTTCCCAGCCCCAGGGACCACAGCCCCCGGGGCTTTTAACTGGTGGGAAGGGGGCCACCCGGCCCCCCTCCTGGAGCCCTTGATGGCCTTGGGGACCGCCACCCCCCAGGGAAAGCTCCTGCAGTGTCCTGGGGTGCCTACCTTTGGGACACTGCTGTTTGCTATGGTAGGGTGGGAGCGCAAACTGCTTTCGTTTTTTGAAGAGAGAGCAAGAAACCTGCTCTCTCGAGCAGGAAACCTGCTCTCTATTTCAAAAACCAAAGCTGATTGCTTTTCTGCATGGGGAGCAGCATGTTAGCTGCTCCCCATGCAGAAAAGCAATGCCGGCTCCTGCAAGGAGGCTTGGGGACCCCCACAGTCCCCAACGAGGGCAGGACCTGGGGGATGGGGTCCCCGGGGCCATAAGGTGCCCAGGAGGGGGCCACATGGCCCCCTTCACCGTTAAAGAATAAAAAAAAATGATTGGCAGGCCCTGGGGTATGGGGTCCCTGGGGCCTTAAGTGGGCATAGGAGGGGGGCCATATGGCCCCCTGCCCTCAAAAAAGTAAATACATTTAAAAAATGCTCAGTCCCGGGGGATGGGCTCCGCGGGGCCAAAAGTGGCCACAGGAGGGGGGCAAAGCAGTCCCCTCTTAATTAAAAAAAATATGAAAAAAGAGGCCCATGCCCCGGAGGATGGGGTCCCCGGGGCAGAGTATGGCCTTGGGAGGGGGGCCACGCAGCCCCTTCACAATTTTTTTTTAAATAAAAAATTGGGGGCAGGCCCTGGGGGATGGGGTCCCCAGGGCCAAACAAAAAAAGAAAAAGAAGGGGGGGTACACAGCCCCCTTCTTAAAAGTAATTTTTTTTAAAAACAGGATCGGGAGGAGGCAACGTCCCCTCCCTGCAACTCTCTGCAAACGCGCCTCCTGGTGCGTTTGCAGAGGGGGATCTAATTCCCCTTGCATACTAGGGTTCCCTGGGAGCCAACTAGCCCACCAGGAGCCTCCAGTATAGGCCAGGGGGCTGCATTGCAGAGAGGTGTAAAAACGGGCGTGGCCTCAGAACACCTCTCTGCAACTCAGCCCCCTGGGGCATACTGGAGGTTCCTGGTGGGCTAGTTGTCCCCCAGGGACCCCCAGTATGCAAGAGGAATTAGTTCCCCCTCTGCAAATGCGCCAGGGGGCTGCATTGCAAAGAGGTGTAAAGAGGTGCAAGGCCTCATTACACCTTTCTGCAACGCAGCCCCGTGGCGCACACTGGAGGTTCCTGTTGGGCTAATTGGCCACCAGGGAACCCCAGTATGCAAGGGGAATTAGTACCTCCTCTGCAAACGCGCCAGGGGGCTGTGTTGCAGAGAGGTGTAAAAAGGGGCATGGCCTCATTACACCTCTCTGCAACGCAGCCCCCTGACGCATACTGGCAGTTCCTGGTGGGCTAGTGGGCCCACAGGGACCCCCAGTATGCAAGGGGAATCAGTTCCCTCTCTGCAAACGTGCCAGGGAGCTGCATTGAAGAGAGGTGTAAAAAGGGGCATGGCATCATACACCTCTGTGCAACGCAGCCCCCTTGCTGCATACTGGAGGTTCCTGGTGGGCTAGTTGGCCCCCAGGGACCCCCTGTATGCAAGGGGAATTAGTTCTCCCTCTGCAAACGCACCAGGGTTATAGTTAGGAATTAGCATTTAAAAAACCTTAGAAATTCACTGAAAAATCCATAGGTTTCACACATGTTATATTTAGCTGGACATTTCACTCATACAAAACCATTGAAATTCCCCCGTTATAGTTAGTTCAGCTAACTATAACTCGCGCGACCACAATGCACTGCTGACGAAGTCACATATTACATCACTCATTACATGGTCAGTGACATCACTGATAACATCTCAAATGACATCACTGATGACATCACTGATGACATCATCCAGTGAATGTGTGTCTTTCTGAAAAACAATTTTTTTTATATGTATATCTAAAGGTCGATGGAAAAATAAATGGGTAAATAAGTGTCTAAATGGATTTTTTGTGTGAAATTGATTGTATAACTGACTTATTAAGTGTATCTTAGTGAATACATGTATTAACGAGCAATGTTTAAATATTTTAATATCTGTATCAGTGTCTCACTTTGTGTATAAGTGGCTGCTTGGGTTGGTGAATAGCTACATGAGTGCGTATATGGGTTATTAGTTTGTTTTTTGAGTATCAGTATTAGAGTCTGTATGGTTCGGTGGGGGATATTACTTAGTGTATAGATGCATGAATGAGTGACTCAATGTTTGTATGTGTTTGTGTTTGTATCAGTGATGTCATGAGTGATGTCACTGACCATGTCATGAGTGATGTAATATGTGACGTCATCAGCAGTGCATTGCAGGCGTGCGAGTTATAGTTAGCTGAACTAACTATAACAGGTTTGTATGAGTGAAATGTCCAGCTAACTATAACATGTATTAAACCTATGGTTTTTTCAGTGAATTTCTAAGGTTTTTTAAATGCTAATTCCTAAATATAACGTGGCAGAAACCTCTGTTTTTTTCAGTGAATTTCTAAGGTTTTTTAAATGCTAATTCCTAACTATAACGTGGCTGAAACCTATGGTTTTTCAGTGAAAAAAAAATATATATATATATATTTTTGTTTGTTGATTTTTTGCCAAAATTTCAAAGGTGTTTCTCTTCTAGCAATATATTGTTATTTCTTTAAAACACTTTTCATTATACCTCCAATCACTGCTTTTCTCTTCTTTAATTCTATTTAATTGTTAAAGTCTTTTCCTGAAAATTATCTTCAACTTCTGGTGACAAAATAAAGTTGCTGGTACCGCTAATACTTCAAAGTTTGCACTCGATATTAAAATACTTCAAATTGTGCACATTGAATTTGTAGTCTTCTCTCTCTCTCTCTATTAAATAACATAAGACACTACTCACTGAGTTCTCTGGATCTTGGCTTCACCTTTTCTCACCGTAAATCAAGAAGACGCTACTCACTGAGTTCACAAAATGCCTGCTATGAACAATAGTTTCTCGCTAATTCCAATTCACATTTCTTGAACATTAGAGCTTTTCATTAAAAAGTATTTTCTTCAAAATACTTCTAAATTGACTGACTCTCTATGAACACGCAGCCATTGACCCTAAAGTCACATTTGAAGTGTGAAGAGCGTAACCGCTCGCGCACACTTGTCTTCCTTTGAATTAGGAAAACTAGACCGCTCACTTTTGACATTCAGCGCATCGGCGGCCATCTTGGAAATCCCGCAATGCGAAACCTGTAAAGCTTTAAAGATCACTCGGTCCAGCAATCTTCTATTTGGGCACAATCTTCTCCAATGAGGACAACTACTAATTCTACGGTATTTCACTCCTCTTTTGCAATTCCGGAAAGTTGGAGCTAAACAGAGATTTGGATTCCTGACAGTTTGTAAAGGCCCTGTAAAGGCAATCATACAAATCTATTAAATAGGGGTGGACACACCTTAACCACAAGACCCTGGTAAGATTTTTCTTAGCCTGGTGATTTGAGTAAGGGTTGTGCAAAATTTAATTTGATGGACTAGATATGATTGGTCGCTCTAATTATTGATTACTGTGTGTGTGTATATATTTATATATCTATAAAAATATATATATCTATATATCATTTTTTACGGACACTGATGCAATTTTGTGAACAGACACCCATAACCAATTACACTTTGAACCTATCATTTTGCTAAATAGACACCAATATAATAAAACAGCTTTTGTTGAGCTACAGCCCAGGTTGTCACACGTTGTTGTCACACATTGTTGCCAGTATGTGCTTGTTTGCAAAATGCATTGTTTTTTTAAATAGTCTAAATTGTGACACATTTTTTTATCATCCGCGTATGACATTATGCATGTCATCTTCAGGTGTATGACATCATGCAAGTGACCTTTAGGTTTTTAAGCTGTGCCAACATGTTAAAAAGGTATGCTAATCATATAATTTCTTATGAAAGTGCGTATTATGGGTCTTTTTGTAATTTTTCTCAAGACTCAACGTAATTGAGATAATATTCGGAAACAAACAAGCATTTGATTTTGTTAATTATCGAGTCACAAGAACATCATCACAGGCTTAAGTGACCACAATACTGAAAATTTTCATCAGAAGAACATAATGTTCTCCTCCCTGCATTCACCAAACGCACCCTGTGTAATTGCACTCTTCATCTCCTTTAAATTCTCCCTTCCATCCATTCACTCTGTCTCTGCTCTCTCCCTTCCATCCATGCACTCCATCCCTGGTCTCTCCCTTCCATCCTTGCACTCGCTCCCTGCACTCTACCTTCCATCCATGCACTCTGTCTCTGCTCTGTCCCTTCCATCCATGCACTCCCTCCCTTCCATCCTTGCACTCGCTCCCTGCACTCTCCCTTCTATCCATGTACTTCCTCCCTGATCTCTCCCATCCATCCATGCACTCCCTCCCTGCTCTCTCCATGTTGTCCCTTTCTGCGCCTCATTCCTCCTTGGTGCGTGAGGATACACAATAAATGCCACTGGCGAGGGATGCTTTATTGAGACAAGTATGTAGTAAGTAAGTTGTCTAGAACCATTACAATGATAACTCCTCTAACCATTAATCCCCACACACACATAACATCACATTCCCAAATTGTACATGGTTATCTTCAAGATCAACATCACCTCTACATCTACATCCCTGTAATCTTTACCCACTCCTTTTTTTCTGTCCTACTTTCTCCTCAACTTCATTTTGCCTCCCACTCTATTTACTCTTGGGTTCCCCTCCTCCTTCAGCCTTCATTGACCACTCTCCTTCACTAGCTACATCCCATATCTGTGTCCTTAGTTTCCACTCACTGTGTTTTTCGTTAATATCGAAACTCTCCATTTTTCTCTTCTCTTTTACCCTCCACCAATTCCCTAGACCCTCCATTCATGTGCTAACTATTTCCTTCCTCCTTTACTTTCTTCTCCTCTCTTTCTGATCATTTCTATCTCTTGCAAAAACTACAGTTGATGGACAGAATGCAGAACAATGTCAAACATTCACCCCAGTACAGAGATCTGGGCCTAAATCCATCGTTTTTTTGCACTCCACACCAACCCAGTTCAGACATGGCCATATGCAAATCAGTCTGACCCTGTGCCTCATGGGAACAGTCCAGCCCGAACTGCCAAGCCATGCCTTCCCTGGACCGGAAACAAGCTTCCGAGGACCGGTTTCTGGCATTCCAGCCGTCTTCAGCCCGGCTTGCTTGAATCCAGTGTTGTGGAGACCATGGGACTCACGTCTGAGCATACCCATCCCACTCAAATGCAAAAACAACAGTTGATGGACAGAATGCTAGGATGCTTGATTCCGGTCCAGGAAAGACATGGCTTGGCAGTTAGGGCTGGACTGTTCCCATGACCATTTCTATCGCTCTGCCTCATCTTTTCTCGCCAATCTTACCTCTCCTTTGGGTCTGGCTATTATCCCTGCCCTCCCTCCCGCCGACTCCAGTCTCCAACATTTATTTTCACAGGTTGGTGAAGAGCACCATTCCTGGAGGTACTACAATACCTGGTTGATACATAGAAAGGAAACGTTTGATGTGATCCTTATCAGCTCATCCTGATTTTAATTTATAATGTGTCCCGTGGCTCTGTGTGCAGGGAAGTGGTCTTTGAAAATTATACTACTTACGTTTTGTGTGATAATGTGCTGCATTGCTAAATACTTATAAGGTCCCAAAGGCGAGACCGATTGCATTGCAAATGCTTTTTTAACTAGCAGTCACATTTGCAGAGTGGTGGAAAAAGGGGTCTGGGCATCCTACCAGCTCTCAGGAATTCTGTTGTGCAGGACCTACCAGGTGGGCTTCTCGGCCCCCAATGTCCCTCTTGAGTAATGGTGACTTCATCCCTCAGCCAGCAGTGCACCAGGAGGCGCGTTTGCAGAGTGGTGGGCAACGGGGAGGTGGACTCCAAAGACCTTTTAGCAATACTTACTGGAGGTAACAGGAGGGGTAGTTGGCCCCAAGGATGTCCTTGGGGGGCCAACTACCCCTCCCATTGCTTACAGTAAGTCCCAACCAGCAGGATTGCTGAATTCTGATAGCAGACAACGCCTCCTTTGCCCACCACTCTGCAAACGCACTTCCTGGCATACTCTTGGTTGAGGGGGTTACTAGAGATACCAGATGGGCTAGTTGGCCCCTAAGGACTGCCAGCAGCGAATGGGACTTCATCCCACAACCAAGAGTGAGCCAGAGTAGTAGAGTAGTAGAGAAAGGGGACAGGGCCTCCAGTTAGTTGGGGGCTTCGTTTGTTTTTTTATTTTAAGAAGTGGGGCTTTGTAGCCACCCTACCCTTTCACCCTTTTGGGCCCCAGGGATCCCATCCGCCAGGGCCGGACCCATCTTTTTAATTTAAAATAAAAAGGAAGCAGGCCTGCGCAGCACCCCTTTTAGGCCAATTTGAGCCCGGGGACCCCATCTCCCAGGGCTAGGCCTATGTTCCTATTTTAAAACAAAAAGGGAGAGGGGGCTGTGCGCCACCCCTCCTAAGGCATATTTTGGCCCTGGGGCCCTATAACTGAGGCCCAACCAATTTGGGGCCCAGGAACCACATCCCCCTGGGCTTGGCCATTCCTTTTTTTAAATTTACTTTCCTTGGAAGGGAGGGGGTCGTGCAGCCTCCCTTCCTGGTCCATTTTCAGGCCCATGGACTACTTTCCCCAGGCACGGCACGGTCATTGCGTACTGCGGGGGAGCGTCAAGACCCCCGCAGTCCCTGCCGGCTCTCCGCCTCCTGTGGGTACAGGCATTGCTGTTGGGCAGAGGGAGCTGCAAACATGCAGCTGCCTCTATCCAAAAGCAATTCTGCTTCGCTTCATGGAAGCGAGAGCATTTTTCATGCTCTTGCTTCCATGAAGAGAAGCAAAGTTTGCTATGGCTTGGCGGGAGCAGTGCTCACGCCAAGCCATAGCAAACTGAAATGTCCCGGGGTGGGCACCCTGCGACATCACTGGGGATGGTCCTGGGATGTGGCTATCCCCAGGGTCATAGAGGGATCCTTGCGGGGGTCCTTCTGGCCCCCTCCTACATGCTTGTAGCCCTGGGGAGGTGGTGGTCCCCAGGGATCCGCAACAGCCCCCCACATTTACTTAATTTGTGCCCCGGGAAGGAGGCAGTCCCTGGGGCTGTGAGTGGGCACAGTGGCCCCCCTACATTACATTAAATTAGCCTTGGGGAGGTGGAGCCAGCCAATGTAACATTTGTCTTTGCCCCGGGAAGGTGACAGTCACCATGGCTGTGGAGGGCCACGTGGCATCCCACATTTAACATAATTAGTGCTGGAGAGGTGGCGGTCCCCAGGGTTTGTGGTGGGAAGTTAATAAACATAACCCCGGGAGGTGGTGATCCCCCAGGCCCTGCACATGTTCATTTAATAAACATAGCTCCAGGAAGGTGGCCATCCTTGGTGCTGTGGGGATCCACGAAAGCCCCAACGTCAATTTTAATGATTGCCCCGGGACCTGGCTCACCCACTGGCTTAAAAATAACAAATCATAGGAGCCTGCTCCTCTTTTTTTAAAGTTTTGACTAGATTAGCGAATCTATCATGAATCCCGCCAAAGTTTTTTTTTTTTAAATACTTTGTTTGGCCCTGATTATCTCTGGGCGACCTCCTGAGCAGGATTAGAGGCCTAGGGTGGTTCTACCGTGCCCCTTTTCCATAATTGTTAACGTTTTTTGCCCTTTTTCTTGTGACTCGGTACAACTTAGTCACACTATGGCTGCCAACACATTTCTGGTTTGAAGTGTTGGCAGACAATAAGATGGCAGGCTTGAGATCGGGAGTGTTTGCGGATCCTCCACGGCCATATTTGTATATATGAGAAATGTTTACATTTCTCAAGAACTACAGAATGGATTGACACTATTTAACCAAAAAAGTGCATTCTGGACCAAGAGCTACCTTTCTGCCAAATTTGGTGTAATTCCTTTCAGCAGTTTGGATGAGGCTGTGTAAATACTTTCCTATGGAAATTAAAACGGAGAACAAGCGTTTTAGGACCCCCCCTTGTTCTGGGCCCCGCTTGACGAATCACCCCAGATTTTAACTCAGCAGCTGAAGTGAGTGGGCTATTAATTTTAGAGATTCGTCAAATGGCTATTTGCAAAAGAATAAACGCTTTTTGAATAGAAACAAGGTCCTAACTATATTACATGTATATTCACTGAAAAAAAACATAGGTTTTACAGACGTTATAGTTTGGAATTAGCATTTAAAAAACCTTTGAAATTCACTAAAAACCATAGGTTTAAGGGATGTTGTAGTTAGTTCGACGATTGACTCATATAAAACCAGAGGAATTCGCCTGTTATAGTTTGTTGAGCTAAGTATAACTCGCGCAGCCGCAGTGCACTGCTGATGATGTCACATATTACATCGCTCATGACATGGTCAGTGACATCACTGATGACATTACTGATGACATCTCAAATTACATCACTGATGACATCATCCACTTGTTAATCTGATACACATACTGATGACCTAATATAAACGTTGAAACACCCATTCTAAAATGCAGACTTCTATTTTTGAAACCATACACACAACAATTCCAAATACTACATACCACTCAATATTTCCTAGGTCTACACACACATCCAGTCACTTATACATGTAGTTACTCATCAGTACAGTACTATAATTTGCACTCATACATCTATACATACAGTCTCACTCCGCCATTCATCCATAGAGTTACTCACACACCTAGTAAGTAATGTGAAGAATCAATCACATACCCATGTACTCATGTATACAGTTATACACACCAACTCTGTTATTTATAGACACACCACATCACTTATTTATACAGATACTAACACATATTTATTGTCTTATACAATCAATGATAGAAGCAGACACTCATTTATACACCCACTCTTCAAATAACTTACTGTCACGTATAGTCATTTATATACTCCAACACTCACATATAGTGCTTTAAAACACATGTAGTTAGTCACAGATATACCACTGAGACATTCATTCACTCACCAACACACCCATACACACACTAACTCACCCATACAGCCCTTCCAAGATACACTTTTGAATCCATACAACCAGTGAATCACCCACTCAGACATCTAGGCACAGAGTCATACAACCCCCCTCCCACCCACACAGACACTCAGGCACCCATACAGATACTCAGACAACAAATCAATAACCCATATAGACACTAATGTAGCTATTCACCAACCCATGCAGTTTCTTACACACCAACTAAGAGACTATATATATATTCACTGAAAAAACCATAGGTTTCAGCCATGTTATAGTTAGGAATTAGCATTTAAAAAATCTTAGAAATTCACTGAAAAAACCATAGGTTTCAGCCACGTTATAGTTAGGAATTAGCATTTAATAAACCTTGGAAATTCACTGAAAAAACCATAGGTTTCGCACATGTTATAGTTAGCGGGACATTTCACTCATACAAAACCATTGAAATTCCCCTGTTATAGTTAGTTCAGCAAACTATAACTCGCGTGCCCGCAATGCAATGCTGATGATGTCACAAATTACATCACTCATGACATGGTCAGTGACATCACTCATGACATCACTGATGACATGAAGCCGCGCTTCATTTATATGGGGATCCGCAGGGTATGCGTACCCTACGCGCATCCGTTGATTTAAAAATAAAAATACATTGGGGGGGCCTTGGGGGTCCTTGTGGGACCCCCTAAACAGGCTTGGGTGGGGTCAGGGTGTTTCTACCCTGCCCCCTTTTCTTGTTTTTTGCGGGGGTTTTTTTGTTTTCTGATTTTCAAGATGGCTGCCAACACTTCCTGGTTTGGAGTGTTGACTGCCAAGTAGCATAAGCGGTACAAAAGGGGGTGGTGATGGACAGAGCATCTGAATCAATGAAACACTCACACCCAGTCAAAAGATCTGGGTTTAATCCATCACCGTTCTTTAGCCCGCTCTGCCACCCCAGTTCAGACATGGCTATATGCAAATCAGTCTGACCTGTGCCTCATGGGAACAGTCCAGCCCGAACTGCCAAGCCATGTCTTCCCTGGACCGGAAACAAGCTTCAGAGGACCGGTTTCTGGCATTCCAGCCGTCTTCAGCCCGGCTTGCTTGAATCCAGTGGCAAAGTGAGCAAGGGACTCACGTCTGATCATACCCTGCCACACTTATGGCGGCCAAAAGCGGTACAAAAGGGGGTGGTGATGGATGGAGCATCTGAATCAATCAAACACTCACACCCAGTCAAAAGATCTGGGTTTAATCCATCACCGTTCTTTAGCCCACTCTGCCACCCCAGTTCAGACATGGGTATATGCAAATCAGTCTGACCCTGTCCCTCACGGGAACAGTCCAGCCTGAACTGCCAAGCCATGTCTTCCCTGGACCGTAAACAAACTTCCGAGGACCGGTTTCTGGCATTCCAGCCGTCTTCAGCCCGGCCTGCTTGAATCCAGTGGCAAAGTGAGCAAGGGACTCACGTCTGAGCATACCCTGCCACACTTAAGGCAGCCAAAAGCGGTACAAAAGGGGGTGGTGATGGACGGAGCATCTGAATCAATCAAACACTCACACCCAGTCAAAAGATATGGGTTTAATCCATCACCGTTCTTTAGCCCACTCTGCCATGCCAGTTCAGACATGGCTATATGCAAATCAGTATGACCATGTGCCTCATGGGAATAGTCCAGCCCGAACTGCCAAGCCATGTCTTCCCTGGACCGGAAACAAGCTTCCAAAGGCCCGGTTTCAGGCATTCCAGCCGTCTTCAGCCCGGCTTGCTTGAATCCAGTGGCAAAGTGAGCAAGAGACTTACGCCTGAGCATACCCTGCCACACTTATGGCGGCCAAAAGCGGTACAAAAGGGGGTGGTGATGGATGGAGCATCTGAATCAATCAAACACTCACACCCAGTCAAAATATCTGGGTTTAATCCATCACCGTTCTTTAGCCCACTCTGCCACCCCAGTTCAGATATGGCTACATGCAAATCAGTCTGACCATGTGCCTCATGGGAACAGTCCAGCCCGAACTGCCAAGCCATGTCTTCCCTGGACTGGAAACAAGCTTCAGAGGACCGGTTTCTGGCATTCCAGCCGTCTTCAGCCCGGCTTGCTTGAATCCAGTGGCAAAGTGAGCAAGGAACTCACGTCTGAGCATACCCTGCCCCACTTATGGTGGCCAAAAGCGGTACAACGGGGGGTGGTGATGGACGGAGCATCTGAATCAATCAAACACTCACACCCAGTCAAAAGATCCATGGTTTATTCCATCACCGTTCTTTAGCTCACTCTGCCACCCCAGTTCAGACATGGCTATATGCAAATCAATCTGACCCTGTACCTCATGGGAACAGTCCAGCCCGAACTGCCAAGCCATGTCTTCCCTGGACCGGAAACAAGCTTCCGAGGACCGGTTTCTGGCATTCAAGCCGTCTTCAGCCCGGCTTGCTTTAATCCATCACCACCCCATTTTGTACCGCTTTTGGCCGCCATAAGTGTTGCACGGTATGCTCAGATGTAAGTCCCTTGCTCACTTTGCCACTGGATTCAAGCAAGCCGGGCTGAAGACTTACACCATTTAACAAAAAGCGTAATCTGCAAACCAAACTCTACCTTTTTGCCAAATTTGGTGTAATTTCGTTCAGCAGTTCAGGGTGTAGCCGTGTCTAAAGGTCCCTATTGAAAATTGCATGGCGAAAACATGTTTTGGGACCCCCCTTTTTTCTCGGCCCCCGCTTGATGAATCACCCCAAAACTTTCAGGATAGGAGCGGAGAGCCCCATCTTCTTGGAGAACTTCGCGAAAATTCTTCAACCGGCGCCAATGTTATTCCAAATAGAATGTTGCGTATTTCCTATGGAAACTTGGTCCTACCACCAGTAGGTTATATATATATATATATATATATATATATATATTCACACAGGACACAACTTCCATAATGGGAGTTTACCAACCCTAGCCTATGCGGGCAGGAATGGACACCCGGTATTTATGCTTTACACCGTCCTTACAAGAAAAAACACCATTCACCTTTCAAGTTCGGCAAAGCCAATATAGATATTTTATTAAAAAATCCATCATAGCTGACAGAGAAAGCAAGACATCGCAGACCACAGTAGATGACAGTTTGCACACTTTTATTTATGTCAATACACACGTCAAAAATCGGTGTCAACAATACCGCCTATACATGAACAAGGCTTATTCCCGAGAGTCTAAAAGCGTTGAGTTTACGATGACCTGTCAACTACTGTGGCCTGTGACATCCTGCTTTCTTTGTTATCTTAGATGTAATATTTTAATAAAACATTATTATTAATTACATTAAGAATATGATAGTTTTGACATCTATAATCTTGAAAACAATATTAACATAAAGATATTCTTGAAAATTGTGTCAATTACCTAAAAATCGATATTCTTGACAACAATATGTCTGCATCCCAACATTTTTGTATCACAATCCTTTTTTTCCAATAATTCTACAACTCGATGTTTCAAACTCGATATTTTGTCTATATACCGCAAAATGTTCTTTCCTGGTCATATAGTACATATAGCACTAGATGTTCATTAATGCTAGTAAGTACAGTCGGCTAATAATAGGGTTTAAATATTCAAAAAATGTTCCCCAGTACAGATAGAGCATGATCTCATGTTATGTCTTCTGGGGACCAGGGGACTGGGTACTAGGGGGCAGATTTATGTTAACTGGCGCATCCCCAAGGATGCGCCAGTTAATGTGCGCCACAGTGCGCCACAGCTCTGCCACCCATGGTGCGCCGCATTTATAATGCGGTGCACCATGGTGCAAAAACGGCACAGATGTGTGACGCATCTGTGCCGGAAATGTGACGCATTGCTGGAGTTGCGTCGCAAGCGCGACGCAGCTCCAGCATGGCTCGGGGGTGCCCCATCTACACAATGCTGCATCAAGACCTACGCCTGCTTCAAGCAGGCGCAGGGTTTTGATGCAGCATTGGCCTGAATGTGACTGAGTGAAATCTCATAGATTTCACTCAGCCACTTTCAGGAGGCGTTCCTGCGCAGGAACGCCCCCCCCTGCGCAGGAACACCTCCTTATGGCGCAGGGCTTTACAACGTGACACATCTCCTAGATGCGTCACGTTGTAAATAGGGCGCATTGTTTGCGCCGCAGTTGCGTCAAATAAAGTGACGCAAATGCGGCGCAAGGGCATCATAAATCTGCCCCTAAGTACTTGCTTCCCTGAAGGCAGAGCCCTTCGATACGACAGGGTTAAGCACTGGTCACAGACATTGAATGAAACTAAACATAGCTGGAGCATTTTTGACATTTTTAGGTCTTGGCTCTTAACCATTTAGTATACCCCTTTCATTGAAGAGTTTAAACAAATGTGTAAAGTTTTCTATAATGCAAATCAGTTTGAAAAACCATAATACCCTCTGAAATAATTTTTCAGTGTCTAGGTATATATAATGCATTTATTTTTATAAGAAACACTACAACAGACTAGGCAGTTATGGTAAAAGTTAATACATATGTAAAATACTGAAGTAAAATGTAGTGAGACATAATGTTGGACTAATCCATTACAGTGCAGACTTTCAATGTGAAGTGCACTGCCATTACATGTAACAAATCTATCTAAAATATAAAGAGGTAGAAGGAGCACTTCCGGATCATCTATAATAGCTTCTCCATGAAAGAATGTCATGGCCTATTACTCTTCCATCATTTTTGTAACCGTCGTCAATTCATCAGAGTTACAAAGGTTCAAACGAAGCAAGAGATGGAGCATCTACAGTGGTGGCGAGGGCATAGAATTGGCTTTTGAAGTATTCTAGTCTTTTGCGCACTCTTCTTCTTGTTGCTCATTAACACCAACTGAGTTTTTTTCGCTTTTGACTCATTAGGTCCTTCTCACAAATTGTATCTCAACTGTTGAACATTTTTTTTTAATATCCAAAGATAAATTACTGGAACCAGGGTATGTGTGTGTGTGTGTGTGTATTATTTCTTACGTGCGTGATGCCTTTGACATTTTCGCAGAGGCAAAATGCAGTATAACCTACTTGTACTTTTCTTGACTGTCTGTCGGAATGTCTTCCCGACAAAGAGTAATTGCTGTGGAAGGTGAATCCTTGCTGCACTGAAAATGCGGGTACAACATATAACTAATTTCCTTTGATTCTAGTGGGTGTTGCTGGCTTTCAAGTTCTTTTTTATATATTTACTCCCCTTTTCTAACAATGTAAAGTTAAGATTCGAACTCCTAACCTAGCTAGATACAATTTATTGCCATGTTTTTTCAGTGAAATTACAGAGTGTAAAAGCATATAACAATTCCCAGAAAAAAACAGAATAATTCATGAAATACTCTATGTGATCTATCGATAAGATAAAATAGTTGTAATGAATATATAGGTAAAATACATAATCGTTACAGTTCTTTTGTGCGTATGATTGAAAGTACTGCTTTTGAGGACAATAAATACGTTTGCTGCCCTTAGTTAACAACGTTACGGCTTTTTAAGTTCTATTAACGTTATCTTTCAATAAAAGGATGAATATTGTTTGTAAATCTATTGGCATAAGGTGAAAAAAATATTATTGTCCTTGTCAAATGTAAAATGCAGCTACTTCTGTCATGTCCATAATATTATTTTCATCCTCAAATTTTAACAAACAAATTCAGATGACTGAAATGGGATTTCATGTATAACTTATTGATATTGTCAAATAGTTGTAAGTTTTGTTTAGATAGTTTTTTTAAAAAAAATTCTTCAAGTTTCAATTCATTAGAGGCCTTTTATTGTCTCTGGTGAAAGCAGGGATGTGGTCAATAATTGTGTCTTCAACTATGCTTCACTGTATCTAAAGTGTTAAAATTAAATGAAAAAAATGTTAACAAAAAAAAAATTGTGTCTTCAAATGCACAAATGCACAAATGCACAAATTATCATAACTGCTATTGTAAGTGTACATATAAAGGGTATCGTGGCAATTAATATTTTGGGACTTGCTAACCTTCTGTTTGCACTTACACAGCCACACAAGGCTTGATTTGCGTCACCTTGTGTAGCTATGTAAAGAAATGTAATGCAATGTAATTGTGTTACCTTACATTTTTTAGTGGTGGGCGGTCCTCGGGTGGAGCATGGGTGTTCCTGTGCACCCACCCATAGAATTCATGCAATTCTTGATATACTAAGGTTTGTAAACTTGGAATTGCATGTCATCGGTATGCCTACGACAGAGAGGCATTGCAAGGAGAAATATGTTTATATTTCCTTGTTACTTCCTCTTTCTATGCATGATGCATTCTGAATCATGCATAGACAGAGGAAAGTGACTCTAACGATTGGGTCTTGTACAGGAAGGTATTCCTTTCTGCACATAAACATTCCTGCTCATAATGGAGTCACCCTTGCAGCATGGCACAAGGATGCCTGCATTTGCACTAGGCAGCCACTAGTATGGCAGCGCTTGGAGACAGCTGAAGTGCGACAAATCTTTGTAAATATTGTGCTTCTCAGCTCTCTCCCATTCAAGCAACACTGTACACCAACTTGACTTGCTGCACTGCGTTGCATGGCTTTTTAGTAAACACCTTCTCCCAAAAATCTACAAGGGTTTTACTCAGGATTCCACAATGAAAGTTGAAAAGGGCTGAATTATTAGTTTGATAGAGGCTCATACCCAGCTTCTTAAATTTATTTTAATTTGATTAAAATAATATTGTCGACCTGTTTCTATTCATCCTTTAAATAGAAAACCGTCTGACATCTCAGAGCGCACAAATTGCAAAATGGCCTTGTCATGCTTTGCATGCAATGATAGGAATACAACATTGACATCACTACTCAGGCCTCTGTGACAGGAATACATTTTACTGCCTGCCATGGCTCACTACACAGGTTCGATAGTTAAAGGAAAAGCCCAATTTGCAGAGCAATCGTGGTGCAAGAACATATCAGGCACTACCTCGATATTCAAGTTCATATTCATAATGAAAAATATGTGATGAAAATAGAGGCTCTTACCAAGATTTTATATTTTCAAATAGAACAAACTACTTAACCCCTGCTGTGCTTCTAAGCCAGCACAAGATACACTACAACTTGTTTGATCCACTGTAAACTGAATATGTAAAGTTTTCTACCTGTAAACTTGTTAATATGCAAAGTATCTTTATGTCAAATAAGGTTAGCCCATGATGAACTATCTGGTGAGTAAGCCTGTGTAAGCTCCTTGCCTTCTAGTAACACAGTTTGGATCTGGTGTACATTATACAAAACTGCAAGTAAATAAATACATAATAATAAAACAAATATACATGTATTAGTCAACAAGCAATATAAGGGAATGAATCATGGTGACTGCAAAACCCATTACTGCCCCAAATACATCAATGCCGATCCTTAAATAGCGGTACAAAAGGGGCTGGTGATGGACGGAGCATCTGAATCAATCAAACACTCACACCCAGTCAAAAGATCTGGGTTTAATCCATCACCGTTCTTTAGCCCACTCTGCCACCCCAGTTCAGACATGGCTATATGCACATCAGTCTGACCCTGTGCCTCATGGGAACAGTCCAGCCCGAACTGCCAAGCCATGTCTTCCCTGGACCGGAAGCAAGCTTCTGAGGACCGGTTTCTGGCATTCCAGGCGTCTTCAGCCCGGCTTGCTTGAATCCAGTGGCAAAGTGAGCAAGGGACTCACGTCTGAGCATACCCTGCCGCACTTATGGCGGCCAAAAGCGGTACAAAAGGGGGTGGTGATGGACGGAGCATCTGAATCAATCAAACACTCACACCCAGTCAAAAGATCTGGGTTTAATCCATCACCATTCTTTAGCCCACTCTGCCACCCCAGTTCAGACATGGCTATATGCAAATCAGTCTGACCCTGTGCCTCATGGGAACAGTCCAGCCCGAAATGCCAAGCCATGTCTTCCCTGGACCGGAAGCAAGCTTCCGAGGACCGGTTTCTGGCATTCCAGCCGTCTCCAGCCCGGCTTGCTTGAATCCAGTGGCAAAGTGAGCCAGGGACTCACGTCTGAGCATACCCTGCAACACTTATGGCTGCCAAAAGCGGTACAAAAGGGGGTGGTGATGGACAGAGCATCTGAATCAATCAAACACTCACACCCAGTCAAAAGATCTGGGTTTAATCCATCACCGTTCTTTAGCCCACTCTTCCACCCCAGTTCAGACATGGCTATATGCAAATCAGTCTGACCCGGTGCCTCATGAGAACAGTCCATCCCGAACTGCCAAGCCATGTCTTCCCTGGACCGGAAACAAGCTTCCGAGGACCGGTTTCTGGCATTCCAGCCGTCTTCAGCCCGGCTTGCTTGAATCCAGTGGCAAAGTGAGCAAGGGACTCACGTCTGAGCATACCCTGCCACACTTATGGCAGCCAAAAGCGGTACAAAAGGGGGTGGTGATGGACGGAGCATCTGAATCAATCTAACACTCACACCCAGTCAAAAGATCTGGGTTTAATCCATCACCGTTCTTTAGCCCACTCTGCCATCCCAGTTCAGATGTGAGTCCCTTGCTCACTTTGCCACTGGATTCAAGCAAGCCGGGCTGAAGACGGCTGGAATGCCAGAAACCGGTCCTCGGAAGCTTGTTTCCGGTCCAGGGAAGACATGGCTTGGCAGTTCGGGCTGGACTGTTCCCATGAGGCACAGGGTCAGACTGATTTGCATATAGCCATGTCTGAACTGGGATGGCAGAGTGGGCTAAAGAACGGTGATGGATTAAACCCAGATCTTTTGACTGGGTGTAAGTGTTAGATTGATTCAGATGCTCCGTCCATCATCACCCTCTTTTGTACCGCTTTTGGCTGCCATAAGTGTGGCAGGATATGCTCAGACGTGAGTCCCTTGCTCACTTTGCCACTGGATTCAAGCAAGCCGGGCTGAAGACGGCTGGAATGCCAGAAACCGGTCCTCTGAAGCTTGTTTCCGGTCCAGGGAAGACATAGCTTGGCAGTTCGGCCTGGACTGTTCCCATGAGGCACCGGGTCAGACTGATTTGCATATAGCCATGTCTGAACTGGGGTGGCAGAGTGGGCTAAAGAATGGTGATGGATTAAACCCAGATCTTTTGAATGGGTGTGAGTGTTTGATTGATTCAGATGCTCCGTCCATCACCATCCCCTTTTGATCCTTAAATAGCAGTATTGACTCTATCAACTATCTAATTTGAGGAAAGTAACAGCAGGCATTCTCCCCAATGGATTTTAGCAATTTCAGTAGCAAAACCCAAAGATTTCCCTACTGACCATTTTCCCTAGAAATGTTTCAAATATTGCACTCCCTTGCTTTGTTCATTTATCAAAATACCAAATGCCTCTTATTATATGGACACATGCCATCTTCCTTCCAACAAGAGCTAGTGAGGGTGCTGGAGGTACGATCTGCTAACGGATGCTTTTGAACCTTTCAGATACTTTCAAGATGATTGACTATGAAATATGTATTATTTCCCTGACACAATACTGAAGGTAGATAATAAAGACATGTGTGCTATGTGGTGCGTTATGTCCTTTATAATTGGCTTAGTCAGTCAATAGCTCAGCCATCTAATGTATCGTCTACCTAATCTGTACTGTAAAGTTCACCAAGTGTCCAGGTTATCGCTGTTCACATTCAATGTTAATATGACTCTCTTGAATAAATATATTTTTATCTCTGTATTGGGGTGGCTCTGCTACACAGCCAACCAGATTCCCCATTGGCCTCTCCGTTAGAACATCCTGTACACTGAAGCAGGCTTCACCCAAAGCCTGAGGAAATATGATCACATTAACCTAATCCTGAAGAAACTTTATTGACAACCCTTGTCAGCCTGCACAGTTGTCAAACCTAGTTGCATAAATTACAAAGCCTTAATGACTGGCACCACTGTTTATCTTTGGTGTTTTGTATCAAATGAAACAAGTGGTGCAGGTTGAGGAATGCATGCGGCACAAAGGAATTCTGGTGAGGTTGTATTATCTCAGTTACTACAGAGGGAAGCCTGATTGCAACACTTTCCCTTGGATTTTTTAATCCAGGTTGAGCATCGCCAATGGACAGTACAACTTTCCATCAATGGTATGTCTCCCAGGATTCAGACGACCCACTATGAATGCCTCTCGCAGTGAGCCCAGTAGGGTACTCATCCGTTTGGAGGTTGTTCACATCTTAAAGAGTTCAGAGGCTAGAACAATTTTATAAGTTGTCTAGAATTCAGTCAGGAACCCATCCATGCCAAGCATTTTATGCTGTGCCATTTGGTCAATGTTCTCCCTCACCTCATCCTGGGACAGTGGCTACTCCAAAGTGGACAGCTGTACAGGGTTCGGTCAGGGCATACCTATGCCATCAAGATAAACCCTCAGTCTGGCCTGATCATGATCTGGGGTTGCAGTGTACAATGTAACATAGTTCTGCAAATACAAAAATTATGCTAGCCTGCACATTGGCAACAGTTCCTTTGGCGAGTGTAATCACTCCTATCGGCTTTCTCTCAGAGTCTCCCAACAGTTTTCCTGATTTGTCTCCCTCAGCATGCATTGGTGAGACATACCTTTTGCATTCCACCATTCCCAGCCTATAGATAAGATCTCTATATATCTGCCTAAGATCACTCAGGACCCATGCATTATAATTCCCTTGAGTAAGCCTCATTTCTGCACTGTGTATTGCCTTTTGGTGTCCAAAGTGTCTACATCTAGTCTTATCTTAACCCCAGATGTGGTCTTCATGGAAATCCCCTGTAATGCCACCTTCACTGCCTCCCATTCCACAGTTGCAACAAATGCAGAGTCCTCATTTTCAGAAAAGAAGTCAGTTATGGCTTTGCTCTGTGTGTCCCTGAATGGGCTGATCCACTACTGTGTGGATATTCAGTTTTCATGTAGGCATTCACGGTCTTACCTTACCCTACCACAGTACTATTTGGAGAGGCTTGTGATTAGCCTAAGTTTGACACAGATATTCAGCAGTCAGCCCCTTATCTCCATCCTGCATTCGGAACTTAATAAGGATCTTCATAAAAGCACCGACTCCAATCTGGAGCCGTCTGGGCACCATGCCTATACTAAGTAACCACCAAATCTGGCAAAAAAGCATCCAAGATTTTTAAACATAGACTTTTCAAATCACACTGTGAGACCCTGTTCTAGAATACCTACTTCTCCATAAGCAAAGGAGTTTTAATTAGTAACCTCATGGAGGAAAGCCCTTTATTTATTGCTCTCTATCTCCACCTCTAGGAAAACATCTAATGGTCTCATTGTTTCGATCAACACTTACCGATCTTTAGTGCAGCAGCAACAATCACCATGTACAACAATGGGATCATCCTCATACTATCATCCAACTGCAACCTGGAATTATTTGATGATATTTTTTCTCTTATCAAGGAAATGGCTGGGAGGTCAGGTTCACCCCCCCTAAGTCCTTTAAACTCAGTAACCACCTCTAACACATCACCGGAATCCGCCACTAGGCAGCCACATATTACCCCCAACTACACACCCAGTACTGCTCTATTAGAGTCTCCTGACCTTGAAATTAATTCCCCCTCCATCTTTACACAACCAACCTCAATCCCCATTAATCACAGCTTGCTCTAAGCTGCATCCGCTAACTTTGACCTGCGACATATCTCAAGCTCCTCCACACCCCATACTGTATTCCCCCCGCCATCTCCTTCATTCCCTGTCCTTACCTCCCTCTCTATTGTGATTCTTCTGCCTCTGAAACAATCAGAGTTATCCATAAGTAAAAAAAAAACACCCCTTTCCCGTGCACCACCAATATGTAGTTAATGTTAAAGTTACTTTTTGTGTATTTATTATGTTATGTCAATATTTTTTGACAGTATCATGGCATTATTTAGTTTAAGAGTACCCTTTGATTATTATGTGGATTTGAGCTGTGTTACTTTGCGTGTTATATTCTTTTGACTCTATTTGTGCCAAATGCTGTTCAAGAGACTCACTTTCTGTGATCAAGCGCTGTTTGGGAAACTCAATCTTAGATCTTATTATTGCCAAGGCTGACTCCATTCAACTTGAATGTATCCTTCCCTCAATAATGAAGCTCAACCAATGAAAACTAAAATCTGGAAAAGGATCTTAAAAAATTATAACATTGATCAACTCATATCTTTCAGTAGAAATCTCTTGCCTTGCCCTGAAGACATATCTAATGTACAAGGTCCTACAAACCACTACTTCAGCTCCATGACGACTATCCTAGACTCCGTTGCACCACTACAACTAAAATGACTGTCCACCAAAGCCATCAAACCAAAATATGATGGCAGTCTCAATTCGGAGAGACATACCTTAAGACTAGATGAATGTCAGTGGAGAGCTTTCCATCCTTTGATCACATTAATCTTCGTAGAGCTACTAAGACCACCTACCTCAAGACATCAGAAGGTTGAAAGCTAATTCTTTTACGAACCAATTAGACCAAGCTAAAAATAGACCCAAAAACTATTTGAACTAGTTAATCACTATCAAAGGGCCTACCCATCCCCCCATATGGGACCCAGCTCATTACCTATTTTTTAGGAATTTGCCTCTTTTTTCCTTGAGAAGACCAAAAACATGAAGATTGAGCTCCAGGCAGCTTTGGAGCATCATACTCTCTCTCCAAATGCCACCTTTTCCCCCTCCAAGATGGCTTAAGCATTTTCACATCAGGAATCACCCTCAGAGAAACATTGCCTCATGGTCTTCCTTCAAAACATTTAAGGAAGGTGCAATCCTTAAAATTATTGCAGCATTGAAACCCTCTAACCACTTTGTTGATCCTCTGCCCTCCTCTAACTTTTTCAATGAGATCAAATCTTCAATACTGCCACTATGGACCAAGATCATTAATACCTCAAGGCATTATACCAGAAGTCTCAAAGTTGGGGCAGGTGTCCCCCATCCAAATGAAATATCTGCAGACCTCACAGACTTACACAATTGCTGCCCGATATCTAACATTCCAGTGCTGGCGAAGTTTCTGGAAAAATTAGTGCATATCCAACTTTGCAAGCACATCGAACCACATCGGACCATTTCCAATCTGGCTTCCGCACGGTGCACAGTACTGAATCTGCTCTGGCTCACATAGTGGATGACGCGCAAAAAATTCTGGACCAAAATGAAGCTTGCCTCCTAATTCTTGTTCACCTATCTACAGCATTCGAAATCATTAAACATGACAATTTTTTAGATGTCTTCAGACAGAATGTGCTTGTTAGGATCCGTCCAAAACTGATTCACCTCATTTCTTCAAAACAGATCTTGAAGATTCAAGGTCAATCAGTCGCTAACTAAGTCCATGCCTGACATGCTATGAGTCCCGCAGGGCTCCCCCTTTCACCCACTTCCTTTAACCTATTAATAGAAACTGTCACCAAAATTCTTAGCTCTTCCAACATTCATTATCACAATTGCACCTAAAGGTCTCCTCCCCTGATGACATCAGCTCTCTTAACTCAACTCAACAAAAACTCAATCTTGTTTTGTAGAAAACCACCTCAAATTAAACACCCTAAGGACAAATTCAGAACTTGGTGCTCTCTGGTGGTAATAGATCCAAATACGATTCCTTTAACTGCGTCTGTTTTTACTGTTATGACTTTAATTAATTGATCAGTTAATGAATGAATTCATTCATTAATGGGTGATAGATGCAGGAGCTTCAGCACTCTTCTTCCGGAATCACAAAGATTTTCCAAAAAGAAAACATACAACTGAGCCTTCTCTGGGATTGCCCCTAGGATCTGGAACTCATTGCCCCCTGAAACCGGACTTAACACCTCAATTGCTTCCTTCAAGAAAGAAGTGAAGTCTTTACTCATGAGCAAACTCACCTGATTGTTTCCGTTACTCGCATGACAGGTACTGACTAACTCGGGCGGTGAATTCCGCTCTGCCTGCGGAGTTTATGCCATTTTCTGCACTCCGCATTAACGTCAAGTTGGCGAGCGTGAGCAAGCATAATCCATCTACTGTGAGATTTTTCTTCATTCGCGATTGTCAACGTCAAGTTGGCGAGCAGGGGGGGGAATGGAAAATCAACCTCCCAGTGAGATTTCTCAATGCAGGCTGCCAGATTTCTCGTTGCAAGTGGGCGCGTATGATCGCGACTGCTCGCATTGAGAAACCGTCTGTTTGAGATGAGAAAGCTGCCACTCGAGCAAAAAATCTATTCGAGTGGCAGAAAGGAAGCAGCGCCCGCTCACGTTGGGCATGATGCCGTTTGCGATGATTGTATAGTGTGGACAAACACACGGCACTGGAAAGCACAGTGAACTGCATTTTATCTAACACACTCTGCCGCCTGTCGAGCTCTGAGTAGCCCAGTAGAGCTTTATTTGCACTTCGCGGAGTGCCGCATGCCTTCACAAACTCCACTCAGGCTTAATACTGACCGTCTCTGTTTCTGATGTTTTACTGTATTTTCTGTTTTTATGCATGCACTTTTGTATCTATTTGTATAAGGGTGCTTTTTACGTCCTCTTTGCCCTATGTTCACTTGTAAAGCTATCTGATACCCACGAGGGCCATGTTCATGCTATATAAACTTTCTAAATAAAATAAAATAAATAAATAAGAGTATTCCCTGTTGTGTTGGTGTGCATTTCTCCAGGCATCACAGAGGCCCCACCTTTTAGTGCATTCTTGGAAATAAGACTCCAATCTCATGCTTTGGGCTGCATGTAGACAGAAAGGACCTCACCATAACCAGGTCTAAGACACAGTTGAATCCCTGCACCATGGACTAGTTGCTTGCAAATCAGATAACAGCACAAGAGTAAAAGAATAGAAAATGCAGCCTGACTGCATTTGGCAGCATAAACAGCAATTAAGACAATTAATTTCCCATCAAGCGTACCTTCTACTATGACAAACCAGCTCTCTGAGTCCATTAAGTTTAGAGTGAATCAGCAATGACATATCTGGAGATTTCCACACTAGTGCAACCCACAAATTGGCTGCATATTTAGTGCCTATCCTTGGCTCCTCCTCCTCTTAGTGAGCTTTTGCAATTCAACATTATTCATGTGAGTCTACTGAATACATGCTACGTGTAACTGTCTACAACTCATCTAGGAATATTTTTTTGTGGTGTTTAGTAGGAGTGGCTATGGCCTGCATGTCATCACATCATAAGCCATTGGCATCAATATGTGTCTTATTTCCATCTGCTAACAGAGTACGTATCTGGACACCCAGTATCAATGACCCCGCAAGGGACCAATCCCAGAACCTTCATGGGAGGAGGAGTGGAGGAATTAGAGAAGAGAACAAATCAGCGGTCATCATAAACCATCATGACAAGCCACGAATGAGCTAAAACAAGAACATGGGAAAATAGAACAGAAACTTAATTGACCCAACTCTCGCACCCCAGGCAGACCAGCACCCAGCTCCCTGTCATAGAGTACCTTTATTCAAGGATACAGCACAAACATCATTAGGTGTCGTCAGTGTCCCTTCCGGGCATTCAAGTGGTGGTCATGGTGCCCAATCCACCTTAATGAGCATGCATCATGGTACCCTTTAGAGCCCTGTTCTGTTTGTTCTGTATGGCCTGGTATCTTCTGTCTGCATCATGTTTCGAATTAGGGGGAATGGCCCCTCTCCAGGGTGAGATGTCATGGTCTTAATACAGAAGGTTCTCTGACCTAGGGGTAGGCTGCAACAACAAGATGATGAATGGAATGCTTGAATTAATCTCAGCCACTGAAAATCTCTCAGCCTTATCTCAATCCATCATTTTTTTCCAACCATGCCACCTCAGTTTGGTTCCAGCATTTGAAAATCAGCCTTGCCCCTGCTGGCATGCCAGGTCCTTCCTTAACCAGAAAAAAAACAGCCAACGACTGGTTTCGCAGGGCTCCTCATCAGCCATGTATAGCTTGATTTCAGTGGCACAGAGTGAGCATGGGACTCACATCTGGGCATATTGGTGCACTTAAGGTGGCAACTGCAACAGCAACAAGGAGATGGATGGAATGCTTGACTTCATCTCAGCCACTGGCGAACACTCAGGCTGCATCCCAATCGATAATTTTCCACCCATAATGCCACCTCCGTTTGGACTCCTCCAAATACAAACCAGTCTTGACCCTGCTCCAATCGGTACAGTCCAACCCGAACTGCTAGGCCGGGTGCTCCATGAACTGGAAAATAAGCACCCTTGTTATGGGCTCATCTGCCAAGTATAGCTTCATTCCAGTGACACATGGGACCCATGTCTGGGCATACCTGTCACTCTTAGGGTGGCAACTGAAACAACAAAAGGTGATGTATGGAATGCTTGAATTAATCTCAGCCATAGGCAATTGCTCAGGCTATATTCCATTCCATTGTTTTTTCCTAACACCTACTTTCGACAGGGAAGCCCCACAAATATGACAAATGTTTGAGTTCTCTGGGGACAATAACAGCTGGGGAGCTCAAGACACACCATCATAAAAAGAAGGAAACTGCATGGCAGTCACTTATTGGGCCCTCAATAAGGCTCGAACAGTAGGGAGGTCCTGTTATAAGGTTAGTGACAAGGTGGTACCTGCAAGACAGTTCCTAACTAGTGCAGCTATATAATGAGCCTGGCTGTACCAAATCAGCCACAAAAAGAGGAGACGATCTAATTCATTTAAATCTATAGCACAGGCCTGATGAAGCATTGGTCACTACAAAAGATGGCTATCCCACCCAAAACGTGAGCGTCTGACAGGTAAACAAGACTCAAGAACGAGATTCAGCATGAGTAATCACTGCCACCATAGACATAGCTATCAGGGCCTAGTTTCGACAACTGGAGCTGCAGTGAGTGGACTATGAAAAGGATCCACCACAGAAACTGCGCTAAATGGGCAACTGGAAAACTGAGATAGGCCCCCTTTATTGAGATTCAGATATAGCGACAGAAAAAGTTGACAGCCCATCGGAGGAGACAGGGTAGAAGGTGAAGTGTGCAAGTGAGATGGGATCCTCTTCTCCATCCTTCTTTGGTAGGCAAAATGAGTACCCAGCCCGGAATCCACAGTGACCTAAAAGTGACATAAAACCTGTCCTGGGATGGCATTGCAATTGAAGAAGGGAAGTGAAAAGCCTCAGAGATTTGGGATAGTTCCCAACCCACATATCAAAGATGGAGTGAGACATAGCTGCTAATCAGACCCAAAAGAGCAAAATGGATCCCTACACATTCCTGAGACATAGACGCATAGAGGGAGAAGGGGAAACGAGGAATCCCCATGAGCTAGAGGAGGACAGACACTCTGTAGAAGAGGAGGGACCCATGTTAAAGGACTTTATCAAGGCAGTGAAATACGCTAAAGCATTGTTGGAAAACAAAAGCAATACTGTCAGAGAGAGAGAGAGAGAGTCAGAGAGTACTCTTTATTCAATCTAAATAAATAGACAATAAAAGGAAAATATAAAGACAAATATTACAATGGAATTAATATCCAGCAATATAGTTTGCATTACATTATACAAACTGTTCATATAGAGCACTATCAATCAATTAAACAATCAATACATTTGTTGAGCGTGCTACTCACCCGTGGGTGAGTAGCGCGCTCACCCACGGGTGGGGGGTGACGCTATTGCTCGAATAACCAGGTCTTGAGGTGTTTCCTGAAGGTGAGATGGTCCTGGGTCAGTCGTAGGTGTGCAGGAGGGAGTTCCATGTCTTGGCTGCCAGGTAGGAGAACAATCTTCCTCCGGTGGTGGTTCTGTGAATCCGTGGGACGGTGGCGAGGGCGAGGCTGGTGGAGCGGAGCTGGCGGGTGGGGGTGTAGAACGAGAGGTGGTTGTTGAGGTATTTGGGGCCCATGTTGTGGAGCGCTTGGTGTCCATGGGTGAGCAGCCTGAACGTTATCCTCTTGCTGATGGGGAACCATTGCAGGTCTCTCAGGTTGGGCGGATATGTGGCTGTGGCGAGGGATGTCGAGGATGAGTCGTGCAGAGGCGTTCTGTATGGGCTGAAGGCGTTTCTGAAGTTTGGCTGAGGTTCCTGCATAAAGGGCGTTCCTGTAGTCCAGTTGGCTGGTGATGAGGGCCTGGGTGACCGTCTTTCTGGTTTCAGTGGGGATCCATCTGAAGATATTTTGGAGCATGCGCAGGGTGTTGAAGCATGAAAACGAGACTGCGTTGACTTGCTTGGTCATCGTGAGGGAGGAGTCCAGGATGAATCCCAGGTTGCGTGCGTGATCCGTGGGTGTTGGTGCGGTGCCCAGCGTCATGGGCCACCAGGAATCGTCCCAGGCGGATGGGGATTGTCCGAGGATGAGGACCTCCGTCTTGTCCGAGTTGAGCTTCAGACGGCTGTGCTTCATCCATTCTGTGACATCTTTCATTCCGTCCTGTAAGTTGGTTTTGGCAGTGAGTGGGTCTTTGGTGAGTGAGTGTACCAGTTGGGTGTCGTCGGCGTAGGAGATGATGTTGATGTTGTGTTTGCGTGCGATGGTGGCGAGGGGGCTCATGTAGATATTGAAGAGGGTTGGGCTGACTGAGGAGCCGTAGATGATCTTGGTGGCCCCTGAGCGGCAGGAAAGGAGGCGGACTCTCTGGGTTCTGTCGGAGAGGAACAATGTGATCCAGTCCAGGGCCTTTTCTTGGATCCCAGAGTTGTAGAGGTGGGTTATTAGGGTGCGGTGGCAGATGGTGTCAAAGGCTGCTGAGAGGTCCAGGAGGATGACAGCGGCTGTCTCTCTGTTGTCCATCAGGGTCCTGATGTCATCAGTGGCTGCGATGAGGGCGGTCTCCATGCTGTGGTTGGCTCGAAATCAGGACTGGGATGGGTCGAGCGAGTTGTTTGCTTCGAGGAATGCAGTCAGTTGTTTATTGACGGTGTTCTCGATGACTTTAGCCGGGAAGGGGAGAAGAGAGATGGGGCAGAAGTTCTTGTGGTCTTTAGGGTCCGCTGTTGGTTTCTTCAGAAGGGTGTTGATTTCTGCGTGTTTCCAGCTTTCAGGAAATGTGGCTGAGGTGAAGGAGCTGTTGATGACGTTCCGGAGGTGGGGTGCAATGACGGTGTCGGCTTTGTTGAAGATATGATGAGGGCATGGGTCGGAGGGGGAGCCAGAGTGGATGGTGTTCATGATGTGGGTGGTGTCTTCAGTGCTGATGGGGGTCCATGCGCTGAGGCTGGTGGTGGGGGTCGTTGGTTTGGTAGCTGGGGGCGGAGTCTGGGGTCCGAAGCTGTCGTGAATATCTGCAATTTTGCGGTGGAAGAACGTGGTGAGGGAGTTGCAGAGGTCTTGCGATGGTGTGACGTCGTCGTTGCTGGCGCTGGGGTTGGAGTGCTCTTTGACTATGCTGAAGAGTTCCTTGCTGTTGTGGGTGTTGTTGTTTAGCCGCTCTTTGAACGATGTCCTTTTGGTGGTGCGGATCATCTGGTGGTATTTGCGGGTGGCGTTCTTGAGGGCTGTCATGTTTTCTGATGTCCGTTTGTGGCACCAAGCTTTTTCGATGGTTAGGCATGATTTCTTTGCAATTTTGAGGGCATCTGTGAACCATGAGGTTTTCCTGTTGCTGGTTTTGCCTGTGGGTTTCTTCAGTGGAGCTAGGTCATTGGCGCAGTTGGTGATCCACTGTGCGAGATTGTGTGCTACGTCGTTGGTGTCAGAGGTGTCGCCAGGTGGGTTCTGGCTTAGCGATGTGGTCAGCTGGTCTGTGGTGACTTTGCTCCAGCATCTACGTGGGATCTGTAGCATGTGGTGGTGGGATGTGGTCTTCTTGAAGGTGAAGTGGATGCAGCTGTGGTCGGTCCAGTGTAGTCCGGTAGAGTGGCTGAAGGAGACGTAGTTGCTGGTGAAGAAGTTGGGTTCGAGCATGTGGCCAGTGAGGTGGGTGGGCGTGTCCACCAGTTGCTTGAGTCCAAGGTTGTTTTACGGAACAGGGGACCCTAGTAATTAGAGATCAACCGAATGATAGACATATACTAGATAGTATATATGACTACTGTCCAGCCGGACAGAGTTTTTTATTTTTCAATTTTTCAGATTAAGTGTGTAGGTATAACATTTATACAAAAGTGGGCACAACCTGTGACCCACAAAGGACAAGACAAAACATATGACAAAACAATTATGTAAAAGCGCACAAAAGCGGTCTGTACTAGTAATCCATTTTACAGACTGGAATTAGATCATAGCAAACCATTGTTTAACACAATACGTGAATTAAGACAAACATATGGTGCATTATGGTCGACGACGTTTCGATGCAATTTCTAAATGCATGCATCATCATCAGGACACAAACTGGTGTGTCAAGTTTGTCTTGAAAAGTTTTAAGCAATCTCATTACCCCTATGGCAATTTACATATTATTAAATTAACATTTAGAGAAAACATGGAAGAAATAGGGAAAAAACATGAACAAAGAAATAATTATTAGAACTTGACTAGGTATGAGTACATTTTACAAAATCTGACAGCAAGATACTCAGTGCTGTAGTGAGGTGATAAGTACTATATACAGTGAGTGTGACTAATTGGCACATGCTTGTGACCATTCAGTGATGGAGTGTTCCAGTTTCAAGGACCGGACATTGACAGGAGTAAGTGGAATACGGCGGATAATGCTTAGACACATGCAAGGGAGAGACATGTGAAATTCGGCGCATATGGGTATGAACATGCTTACGGTATGGCATAATAAACTAATAACGATTTGTAGTAGATTCAGAATAACGTCGCAGTGAGAGGGTTCATTGCTAGTGCAGTGTATTTCCTTCAGATCGATGAGCTACAAACTGTAGACACATGCAAAGGTGGAGACATGTGCCATTCGGCGCGTTGGCTTAGTGCATGCTTAGTGAACTGGTAGCGATTCGAAGTGATTGTCCATATTTACATGAGGAACGGCGCAGTGAAAGAACCTAGATCGTGATGTAAAAAACGATAGCTGGAATGATATTCTCAAATTTTACCTTAGCTGTGCATAATAGCATTCCTGGGGGTACTCGGGCTTTCAACCATAGTTGTTTAGCTATAGGAGCTAAAAGTTATCTAGCACAATGTACTTGCGTGTGAGAAATTATTCACAGCGCCTTCGCCGGTGGGGACTGTGGGGAGAAAATACTTAAGTTAGCCAGGGGGATGTGAGCAAGGTCGGGAACGCCGTGAACCATCGCCAGACTTACTTTTAATAATGTAGCAGTGCTCGCGTTCCCGGCGGTTTATACATCCATAATAGGGTTTGTCTAGGGAAGGAAAGGTGAAACGGGGATTAGGGACAAACCTCTCACGCTACGGGGTGGGGGGAGCGGGGGAGCTCGTGCAGTACTTACAATTCGGGTCTTGCTTGATAGCCGGTATCCTGGGTTCTGGCGGAGATCGCTTCCTGGCCACTTGCCGGACTTCCTGATAGTAATGAAGGAAGGACTGGAAATAGTGAGAGGACTATAGCTAAGGGGTCCTTTGGCTTTGGCGGCCATCTTGAAGAGGTCGTAATATCCAGTACTGAACAAGATTCCAGTATACGGGGAATATACATTAAATATACGGGGCGGGCAGTTTGCGTTAATTATGCAAGGCAGATAGTGGCTTAATAGAGCCGGCATAATCCATATTGTCACAATTAAGACCCTTATTGATCAAGTTTAGGAGCTAATGGTGAGGGTGAGGAGGCGTCCATCTTAGAGTGGTGAAAGTGGAGTGACCCAAGTGGAGTGAAGTGCTCAGTGATCATCTGGGATTATATCTAATTATACATATTCTGACAAGAACATATTTACAAAATTACTGGCTCAATTGGGCTAGAGCCTGGAAGTTATGTTAAAGCAGAGAGGTCCAATCCTCAACTCTGTTGAGCCCCTTTCGTATACTGTCTGTTCTCAGGATCCAATGCAGCTCATCCTTGTTTAAGATTTGCAAAATGTCTACTCCTCTTGGGGGAGCCTTGACCTGTGTGATTACAGTCCATGTAAAGTCATTTTCCGAGTGCCCTTTGTCTTTGAAATGTTCCACCAGCGGTGCATTGGCAGTTTGGCATCGGATTCGACTTCTATGTTGTCCCATACGCAGCTTGATCTTCTGGCTGGTTTGTCCTATATATATCATCATGCAAGGACAAAAAATTGCATACACTACATTTTGTGAATTGCAGTTTGTAAAGTGATGTCTCATATATTTGATTGTACCGTAAGTGAATATTTGTCCTTCTATGGTTGTTTCACACGAGATACATTGGCCACATTTTGCATGGCCTTTCAAGGTGGGTAGGTTCCACAGGTCATTTAAAGTATTTCTTGTGTCGGGTTGGGGAAGTGAAGCACAAACCAAATGATCTTTTATGTTTTTGGCTCTTTTGAACGCAAACATGGGTCGGTCCAAGTTAAGGATGCCAGCGTTTAAGACTGGCCAGTGCTTTAAGACACTTTTCTTTATGGCATTAGATGCGGGAGAGAATGTGGTCACACAAGTAATATTATCATGAGCATTCTTAGGGTGGGGTTCTAGTAGGGTGTCCCTTGGACAGTACCATGCTCTTTTTAATGCCTGACGTACCAATTTGCGTGGGTAGCCTCTGTGTCTCAACTTTTGACTCAGTGTTTTTGCTTCCGCAAAATAGTCCTGTTTGTAGTAACAATTCCTCCGTGTACGGAGGAACTGTGAATAGGGTAAGGAATCTCTGAGGGCACTAAGCCAACGCGCCGAATGGCACATGTCTCCACCTTTGCATGTGTCTACAGTTTGTAGCTCATCGATCTGAAGGAAATACACTGCGCTAGCAATGAACCCTCTCACTGCGACGTTATTCTGAATCTACTACAAATCGCTATTAGTTTATTATGCCATACCTTAAGCATGTTCATACCCATATGCGCCGAATTTCACATGTCTCTCCCTTGCATGTGTCTAAGCATTATCCGCCGTATTCCACTTACTCCTGTCAATGTCCGGTCCTTGAAACTGGAACACTCCATCACTGAATGGTCACAAGCTTGTGCCAATTAGTCACACTCACTGTATATAGTACTTATCACCTCACTACAGCACTGAGTATCTTGCTGTCAGATTTTGTAAAATGTACTCATACCTAGTCAAGTTCTAATAATTATTTCTTTGTTCATGTTTTTTCCCTATTTCTTCCATGTTTTCTCTAAATGTTAATTTAATATTATGTAAATTGCCATAGGGGTAATGAGATTGCTTAAAACTTTTCAAGACAAACTTGACACACCAGTTTTTGTCCTGATGATGATGCATGCATTTAGAAATTGCATCGAAACGTCGTCGACCATAATGCACCATATGTTTGTCTTAATTCACGTATTGTGTTAAACAATGGTTTGCTATGATCTAATTCCAGTCTGTAAAATGGATTACTAGTACAGACCGCTTTTGTGCGCTTTTACATAATTGTTTTGTCATATGTTTTGTCTTGTCCTTTGTGGGTCACAGGTTGTGCCCACTTTTGTATAAATGTTATACCTACACTCTTAATCTGAAAAATTGAAAAATAAAAAACTCTGTCCGGCTGGACAGTAGTACTATATACTATCTAGTATATGTCTATCATTCGGTTGATCTCTAATTACTAGGGTCCCCTGTTCCGTAAAATATACTACTGCCCAAGGACCCTAGTGGCATTCCTTTTGGGTTTCCCTTGTTCTTTGCAAATATGAGTCCAAGGTTGGCCACTTTTTCGAGCAGGGTGATGGTGTTGTTGTCGCTATTTTTCTCCAGGTGGAAGTTCAGGTCCCCTAGGAGGATGTACTCTGGTGAGCTAGGGCGTGCGGGCTGATGAAGTTGGCAATGGTTTCGCTGAATTGTGTCCGTTGGCCCGGGGGTCTGTAGATGAGTGTTGCTCAGAGGGTGGTCTGGGGGTCGGTGTGGATCTGGAAGTGTAGGTGTTCAGCTGCGGTGAGTGTGTCTTCGGCGTTGGTCGTGACGCTGATGGTGTTCCTGTAGATTATGGCGATTCCACTGCCAGTTTTGTTGATTTTGTAGCCGTCTGGGATGGCTAAGGCGATGTCGGGGGCTGAGGAGGTGTTCATCCAGGTTTCGTGAGGAAGGCGACATCTGGTGCTGTTGTATCAAGGAGTTCCCAGAGTTCGACGGCATGTTTGTGGACGGAGCGGGTGTTGAGGAGGATGCACTTG
The DNA here is from genome assembly GCF_964263255.1 of Lissotriton vulgaris. Lineage (NCBI taxonomy): Eukaryota > Metazoa > Chordata > Amphibia > Caudata > Salamandridae > Lissotriton > Lissotriton vulgaris. The sequence continues at coordinate 90,145 of NW_028251987.1, read as the reverse complement.
AGGTGGTTGTTGTTGTTGTTGCTGTGTTCAGTGGGCGGGGTGCCGGTTCAGAGACAGGTGAATTTGCAGGCTTTGGCAGGTGAAGGGTCCGTGGGTGCGCCTCGAGGTGGCTTGGTGGCAGGCGGCAGGTTGTCCGGTGTTGAGTGCGATGAGGGTGGCGGTGTCGTATCTCAGTCCGGTGATCTGGCTTCGGCTGGGGCCAGGGGTTCTGGTGCTGGGAGCGGTCCAGGCGTGGACGGGCGCAGACGGGCATGCCTTTGGCGCGCCTCCGCTGCACGGCTGCCACGCGCCCTCCATAGGAGGTGAAGTGGGAGGGAGGGGCAGCTGGGAGGCGAGAGCGGGGGCAGCCAATGGGCGGGCAGAAGGAAAAAGGGGGCAGGGCCGTGGGGGGAGAAGCAGTGGGAAGCGGGGAGCGGAGGGGCACAGAGGGGCAGGGGCACACAGGGAGCGCCAAGAGACCAAAGATATAAGCAGTGGGTAGAGAAAAACAAGAGCGACAACAGATTACAAAAGGAATGCAACCCGGGGCACACCAGCGGCGAGCCTTTATCAGCCCTCAGGTCTCAGAGGGGTCGAGCGGGGTGGGGAGTGACCTGGGCTCAGGTCACGCTCACCTGCACCTCTCGACCTCCATAAGAGGACAAGTGGGAGGGAGGGGCAGCTGGGAGGCGGGAGCAGGGCGGCCAATGGGGGGGCAGAAGGAAAAAGGGGGAGGGGCCCCGGGGAGCAGCGGCAGGAAGCAGGGAGCAGGGGGGACAGAGAGGGGCAGGGGCACACAGGGAGCACCAAGAGACCAAAGAAATAAGCAGTGGGTAGAGAAAAACAAGAGTGACAACAGATTACAAAAGGAATGCAACCCGGGGCACACCAGCGGCGAGCCTTTATCAGCCCTCAGGTCTCAGAGGGGTCGAGCGGGGTGGGGAGTGACCTGGGCTCAGGTCACGCTCACCTGCACCTCTCGACCTCCATAAGAGGACAAGTGGGAGGGAGGGGCAGCTGGGAGGCGGGAGCAGGGCGGCCAATGGGGGGGCAGAAGGAAAAAGGGGGAGGGGCCCCGGGGAGCAGCGGCAGGAAGCAGGGAGCAGGGGGGACAGAGAGGGGCAGGGGCACACAGGGAGCACCAAGAGACCAAAGAAATAAGCAGTGGGTAGAGAAAAACAAGAGTGACAACAGATTACAAAAGGAATGCAACCCGGGGCACACCAGCTGCGAGCCTTTATCAGCCCTCAGGTCTCAGAGGGTCGAGCGGGGTGGGGAGTGACCTGGGCTCAGGTCACGCTCACCTGCACCTCTCGACCTCCATAAGAGGACAAGTGGGAGGGAGGGGCAGCTGGGAGGCGGGAGCAGGGCGGCCAATGGGGGGGCAGAAGGAAAAAGGGGGAGGGGCCCCGGGGAGCAGCGGCAGGAAGCAGGGAGCAGGGGGGACACAGAGGGGCAGGGGCGCACAGGGAGCGCCAAGAGACCAAATAAATTAGCAGTGGGTAGAGAAAAACCAGAGCTACAACAGATTAACAAAGGAATGCAACCCGGGGCACACCAGCGGCGAGCCTTCATCAGCCCCCAGGTCTCAGAGGGGTCGCACGGCGTGGGGAGTGACCTGGGGTCAGGTTTCCCTCACCTGCGCTGCTTGACCTCCATAAGAGGCCAAGTGGGAGGGAGGGGCAGCTGGGAGGCGGGGGCGGGCGACCAATGGACGGGCAGAAGGAAAAAGGGGGCGGGCCGCTTGGGAGCAGCAGCGGGAAGCGGGGAGCGGGGGGCACAGAGGGGCAGGGGCGCACAGACCAAAGAAATAAGCAGTTGGTAGAGAAAAAAAAGAGCGACAACAGATTACAAAAGTGATGCAACCCGGGGCACACCAGCGGCGAGCCTTCGTCAGCCCTCAGGACTCAAATGGGTCGAGCGGCGTGGGGAGTGACCTGGGGTCAGAACACTATCATGTCTCGTCAAACCCTGATCCATGATGTCCAAATAAGGATGTTCCAATTTGAGTTCAAATCATACGAAAATGCTTAGGGGCAAAAAATCACAACTAAGAGTACGCTATGGATTCCTGCCAGCTTAATTGTCACTTCTGATTATCAAAGTTTAATAAGGGGCACACCAATGGGCCGGCTCACCGCATATGTTGACTCCAAGAGAAGTATGCTAAGTGAATAACATTAAAATATAATTGATGTTCAAGCGTGTCTTTTGAGATACATCATAAAAATAGTACGTAAGGAGCATTTACATGCTGTGTCATACCCCTGTCCATGACATTAATTTAGTAAAAATGCATATTTTCTTTGAAATCAAAAGGAAAGGGAGGAGGGCACTTCTGCCTACCCAATTGTCACTTCCTTTTATCGAATTGCACTAAGGGGCCCGCCGATAAGCCGGCTCACCAGAAATGTTGGCTCAAAAAGGAGTGAGTACTGAGCTAGGGTAAGGTTACGGGCCACATTACTGCCATAAAAAGGGAACCGTAGAAAAAGAAAACCAATATCTGGGTTCGGGGACCTGTCTTGTGTAGTGGCTACCTTAAAATAGTGTATTAGTGTAGCTCTTAAAGAAAGAAAAAATGTTCTTTCTTGTATTCCCCTCACTCACCGGAGTTTCCTCACGGTGACTTGCTTCATCTTTGGGGTCATCCCAGTTCTCTACGAAAAGGGGCGTGCTACGACTTGCGAACTACGTAGGAGCACTGGTAAAGTGAAGGACTATGTGTGGTGTGAAGAGAGTGGAGTGGATGTGTGTGTGAGTGTTAAAAATACCGTGCTAGTGGGCCTCAATGTTTTATTCTGCTCCTAGACCGGTATGTTAAAAGTGGGGTTTATACTGTGTACCACCCAGTAATGTAGGTGGGTTCAGTATATGGTCAACATGTTTCACGCTACCCCTAGCGTTTCGTCAGGACCATACAGGGACCAGCCCTGTATAATACCACTCCTAAAAAACCTAGATTTAGGATTAAAGAATTTATTAGTGCGAAAAATATTTACAGTGGATTACGCTGTTCCTACTTGGTACATGCGTGGTTCAGAGTACATACGCTTGGCTTTTTAGGCGAATGTATTGCTCAATGGTGAACCTGTAAAAGAGATGAATAGAACAAAGTTAAGAAACACCTTGCCCCTATCTCAGCCGAGATTGGGGACTTGTCGTCCTTCAAGACGTATGTTATCAATACACGTACATGCATGCACATAGTCTATATGGTGTTGTTTCACCATATTGGTGCGTGCACGCTTTCAAAGTTCGATGTCTGATCGTTAGTTTACACTAGGAAGTGAAATTAACGTAAAAATCGTGACAGACATACAAGGTGACTAGACAGAAAACAGTGAACACACAGTTTGACACACAACCAGAGAAAAAATTCCGAATATTTACATTTGTAGGTGCTTAATGGCACGTCATGGTCTCTTAGTGGGGCGGTATCGCCTCGATGGAAACAATGCTAAAAAAGTTTGTAGGGTTGTAAAACACGTAATTAGTTTCGAGCGTATTTTACCTTAAATAATGTGTAGGAAACTCGATCTTGTGTTCCCAAGCTTATGGGCCCAGATGGTTTAAACTTACTTCCTAATCAGCAATGCCGCGTGGTATTACCTAGCTGCTTCCCCTCGGACCGCATCTTGCAGAGTGGTCCGTGGGTTCGGTTTTTGTATACTTTAGTTTCCGGGTTCGGACACTAGACTGTGATGATCCGGCGGCCATCTTTGGTGGATGTTAATGAGCCTGGCGTGGGTCTTTCTACTATTGCCTTTGTTTTGGTTAGTGTAAGTGGGCCTGATCTCACAAAGGTTATCGCAATATGTATTGTTTTACAGATGACATATGGGATTCATCATTCAAAAGTAGGGACGTTCAAAAAGGTATGTAGTTGAAGAACTGTTGAGCGATATAATCAGATCATCAAATGTCATTGGCTGAAAGCACCCCAAGGTATGTCATCATTCAGCCCTCTTGTATCTGTCTGTTGTCTAAAAACCCAGCGTTGTTCACGCTCATGAAGGACTTTCTCAAGGTTTTCCTTGTTTTTTACACATTCTAAGACTACCCATCTCAAGTCGTTTGGTGTATGGTTCTCTTCGATGAAGTGGTTAGTCATCCGAACCCGGAAACTAAAGTATACAAAAACCGAACCCACGGACCACTCTGCAAGATGCGGTCAGAGGGGAAGCAGCTAGGTAATACCACGCGGCATTGCTGATTAGGAAGTAAGTTTAAACCATCTGGGCCCATAAGCTTGGGAACACCAGATTGAGTTTCCTACACACTATTTAAGGTAAAATATGCTCGAAACTAATGACGTGTTTTACAACCCTAAAAACTTTTTTAGCATTGTTTCCATCGAGGCGATGCCGACCCCCTAAGAGACCATGACGTGCCATTAAGCACCTACAAATGTAAATATTCGGAATTTTTTCTCTGGTTGTGTGTCAAACTGTTTTCTGTCTAGTCACCCTGTATGTCTGTCACGATTTTTACGTTATTTTCACTTCCTAGTGTAAACTAACGATCAGACATCGAACTTTGAAAGCGTGGATGCACCAATATGGTGAAACAACACCATATAGACTATGTGCATGCATGTACGTGTATTGATAACAGACGTCTTGAAGGACGACAAGTCCCCAATCTCGGCTGAGATAGGGGCAAGGTGTTTCTTAACTTTGTTCTATTCATCTCTTTTACAGGTTCACCATTGAGCAATACATCTGCCTAAAAAGCCAAGCGTATGTACTCTGAACCACGCATGTACCAAGTAGGAACAGCGTAATCCACTGTAAATATTTTTCGCACTAATAAATTCTTTAATCCTAAATCTAGGTTTTTAGGAGTGGTATTATACAGGGCTGGTCCCTGTATGGTCCTGACGAAACGCTAGGGGTAGCGTGAAACATGTTGACCATATACTGAACCCACCTACATTACTGGGTGGTACACAGTATAAACCCCACTTTTAACATACCGGTCTAGGAGCAGAATAAAACATTGAGGCCCACTAGCACGGTATTTTTAACACTCACACACACATCCACTCCACTCTCTTCACACCACACATAGTCCTTCACTTTAACAGTGCTCCTACATAGTTCGCAAGTCGTAGCACGCCCCTTTTCGTAGAGAACTGGGATGACCCCAATGATGAAGCAAGTCACCGTGAGGAAACTCCGGTGAGTGAGGGGAATACAAGAAAGAAATTTTTTTCTTTCTTTAAGAGCTACACTAATACACTATTTTAAGGTAGCCACTACACAAGACAGGTCCCCGAACCCACATATTGGTTTTCTTTTTCTACATTCATCTTTTTAGGAGGACAACCTGCTTTTTAGCACCTCCATTTCGCTCTTATTTGGCATGATAAAAAGGGAACCACCATACTGAGGCCTGTAAGCATGTACTCACCTCAAGATGAAGAAACAAGCACAAGAAGCCTCAGATTTTTGAGGTAGAAAAGACAAAAAAAGCAACAAGGGTGCTAGTGACTAATGGTGCAGGTAGTGCTGTGACATAAAATGAGTAGACCTTAAAAATGGTCATCTCGAAGATGGTGTCGGAGTAGGACGCTTCTTAGAGCCTCTCCGACGCCGTATCTGCACAGCACCGGATAGCGGGGTCCCGGGAGTGCGCCCAAGCAGCATTCGACCAGCGGAGGTCACCGACATCTGGGGGACCGTCCCGGTTCCGACGGCGGAGCGACTGGGAGCCTGCAGCGGCCACCGGACCGGAGCCGAGCTGCGGCCTGCGAAGCAGCGGCCTCGAGTGATTGAGGGGCCGGCTCTGAGCTGCGCGGCGCCTGCCTGGCGAGAGGGCCGCTGGGGCTGACGATCCCGCCTTGGCCTGACGGGCGCGAAGGAAGCGTCTGGCTGCGGGGGTGCTGCCGAGGGGACAAGCCGGAAGACAGAGGGGGCGATCCCGGCCGAGTGCAGCTGGGCGAGGCTGTGGAGCAGCGGACCGGGCCCGACGGAGGTATTCCGGCGGGGGAACACCGGGAGAGGTTGCCTCCTCCCCTGAAGTGAGCAAGGGTGAGCCGGAGCGGTTGGGGGTGAGTGGCGCCCGCGGAGGCTATCAGGCGGAACTCCGCCATTATCGGACTGCCCTGGGCCTTGGCTGTGGTCCCGCTGAGGCTTTCACCAGCGGCAACTGGGACATTCGATTGGCCTGTCTAGGCTGGTGGATCCGAACATTGAGTCCCCCAGTGTGGTGGGGGGGCCCCTGGAGATAGACTGGGGGAGCCTGGCGCATCGCCGCCTGACCGCGCAGTGGGTGAAGCGTAGTGGACACGCTTGCGGCGCCATTTTGGAGGGGCCTTGCTTGGCGGTGTTTGGCGGCCCGGTCTTCCGCGCCCTTCGAAACTGACTGCTTGCTTGGGGTCGTCCTGCCGGGCGGTCGCGCATCCCTTTCTAGCTTGGGCGTCCGGACCGAACTTTATCCGTCCCTTCTGTGTTTCTGAACTCGGATTTTGTGAGGGACACTAGCTGCACTGAGCTGGGACGTGGCCGCCTTGGAGAGAGTGAGGCTTGCCGCGGATTGGATTGCCTACGGCGGGGAATCGCTAGCCTACGACCGCACTACCCTGGTTCCGGCCTGCACCGGGGTCTCTGTGGCGGGGGTGCTGCCAGCCATATACGGCTGAGGAACGTCGCAATGTCCACCTCACTTCGTAAGGGGAAGATGGTGAAGGATGTGGCCTCTAAATCGTCGCAGCAGCCGGCCTCGCCAGATGCCAGTGGCTCGTCAAAGCATTCCGACGATGAGGCGCCTGCTACTAAAGCATTTATGACTGAGCTCTTTGCCTCTATTAAAGAAGAGATCTCTGAACTTCGCTCGTAGCTGGCGTCGGATCTCCGGGAGGTGAGGAGAGACGTGGAGGGGATTGGTGAGCGAGTGGCGACGCTGGAGGACCACGATCTGAGCGTGGCTAATGATGTGCACCAGCTCCAGCAGGACATCATCCGTCTCACTGAGCAAAATCTGGATCTGCAGACCCACACGGAGGACTTGGAGAACCGCTCCCGGAGAAATAACATTCGTATTAAAGCGGTGCCATGGGACGGTGAGTCGGGGGACCTGCGTGGATACGTTCAGGCCTTGTTCGTACAGATACTGGGGGACGAAGAGATACAGGACATAAAAATAGACAGGGTGCACAGGGTGGGGCTGCCCAGAAGGGGTGGTGGGCCACCTCCGGATATCCTAGTCTGTTTACATGACTTTCAATTGAAGGAATGAATTCTGAGGAAAGCCAGGACTATCACCTCTCTGCAATTTAGAGGCCACCGCCCGCAGCTCTACCAGGATCTGGCAGCGACGACGCTTCAGAAGCGGCGGAACTTCAGGCCTGTGACCGCCTTCCTCAGGGAGCGCAATATCTCCTACTCCTGGGGACACCCCTTCCGTATTATCTTTCGATGGCAGAATAGGTTGGTGCAGATTAACTCTCTGCAAACGGCAAAGGATCTTCTGGGCCTCGAGGATGAAGTCCCGTCTCAGGAACCCCGCAGCTCACCGCCAAGGAGGCGATGTCGTTCTTCTTCCTGGCATAGAGTGGGCCCTTCACCGGATCGGCAGCGGCCGGACCCCACGGCTAGTGTACAGGAAAGAGGAGCTGCGGTGGCCTCGGTGGCCTCCGTCACTATGACGGACTCTCAGACGAGCTCTGGGGCAGCATGACCCCGGTACCATTGAATGGCGTCGGAGGGGCTTTTGGCCTGAGGTTCCCGGGGTTTGATTGTACTTTTGGAGGAGACACCCGGTCCCCAGGTTGACACCCCGGCCCCGATTCCAGTCCAGTGGAGACCTTCCGAACTGTGACCTGCTGGAACTGCTGACTACGAGGTTCAGGTTCAGTGCCTTGGGTTGCGTTTTGTTGTTTCTTTGTTTCTTGGGGGGGTTGGGGGGGGGGGTTCCGGGACTGGGGGATGCGTTGGGGGCGTTGGGGCTTTGGGGGGGGGAGGGGGGACCGATGGTGGCGGCCGCAAAATGTATGTGTGGGATGCTGCATATGGGAGTGGGACTCTGCTATACGTCTTACTTCTGAGATTTTGTTTTTGGAGGTTGCTCTTGGGTTGCACTTAGCTGCGGAATGTATGCTGGTAGTGTGGGGAGGGGTGTGGGGGTGGCTAGGAGAAGGGAGTAAGGGTGGCAGAGGGGTTTAGACAGGTCCCCGGGAGGGGAGGGAGTGGACCTTGTTTCCGGACGCACTCGTCATGGCGCAGGGGCTGTTCTTGATTTATCATGACTATTAGTATAGGCACTTGGAACGTGAAGGGGCTCAACTCCCCACAGAAGCGGCAGAAAGTGTGGAAGTACCTGACGGACCATCACCTAGATGTGGTGGGCCTTCAGGAGACCCACCTAGCCAGGAAAGACGAGCTTAGGCTTCGGCATCGGCACTTTCCTCTTATATATAGGGCATCCGCTTCTACTAAGCACAGGGGGGGTGGCTCTTTTGTTTTGGGCGTCCCTCCACTTCCAACCGGTGGGGGTGAGTGGAGATAAAGAGGGACGTTGGCTGATGGTGAAGGGATCGCTGTATGGACGTATGTGCACTTTTGTGGTGGTGTATGTGCCCAATGCTACGCAGAATGGCTTCCTGTAAACACTGTTGGGGAGGGTGGGGGAGTTCGTAGAGGGTCAGCTGTTCCTATTGGGGGACTTCAATATGGTGTGGGACAAAGACCTGGATAGCTCGTGCACACACAGATCAGGGGCTGGGATCTTTTCCACTGAGACGCAGCGGCGGGTGGGGGAACTGGGGCTGGTTGATAGCTGACGTTTCCTCTATCCTCAATCTAAGGACTACACCTATTTCTCCCACGTTCATTTGTCTTACTCTCGAATTGATCATATCTTTATAAGCCAAGCTCTTCGGGGGGACACTCAGGTTTCCAACATCTTTCCACTCTCAGTGTCGGATCACAGCCTGGTCGTGCTAGGGTTGCAGTGGTCGATGGGGGGTGACGGGTGGAGGAGATGGTATTTCCCCGAGGCTCTAACTCGTGATGATGTTGCGTGTAAGGAACTGAGGAAGGGCATTCGGGACTTCGTGGAGCTTAACCCGCCTTCGGACACCTCGGTGTATACCACGTGGGATGCATGCAAGGCCTCGCTGCGGGGTACATGCCTTAGCCTTAATGCTAATCTTAATAGACAGAGGAGGAAAGAACGTGAGGCTTTGGAGGCTGAATTGGAGGTGTTGGAACAGGCTCATAAGGCTAACCCGTCCCGGGTGACCCTGCGGCCTTTGACTGCAGTGCGAGGGAAGCTTCGGGCCCACTATAATAACAGGGCTGAATTCACTCTCCTGCGGTTGCGGAGGACTTCCTACTCGCAGGGGAACAAAGTGGGGAAGCACTTAGCGAGACAGCTACGAGATAAACGGGAGCGAGAGTACGTAGGGGGGATTAAGGATGCGGCGGGGAGGGACCAACATAGGGACGTGGACAAGGCTGCTGCTTTTGGCCGCTTCTATGCTGACCTGTATAGAGGAGAGGACCTGGATCGGGCAGCTCAATCCGCTTTCCTGGCTAGCCTCCCTATACCTCAAGTCTCCAAGGAGTGGAATGAGCATCTCTTAGCCCCTATCTCTGGGGAGGAGGTGATGGAAGCTATAAAAGCTCTGAAACTCCACAAGGCACCAGGCCCTGAAGGGTATACGGCCTCGTTTTACAAGTCGTTTGCAGGGGAACTCTGCGATTACTTAGTCACCCTCTTCAACGCCATGGCTACGGAGGGGCGGACCTCGGGCACGATGGCCGAGGCTATGATCACCATTCTCCCCAAACCGGGGAAGGACCCCACCCAATGCGCCTCCTACCGCCCGATAGCGCTCCTCAACCTGGATGCCAAATTGTACTCATCGATTCTTGAAAAACGGCTCCAGGATCTGATGCCGGCCATTATCCACCCGGACCAGTCTGGGTTTATCAAGGGGCGGCAAACTCATGACAATCTGCGACGGGTGATGCATTTGATCGAGAAAGCCCATAGGTTTCGCATACCTGCTGTATTGGTGGGTTTGGACGCGGAGAAGGCTTTCGACCGTGTGGATTGGGGCTTTTTTAACTTAACACTGGAGGCTTTTGGGTTCTCTCCTCAATTCGTGAAAATGATCGGGGCTAATTATGATCGGCCCGTGTCTAGGGTGTTGGTCAATGGGCATAGATACGCCTGCTTCCCCCACTCTTGTGGCACACGGCAGGGGTGCCCTCTTTCCCCACTTCTCTTCGCTCTTAGTATTGAGCCTTTGGCCCTTGCTGTTAGGGAGAGGGAACAGATCGTCGGCCTTCCTTTCACCGGCGAACAGCATAAGATTTCTCTGTTCGCGGATGATGTCCTCCTGTCGTTAGGGGACCCGGCCCGCTCACTGCCTCATGTTCACGCGGTTCTCCCCGAGTTCGAGGAGATTGCGGGATTCAAAGTTAACATGGATAAGTCGTACATTCTGAACCTGACTCTTCCTCCTAACGAAGTGGAGCGGGTGCGAACGCTTACGTCCCTCTCGTGGTCATCTTCCTCCTTGCTGTATCATGGTGTTAGACTAACCGCCACTCTGGGCGGGCTGTTCGCAGCTAACTTCCCCCCTGCTTTGGCGGCGGTCCGTGGGGAGCTGGAAAAATGGAAGCCGAAATACATCTCTTGGCTCGGTCGAATAAACGCGATCAAGATGGTGCTGCTGCCCAAATTCTTGTATCTTTTCCAAGCTCTGCCCATACCTGTAAACTTGCATTTTTTCCGTCGCTTGAAAACCCTGATGCTGAAATTTGTGTGGCAGGGGGGCCGTGCGCGACTTCCGTTTGCTGTACTTAGAAGGCCCCGGGGGGAGGGGGGAGTGGGATTCCCCGACATTCATTTATACTATAAGGCTGCGCAATTGAGGGTGCTAGTAGAATGGTCGCAGCCTCTCTCGGAGAAGCATTGGCTACATATGGAACGGAGTGTGGCTGGGAGGTCCATTTGGGACTTGGCCTGGAAGCCTAAAGCTGATCGGCCTAAGAATGCTTATATATGCACTCCCACTAGCACAGTCCTGAAAGTCTGGGACACGGTCACTAGCGATGAACGCTGGACCACCTTTCCATCGCCATTTACCCCTATACACAGGAATCCGTCCTTTCCGCCGGCAGAGCGTGATGGACCGTTTACACTTTGGAGTGAGGGTGGCTGTAGAGCGCTTACTCACCTGTTCCATGGGGCGGATCCCCTTACCTTCCACAACTGCATGAGGGACTATGGTATCCCACCCACTGAACGATTCCATCATATTCAGCTTGTGCACTGGGCTACATCGCCGGGATTCCGGGATGCGGCCACGAGGCCGCTGACACCCTTCGAGGCATTTATCCTCCGTACTTCCTGTATGAAGGGGACGATCTCCTTCCTGTATAGATTACTTTTGGACACTGTCATCTTCCGAGGCCCCGTTATATGGAGCACTGGGAGACTTGTCTTGGAAGGGACATCTCGAACAGCGAATGGGCGGGGTTATGGCGAGATATCAAAGCACATAACCATTCGACGGATCTCAGGGAAGCTCATCTGAAACTTATGTATGACTGGTACCTCTATCCATCCAAGTTACATCGCATATTCCCATCGTCCTCTGACAGGTGCTGGCGGGGATGCGGCTTGCTGGGAGACTTCCGCCATATATGGTGGGACTGCCCAGCCATTAAGCCTTTCTGGTCGGAGATACTGTCCCACATCAGGGAGGTGGTGGGTTACCCGATTCCGGAGTCCATGGATTATGTCCTGTTGGGGCTTCGTGATCCACTACTGGAGCACCAAACGAGAGCCGACAAACGTATTATCTGGCTTTGCTTAGGAGCGGCTAAACTGACGTTGGCGGCGGCGTGGAAAAAAACAAAAGCGCCGGCGACCTCCTTATGGCATGCGTGGTTGTGGCGTTTACTGAGTCTGGAAAGGGTGTCTGATATATTTCTGGGTAATTTTAAGAATTTCTTGTTTCAATGGGGCCCTTTGGTCCGGTTTGTTTCTCGAGGCCTTCCGTCAGCAGTGTGTCTTTCGGCACTGCGAGCACTACATTTGTTTCAGATTTAGTTAGCGAGGTGTATGCAGCCTGGTATGAATGCGGGATGGTCTCCACCATCGGGGGGGTGGTACAGGTGTTCAGTTGGGGACTGTTGTTTTTTGTTGTGACGCTGTTGGATGCGGGCTATGGAAGACTCCGGTGCAGCTACTTCCCTAGCTGGATGCTCGGACAACTGGAATACCGCTTCTAGTAGCGACTTAGCGGCTGGTGGGGTTGGGAATTGGCTTAGGTTGTGCCACTGTACCTGATGGACATTGACATTGCATTGGCATTGCAGATTTTCATGCACTGGCCCAGTAGTCTTTTGAGATGACATCACGGAGTCTCCTGTGTGGGATTGATTGATATCTGTCGCTTGTGTCTTCTTACTGTTCTTTTCTTTGTATCTAAAATCAATAAATACAACTTTGAAAAAAAAAAAAGCTCATCTCTTAAATAATATTATATATTATTATATAATATTACAAAGTGTACGTTCTAAATCAAACTTCCCTGTGCAAAGCACTTCCTGCATATATGATAAGGTTAATATAACAAAAAGGGGGGAATATCCACACAGTAGACCAACACAAGGCTACCATGCCAAAGTGCTGTGGATAATTAACTGTTGGATGGCCGAGCCGTAACTTACCAGCTAAACCTCTGTGACCTCCTAATCTTTGTTGCTAGTCTGAGGTAGGTATAGACAGTCACCGTTACTTAGTCAGAGGCTAAGCGTTGAAGGAAGTAAAGAGCCAGCATGCAAAGTTTTAATGAGTATTTGTTCGAAATTGATACAATAGTGCCTGTTCTGAGTTTAGAATAAAATCTACAAAAGAACATACCATGCATGGTGCTTTGTGGAAAGATCGAATCGCAGGGGCATAGACCAAGGTATCAATCATAATTATTACAGTAAGGGAAAGCCATGAGTCGATTGAATACATTTAGTTAGAGCCTTGATAAGAGGAAGTTCTGATGTTGCTCAGCATTGAGTAGCAAATATGACTGCATACCCTCAAAGAGGGCCAGCGAGATTTAAGATTTAACAGAGAGCATGTTCCCAGCATAATCCCTCCTTGTTGGCCATGCTTTATGTAACACAAGTACCTCAATGAAGTTTTACTGAGGGGGAAAGGAAAAACGGATTTTCAAACAGCTCTGGTCTTCGCAGAGCGAGTGTCAAGTCCTTACTCTCCCTTAGACAAGGAATATTCAGGCCTGGTTCATTGTCAGGCAGTCTTCAATGATTGCGTTATTCAATACCAAAGCCTCATTGGTCAAAACTCGTTGCCCCAGCATTAGAGGACTGGTCTGTATTGTGTCCTCTAAGGGGACCACAGGGCATAACAAAGGTTTTTACTAATGTTAACTTTTCATGAAGGCTGAAAAACAATCCAAAAGTTGCTGCAATGCTAGGAGGTGTGCGCCATTAGGATAGCATAATCTGCATACAGAAGAGGTGGAATAGGATGTTGTCCAATCTGGGGCAAGCCCCTCTCCAGGTGGTTAACATATAGCGTGAAGAGAATAGGTGTGTGAGATCACAACCCTGCCTTACCCCCTTGCATACACAGAAAAGAAAGACTCTAAGCATTCCCCTCAGCTGAACCTAACTGAGGCACTGGAGTTCCAGTATATCTCTCTGATGGGGTTAATTAATTCTGGACCTGTCCACGCCAAGATCTTTCATTATATTCCATAGTTTACTATGAAAAATGCAATCAAAAGCCTGGACAGGTCTATAAAACCCCCAAAAAACTGAGTCGTTAAAATCCTTTACTTTATTATCAGTGCCCATAACATAAACGGCTAACATGTGGAGGATATCCACCTAAAGCTCCAATTTGTCCAAATGAAATTTGAGGGTCGGGGAAATTTCATCCAGATTGTGTAGAAGAGAGTCCCAGAGTGAAGTCGCTGGAGTGGTGGAATGGACAATGCAATCAATTTGTCTGTCAAAGTACCGGCGACCAAGGAAGTAACATGTTAATTCTTTTGTAGCATCCTTTCAGCCTCCTCACCAACACTATGTACCACACCTTGCAATTTCCCGAGTTTAGAATCAGATGATTCCCGAACATTTCCTTTAGGTTGGGTCAAGGGAAATAACTCTGTTTGGACTTTAAATATTTGCTCTGATAGTGGGTACAATTTAGTGAGGGATAACTTTATGGGGTGCAAGCAAGTGACTTTAATCACTAATTGTTCTTCTTTTGGAGGCCCTGCTCAGGCTTGATTCAGGCAGTCCAAAGGGGCTCAGAAGAATCAACTCCATCTCCCGTAACAGGAGCGATTTGGTTGGTTCATTGACGGCTACCAGTAGCTGCTGCCGGACCCGGGGGGCGGAGGAGGGAGGTGGTGGGGACGGAAAAAAAACACTTACCTTAAGCGGCCAGCTGAAACTTCTCCTCTGCCCGTCATCTTCCTTCTTTTTTTTCATTTTTTTTTTCATTTTTTTTATTTCTCATATACCAATAGTGGGTATTCTAGATAGGGAACCTCCTCCTCTCCTTCCAATGTCACGATGTACCAGCGTTGAAAATTTGGTACCAAAGGAGAGAGGAGAAGGGAAGCCCCTCTAGTCTTAGCTGTTCGCTTTATCCACTCCAAACCTTTTAAACTGGAGAGCCCTTGGTTAGGTTGGAGACTAAACGCCAACAGTACCCAGGTGAAATCATCAGAATACTCTCATCTGTTCCGCCAGGCCACAAGGGCCGCCCAGATCTTATCTTGGCTGGAACTTTCACAAGCTATATCAGACTCACTAGTTTATATAATACCTTCCTTCTTATTACAGTCCTGGACAGCAGCAGGAAACACCTGAGATCGCACTCTCTGCTGATCCAATCACTGTGATTGGTCGGAGCGCTGCAGTTCGGGGCTTAGACAGGGATGGGGCGGCTTGGCATGTTCCTCACCAGGCTGTGTAAAGCAAGCCTGGTCGGGAAGATGAAAAGTGTGCAAGACTGTTTGACTGGCCTGAGAGCGCTGGCCAAGCAGTCATGCGCACCTAAGAAGTGAAAAACACTACTCTCCCTGCTCTGCCCATCCCTGCCCCGCCTGAGAGCCACTGACCGCAATTGGAAAACTAAAATGATAATAACAATACGTTATTATCATTTTATTTTTTATTTTGTTCAGTGGGGCCATGCTCCGCCTCTTTAGTGGAGGAGCCACCACTGATGGCTATATCGAACAAGACGGGGATGTGTCAATAGCCTTCCCATGGACTGCGCTGTTATTATTGTGCCACAGCAAGAGCTTCCGGAAGATGCCCCATCTATGGAGTTACCTCCGTCCTCAAGTAACTGCAGTGTCTTTCTACTATTTACCTCATATTTATATTAACTGTAACTGAGTCTTAATAAACCTTCCTCTTGTAACCTACACTACTGGCTACTGGACTACTTGCTTACATGTTCCCAACTCGGTTTATAGCAATGGCGATGGATAGAAAAAGAGCTATGTATGCAAGAAAATTCATTAGAAACCAAAACTATTAAATAAACTAAGGAAAACGAAATGTAAGCCTGCAGAAAGGAGAAATGCCTGTAAGCCCAACCAGCATCAGTAACACCTGACAGCCCACATTCATCAGAAGATTTGGGGTGTTTGACCTGTTTGGCTTTTGACGCACTCGGAGGATGACATCATTGTAGGAGGAAGTATTGTCTGTAACAACCTCCACCTCATAAAGAAATTGACACAACACAGCTCACTGGCAGCCATCTTAGTGAATTGGGAGGTGTTATGGGAACTCCCATGGTGAGCAGGGTGTTGGGCTTACATTTCAAATGGCTGCCTGGCTTCTCTACATTTTCCCATTTACCCCGGCTTCTTTGATCTGAGGAACGGAGGTGGAGATTGGTGAAGGAGCAGACCATTGTCATATGTGGTGTACTGAGGAAACTCATGGCACTGTACACATGTCTCTTGGGTGTCAGCGTCAGATGCTTTGATGGTTTTGAGTAGGCAGAGCAAGTGTGCGTCTATTTTGAATTTGTAGTGGAGACAAAGTGGGACTTCCAAGCTGCAGCGGGATCCAAATTGGATGACATCACACTTCAATGTACTTAGCCTGAGGTTCCGTGACGATCGTAAGTGGTGTTTTTGACTCGCACGAATATGGTCGAGTCTGGTATCTACGAACCGCAAATGACGAGTTTAGTGGGTGTACGCAGTTTCGCTGTACTAACCTAAACCGTTTGTCTGTTTCGTGGATTTCTATATCTGTACCCACGGGTTCCATCTTAGATACGGCATCCATTTTGTCTCTTGCCCTCAAGTAGCCAGCGAACGGACGCTGTCCGCTTCGCGACCCTGGGATTCCCAAGCTGCGGAAGACACGTTCCCTTTGAAAGTGTCTTTATAATAAGGGGGATGATACTGTAAGGCAGATGGCTCCGCTTGAGGCTCATCTTGCCGTGCCGGTCTATTGTCTTAGCCGGTCTATTGTCTTAGCCGTGCATCTCATTAGGCACGTCCCTTTGATGCTTGCAGCTCGTGTTTCCCGATACCACCCTTTTTACACCCTTTTCGATCTCCCCACTGTTCCTGTCTTCCTCTACACCTGCTCCTGTTCCTTCTTCGATCTGTTTATTGCTGATTGGAATGTACTAATGGTGGGAAGATGGGTTTTTACAGTTGGGAGCTATCAAATGTTTCTGTACTTATGTTCCGGGCCCTGAATGCATCAAAGCAACCCCTTCTGGCGTTTATTATGGGAACCAAGTTGTAAACCTTTGTGTATCATGTTAACTTATGAGAGAAAACTGTATAAAAAGGAGCGACCCACAGTAGCAAATTGAATCAGAAACTTACATGCTGTGTACTTCACGTGACTTCTGTGTTCCCTGCAGTAAATAAACCTCGAATCTTTGACGCGGAAGGAAGTGTCCCGTGTCTCTGTCATTTGTACGCCGGAACAGGTTACCCACGAAGGTTTCAGGTGTTGTCCCCTGGCACCGCTGGGTCTTAAATAACCCAGTCCTTCAAGCCTATTAACTGAACTTGCTCCACTCCAGATCCTCTCAAGTCATTGCAGGAGGGGATAAATGCTGCATCTGAGGAATGGTGAGGTTTCTCCAATTATCAGAGGATTGAAAAGATGTGTGGGTGAGATATCACTCACCAGGGTGAAGGATTAGTCACCTGCCTGAGAACGAATGCTTTTTTTAATGCCGATTTATTTTTGAGATGTTTAATGTAATACTGAATGTTATCTGCTAAAGGATTGTTTTCTTTGAATGTGATTCTCTTTAGATATGCTTCTGGTCCATATGTGTAGAATGTTCAGTATGGTTCTGGGTGTATTTCTGCATGTTTTTTTTAGTTTTTAAATTTCTGCCATTGTATGCTTATTTATGGTTTGCTAGATTGGCAAAGTGTGTGATGCCTTGTAGAGTCTTGTACCCTAGTGTTGTGTTACCTGAGACCTTTGGTCCTGTCAGGTGTGCAGAGTGTGTGATGCAGTGTAGGGTCATGTACCCTAGGGTTCTGTTACTTGACACCTTTGGTCTTGTCAGGTGTGCTGAATGCGTGAAGCATTGTAGGGTATGTACCCTAGTGTTGCATTGGAGGGTCGTGTACCCCAGTGTTGTGTACTCTGGATTTCTTACCTGCAACTCTGTCCAGCCAGATGTGCAGACTGTGTGATGCATTGTAGGGTCATTTACCTTGGAGTTGTTTTACCAAAGACCTTTAGTCCTGTCAGGTGTGCAGAGTGTGTGATGTGTGTTAGGGTTGTGAACTTTACTACAACTGTCCTCATAAATGTCATATTTGACAGAGATATCCAACATAAAAATATATCAGTAGGATAATTATGACAAAAATATGGATTCCTGTACGCATTATTAACATGTGCATGGGATGAAGGTATACTTTAAAGAAATCGAATTACAAATGTGAGACCTGGAGAACATCACAAATCATATATCCTAAATGGTCTATCACTTAGATATAAGAAGAGCAATTTAACAATTTCTATAAATGCTATTGACACTTCCTTTAATCCTGATAAAAGAGTGAACATACAAAACACAGTAGAAAAGTCCAACATCACAACTAATGACGCAGTACGTTTATAGACTTCAATGTTCATTAACTAGTGTATGACATCCAGGTGAGCTGCTTTGTTACTCTTACTGGTCAGAAGCTACAATGACAATCTCATCATTCTTGAAGTTTTTGTGGAAACATCCATTTTAAACTACAATGGGGTGAACTTTTGCAACTGATCTAATATTTATTTTTCTTTTATAGTGGATGGAAATGAACTAGGAGTGGGCGGCACTCGTGGAGTTTGAATCCATGGAATTCCAAAGAGTTACAGAAAAACTCTGTAAGATTCTGAGGAACTCTGCCAACAGGTGGAAAATATGCAACTTGTGCTATAAGTTACAGTGGGCAGCACAAGCAGCATTGAAGATCAACATGAAAAGCACCACACGCTGCCCAAGACATGTGGCCATTTGAGTTGATTTTACTGCTGCTCAAGTCGAAAATCTACTGGAGTGGCAGCAAATATACTCGAACATTGGTCCCCTGACCACGACCGCCCGCCCGCGCATGCCCATTTCTACCAAGAAATACGCATGCGTGGGCAGGCATGCATGTGCAATTTTCTCAAAGATTACCCAGATGGCGAAGAAGAAGAGGAGGGCAGCCCGGGAGCGCCACAGTACAGGTAAGTAGTTTTTAATTTACTATTTATCAATGTAGAATTACTGGTTAATAGGGGGGGTGGAGGCGGGGCTGGCTTACTCCGCTCCGCTGCGTTGTGTTCAGAGATTTGTCTTCTCCGCTTTCTCCACGGAACGCAGAGAAGGCAAATCTCTGCACTCTCTGCAGGCGCAGCAGAGTTCTCCGCCCGGGCTTAACCATTATCCACCCTAAACCCTTGAAACACCCCTGCCAAAGATATCCTCACCCACCCTAAAGACTAAAAATACCCTAAAACTACAGCCCAAACCACTAAACGCAATTACACCAAATTTGACAGAAAGCTAGCTCTTGGTCCAGAAAGAGTTCCTTTTTAAGTTTGGTGTTAATCTGTTCAGTAGTTTTGGAATTATTTAAGAAGAAAAAAAATAGATATCCAGGGACGCAAATCCTCCTCAGATCTGACCCATCGCATGCTGAGATTTGATTGGCCGCCATCACTTCAACCAGGAAGTGTTAGCAGTCATTTTGGAACTCATACTCTTCCGAGTCCAAGGAAAAAAGGTGAAAATAACACATATGGGGCCAGTGTACCAATTTTCTGATCACCTATGCCTGGTGGTGTGGCCCCACAGGGACCCCTCTGGGGGCAAAAATCGTTTTTTAATGTTGTTGCAAATTATTGAAAGGTCTGCGAATCCAGAGCAAAATTGAAGAAAAAAACAAGCATAGTCACCTACACTTCTTTTTCTAAAGCCTTCTGGGCAGGGCCAGGTCTCAGGGGTAAATACAAATATATATAGTAGGGAGGGGGAGCATGTGGTCCCCTCTCCAGGGCACTTTTGTATCCAGGGACCCCCATGCCTGGAACACAACCAATAACGTTAAGAGAAGTGGGGCTGAGTGGCGCCCCTCCCAGGCCGCATTTGGTCCCAGGGACCACCACCCATCAGGGCTCGGCTGTACAATTGAAGGAGGGGGGCACATGGCCCCCCTACCTGAGCTGGTTTCAGCCATGGGGACCCGAACTCCTGGGGCCCAGCTGTGCTTGTTATGGTAAGGGGGTTACGTGGTCACCCTCATGGAGCAAAAAATGGCCCTGGAACCCCATTGCCCAGGGTCGGCTCGGGCTATGTCCCTGGGTATCCAGCCCTGGGACATAGCAGTTTCCCTGCCCACACTGGTGAGATTAAAGATTAAAACGAGAATGCTCAAATAACATGTGGAAACATAGTTTTAACACTTACAAAGGAACAAGAAAGAATGATATAATTTCTCTTTAAATAGCACAGATGTACATTAGCTACCAAAAATATTGACTTAGCGGCAGGAATAATGCTCACTTGCCTCCAAAATGCGTTACAAGGAAGCAGAAAGGGATGTACTACTATGACATTTGAAAAATATATATTTTTTGGGATGTTTTGTATAGCATAGCCTCAACCCGAAGGTATTAGAGCTCTTTACATGATTACTAGTTGCATTACGGATGAACATATTAATTTTGTATGGCACGAGGAGATTAAGTGATTTGCCCGGAATCATAGAATGTTGAGTGTCCCTTCTGAGGCTCAAACCCAGTTTCCCAGCTCCAAGGTCAACCACCTTAGCTGTTACGCTACATCCTATACCTGTATAGTATGGGACGCCTAACCGGATGACACTTTGTCCATGGTGTAGCATGATAAAACACTTGAGGCCACATGTACGAAAGGTGGAAATTGTGATTACCTAATTGTGAAAATTAGCAAATCGCAAATAGGTAATCACAAATAGGGATGTCTGAAGGCTTGAGTGAAAGATTTTACGACTTGCAAAGCATGCAAGTCACAATTTTAGGGATTGCAATTTGCGATTTCCTAATGAGCTAATGCATCTGCAAATTGCAAATGCAAAATGAAAATTGGAGAAACACTTTGGGGTACAAGTGCCACACCCTGATACCCCAAAACTTGAACAAGGAAGTGCTTCTCATTGGGTGCCATTGAAGAAGAGAGACAGAGTGAAGGTGAAGAAACCTGCCTCTGATTACAGAAACCCTGTTGTGTTTTAGAAATCACTCCCTCTTCCCAAACCAACATGACAAGCTAGAAAGGAAAGAAGGAGGCAGGAGGCAGGAAGAGAACATTTAAATTTACAAAACAGTAGAATGGCATACTCATGGGTGAATGCTGCACTCACCATGATATGCCATTTGGTAAGGCCTCCATGACTGTCTCTGAGGTCCCAAAAACATAAACCGACTCACATGCAGACCAAAATCAATGCTGTTGGGTTCACTCATCACTCTGTGGAGAAAATACATAAAATGTGGTATGACCGCAGGTTGAGGATCAAGGAAAAGGTAACTACATGCCTGGTGGAGTGTTGTGTGACAGAGGGTGGACCCTTCAGAGTACCCCCACCTACAGCCATAGAACCACTGGTCCTACAGCCATAGAACCACTGGTGGAAGGAACTCCTGAGCCCAAGGCAGTTGCTGGATTTAGACAATTGGACAACTCAACTCCAGGACCCAACCCAAGTAAGTGCAGCATGTACATTGTACCGTTTAATTCAAATTGTATATCCACAGATATATGCTAAGGTAACACTTACTGAATCCATACCAGCACATCATCGGACATGTAGTACATGAAAGATAGTGAAGTTCATTTGCGCTGTAGTTAAGTTTATTATAAATAAACCACTAAGGTATGTTAGGTGGCTCACATAGACAACAGAAGTAATTTAATTTTTAAATGTGCCACCGGTGTATCTGCATAGCAAACAGAAGAGGCAGAGTCAAAGGTAGGTGAGACAACTCACAGCCAAAGTGGGGCCTCCTCATCACAAAGCCACATCACCAGTGCTGCTTTCTTTGCCTCAACCTGCATCACAAGTGAAGAATGAGGGTCAACAACAACCATGTCCTGCAATGACTCCCACAGTGAGATCACGCCAGCTGCTTCTGTTGGGACATGGTCGACACCGACATAGGGCATGACCTGTGTCACAAACATTTCCACCAATTCAACATTCATCAGAGGATACACAGGTGTTTGGATGGCTGGAAAAGTCCATGTTATGCATCCCTTACCTGTAACATAAACAAATGAATATCATGAATAGGAAATTACAGAGCATCCATGCCAGTATGGCAGTGGGATGTGACAATTCTGCCTGACAAATGACAGACAACCAAACCCAATTGGACCACAAGTTGGACAGCATGACAGATGCTCTTGAGAAGTTGTGTCTACAATTTGCAGATATTGTCTCTGATCAAACACGGAGGGATAGACATAGTGCAGTCAGAATGGACACCCTAAATCGGTCTATCGGGCGACTAACACATGCTACAGCAACCCAAAGGACAAAGACTGTTAATGTACAGTTTGAAATGAACCACTTTAGTGGTGATGTATCAAGGGGTCTGCAACAAATCACATCTGATACAGAGGCTATGCAAACTGACCACATTGACGGTGCCCCAGGCAGAGAGGGTCCCGATAGCAAGGACTGATCGTTCCACAGCAGTTGTGTCCACCACGGATGCTAGCTCATGTAGACGCAGCAGCACTGACCACATGCTGTGACCCAACATAAAGGTACCCCGTCTGCCTGTAGGAGTAAGAAACATTGAGCTGGCTTTGCTGATTTGCTTTTGATTCCATAGTTCACTCATATCTGGTGACATAAGCAGCAGAGTGTCATTTTCTTTTACAGCTGTGTATTTTGTTTCACTCCAGACTACATATTAGAGGATATTTTGTTTACATGATGAACATGATCTCGTGTTTCTTTAACATACAAAATCAATTTTTGTTGAATCACCTCCCAAAGTAATATGGTGCCTGCACCTTCGTCCCTTCACTGCTCTGCTATCTATTGACTGGTAGACTTGTCACACGCGATCTTCATCTTGTGAATCTCAGTCAGACACCTCGATGTATAGTCCTCTCCTGGTGGCAATATTGTGTATAATGGCACATGTTGCTATTATCTTGCAAGCTATGTCAGGTGCATATTGTAAAGCTCCCCCACTTTTGTGCAGGCACCGGAAATACATTTTTAGTAGGCCAAATATCCATTGTATAGCACACCTAGTGCGACGAGTGGCACTGGTATATTGGGGCTCATTTTGGGAGAAGGGAGAAAGGTATGGTGTGAGCATCCATGGACATAGAGCACATGCTCTGTCACATGCAGAAAATACATAGCTGTGAGGCTGCATGACAGATTGAATAGGTGACAATGATGGAGCAAGGATTTGCCCGTAAACGCCTTGCTCGTATGCAAAACCCTTGTCTAAACTGCATAATAATATTAACCTCGTTATTCGTCATTTATAAAGCGGTTTTCCCAACACGCGGGTGTCCCTAGGATGCTTGCTTGTTTGTCTTTTCGTACTAAAACGAAGCTTGCACTGAAAATGGCTGCTTTGCCGAAGTTCAGTCTGCGCATGCGTCGGTCATACCCATGTGATGTGACGCACTCGCATTCTGGAGGGATTCTGTGATCATGCGCATTGATGCTAAAAATGGCTGCTTGTCTCTCACCACGCTCTTTGCTTACTGCAGCAGCTTTAGCCTATCTGTCTTTTCGCACTAATCTTTAACGCAATAGTCATTATAAAGTAAGGGTTGGTTAAGTTTTAGCTTGGTATACAGTGCGATCATTTTTATGTATGATTTTAATTTGTTTTCGCTTACTTTTCATGTACCGCGTCTTTGTGGGCTGGGGCGATCATGAGCGGAGCCATACTTGAAGCTCTGCTGGGTACCGTCACATGACCGGAGAAAGTTCCAACTGCGCAGAAGCTAAATCTAGCCAGCTGGCTCCTGAAGCACAATGCGCCTGGGAACATCGCTGGGAATACGGAGTCTTACCTTGAAAGAAGCAATACTGTTGCTACCTATTGTAAAACTGTCCTGTACTACTGTATTCTATGCATGGGAACGTGAACCCGGGGGGCGGGTGTATAAAATTGAATATTAAACATGTGAAAGCTGAATTCTAGGAGGTGGTAATGACCGCACCACCTCTCCTGACCAATCACAATGTGGGAAACTGTCACTTGCAACATTAGTGGGTGGTCTAAGGGTCCCCAAAATAGTATAATTACCCTAGTTTAGCTTAGGAAAATTGTCCGACTTGTCCGAGTAGCAGACCTGTCACTGACCCTACGATCTCAATAGGTGCTCATTCCGAAAGCGCTGCGGAGCACTTTGTCCATACTTTCCACAATCCCCTAAGGGGTGGAAGATCCTAAGTGCTGGCGAAGCACTTTGCTGGGGAATTCGAAAATCCAATCGGGGTTTCTGGCGGATTACTTGCAGGAGGGGGTAACGCAGGCGTTGCTGTCCGAAGCTGTGGGTGTTGGTCGTACCCTGGGAGGCCCAGTCCTTGACCTGAACCTGAGGGGTATCCTGTCCTTACTGTCCGTGAGCTGTACCTGCTCGCATTCTGGCATTCCTTTTCTGAGGGTCCCTGTCCCCGTCTTCCCAACTGACCCGTGGCCAGGGTTGGTCTTCAATCTGAACTAGGTAAATATAGATTGTGGGTTTACGTCTCTCTCTCTCTCTTTTATCTGATACCTGTGTTATTGCTTTATTGCCATTGCAATTATATGTGACTGAATTTTAGTTGGTTCCTTCTCTCCCCCCCATCCTTTAGAAACTCATTGATTTTATAAAACCATAGCATGTTCCCGTTTTTTCCCCTTTCCTTTAGTGGTTTGCAGTGAACTTAGCAAGAATAGCTCAAATACTTAGGTTAAGTACATGTTCTAGGTCTCATCCCCAATCCTACGTTCTAGTATAAAATTGCAGTGACTAGTTTGTTCTAAAACGTCTACCTTTAGTTTCCCATATATCCTAATGGTCTTATTTTTGATACAAAGTTACCTATTGGTGTTGATCTTAATGTTTGATATATTACTCTGTGTATCGCTTATTATCTTGGCATCTTCTCTTTGAATTCCTATATAAATATTTTAACTTCATCAGGTGTCTGTGGTCATTTTACAGAATTGTGGAAAGTATATTACTGATTTTAAAGTGTATTGGATGTTAGGCCTGTCAACTGTTTTCCCTAATAGCTCCAGGTCCGTCGTAAGAATTGTGCCTGTGGTAAGTCGGGTACATGGTAAGCAGAGGTAAATCCAAACTTTATTACTCTTAGCAGCGTGCAGGAGGAGAAATCCTCACCCGGATCACCCAATAAAATTAGTGAAATAATATATAGTGTCTTTTCACGCCAAGGGCCCAGTGCGTGTGAAGGAATTGGTAACTCGGGTGACCTGGGTAAAACTGCGCGCTCTAGCAGTAATTTCTGGTAGCCAGAGGATGGTTTGGACTAGTTAGATTAGGTAGACAGGATAGGTCATAAACAAACCGTGAAAATAAAACGTGCTGCTGATTTCTACTGTATTTTTTTTCCAAAAATTATGAAATGTGTTTTTATATATAAATGTGCATGATTTTGCATTGCTGCTATAAATATTGCATGTTGAATTAACCCAGAATTGTTTGTAAATGTTCAGTGTAGTCCGAATCCCCGAGGAAGTATTTTAGCTAACGGTGAGTAGAATCCGGTTAGCTGTTGAAGTCACTAAGTTTGAATCATTAGTGCAGGGTTAAAGGAGTAACTGGAAGCACTAATTAGGATTTTTTTCTGGAGTGAATGATAGCTACGAGTCCATTATAAAACTTTCATTGCGATATCACCTAGTAAGGGTCGCATACGGAAGGAGTAGTAGGGTCTCCGAGGCTTGTCTGGTAAGTAAAATAGTTCGCTGGTGAAATCCTGGCTCAGTACATATCCCCGACTAAGGTGGATGAGTCAGAAGAATAACGGGTTCTATGTTACTAGTGTGAAGGGACAGGCAAAGAAGTCTATCCAGAGTGAATGAAAAGTAGACAGAAGTGGTTTACTAATAGCGAAAGAAAAGTCTTTTCTCTCTTTAGAACACTCAGACATAGTGGCAAACGTTGTGTGTTATTGACTAAAACTTGCACTCGCACTTTAGAGAGAGTAAAAAGTTTCCGTTACCTTGTGAAGGAGGGAGTCAGTCGGAGAGCTGCTCTGACGTCACTCCGCGCCGCGCTGGTATTGGTCAAAACAGCGGGTGGGTAGCGGAGCTGAATTTGTAAAGGAGGGGTGAGTGCCGAAGCGTGAGACTCTGTCTTGCGAAAAGGCCGCGCACCCATTGGTTAACCGTAGTTGTGTTCTCTGACCTGATTGGGTGGTGCGAAATAAAAGTCGCGCTAGCATTGGAAGCACAAAGGTAAACAAAATTAATCCAGCCGAGATAGAAGCGAATCTGGAGAGTTGTATGTGGTATCCAGATTTCATACCAAATCCAAAATACCTAGGATTTTATAAGGAGCAGACTTTACGAGGTAGACCGCACATGATGTATGGAATAAAGAGAAAATTGTCGTTTTCCGATAAAGTAAAGAATTTTTTCAAAACTGACAAGCCCATTAGAACGAGGGAAGGCGTACTCATTCCCCCGCCAAATACCCCTGCCTCTTTCATGTTGTTTGATAAAGGGTATCACACTTGTGTCTGGCTAGAAAATTGGGCAAAGTATACTGTAGATGACGGAGTCCTAGCATTCCCTGTTGAAGGTACATTTAATGGTCGGATCCTGTTTAACTTAAGGACCCGCATGAACGAATTACACCCTAGACCTAGGTTGACCCAGTACGAAGCTTTGGAAGAATGGGAGATTGAGGCTGCAGAGCGAGATAAACCACGAATGGATAAGGGAGTGAGTAAGTGGTATCCCAGACTTCCAACGCCAACCAAAGAGCAGAAAATGAAACAGTGGAGGCAGTCTATGTTAACTGAAGGGCTGTTCCCCATGATGGGGGTATTAGAGGAGAAAAGAGGAAAAAGAAAAGAAAAGACCCATCACCTAGCACCTATGGGGGATATGGAAGATGAACACCTGGAAGACTTGTTAATGAAGGATCCACCTCCCTATGTAGCAGAATCAGATTCGGTGCATTCTCAAAATTCTGTTACCAATTACCCCCGAAGTAGGAGGGAAAGTGATTCAGACGGGACAGCTACAAGCAGTAAATATAGTGGAAGGGATGAGTTTTGCAGACCTAAGTCCACAGTCCCGAATTATCAGCCATTCGGGGAAAGTCCCCCTCGATTGGTCGCCCCGACTGCCCCGAGTATCTATCCGTCCTTAGTACCTCAGGTATTGCATGGCAACTCTGCTGAAAGGGGGTTGCAGGAAAAAGAGAGAGAAGCCCTGACTAAACAGCGAGAGGAATTAGTCAGAACCATTGCCCAGATGCATCCCCATCCTGATTCCTTGACCATTCCGGTAACTATTGGTCCTGCTATCCCAATGTATAAAAATGACCTGATTAGTCCCCTTCCTCCTGTTATCACCCCAATACTGCCTACTCCCAGCTTCCAGACCCCGAGGAAGGAAGTATTCATAGATGAAGATCAGGAAAGTGAGTGTGAATCTGGAAGTTTGATGGATCTGCCCATAAGGGAGTCAAGGGCCAGTGTAGTAGGGACAAGAAGTCAGCCCCGACAAAAGGAAGTGGTGATTGAAAGTGCATCTGGAATTAGGAACGCCTCTTTAGTTTCCCCTGAAGAATTAGACAGATGGACAAAGGAGATAGAGAAGGAGACCGCTCCCCAACCTAAAGCATTGGAAATATATAAATTAAGAATAGAAATAGAAGAAATGATGGCTGGGAACGTGGGAGTTGAGCGCCTGAGCTCGTATAATGAAGAAGAGTTACTATTCATCAGTAAAAATCTTACCCGGAGTGCTAGGGTGCTCCATGAAAAGATAATGGATGCCGCCACAGAAATGGGAGTTGATGTTAGTCGCTCCAAAATTCTTCAGAAACCTTACAGAGTAGACTTCTCAGACAAGGATTTAGAAAGCCTGAATGTGATGGGAAAGCAGATCCAAGTAAGAGAATTGTTGAAAATCCTGCAGAAATGGGGCGAAGTGGGGAAATGGAGAACACGGTGGGCAAAGAAAAAGGAAGGCAGCAGGGCTGGGTCCGTAACTTCAGAATTCGTATTAAAGGAAGTAACCCCAACAGAAAAATTGTGCCCCATGAGAGAGGTCCCGGGAGGAAAATATGTCCATGTCCCTTGGTCCAGACAAGACATTGTGTCATTTACAAACGACTTCCCGAAATTACGTGAAAAACCAGTTGACTGGTACAGACAGGTAGAACGTTTCATAAAAGTTCAGAAATGTCTGCTGAAAGACCTGGATGGGTTTTTCGACATTGTGGTCCCTGTAGATCTGTGGACCGAATGTAAGATAGAAATTGATTGGCCGAATGATGAATATCCCAGAGATGAGAGAACGGGGGCCCCTTCACCGGATGTAATGAGGAAATATGACCAGGTCATCCAGTACCTTAAGAAAAAGGTGCCAGCAAAGGAGACAGATTGGACCCGTATAGATAGAACCACCCAAGAACGTGATGAAACGGTGCATTCATTTTATGAAAGGTTACTGCAGGTATTCAAAACTTACAGTGGTATCGATAATGTAGACATGAAAGACATGACGCATTTCAGTTATAGGTTTGTGCTAGGATTAAGGCCTGAAATCTCACAATGGATTCGAGATAACAAAATAAGTTGGCAGGGAAAACCCATAGATGATGTCCTGAAATATGCAAAATACTGCGAAGATGAAATCGAAAATAAAAAGAAAGCCCTCAAGGAGAAAGTGATGTGGGCACAGGTGAAATTAGCTGAACAGCAAGAAAAACAGTTAAGTAAAATGACTTCTGATAATAATGTTCCGAATACCAATTCTGGGGGGGGAGGAAAGCCCAGACCTAAAATGAGTCGTGAAGAGGCCATGAAAAAGTTTCCGTGCCATGGGTGCGGCCAGATGGGGCATTGGAGAGACGAGTGTCCACACCTACAGGCCGGTAATGCCCCTGTAAATGGTTTAAATCCACAGGTGCCGAAAGAGGGGACAAGAAAAACCCAGCAACAGGTAAAATTACCTCCAGTACCTCGCGCTCCTAGACAGAATTTTAAGAGTCAGGGTCAGCAGAATGAGAGGGCGGAAGAATGGGAGGTTGAGAGTGGAAGAAATGCAGTCATTCCACAGTACTTGCTAAATGATACCTTCCTTTGTGAAGATCAAGATTGACGGGGCCTGAGAGGGGAGGATGAGGAGTGCGTACTTGGCGCCTCCTTACCGGTAGACCAGACTGGACCATACATTGAAGGAAAGGTTGGAGGCAAAGACGTCACCTTTCTGTTGGACACTGGTGCTACCCGATCTACTGTAAGAACAGTGGATGTTCCTAACCTACCCCTCTCGGGAGAAGCAATCCAAGTAGTGGGCGTCTCAAATCAGATAATAAGTACCCCTGTAACTGAGCCAATGGAGATTTCCATAGGAAATTTCAAGGAAATGCACAGATTTGTGGTCTGTGATTCCAGTCCTGTAAATCTACTGGGACGTGATTTGTTGTGCAAGATGCGTTGTACCATTTACTGCACACCAAATGGCGTTGAAATTCAGACCCCCGATGAAGATGGCCTGTACAAACTGATGTTAGTCAGACAAGATGCCGATATCAAGCCTTTGACAATTGAGGATTTACCTGAGGAACTCCAGCTAAGAGTGGTACCAGAAGTGTGGGATTTCACAGGAAAAGATGTAGGCCTGATGGCAAATGTGGACCCAGTTAAAATAGCAATAAAAACAAATGCTGTATACCCCAAAACCAGACAGTACAAAATGAGTGCAGAAGTGAAGGCAGGAGTAGCGACTGAAATCACGAGGCTACTAGAAGCAGAAATAATAGAAGAAGTGCTGAGCAGCCCCTGTAATTCGCCTATCATTGGGATCAAAAAGCCTAGTGGGAAGTACCGGGTGGTGCAAGATTTGCGCAAGGTAAACCAAATTGTTGTGCCTTGCTGTCCTATTGTACCCAACCCTGCAGTGATACTCTACCAGATTCCCTGGAACGCAGAATGGTTCACTGTCATCGATCTGTGCCACGCATTCTTTTCCATCCCATTGCATCCCGAAAGCAAGTTCCTTTTCAGTTTTGAATTTGACAGCCATATCTATGTCTGGAATCGTGTCCCCCAGGGGTACACCGAAAGTCCATCGATTTTCAACCAGATACTGAAAAGGTGCCTTGAATCCCTAGTGCTGCCAAGAGAGTCTGTTTTGGTGCAGTACATAGATGACCTGTTAGTGGCATCTAAAACCCAGTCTGACTGTGTCACTGACACAATTGCCTTGCTGAATCACCTAGGAAAAGGAGGACATAAAGTGTCGCCTGACAAATTACAATTCTGTAAAAACTCAGTAAAATATCTGGGGCACCAGATAGAAAAAGGAATCAGGAAGGTCACTACCGAAAGGATCAAAATAATTAAAGCAATGGAACTGCCCAGAACGCAGAAAGAGGTGAGAATGTTCTTGGGAGTTGTGGGTTACTGCAGACAATGGATTGTAGGATTTGCAGCTCTAGCCCGACCCCTGATAAATATGACAAAGAAAGGAGTGGAAGACCCCGTCCACTGGGACAGTGAAAGCATGAATGCTTGGGTAACTCTGAGAAACTGTCTATGTACCTCACCTGCATTGGGTATGCCTGAGTACACTAAACCCTTTGAACTGTTCTGTGACACCAGAGAAAATTGTGCTCTTTCAGTCCTGACCCAGGAGCACGGATCAGTCAGACGACCAGTAGCCTACTTTTCGGCCACCCTAGATCCAGTGGCCGCTGGATTGCCTGGATGCTTGAAAGCCGTTGCTGCTACTTGCGTCAGTCTGGAACAGAGTGAGAGCATTGTCATGGGACATCCCGTCACTGTCTATGTTCCTCATTCTGTTGTCATCCTACTGACTAGAACTAAGACCCAGTACCTCACACCTAGTCGGCTGACTAAGTATGAGAGAATTTTGATTGGTGCTGAAAATGTAACTATTTCCCGGTGCAATGTCCTAAATCCTGCGACACTGTTACCTATCCCTCTGGATGGAGAATCTGATGAGGGCGGGGAACATAATTGCATCGATCTGACTGAATACAGCACCAAGCCCCGTCCTGACATTCGTGAAATAGCACTACGTGACGGGGATAAAACAATGTTTGTGGATGGCTCGTGTTTGAGACATGAAAGTGGGAGTCTGAGTGCTGCCTATGCTGTGGTTACACTGACAGGAGTCGTCGAGGCATCTTACATGCGCGAGGTGAAATCTGCACAAGTGGCAGAGCTCATCGCGTTAACTCGAGCATGTAAGAGGGGAAAAAACAAAAGAATTACTGTTTACACAGACAGTCAGTACTGTTTCGGGGTTGTTCATGACTTCGGCCAATTGTGGTTACAAAGAGAATTCATGACTTCCTCTGGCACACCCATCCGAAATGGGAAAATAGTGCATGACTTACTGGAAGCTATCCAATTGCCCAAAGAATTGGCTGTGGTCAAGTGTGCGGCTCACAGATCTGGAAATGATGACGTGACTGCCGGTAATAGGTACGCTGACCAAATTGCACAGTTTTGTGCCCGTCACCAGATGTCCCTGCAAATTGCCCTGTGGGATGGAACCAGCTGCCAACTTATGTTGTTTGATAATGTGTCAACGTGGGAAGAATTAAAGGAGATACAACAAGCCACAGACAGGCAAGAAAAGGGCAGGTGGGCCGCAAAGGAATGCGAATTGCGAGAAGATGGTGTGGTGGTAAATCCGGCTGGGGTGCCTGTACTGCCTGATAGCTTGATCGACCCCATGATCAGAATGATACATGAGCCAACACATATGGGAAGAGACGCGATGTGTCGGGTGTTTGAACAAGTGTTCTGTAATTCAAAGTTCAGGGACCAGGCGGAAAGGCTTTGCCAGAGGTGCCTAGTGTGTCAGCAATTCAATGCAGGAAAGAAGACTGTAGTGAAACAGAGTACTATTGGAAAGGCAGTAGGTCCCTTCGTTAGAATGCAGGCAGACTTCATAACCATGCCCAGATGCAAAGGATATAGATATGTCTTAGTCGTAGTATGTCTATTCTCCAGGTGGGTGGAAGCGTATCCAGCTAAGAAAAATGACGCTATCACCACAGCCAAATTGTTGCTCAGGGAGTTGATACCTAGGTATGGGATCCCAGAGACGATCGAAACAGACCAAGGTGGGCATTTTGCCAACGATGTCCTATTGGAACTCTGTAGAGCCTTCAAAATGAAGCAAAGATTGCACTGTGCCTACCACCCAGAGGCTTCTGGGGTAGTGGAACAAATAAATGGCACTCTGAAGTCCAGACTGGGAAAAATGTGTGATTCCACAAAAATGAACTGGATAGAAGCTTTACCCCTGGTGCTGATGAGTTTGAGAAGTATCCCGAATCGAAAGACTGGCCTAAGTCCCCATGAAGTGTTGATGGGAAGAGTGATGCGCCAGGCATGGGTACCCGGAAACAAACTGCTAAGCATTTCTGATGATATGGTGCTAGAATACTGCAAGCAGCTGGGTGACCAAGTGCGTTCTCTCTCTCAGCAGATTGGAGAGACAGAAGACGAGTGGCCAAAGACTCCAGCACACAATCTGCAGCCAGGAGACTGGGTGGTGTTAAAGAAACACACCCGGAGCAGTTGCCTGAAGCCAAGGTGGGGAAAGCGACGACAAGTGATCCTCGTCACTACCACTGCTGTGAAGTGCGCTGGTGTACCGAAGTGGATCCACGCCAGCCACACAAAGCGGGTATCTGGAGAAAACGCGACTGGAGCTGAAGGCAGCACAGCTGAAGAGACTTCCGAGGAGGAAGGTCCGGAACTAGCTGACATCGAACTGCCGAGCACAAGTCGAGACGTTGAATGGTATCCCGCCGACGAACCAGTTCATGACCCAATACGAACCAGGAAATATTCCTACTTAGACAGTGAGTGGGATAGCCCAGGTGAGTCAGAAATAGAAGAAGCAGGTCAGGTCAACGAAAGCCACAACACACCTGATCAGGACATAGGCCAAGTAGGGTCAGACCAAGATCTCGAGACTCCTCCTGAAACTCCGGAGCCGAGAAAGGGACAGTTAGAAGTTAGAGCTGACGTTCATGCAGAAGAAAACGAAGAGATCGAAGAGCATGAACAGGAACAGATAGAACTAGATCAAAGTGCTCAGACAACAGAAACAACAGTAACCAGAAATAAAAAGAAAGTGCGATTTGAATCTGAGCAGGGACAGAATAGGAACCAGGCAGAAGAAATAGACGAAAGACCTGGAACCAGTCAGACAGGCAGGGAAACAGAAGTGCCACATCAAAAAGTGAAAAGAGTACACGAGGAAGGCGAAGTCTCCTCAACCACTGGGAGGCACGGAGGAAGAAGTGAACCCCGATACGTCAAGAGACTAAGGCTCAGATTAAAGACAGTCGGAGAAAACGATAAAGACCGAAAAAGGGCTCAAAGTGAAAGAAGTGCAGCCCAAGGCAAATCGCTGAGAAAAAGCGACAGAATAAAGAAACAGAACCGACTGTATCGGAGCCCTGAGTGGACGTACTTTGTGTTGGAAGAAATTGACGAGCCACACCACAGTGGCAACAGTGACAACGAGTCCATTGCTGATCGGAGTTCGGACGAAGACCCTCCGTAAGAGAACCCCTGAAGTGAGCCTTTGGTACAAAGGAACGAAGAGGGGTAGCAAAAGCCACCTGTAAGCTAAAAATGTCTGATCCGAGTGTCTCTGGGAAATCCCGGTGTGGGTGTCTCAAAACCTGTTGTAAGATATGCTTGTGTAGTGTAGCTATGCTAATAGTAATGTGGATAGGACTAACAGTTTTTCTACCCTTTATGATAAGTAGAGATCCAAACTTGTCCCCTACTGAACCCGAAGCAGTAGATGTAGGGGTTGTACAGACTGCAGAAACACCACGAAGACTAGAAAGACGCGACAAAAGAGTAGGACTGACACACACACGACCTAATTTAGAAGCACCAGATGAGGATGGACTGCATTTTCACAAAATGAAGAACAGAACGCATCTAAATGTTTTTGCTAACTTGTTAGTGCATTATGTAGAAGCTATGGAAATAGAGGACTGTTATGTCTGCATGAAGCTACCAACATCAGTGGCTGAAGGCGTGACATACCACCATCTACCTTTGACCTATGGAATCTCCTGTAGTATATTAGCTAGCTTGTTCTATAGAAGCACTTTGCAGTACTATTATTCAAATGATGACGTAGTATTTTCTGAACTTCCTGTTAGAGGACATTTGAACCGTGTACATACTACAAGTGACGTGACCCGCTATATGGGAGAATATTTCCTGACTATAGGTAACATAGACTTAGATCAAGCAAGAGAAGACAATCTGACCTGTTCACTGCAAGAGCAGGAAAAGATGTTTATAAAGATGGCAGACAGAAGGAGAGAAAAGTTTCAGAAGAAGGCAAATGACGAGAAGGATAGAATCCCTAGGTGGGCTGAGCACATGGATAACACCTCAGAAGGCGAAGCCAGTCCTGCCTTGTTGCTGGATTTTGAAAGAAAGGGGAAACTTTGTATCCATAGGGAAAAGACAGAGTACTATAACAATGTATTCATCGGTTCCAGCGAGTGTGAACATAATTATAAGGTAATTGGAGGCTGGGGATTCAAAAATGGGTCAGAACCTGTGTTTCCCGGAATATATTATATATGTGGGAACAAGGCTTATTTCAAATTGCCAGATCACTGGTATGGAAGCTGCTACTTTGGCATTGTTTTCCCGAAAGTATACCATGTGAATAACGCAGCTGGAAGCGATGATGAAACTAATGGCTTAGTGCGTAGTAGACGCGAAAGTGTAGGCGAAATTGTAGGTGATATCTTTAGTGCACTGATACCTGGAATGGGGGTAGTTCTGAACACCCATAGAATCTGCAAACTGTCTACAGTAGTGGACCGGTTATCAACGGACACTGCTGCTGGTTTCCTGCTGGTCAATACTGAAATGGTTGCGATCAGATCAATGGTTTTACAAAACCGTCTTGCCCTTGACACCCTATTAGCAAAAGAGGGCGGAGTCTGTAGAATGCTGAAAGCGCAACATTGTTGCACCTACATTCCTGATAAAAGTATCGAATTAAAACAATATGTGAAGAACATAACTAATTTGGAAAGGGAACTCAAACCATTGGAGGTTGACAGTGCCTGGACGAGACTGACTGGAGGTCTCTCCTCTATAGGTAGTTGGTTTACTAACTTAGGTAGAAATATTTTGTGGAAAATACTGATGCCAATAGTTATAATAGGTGTGGTTGTATTGATCATTTTTATCTGCTGCAAATGTCAAAAGTACAAAAAGAAATATACAGTAAATCCGAGGGGGGTGAAAAGAAATATTGATGATTTAGAATTAGAAGAGTTGAAGAGTGCAATTTACAAAAAGGCGAAAAATGACCACTCTCATAGAGAAGCTGCAAGAAAACTAAACGACAAATTTGTTGAAATTCGGATGAGTGATGTGGATGAATGAGAAAAGTTGGCATCTGTTTCCTTCATGTAGTGATGATAGTAAATATCATCAAAGAGGGGATTGATGGAGCAAGGATTTGCCCGTAAACGCCTTGCTCGTATGCAAAACCCTTGTCTAAACTGCATAATAATATTAACCTCGTTATTCGTCATTTATAAAGCGGTTTTCCCAACACGCAGGTGTCCCTAGGATGCTTGCTTGTTTGTCTTTTCGTACTAAAACGAAGCTTGCACTGAAAATGGCTGCTTTGCCGAAGTTCAGTCTGCGCATGCGTCGGTCATACCCATGTGATGTGACGCACTCGCATTCTGGAGGGATTCTGTGATCATGCGCATTGATGCTAAAAATGGCTGCTTGTCTCTCACCACGCTCTTTGCTTACTGCAGCAGCTTTAGCCTATCTGTCTTTTCGCACTAATCTTTAACGCAATAGTCATTATAAAGTAAGGGTTGGTTAAGTTTTAGCTTGGTATACAGTGCGATCATTTTTATGTATGATTTTAATTTGTTTTCGCTTACTTTTCATGTACCGCGTCTTTGTGGGCTGGGGCGATCATGAGCGGAGCCATACTTGAAGCTCTGCTGGGTACCGTCACATGACCGGAGAAAGTTCCAACTGCGCAGAAGCTAAATCTAGCCAGCTGGCTCCTGAAGCACAATGCGCCTGGGAACATCGCTGGGAATACGGAGTCTTACCTTGAAAGAAGCAATACTGTTGCTACCTATTGTAAAACTGTCCTGTACTACTGTATTCTATGCATGGGAACGTGAACCCGGGGGGCGGGTGTATAAAATTGAATATTAAACATGTGAAAGCTGAATTCTAGGAGGTGGTAATGACCGCACCACCTCTCCTGACCAATCACAATGTGGGAAACTGTCACTTGCAACATTAGTGGGTGGTCTAAGGGTCCCCAAAATAGTATAATTACCCTAGTTTAGCTTAGGAAAATTGTCCGACTTGTCCGAGTAGCAGACCTGTCACTGACCCTACGATCTCAATAGGTGCTCATTCCGAAAGCGCTGCGGAGCACTTTGTCCATACTTTCCACAATCCCCTAAGGGGTGGAAGATCCTAAGTGCTGGCGAAGCACTTTGCTGGGGAATTCGAAAATCCAATCGGGGTTTCTGGCGGATTACTTGCAGGAGGGGGTAACGCAGGCGTTGCTGTCCGAAGCTGTGGGTGTTGGTCGTACCCTGGGAGGCCCAGTCCTTGACCTGAACCTGAGGGGTATCCTGTCCTTACTGTCCGTGAGCTGTACCTGCTCGCATTCTGGCATTCCTTTTCTGAGGGTCCCTGTCCCCGTCTTCCCAACTGACCCGTGGCCAGGGTTGGTCTTCAATCTGAACTAGGTAAATATAGATTGTGGGTTTACGTCTCTCTCTCTCTCTTTTATCTGATACCTGTGTTATTGCTTTATTGCCATTGCAATTATATGTGACTGAATTTTAGTTGGTTCCTTCTCTCCCCCCCATCCTTTAGAAACTCATTGATTTTATAAAACCATAGCATGTTCCCGTTTTTTCCCCTTTCCTTTAGTGGTTTGCAGTGAACTTAGCAAGAATAGCTCAAATACTTAGGTTAAGTACATGTTCTAGGTCTCATCCCCAATCCTACGTTCTAGTATAAAATTGCAGTGACTAGTTTGTTCTAAAACGTCTACCTTTAGTTTCCCATATATCCTAATGGTCTTATTTTTGATACAAAGTTACCTATTGGTGTTGATCTTAATGTTTGATATATTACTCTGTGTATCGCTTATTATCTTGGCATCTTCTCTTTGAATTCCTATATAAATATTTTAACTTCATCAGGTGTCTGTGGTCATTTTACAGAATTGTGGAAAGTATATTACTGATTTTAAAGTGTATTGGATGTTAGGCCTGTCTACTGTTTTCCCTAATAGCTCCAGGTCCGTCGTAAGAATTGTGCCTGTGGTAAGTCGGGTACATGGTAAGCAGAGGTAAATCCAAACTTTATTACTCTTAGCAGCGTGCAGGAGGAGAAATCCTCACCCGGATCACCCAATAAAATTAGTGAAATAATATATAGTGTCTTTTCACGCCAAGGGCCCAGTGCGTGTGAAGGAATTGGTAACTCGGGTGACCTGGGTAAAACTGCGCGCTCTAGCAACAACACATACATGTGTAAATAGGTATTCTGTACCTGATAGATATCCATCATCAAACTCCCATCTGTCCAGCCGTCTTTAACTTCCACTATGTCCAAACATGATGGAGACATGGGTGCTTCCTGATATTGCGTCACAATCAGTTAGGATATTGTGGCCATTGCATATCACCTGAATGTGAGGGAATGTGTATTTTTTCTGTTTCTGAATATATTTTCCTGATGGGATGGCGAACACATGGGCACATGCATCCCAGCTATACAACGTATGACATGGGGACCATTTGCAATCATGTAAAAATGTAATTTGGTACTATACATTTCCTAGGCATTCCTGGTTAGGTATATGTGTTGCTAAATGTAGATCAGCATGGCATCTAGGAATGTGTGGAAGAAACATGAAAGCACACTTTGTGACACCCCTCCTGCTACAG
Source organism: Lissotriton vulgaris (assembly GCF_964263255.1). Lineage (NCBI taxonomy): Eukaryota > Metazoa > Chordata > Amphibia > Caudata > Salamandridae > Lissotriton > Lissotriton vulgaris. Next base: position 52,414 of record NW_028251987.1, on the reverse strand, counting down.
CAATAACACCCTGGTAACTGCCAGAGGCCAATATATAAATAAAAATACAAATATGATTGCTTCACAGAGTCCTGTTTTAAGATATGTCTATAGGAGAGAAATTGTCTCCAATATGACATTGCTAATTAGCCTGTGTTTGTTATATATTTCTTCCTGAGATTCTTGGAATATGGTCAGCCTGTCTCTGTGTAAATCCTCTCTTGTCTCCACCTCCTCCTCCTCTGAGAAGCCAGCATTCACATCTTTCTTGTAATTAAGCATGGGCAAATTTTGCGAATTCGCGGTTCGCGAATTCGTGCGAATTCGCAAAACAATCCGCGAATTCGTGGATTTCCCCGCAAAATTGCAGATTTTTTGGCAATTGCACTACTATACTCAACTGGAGTACTTTCTACTGTCTAATCAGTATGTGCTACCTCGTTGTGTAAATGTATCGTGCTTTTCCTACACTACAGCTGCGTAAATGCCCAGAACAGTTGACCCCGTGTGTCTGTAACTTTGCCACCGAGCCCATAGGCGCCGAGGTCCCTCGAGTGAGCTGTCCATCACAGTGGGGGAAAGGGAGGGAAGAGGTTACATAGCCTAGTGCGTGTGGGGCTGGGCTTCTGTGCGAGTTCACATGCCTCTTGTTTATGAAGGGTCAGAGACCGATAAGAACAGTAAATGAGGAGAAAGCAGTAAGTGCTACCTCGTTGGGTAAATGTATCGTGCTTTTCCTACACTACAGCTGCGTAAATGCCCAGAAGAGTTGTGTTCAGTGACCATGTGTGTCTGTAACTTTGCCACCGCGCCTATAGGCGCCGAGGTCCCTCGAGTGAGCTGTCCATCACAGTGGGGGAAAGGGCAGGAAGAGGTTGCATAGCCTAGTGCGTGTGGGGCCGGGCTTCTGTGCGAGTTCACATGCCTCTTATTTATGAAGGGTCAGAGTCCGATCAGAGCAGCAAATCAGGAAAAAGCAGTAAGTGCTACCTCGTTGGGTAAATGTATTGTGCTTTTCCTACACTACAGCTGCGTAAATGCCCAGAAGAGTTGTGTTCAGTGACCACGTGTGTCTGTAACTTTGCCACCGCGCCCATAGGTGCCGAGGTCCTTCCAGTGAGCTGTCCATCACAGTGGGGAAAGGGAGGGAAGAGTTTGCATAGCCTAGTGTTTGTGGGGCCGGGCTTCTGTGCGAGTTCACATGCCTCTTGTTTATGAAGGGTCAGAGACTGATAAGAGCAGCAAATGAGGAGAAAGCAGCCTCCTGGTCATTGGAAGTACAGGGGGATTGTGCTTGAGAAACTCGTGGATGCCTAGAGACCCCCATCATGGATTACAGCTAATTGTAGACGGTAGATCTGGGGAGAAAGCACACCTGCCTAGCATCGACCGTGCTCAATAGATTCTGGGGCTGATTATAATGCGTTAATGGATTTGAGCTTCAACTCGGGCACCTGCTTTTTTTTGTCTGTAAGTGCTTTCTGCTGAGGTTTAATTGTTGGGACAGGCGCCTCGTTGCCTAATTGTAACTATTCTCTGACCCTGCTTCGAGGGTCAGAGCAGCGTCAGAGAATAGTTGCAAGTTGCAAAACAGCCCGACGCTGTCCGCATCTGTGTGGATATGCAAATCCCCAACCTCGCCATCAAGCGGGAATGCCACCTGATGCCGGCCATAGACGACATCATTGGTGAGCTGTCGGCTCAAAGTGTTTCTCAAAAATGGACTTACGTTCAGGGTACCACCAGATTCCTCTCCACCCAGATTCACAGCAGATCACCACTTTCTCCACCCACGCCGGCCTCTGGCGTTACACACGCCTCAACTTTGGTAAATCAAGCACTGCCGAGGTATTCCAGAACATCATCCAGACGTCCTTCAAGGGTTTGACGGTGTCTTAAATGTCAGTGACGACATCTTAGTTCACGCCCCCACCCTTGACGAGCACATCAGACGCCTCCACGCCGTGTTCATTCGACTTCAAGACCAAGGCCTCACCCTCCACCGGGAGGAATGCGAGTTCCTGCGCAAGGACATCAGCTTCTTTGGCTATCGCTTCTCTGACCAAGGGATAGGCCCGGACCCCGACAAAGTCAAAGACATCCACGATGCCCCCGCCCCAACATCAGTGACCGCAGTAAGCAGCTTCTTAGGGATGGTCACATACTGCGGGCGATTCATCAAAGACCTGTCAGACCTCACAGGCCCCCTTCGTGACCTCACCAAGTCAACCAGCGTGTGGGTGTGGGCACAGAACAACAACAAACCTTCCAGAGGACGAAAGCCGCACTCTCCGCGGACACGACCCTGGCCTACTTTGACCCCCGGCGTGAGTCACAACTAGTAGTGGACGCTAGTCCAACTGGCCTGGGAGCTGTTTTGGCCCAACAACGAGCCTGTGGGGAGTGGGCCCCTGTGGCCTACGCGAGCAGAACCCTCACACCAACGGAACAGCGCTACTCACAGATCGAAAAGGAGGCCATCGCGATCCTGTGGGGATGCCGCCACTTCCACATATACCTGTACGGGCATCCCTTTGTGGTGATAACGGACCACAAACCCCTGATTCCACTGTTCCATGGCTCCTCCTCGCGTCCTCCTCCCCAAATTGAGAAGTGGGTACTTCAGCTCCAGGAGTTCCAGTTCACTGTGGAATATCGACCAGGCACCCGCAACCCCGCTGACTTCCTGTCACGTCATGCCCGCCCTGTCACCGTGGCAGAGGCGGCTGAGGCTGCGGCCACTACGGAATATGTCTGGATGATTGTGGACAGATCCAGACCGCTCCCGATCTCCCTGGACGAAGTAGCAAGAGCCACCAAGGACGATGACTGCCTCCAAATCGCTATTCAAGCCCTCACATCAGGGAACTGGAAGCTTCTCCAAAGTCCGACCTCATTCTGCACACCGGAAGCACAAGCCACTCTGAAGGCTCTCTATCAAGTACGCCACGAGTTGTCCGTTTCCACGGAAGGTTGCCTTTTGAGGGGCCCCTGCCTGGTGCTACCTGAATGTCTCACTCAACAAGCAGCTCTCCTAGCGCATGGCACCCACCAAGGCATAGTGAAATCAAAAAATCGCCTCCGGAACAAACTCTGGTTCTCAGGTCTAGACCGGGTAGTGTTATCCGTAATCCAACAGTGCTCTGTGTGTCTAGCAACCCGCTCACCTAACCGCCAAGCGCCAGTGATCACTGAAGAGGGCCCAACATCTCCATGGGAAAGGGCCAGTGCTGACTTCGGCAGCCTCCCGGGCGGAAAGTACATGTTCCTGGTGGTGGATGACTTCTCAAGATATCCAGAAGTGGAGATCCCGGCCTCCACCGCAGCCTCGGAAGTCATACCAAAGCTAGAGAAAGGGATAGCCACCCATGGCCTCATCGGCAAGCTGCGTTCAGACAATGGCCCACCCTTCAACAGTATCGAACTGAGTGAATGTCTGTCGCCCCACCGAATCAAGCACCGCCGAGTGACCCCGCGGGGAAGTAGAACGGCTAATGAGAACACTGAACAAGATCATCCAGACCGCTCTAGCAGATGGCCAAAGTCTTGAACTAGCACTCTATCAATTTCTTCAAGAATATCGCCTAACCCCCCACTGCACCACAGGCATCCCACCAAGCCGCCTCTGTTTTGGCAGGCTTGTAACAGACACCATCCCACACCACCCTGCATGGGCGACATCTCCGACTCCCCTGAGCCAATCCATGGAGCGGAGAACCAAGACAAACATGGACGCATTCCGAAGGAGGCGAGCCGTGGACAGTCCGATTGGTGTTGGCGAGCGGGTGCTAGTAAAAGACCGCCACCCTGGGGGAAAATTACGTCTACCCTTCGAATTGGACCCCTGGAACATGACAGGAATCAAGGGCACCATGGTCACCGCCTCATGGGGAACAGAGAGACTCACCAGAATCGTATCCTTCTTCAAAAAGGTTCTGTTGGATGACTGGGAAGAATTCCCAGAGCTAGGAGAACACGACCACGACCCATCCCGCAGCCCTTTAGTGGTGACAGAAGATCACACTCCTCAACCGGCCTCCAGTGGAAGGGGCGACTGAGCGGCCATGGATCCAGAAAGTCCTCCGTCACAAGGGGCGCAAGGCGGACAAAACACCTCTGAAGTGGACTGTTCCGAAGACATGTTCCAGACCCCGTTAGCCAGAAGCAACCAGAGCAAGTATCACCTGAGACACCCTCCCCAGCAATCACAGAGTTATTGAGACTTTGTTGCCCGCTACCAGCCACAGGAGTCTTGGCGAACCAGTGCACCAGTGAAGACAAAGTAAAACTGTTCTTAGTGTTGTAAACTTGTCAGAGACTGTGAAGTACTATATTGTAAATGCTCATCTGTTCTATGGTTTATAATGTTTTGCATTTCTGGGTAAAGGAGGAATGCAATGTTGCCCGCGAATCGGGCTGACCTATGTGACGCCCAGTGTTAGGGTTAGTATGGCAGTTCCCCCCGGAGCGTGAATTTAAGGGGCTGGTCCTGCATCCGCACAAGCCGGCACGCAGCCTCATGAATAAGTAGCCCAGGGCTCTGGGCGTGGTTTAGTAAGTTGCTGGCCACCACAGTTAAAACACGTGTGTCTGTGCTAATTATTGTCAGGGCCTAGCACGACACTACAATTTCCGTAGTCCGGTCGGGCCGTCGCTCAGACGGCTGGGAACTGAATCTGTTCATATTATAGAACACGATACTACCAAAAGATCCTGACAGAGACTGCCAGACTGCTGGACTGCCAGAGGATGTCGTCTTACACAGAGTGCTGATACCAATAAGAGTCCGAGAGGAGAGGAGCTGAGCCCAGCGGATGTTTCCTTTCCCTTCAAGAGAACACTCTCTCCAGACTACTGATAACTACAGCTTCTTGCAGTAAACAGGTCTAGATGCAAGTTAAGCTACTCCATACTCTCATAGTATAATTCTTGGAAGTAGGCTTTAGGCTGTTAGGTTGGCAGATAATATTTAGATTATGGTAGAAATTAGCATAATGTTTTCGATGTTAGTAACATTCTTCAGTGTTGTTTTAATAATATTCTGTGTGGGTATTTTACATGTACTAACCAACAGGATCAGACTGCTGAAATAAAACACTCTTCAGCATAAAGTGTTTTCCTCTTAGTGCAGCGCTTGTGTGTGATATTATATTAACACCATTGGGTTTCAATTACTACTGCATTCCGAACAGCTTTTTTAGGGAATGTTTGTAACCCAGAAAGCACCCACATCACATCAACTCTGTATTGAGTTGGTTTGCATGGGCTACTATAGTCTTTACTTTCACATTCAATCATTGGTGTACTGATCTAAGTTCCGGTATCTGTACATGTGAAAGCAAACCTTAAAGACCTAACCCACAATCTTTGTTTACGCAAGAGCTTCTCGTCCTTACTGACTGGGGTGATCTGACAGTGCATCCCCCAGATTCTGAAAGCTTCTTCCAGCTCAGGTTTCTCAGATCTTCTGCACAGCCAGAGCTCTTCTTCTAAATAGAGTTCCTTCTTCTTGGTCGCTGCTGACAAAAATGTAAAGCAGTACAGTTAACATCCATACGTACAATAAAAAGCAAAGCAACAGTTATTAAAAAAGTATAATGTGATCCTAGCTCTTTTATAGGTGTAGTAAGTCTTTACTTGCTAAGAATGCTGGGTAGATACTTCATGCACATGGAGACTGCCAAATCTCCTGAACAACAATGTAGGAAATTGAATTGCTAACTCTGATATAGAGATACCTTAGTCTTATGGTGAGCTGCGTCTGAGTTCCCTCAAAACTCAAACAACTTTACTCTTAAGAGTTAAAGTGGGTACTTTAAAGAAAAACTAGCTGATCACTGGCACCTTTAACAAATTACAATATTTTTATCATAGTCTCACGATTATCTTGTTCAGTGTGTGCTGGCTTTATTACTATGTGGGCTATGCCACTTCTAAATAATGGTATAATGCACAGGTGTTCCTCCTAAATAATGTACTGTGCATTAGATTTAACTGATTGGCTTAATTAACTTACCTATAAGATCAAGGTAGATGTAGCAGAAAACTCACCAATGACATGGGGGAATGGGAGGTAAATGTCATAAATGGGCTGGAACATCTATTACAAACCAACATGTATGAAAAAATATCTGACTTCCAGAAATGCCAATATTGTCTGACTGGCCTGCAGTTTAAAAGCACTGCAGAGACATCTGTAAGGGAAAAGTGCATTTGCCCGATGGACAATCTATTTTTATATATGAATACATCACCTCCAGAGTGTGCCTTAGCAGCCCGCAGGACTGGTTGCATAATATATGAAAAGATGGGCACACTACATAATGGGAATAGTGTGCCTTCACAATGAAAAAAACCCATAACCTATTTTCATATTCTATGCTGGGCTAGATTTTGCATGAAGGGGTAGGATCTCCACCAGAGAAAATATGATTTGAAGGTATTTTCTAATGTGTTTCAAATATCTCATTTAATAATGAAAATATTTTTGATAACCGTACTGGAAAAGCACCTTTTTTAAACGAGTAGTTTGTGCTGTCGCAGTCAAAACAGGTTTAAAGCTAATTATGCTTTTCACCACACTCTAGATGCTCAATATACAATCCTGGCTGGAGGTTATTGATCTTACTTCCAAAGATCAAAAGGTTGGACTTTGGGCCTAGGAATGGAGGATTTAGAAACAGTAGGCAGAACAAAGGACAGCCTAAATATGTCTTTTGCTCACTTACAGATGCCACATAGGGCTAGCAGGTTCTGCTCCCATTCATTCGCAGGACAAACCTAGACATTCTGGCTTCAGTGCTAGCAGGAATAGAAAAAAAGGAGGTGGGAGTAAGATGAGACAGTACACAGGACTGAGTGCAAAAACTTCTCCAATCACTGGGAAGACAACAATTGAAGAAAAATAACGTTTAGGAAAGAAAAGGAATCACAACTCCTCACTCCTGCTGGTACTCTGGGATTGGAACAGCTTTTGAAAGGTGAAGTGGTTACCCTCCAGATTGCCTACTTCAGGGGTACAAAAAGCAGATGAACTCCTGGCACCAACAAGGCACAGCAGACCACTAACGACTGCAAGAGCCCTGCCTGGTGAGAAACCTAGCTCCTAGTCTGCCCTGAGGACCACAAGGCTTCAGGAGCAATCAGGAGGAACTTTCCATGTAGTAGCAGAAAAGTTAAACTTTGTAATTTTTTCCTCCTATCTAGGGTTTGAAAAGGGGCCACGGCTTACCCAGGAGGGTTCACACTAGGCAGAAAAAAAACACTCTGAGCTATTAGCCACGCTGAAAACCGGTGCATCTGAACCTTACAGTAAAAGTACTGGCAATTTACAACTTCCAGTTCCTCCCAGCTGTAGAATTTTGAGAACCAAAAAAGGTGACTAAGTCCCACAGTCAATTCTTGGACTGGGGCAAGTGACATTTGTGGCTACGAATTTCAGCTTTGAAAGTCTCTGAGCTTTTGGCTCCAAAACCGGCTGCTTCAGTGGGAGCTCAAGAAAGAAGTATTCTACTCAAGTGACTCTCTCTGGCCTCAGTCTTAGAATTGCCCCACTGGAACTACAAAAAAGTGACTAAATCCCACGGTGAAAACTGAGTGCAGTGCAGCCAGTTTGTTGCATCCGAACTACACTCCTTAACAGTCACCCTAAAATCACACCTAGGTTTCAGTAAACCACAAACTATTATTTTTCAATCGTGTTCCACTATGTTTTGTGCTTTTTCCCTTAAAACTGTAGCAAATTAAGTCCTCACTTCTTACTATCAAATGTTCATCATTTTGGTCTGCTTTTTCTTATTAGATGTGTCTTCATTTTCCTAAATTGGTTTGGGAACTTAACTTTATTATATTGCTCTCTTGACTTTAAAATTGTCAGTACTGCTAGAAATTAGACAACATTTCTATTGAAATTACCTTCTGCGTGTGCCCTAGCTGCAAGGAGTTAATCAGAGGATCTCTATGATATGTGTTTTAGCATTCTTCGTTATGCCTATTAAGTTGGCAGGAGTACGCTTTTCAGCACAAATAAATAATCCAATTCATGACAGTAGTCTAGCAGAAGTGGAGATGTTTTTTAGCAGAGAAAAACAGTTAAGTAAAATGAAAAAAAATTATTTAAAAAAAACAGGTTTAGGGATCAATCAATCAATCAATCAATCAATCAGAGCATTTATATAGCGCGCTACTCACCCGGAGGGTCTCAAGGCGCTTGGGGAGGGGGGTCCGCTACTGCTCGAACAGCCAGGTCTTGAGCTGCTTCCTGAAGGCGAGGTGGTCCTGGGTCAGGCGGAGGTGGGTCGGGAGGGAGTTCCAGGTCTTGGCGGCGAGGTAGGAGAAGGACCTTCCCCCTGTGGTAGCTCTTTCTTATGCGGGGGACGGCGGCGAGGGCGTGGCCAGTCGATCGGAGCTGGCGTTTGGGAGCGTAGAAGTTGAGGCGGCTGTTGAGGTATCCTGGTCCTTGGTTGTGCAGGGCTTTGTGTGCGTGGGTGAGGAGACGGAAGGTGATTCTCTTGTTGACCGGGAGCCAGTGCAGGTCTCGCAGGTGTCCGGAGATGTGGCTGCAACGGGGGATGTCCAGGATGAGTCTTGCTGAGGCGTTCTGGATCCGCTGGAGTCTCTTCTGGAGTTTGGCGGTGATTCCGGCGTAGAGGGAGTTGCCGTAGTCCAGTCGGCTGGTGACGAGGGCCTGGATGACCGTCTTCCTGGTCTCGGTGGGGATCCACCGGAAGATCTTGCGTATCATGCGTAGGATGTTGAAGCACGACGAGGAGACGGCGTTGACTTGTCTGGTCATGGAGAGGGAGGAGCCCAGGATGAAGCCCAGGTTGCGTGCGTGGTCTGTTGGTTTGGGTGCGCTGCCTAGGGCGGGTGGCCACCAGGAGTCGTCCCAGGCAGAGGGTGAGGATCCCAGGATGAGGACTTCCATCTTGTCCGAGTTCAGTTTCAGGCGGCTGTTCTTCATCCATTCGGCTACTTCCTTCATCCCTTCATGTAGGTTGGCTCTGGCGGTGGCGGGGTCGTTGGTGAGGGAGAGGATCAGCTGGGTGTCGTCGGCGTAGGAGATGATGTTGAGGTTGTGCTGTCGTGCGATTGCTGCGAGGGGACTCATGTGGACGTTGAAGAGGGTTGGGCTGAGCGAGGAGCCTTGAGGAACGCCGCAGATGACTTCGGTGGCTTCTGATCTGAACTGGGGGAGGCGGACTCTCTGTGTCCTTCCGGCGAGGAAGGAGATAGTCCATTCCAGTGCCTTCTCTTGGATTCCCACGTTGCTGAGGCGCTGTACTAGGGTACGGTGGCAGACGGTGTCGAAGGCCGTGGAGAGGTCTAGGAGGATGAGGGCTGCTGTTTCTCCGTTGTCGAGCAGAGCTCGGATGTCATCGGTGGCTGTGATCAGGGCGGTCTCTGTGCTGTGGTTGGCCCTGAAGCTAGGGATCTAGTTAATTAAAAAACTAAATCTCATTCCATTATTAACAATATAAAAGTGAACAATTAATGGTATTGTATGAGGTAGAATTGTCTGGGGCCTAAGCACCTGTTGTCACTGATTTGTGGTAGACCAAACTAGTTCAAGCTCAGTGGTTTTTCATGGTCAAAAAAAATTCCATTGGATGTAGAATTTCTTTGATATGTCAGAAATCTTCAGTCAGGGAAGAGAAGACATTGTAGCCACCAGACTGTATATACTTTTTTCAATGATCCTGCTGTTGCTGCATTTTTCACTCTAGAAATCTGAGTGGGATACCCTGTACAGATGAAGCCTCTGTTGTCATATCTTTTTTTGGATCTTTTCTAGGAAGTTTTTCTTAGTCAAATTTTCAAAAAAGTTCAGAAAATGTGTTTCCTGACTCTAGGAAAGGTTTGACAAAGGTCTTGCATTGGTTTGAAATTGCATGAGGGGTCCTCACAACTACAGTTTGTGTCCGCAGACAAATGCAGAGTTACAAATCATCCTGTAATTTCTTTGCAGTATAACCCTATATCTTTCTCAACAAAACCTGCCCTCTTCAAACACAGAGGAAAGGTTTTACAGGTAATGGGAGTACAAATGTTACAGTTACAACTGTTCTACTGATTTTCTTACATGCAGGACATACCTTCCTGTATTTCTGAACTCTTACTCCCTAGCCACAGCAAAGAAATTCCACAAGGACAAAAAGGCTTCAGTGATAAGGCCTGAACATGTCTTGCAGTCAAGGGGCTATTTTCAATAGCTCTTGTAGAAACGTCTAATCCAAGTGACTCAAGACAAAGTTGGGACCCAGTAGGCTCTAATTTGCACACGCATACCAAACACTAAGATTAATTTCTTCAATGTTGCCAGATATTTTCTGGTAGACATTTGTGTCAAAGCATAATTTCACATTTCTCATTATGCATTGCTCTGTTGCAAAGAAAAAGAAAAGAAAATAGTGCTGGGTTAGGCTTTCATTAAATACTATGTAAGTGTTTTACAGCTTGCAATAGGGAAAGAAAACTGATCTCAGCTCATGTTTCTACAGTAGACACACACATATCTCTTAATCAATACTTAGTCCATGTGGTTGTGGGGTATCAAGGAAGAAGATATATTATGAAGCATGTTTTCTTAAGTTCTCATAACTATCTCCGCTCCATTTTCTCCACTGTGTCCACCACAAACAACATGAGTTTCTTACATTCACTATTGTGATGTTCCTTGATATGCTTAGCAAGTGTATTGCTCATATTCTCTTTTGTGAAAGCCCTTCAATGCTCACAGGTTCCTTTCTTCATCTGTAAGATGGCACTCCGCACATACCATTTTTAACGTGGGGATTCAAGGACAGATACTGTATAGGGTGGGTTACATCTGTTGTTTTATTGTAAAATGTTTTTTTTCTAATTCTTTATCTCATTGGACTTTCAATTTATGTTGTTCGTGAATGCTTTACTATGATAATATTGTGGACATTATAGTCCTTAAAAGCCCTAGAAGGTAATAGAGTTTCTTATACATTTCTATAGGGAGCGCTTCACCACAGCATGCAATAGGGTGTCCACCTACGTGCAAAAAGTTTGCTAGAAGTCACTTTAGACTCATAACTTCAGTCCTAGATGTCTCCACTCCTTAAACTAAGTACTGACACCTTTATTTCTACACTATACATAAAAACTACTTTAAAAAATGGTGAACAGCAAATTTGTGTACACCTAGGTGTAGTAGTAAATATACATTGGTTTATTCACAAACTGCATAATGTGAAGTAGTATTATAGGAGCACTACACAGGTACTACACAATGCTATTCACAAATCTGCAGATGGGGACCTCTGCCTTTCCTATATTTGCCATGTGTTGATCGAAGCCCTGGTGGCAGCAATCTCTACACACATAATTGTACAATTTAGAAATACATGTGAAAAAGCCACATAGGAGTGACTTGAAAATGGCAAATAATCTAGTCTATATGGAAAGAGTTTAGAGAGGAGTAAGTAGGTGTTTATGGCTAGGTAAGGAGGTGTTTATGGAGGGATACAAAGGAATTAAATAAACAAACAGGAGGTACCTGGTCAGACTACTTATCTATGAGCTGTGTCGTGCCAAGGAGACCACTACACCAAATTATCCTCACAGTGATAATACTGGGTTAGAAAAAGTCCCATCAGCCCACCCTTATTGGTGGAGTGTCGTCATGTGGGATATAGACCATGAACCAAGATTTTCTCCCGGTGCACCTAGTAATGATGCAGAGATAGGTTCTGGAAGGTGATATTCTTAACCACAGTATTTCAGAGGTAGGACCAATGGAGTGCAGTGCTAGTGAAAACCAAAATAAAGGTGATTGTAAAATTGGCTCCTGGGACAAAAAATATGTTTATTCAGTATTGTCCAGGGTCAAGAGTAAAAACAACGCCTCATAGTCTTAAAAGATGGCTATGTAATGGCGTAGTGCATAGTGGTCGACATGTTTCAGCTGGGGGGACAACTAGTCCGAGCTTTCTTCAGGACCTTAAGATGTTATGCATCTGCACTAAGTGAACCAAGAAGTGTAGTTAACATTTTGGATTAATCCTACCGGATCTTTGAGCCCAAAGTATTCCCTGGTAGTCATCCACCTGGTCGTGATTTTCCTAAATAGAAAGAGGGGAATGTGAGAGGCAATTTGTGAAATAGTGGCACTTCAAAAGACACAACACAACAAGAATAAGCAGTGGCTGCAGAAAGCTATTCTCAGCCTTTCAGAAGCTACATATGTCTCCTGACTTATAACTAAGTTAGTTACACAGTGTTCATTAATCTATGTTCTACTCACCCAGCAATCTGTGGGAGAACGCCTCACCTCACCCGGCACCCACTCGGGAAAGAAGGAGGCCCCGCTCTGTTAGAGATGGAAAAGTATAGTGACCTCTAATGAACAGATCTATTGAGGTTCAGAGTATATATGTTCTACTTATCCATATATATATATATATATATATATATATATATATATATATATATATATATATATATATATATATATATATATATATATATATATATATAAAAAACACTAACAAAAACTAGTTGATTAAAAAGAGACTCAACCCAGACAAAAAACATGGTTGTGACTAGGCTAGGGGATGATACTAATTGTAAAAATTGGTTCTATAGGTGGGCTGTAGATGCAAGCTAGACCCACATGCAGGAATTTCTGGAGGAGAGACCAAAAGAGGCTAAGTAGGTGCAAGTAGGACAACCACACTGAAGTTAAACCACAGAATTTAAAGTTGATTAAACAATGCTCAAGCTTAATCTTACTTGTTCCAAAAGCTCAGGGTCAGCTGGGGCCATACCTGTCCGTCGGTACCCCAATGGCCAGCGTCCAAGTGGGAGTAGAGGTGATCTCAGCTATGTGAAGTGCTGTGTTAAATACACCCTCTAATTGGTTAATTGCCGAAAAACGCGCGAAAAACAGCGCTTTTTTAATAACCCAGCGTGTCCATTGGTTTGTGCTAATTGACTGGTTTTGCTGGTGGCAACTGGTGTTAAACGCGCATGCGCTGCAAAGTAGCGCTGTCAAGAAATGCTAATGCTTATGCGCGTATAGTGTGTCCAGCCGAAGTTGGAAAGCGCATGCGCCGTGCAAGGACGCTATGCGCATGCGCAGTGTAACAGCACCGCTCGCGTGTAGCAGCGGTAGCGGCGGCTCCAAATAGATTTAAATCAGGTGCGCGCATGCGTCATCCAGCGGTGTAGTGCGCAAGTTTAAAGGAAGAGCCACCACTGCGTGTCGAGGCTGTAGCTGTTATATTACAGTTATGTGTACGCTAAGCAGGTGGAATGCTCATGTAGTCTGTATATGTGTTCCACAACTGAACAGAAGCTTATAGAGAATTTTAACCACAGAACATCATGGTAGAGATAGTAATCTATGTTGCTCAGACCAAAAGGGATGTATAGAGGCAAGCCTAACAAGGGAAGGCAGGGATGCTGATCCTCATAAGGGGTTTGCTCAAAAAATAGGTCATACAGCTATAACTGTCACATGTGTCATTAGCACAGCATGGTTAGTTAGTTAAAACACTGGGCATCATGAAAATTAACAATCTGTGTTGCTCAGACATAAGGGATGTATATAAGCAATCCTATTAAGGGAAAGCAATAGTAAAGAGAGGAGGAAGCGATCCTCACACATAGTTGCTCAACAGTAGGTCATACATCTATAACTGTTATATATGTTGTTAACAAAGCCATAGTTAGTTATAAAGATGACCATGGTATGTCATCGTTGAGCCCCTTGGAATCGCTTTGTAGCTGGAAAACCCATTTCTGCTCTTTCCTAAACAGAAATTTGGAGACGTCATTTATATGAGTGGGGATGTATGGATGTTCTAGGACCACCCATCTCATGTCTTCTGCTGTGTGTTTGCTGGTCAGAAAGTGGTTAGTCAGTTTGGTTGCCTGCTTGTGGCGCCTAATAGTGCTCTTGTGCTCTCCAATCCTGATTTTGATTTTTCGGGTTGTATAGCCAATATATCTAAGAGAACAAGGGCAGGTGATCATATAGATCACGTTCTCTGTATTGCAGTTAGTGTGTTTTTTAAGGACCCAAGTCCTCCCCGAACCCAAATCAATGGTGTTGGTTTTACTAGTCTGGGGACAGACACTACAAGATCCACATGGGTGATGCCCCGTGACTGGTGGAAGATCCCATAGAGTGGTTGGTCCTACGGTATTTTGTATCCTGGGTCTTGTATGGACCAATGTGTCACGTAAGCTTGGCGCTCTTTTAAATGAAAAGAGCGGTAAGGGAATGTTGGCATTTGTGGTATTGAGAATCCCCCAGTGTTTTCGCACTGCTTTCTGAAGTCTATTGGATTGTGCGTTGAAGGTACTCACAAATGTGAGTCTCTCAAGAGGTGGTTTAGGAGGACGTCTATCCAACAGTGCCTCACGGTTGTTATTAGAGGCCCTTTTCCATGCCCTTTTCACCAGATGTGTTGGGTATTCTCGTTCCTGTAATTGTTTTGAAAGGGTCTTTGCATGTTGGTTGAATAGTGCTAGGGATGAACAATTCCTCCTCACTCTGAGGAATTGTCCCACGGGAAGGTTTTCCTTCAACGAGCGTGGGTGATGACTGTTGAAAAGCAGCAGAGAGTTTCTCGCCATTGGTTTGGTGTATAATTCACTTTGTAGACTACCAGCCTCAGGAAAAATGGACAGGTCTAGGAACCCGAGTCTAACACGGCTATGTTCCAGTGTGAATTTTAGGAACTGGTTCCGTTCGTTCAACCATTGGTGGAAGGACTCAATCTCATTCTCAGTCCCTCGCCATACCATCAGGATGTCATCTATATATCTCCTCCATAGCACCACTTGGTGGAAGAAGGGATTGCTATGGTGGAGGACCAGATCTTGCTCAAATTGATGGACATAGAGGTTGGCGAGACTAGGGGCAAAAACGCTCCCCATTGATGTCCCTGAGACCTGGAGGAATAGTTGGTCCTCAAATTTGAATTTTTTTTCTTTCATAGCTATTTCTGCGCATGCAAGAATGAAATTCACAGGGGTGATGCTGTCTAACTCTTCCAATGATAGAAGGTGTCTGATGGTGTCTAGAGTATCCTGTTGAGGTATGCAGGTGTAGAGAGACTCGACATCAAAACTGGCTAGAATGTCGGTCTCTACATTAAACTCGATATCAGGTAGTAAGCGTAGTACATCGGCAGTGTCTTCCAAATACGTGGGCATTTTCTTAACAAGAGGTCTAAGAAAGACGTCTACAAAAGTAGACAAAGGCTCCAGTAGGGAGCCAATCCCGGAAATGATGGGACGTCCCGGAGGTGGTCTAGTGGCCTTGTGGATCTTGGGTAAACAGTAGAAACCAGGAGTTACAGGGTTCTCTGTTACCAAGAATCTTGCCTCCTGCGATGTGATCCACCCTTCATTCAGTCCTTCATCTACCAGATTTTTAATCATTAACAGTAGGCGAGGAGTGAGGTCTTCAGTCAGACGGCGATAGAATTGCTGGTTGTCCAGTTGTCTAAGACATTCTTGTCGGTATTGGATCATGTCTAGAACTACCGTGGCACCCCCTTTATCCGCCGGTTTTATAATGATTGTCGGATCTTTAGTAAGACTGGTGACAGCCTGTCTTTCTGCTTTTGAAAAGTTGTTGAAGGTTGTGGACTCCATGTCCTGTATTAGTGCAACCTCATGTCTGACTGCTTGTTCGAATGTAGTTACAAGCGATGGCACTTGATGACTCAGGGGGGTGAAGGTGGATTTTGGTCGCAACCCGGTATTCCTGGGTTCATCACTGCTGCTGTCAGGAGATTCAGTTCTATCTTTGAAAAAGAAATGTAGTCGCACCTTACGAAAGAATTTCTCTAGTTCAGTCCGCATCAAAAAGGGGTCCCCTTTGTTTGTGGGGACAAAGCCGAGGCCTTTTCCCAGGACTGTCTGTTCTGCCGGTGTCAAAATACGGGAGCTTAAGTTCACTATTAGATCCCTGTCGTCTCTGCACTGCTGCTCTGTTGAGCTGCCTTCCTGCTCCGTGTGTTGGGAACTGAGATGTCGGGGTCCCATTGGACCGTTTGTCGTCCTCTTCTTTTGCCCCGGTTCTGTCCTCGGCCACGTCCTAAAAAAGACTGGTTAGGAAAAAACTGTGGGGGTTGTCCAAATGGATTCATTTGTTGCGGGAATGGTGGGGGGGGGTTGAAAACCCCACGGCCCTGGATGCCACCAAGGTCCAGAGTGCTGATAATTGCCTGGGTATTGATTATAATTACCTCCTCTCTGTCTACCACCTCTTCTGAAGGGTCGTTGTTGTTGCCCATCTATACCGGCAGATGTACTCGCTTGGTTTGATGTATCCGAATCACTTGACTCGGATCCAGAGGTGGAGTAGTTTGACCCGTATCGTTTGCCTTTGTTGTTGAACCCGGGGGCTTCATAATTGTCACTAGTATAGGGGTAGACTTTAGTTAAGGAAAAGCGTTCAAGATCCTTTTTGAATTTGTCCATCTTGCTTGTAAGTATGTTGTCTTTATATTCTTTATTGGCTTTGTTGGTTTCGTCCATATGTTTTTTAAATAAAGTAGTGCAAGTGGCCTTGATCTGTCCCTCCAGAGTCTGGATCTCTATGAGGATGGCGTCTGCCACCCTCTTTGCCGTGTTGATGATTAATATGAGCCAGTCTCGCGTGCAACGCCATGCTATAAGGGACCAGTCACGCTTAAATTCCTTATCGGTCAGAAATAACCTAGGTGCATTTGTCACAATCAAGCCTGTGGGTGCACACTTCCCCCTAAGGTATTGTGCCATGATGGTGCCGTGTATTAGAGTACGGGAATGTGTCTTTTTTAGATTGAGGAGGGTAGGCCAGTCATCTTTGGTTATATTGGTGGTCTCGGGCAGTGAATCGAGAAGACAAGGGTTCTCATCTAAGACAGACTGTAGCATCTCGTCATCGAATGCTAGCCCTGCAAAGTCAGCCATGATTCAGAAAGGGGAGTCTCATGCAATATATATCAACTAGTTGAGCATATGACAGGGAAAGGAGCACTGTGCGCAAAACAAAGAAATTTGATATATGACCCGCAACAGCTAAGTTGCACTAAACACTAGAAAAAGAGGGTGGGGGGGTCAACAGGGGAAAGTTTAATGACCACGGTAGCTCAAACCCCTTTTTTTAACTAAATAAACAAACAGGAGGTACCTGGTCAGACTACTTATCTATGAGCTGTGTCGTGCCAAGGAGACCACTACACCAAATTATCCTCACAGTGATAATACTGGGTTAGAAAAAGTCCCATCAGCCCACCCTTATTGGTGGAGTGTCGTCATGTGGGATATAGACCATGAACCAAGATTTTCTCCCGGTGCACCTAGTAATGATGCAGAGATAGGTTCTGGAAGGTGATATTCTTAACCACAGTATTTCAGAGGTAGGACCAATGGAGTGCAGTGCTAGTGAAAACCAAAATAAAGGTGATTGTAAAATTGGCTCCTGGGACAAAAAATATGTTTATTCAGTATTGTCCAGGGTCAAGAGTAAAAACAACGCCTCATAGTCTTAAAAGATGGCTATGTCATGGCGTAGTGCATAGTGGTCGACATGTTTCAGCTGGGGGGACAACTAGTCCGAGCTTTCTTCAGGATCTTAAGATGTTATGCATCTGCATAGTGGTCTCCTTGGCACGACACAGCTCATAGATAAGTAGTCTGACCAGGTACCTCCTGTTTGTTTATTTAGTTAAAAAAAGGGGTTTGAGCTACCGTGGTCATTAAACTTTCCCCTGTTGACCCCCCCACCCTCTTTTTCTAGTGTTTAGTGCAACTTAGCTGTTGCGGGTCATATATCAAATTTCTTTGTTTTGCGCACAGGGCTCCTTTCCCTGTCATATGCTCAACTAGTTGATATATATTGCATGAGACTCCCCTTTCTGAATCATGGCTGACTTTGCAGGGCTAGCATTCGATGACGAGATGCTACAGTCTGTCTTAGATGAGAACCCTTGTCTTCTCGATTCACTGCCCGAGACCACCAATATAACCAAAGATGACTGGCCTATCCTCCTCAATCTAAAAAAGACACATTCCCGTACTCTAATACACGGCACCATCATGGCACAATACCTTAGGGGGAAGTGTGCACCCACAGGCTTGATCGTGACAAATGCACCTAGGTTATTTCTGACCGATAAGGAATTTAAGCATGACTGGTCCCTTATAGCATGGCGTTGCACGCAAGACTGGCTCATATTAATCATCAACACGGCAAAGAGGGTGGCAGACGCCATCCTCATAGAGATCCAGACTCTGGAGGGACAGATCAAGGCCACTTGCACTACTTTATTTAAAAAACGTATGGACGAAACCAACAAAGCCAATAAAGAATATAAAGACAACATACTTACAAGCAAGATGGACAAATTCAAAAAGGATCTTGAACGCTTTTCCTTAACTAAAGTCTACCCCTATACTAGTGACAATTATGAAGCCCCCGGGTTCAACAACAAAGGCAAACGATACGGGTCAAACTACTCCACCTCTGGATCCGAGTCAAGTGATTCGGATACATCAAACCAAGCGAGTACATCTGCCGGTATAGATGGGCAACAACAACGACCCTTCAGAAGAGGCGGTAGACAGAGAGGAGGTAATTATAATCAATACCCAGGCAATTATCAGCACTCTGGACCTTGGTGGCATCCAGGGCCGTGGGGTTTTCAACCCCCCCCCCCCACCATTCCCGCAACAAATGAATCCATTTGGACAACCCCCACAGTTTTTTCCTAACCAGTCTTTTTTAGGACGTGGCCGAGGACAGAACCGGGGCAAAAGAAGAGGACGACAAACGGTCCAATGGGACCCCGACATCTCAGTTCCCAACACACGGAGCAGGAAGGCAGCTCAACAGAGCAGCAGTGCAGAGACGACAGGGATCTAATAGTGAACTTAAGCTCCCGTATTTTGACACCGGCAGAACAGACAGTCCTGGGAAAAGGCCTTGGCTTTGTCCCCACAAACAAAGGGGACCCCTTTTTGATGCGGACTGAACTAGAGAAATTCTTTCGTAAGGTGCGACTACATTTCTTTTTCAAAGATAGAACTGAATCTCCTGACAGCAGCAGTGATGAACCCAGGAATACCGGGTTGCGACCAAAATCCACCTTCACCCCCCTGAGTCATCAAGTGCCATCGCTTGTAACTACATTCGAACAAGCAGTCAGACATGAGGTTGCACTAATACAGGACATGGAGTCCACAACCTTCAACAACTTTTCAAAAGCAGAAAGACAGGCTGTCACCAGTCTTACTAAAGATCCGACAATCATTATAAAACCGGCGGATAAAGGGGGTGCCACGGTAGTTCTAGACATGATCCAATACCGACAAGAATGTCTTAGACAACTGGACAACCAGCAATTCTATCGCCGTCTGACTGAAGACCCCACTCCTCGCCTACTGTTAATGATTAAAAATCTGGTAGATGAAGGACTGAATGAAGGGTGGATCACATCGCAGGAGGCAAGATTCTTGGTAACAGAGAACCCTGTAACTCCTGGTTTCTACTGTTTACCCAAGATCCACAAGGCCACTAGACCACCTCCGGGACGTCCCATCATTTCCGGGATTGGCTCCCTACTGGAGCCTTTGTCTACTTTTGTAGACGTCTTTCTTAGACCTCTTGTTAAGAAAATGCCCACGTATTTGGAAGACACTGCCGATGTACTACGCTTACTACCTGATATCGAGTTTAATGTAGAGACCGACATTCTAGCCAGTTTTGATGTCGAGTCTCTCTACACCTGCATACCTCAACAGGATACTCTAGACACCATCAGACACCTTCTATCATTGGAAGAGTTAGACAGCATCACCCCTGTGAATTTCATTCTTGCATGCGCAGAAATAGCTATGAAAGAAAAAAAATTCAAATTTGAGGACCAACTATTCCTCCAGGTCTCAGGGACATCAATGGGGAGCGTTTTTGCCCCTAGTCTCGCCAACCGCTATGTCCATCAATTTGAGCAAGATCTGGTCCTCCACCATAGCAATCCCTTCTTCCACCAAGTGGTGCTATGGAGGAGATATATCGATGACATCCTGATGGTATGGCGAGGGACTGAGAATGAGATCGAGTCCTTCCACCAATGGTTGAACGAACGGAACCAGTTCCTAAAATTCACACTGGAACATAGCCGTGTTAGACTCGCGTTCCTAGACCTGCCATTTTTCCTGAGGCTGGTAGTCTACAAAGTGAATTATACACCAAACCAATGGCGAGAAACTCTCTGCTGCTTTTTAACAGCCATCACCCACGCTCGTTGAAGGAAAACCTTCCTGTGTGACAATTCCTCAGAGTGAGGAGGAATTGTTCATCCCTAGCACTATTCAACCAACATGCAAAGACCCTTTCAAAACAATTACAGGAACGAGAATACCCAACACATCTGGTGAAAAGGGCATGGAAAAGGGCCTCTAATAACAACCGTGAGGCACTGTTGGATAGACGTCCTCCTAAACCACCTCTTGAGAGACTCACATTTGTGAGTACCTTCAACGCACAATCCAATAGACTTCAGAAAGCAGTGCGAAAACACTGGGGGATTCTCAATACCACAAATGCCAACATTCCCTTACCGCTCTTTTCATTTAAAAGAGCGCCAAGCTTACGTGACACATTGGTCCATACAAGACCCAGGATACAAAATACCGTAGGACCAACCACTCTATGGGATCTTCCACCAGTCACGGGGCATCACCCATGTGGATCTTGTAGTGTCTGTCCCCAGACTAGTAAAACCAACACCATTGATTTGGGTTCGGGGAGGACTTGGGTCCTTAAAAAACACACTAACTGCAATACAGAGAACGTGATCTATATGATCACCTGCCCTTGTTCTCTTAGATATATTGGCTATACAACCCGAAAAATCAAAATCAGGATTGGAGAGCACAAGAGCACTATTAGGCGCCACAAGCAGGCAACCAAACTGACTAACCACTTTCTGACCAGCAAACACAAAGCAGAAGACATGAGATGGGTGGTCCTAGAACATCCATACATCCCCACTCATATAAATGACGTCTCCAAATTTCTGTTTAGGAAAGAGCAGAAATGGGTTTTCCAGCTACAAAGCGATTCCAAGGGGCTCAACGATGACATACCATGGTCATCTTTATAACTAACTATGGCTTTGTTAACAACATATATAACAGTTATAGATGTATGACCTACTGTTGAGCAACTATGTGTGAGGATCGCTTCCTCCTCTCTTTACTATTGCTTTCCCTTAATAGGATTGCTTATATACATCCCTTATGTCTGAGCAACACAGATTGTTAATTTTCATGATGCCCAGTGTTTTAACTAACTAACCATGCTGTGCTAATGACACATGTGACAGTTATAGCTGTATGACCTATTTTTTGAGCAAACCCCTTATGAGGATCAGCATCCCTGCCTTCCCTTGTTAGGCTTGCCTCTATACATCCCTTTTGGTCTGAGCAACACAGATTACTATCTCTACCATGATGTTCTGTGGTTAAAATTCTCTATAAGCGTCTGTTCAGTTGTGGAACACATATACAGACTACATGAGCATTCCACCTGCTTAGCGTACACATAACTGTAATATAACAGCTACAGCCTCGACACGCATTGGTGGCTCTTCCTTTAAACTTGCGCACTACACCGCTGGATGACGCATGCGCGCACCTGATTTAAATCTATTTGGAGCCGCCGCTACCGCTGCTACACGTGAGCGGTGCTGTTACACTGCGCATGCGCATAGCGTCCTTGCACGGCGCATGCGCTTTCCAACTTCGGCTGGACACACTATACGCGCATAAGCATTAGCATTTCTTGACAGCGCTACTTTGCAGCGCATGCGCGTTTAACACCAGTTGCCACCAGCAAAACCAGTCAATTAGCACAAACCAATGGACACGCTTGGTTATTAAAAAAGCGCTGTTTTTCGCGTGTTTTTCGGCAATTAACCAATTAGAGGGTGTATTTAACACAGCACTTCACATAGCTGAGATCACCTCTACTCCCACTTGGACGCTGGCCATTGGGGTACCGACGGACAGGTATGGCCCCAGCTGACCCTGAGTTTTTGGAACTAGTAAGATTAAGCTTGAGCATTGTTTAATCAACTTTAAATTCTGTGGTTTAACTTCAGTGTGGTTGTCCTACTTGCACCTACTTAGCCTCTTTTGGTCTCTCCTCCAGAAATTCCTGCAAGTGGGTCTAGCTTGCATCTACAGCCCACCTATAGAACCAATTTTTACAATTAGTATCATCCCCTAGCCTAGTCACAACCATGTTTTTTGTCTGGGTTGAGTCTCTTTTTAATCAACTAGTTTTTGTTAGTGTTTTTATATATATATATATATATATGGATAAGTAGAACATATATACTCTGAACCTCAATAGATCTGTTCATTAGAGGTCACTATACTTTTCCATCTCTAACAGAGCGGGCCTCCTTCTTTCCCGAGTGGGTGCCGGGTGAGGTGAGGCGTTCTCCCACAGATTGCTGGGTGAGTAGAACATAGATTAATGAACACTGTGTAACTAACTTAGTTATAAGTCAGGAGACATATGTAGCTTCTGAAAGGCTGAGAATAGCTTTCTGCAGCCACTGCTTATTCTTGTTGTGTTGTGTCTTTTGAAGTGCCACTATTTCACAAATTGCCTCTCACATTCCCCTCTTTCTATTTAGGAAAATCACGACCAGGTGGATGACTACCAGGGAATACTTTGGGCTCAAAGATCCGGTAGGATTAATCCAAAATGTTAACTACACTTCTTGTTTCACTTAGTGCAGATGCATAACATCTTAAGGTCCTGAATAAAGCTCGGACTAGTTGTCCCCCCAGCTGAAACATGTCGACCACTATGCACTACGCCATGACATAGCCATCTTTTAAGACTGTGAGGCGTTGTTTTTACTCTTGACCCTGGACAATACTGAATAAACATATTTTTTGTCCCAGGAGCCAATTTTACAATCACCTTTATTTTGGTTTTCACTAGCACTGCACTCCATTGGTCCTACCTCTGAAATACTGTGGTTAAGAATATCACCTTCCAGAACCTATCTCTGCATCATTACTAGGTGCACCGTCAGAAAATCTTGGTTCATGGTCTATATCCCACATGACGACACTCCACCAATAAGGGTGGGCTGATGGGACTTTTTCTAACCCAGTATTATCACTGTGAGGATAATTTGGTGTAGTGGTCTCCTTGGCACAACACAGCTCATAGATAAGTAGTCTGACCAGGTACCTCCTGTTTGTTTATTTAGTTAAAAAAAAGGGGTTTGAGCTACCGTGGTCATTAAACTTTCCCCTGTTGACCCCCCCACCCTCTTTTTCTAGGGATACAAAGGAATTCAGTGAGGGTAAGGAGTGGTTTAGGGAGGGAAAAATACCCACCCAAAAAAGTAAGCCCATTGACATTCACAAAATACACTTCTAAACTTGCTGCAAACAAAAAGGTCTCAAAACAATAGCAACTGTACTCTAGCTCGTCCTTGGAGTAGGTCCAGCACCACACATGACTACTCACAAACACCAGAACAAACTCTCACGAAAAAATAATAGATATCCTTTGTTAAAAAAGTATATACATATTTAATGAAGTAAAGTAAAAGTTTTATTTGCACAATTAATTAAAATCATTGCAAAGTGCACTCGCAGAAAATACCATTACATAGTAAAAAAGAGAGGAACTACACAGATTAATTACAAACACAGAAGAATTATAAATTAAAAGGACGTGTGATAATGTCACTAGGGGAGAGACGAACTCAAGCTGGGTCAGAAGACAAAGTTAGGGGAATTGATTTCTGAGATAAACTTAACAAAACGCGCCGCCAACTGTGGGGAATCACCCCTCATGCAAGCGTCTAATGCTTCTTGGCAAGTCCTGATATTAAGAAGCAGCCAAATTGGACGCAGCCAAAAGTTTCTTTGAGCTTTGAGTTTTTGGCATATGCACAGGATATGAATAAGGTTTTCGTCATCCAGCTTGCAAAAGCGACATTGCGATGATACTTCTTTCTTGTATCCTTGGCCAAACTTATAGGCCATCAGCGGGATTAGACCGAAGCGAAGTCGCATTAGTTGGAGTTTTGTGTGGGCTTTCGTAGAAGATGCAAGATAGGACGGAAGAGTTTTCTGGGCATATAATTGGAGACCCAAGGACCATGAGAGAGCTGGGTGACACGTTGCTCGTCGAGTTCGCTTGATAAAATTTTAGCTTGTTTGGTTAGGAGTTTTGTTTTCACGTCGATGGGCAGAGAGGATGACCATATGTCCTTTGCTTTGAGGGATTCAAGGCATGATGTCAGATATTTACTCCAGGAAGTTGTATGGTTACTAAAGACTGACCATAAACAGCTCTTTAGGGTGTAAGGGCTAGCATGCTTAGTTTTTAAACAATAACTGATGTAGCGTGCGCTCATTATCCATCACTGGGAAGACAATGAAAACTCTTTACGGATTTGGGCATGAGCGGTTGAAGTTGGCAGTCGAAAAACCCTGCTGTAGCACGACGATTGAGTTGTCCAACCAATTGTTCATTTTGTCCTTAAATATTATTGCACCGAAGGAGATTGTGGGGAGAAGTTTTGCTGAGATTAGTTTTATTAATGGTACTAGATCCTGGGAGTGCAGAGAGCTTTTCGTTCTTATAAAGGCCCCTTCCAGGGAGCGAGCAACAACCTGCATTTCAGTTGTGTGCACAGAGGATCTCCCTTTGTGATCGATCCACACCCCCAGATACTTATAGGCAGTAACGGTTTCCAATCTTTTCCCTTCGACGAGCCACATGATTTTTTTTTTGTTTTTCCAGAAGATATTGTCATTGCTTTGGTTTTCGACACACTTATCTCGGGCATGTTCGTGCTGCAGTACTGAGCAAGGAAATCGAACAGTCTTTGATAACCCACCTGGGTTTGGTCTAGCAGAATGGTGTCATCAGCATATTGGAGAGTTTGGATCTTTCTTGACTCTATTCCTGGAGGGAAAGCGCGAATGTGTGACAACCATTCAGGGAGATCCGAGAGGTACAGGTTGAAGAGCATTGGTGCAAGGGTACACCCTTGTTTTAAAACTCTGGTGGTGTAGATTTTATTAGAGGTCGATCAGCTTGATGTAACTCGCACTTTTACCCATGTGTCAGTGTGTAAGGCGATTAATGCTTTCAATAATGGCTGTGGAATGCCCCATCATGCAAGATTTTCCCATAGTTTTGGCCGACTTACGCTGTCAAAAGCTTTACGAAAATCAATGAACCCAAGGTGTACAGCTTTACCTTTTGTGGCTTGGGTGGATTCCATCAGATGGGCAATACATATCAGGTTGTCCTCAATGTGGCACCCTCTTTGGAAACCGGTTTGGGTGAAGGGGATCAAGTTGTTATTTTCCGCCCATTCGGAGAGTGCAGTTAAAAGGATGCTAGCATATGCCTTCCCGTCCACGTCTAGGAGGGCTATCATCCGATAGTTATCGGGGTTGGAACGCAAGCCTTTTTTGTGGAAGGGAACGAGGAGCGATCCTTGCCAGGACTCTCGGATAGGGCCACCCAATATTGCGGCCTCGTAAAGGGGTGTCAGAATCTGGGCCCATTTTGCCGGCGGAGGCTTTGAAAACTTAGGTCGGGATTCCATTGGGACCGGGGGCGCCGCCCGAGCGCATTTTCTTTATTATTCTGGTTATATCCTCCGTTAGTGTATTTAATGAATACTTATATTAATAGACTATTCAGTAATATACTTTTACTTAAAAATGATATTAAACATTTGAAAAAACTTTAAAATATTATAACTTAATTCTATGTTGAATATTTAGTAAATGTCAATATAGATTAAAGTTAATGTTTTGTTACATTTTGTTTTATTTGTTCGATCTTTAAAATACATATTTAAATGTATTTGACATTAATAGTTTAAATTAAAATATTTATAATTTAACATTAACAAACTTTATTATTTTTCCCTATACTTTGCCAGAGGAAGATCTCCGCCCTGACGGCAAAGATCTCTGACTATATGTGAAGAGTTGATATTAGTAACTTTACTTTAATAAATTCTATCTTAGACATATCACCAGCTGACATGTAAGTATACATTTAGGAGTAACCTTACACTCGAAAACAGTGACTACCAGAAAAATGTAAAGTTTCTACGAAGCGTTGTGGTAAGTTTACTTATAAGTAAATACAAGTGTCCATTTTCCTTTACAGTAGGGCCCACATGTGGGTAAATATACATGTGTGTCTATGCCTTTGTGAATTGATGGCATATTTATTTTGCGTTGTCGTCAAATATCTTGGGAATACCAACCAAAAGGATGTAGCAGTAATGCACATTCCTGTTTCTTTTGGATTCTCTGACATATTTCCACTTCCTCATAGAAAATGGGTTGTGTCATAAGGCCACCCTTAGCTCATAAGGGATTTTGAGTACGGTTTGTCAATATAGTGAAGTACAAATGTAATAAAGCCTCACTTTCATAACTTAGAATTAAATTCTAACTTATTTTTACAGGTGACTTTTTTACAGTGAGTATGCTGTGGCTGTCTATCTCTAGATGAATATTCTGTTGAAAGTTGCAAATATAAGCAGTTAAATGTACACAAATAAATTGGTATAAACAGAACAAAAATGCTACCGTTTTCCTGAGTTTGGCAAACGAGAGAAAAGTGCACACTGCCAACTTTTAATAAGATACATATTTCAACCGCATGCTGTGCACATGTTTATTTTAACAAGAATTTTCAAGTATTTTGGGACAGAGGTTGCTACAACAAGCTCTTAACAGAATAAATAGTGGTGTTGAATGTATCTGAAAGAGTGATTGCAAGGCCGATACTCTTGGAACAATAAATCACTGATAAAATGTCAGCACAGTTCCTGTACTTTTCATGTTAAAGGAGTATATTGAGGTCTGCAATTGTTCCCACATGACAGTGAATTCTTCTTAAAAAACATCTTTCACCTTTTCGAAAAAAAGGTAAGTAAACAGGAATTCTGCCTTATCAAGTATTTAAAAAAGGTGATTTCTGCCTTATCAAGTATTTAAAAAAGGTGATTTGATATCTTGTGTGGTCATTTTATTACCTACGTTTTCGTTCATTTTTAAAAAAAAATGTAATCACAAGGACTACACGAGCATACTGTTTAGACTCATATGTTAAAAATATTGACATTGTGGCGAGTCTCTATAGTCGCTGTAGAACTTTGAAAGTCAACTAGTAGGCAGTGATGTGTTGTGACAGTCAATTAATTCGGAGTACCATTTAGTCTATGTAAACAAAATGTCTGTATTGAGTTTTGCATTAGCAATACACAAAGAATTAATCCAAACAAATGATACTATTACCAAATCTTTACTTTCTGTAATATTGTGCTGTTAGAAATAAGATTCCTGGTTGGCTGAGGTATGCACCCAGGCCACTCAAGAACCACCACTCTAGTTAGGGTAATAGATACATAATAATAATAAGATAACCTGTGCTCAAACTCTGGTAGCTTGGAACAAAGCAGTCTGCTTATCCACAAGGGCAATGTGTAAAGTATTTGTGCAGCACACACACACACACACACACTAACACAATGAACACACCACAAAAAGGCTCCACACTGGTTTAGAAATATGGAAACTATTTATTTGAGCAAAATGAGACCAAATTGAGATATGAATTTTTAAGGATTACATTTAAAAAAGTGCTTTGAAATCGCTAGCGGTCAGTAGGTTACTTGAGGTCAAGAAGGACCAGTGCGAATCCAAAGTTCATGCTGACCGTGATCAATATTTACAACAAGGCGTGGTGAGGGACAGAGTCTCTGAATAAAGCAGAAAGCTCTCACCCAGTCAAGAGATCAGGGCTAGATCCAACACCGTTTTTTAGCTCACTGCACCATCCCAGTTTCAGAACCTGGCTGTATGCAAATAAGTCTGTTCCTGTCCCAGTGCATGATGGGAACAGGGCAAACCAAACTACAAAAGCCAATTCTTACACGTGATCAATGGCGGACCAGCTTGAGCACCCAGACAGGTCCCGCCGAAGAAATAGCTCAGATGGAGCTTTTGATGACATCTAGAGTCTACTTTGTCACCATCGAGCTGCGCAAATGGTGTCCAGACACCGGACTCATCGACAACAACTACTGCTGCCGCACATTTCCACGCACTATCAGAGGGTCATTCTACTGCCAGCACTGCTGCTTCTCCTTCAGCACAGAAGCAACCAAAAACACTGGAGACGCCACAAGCACAAGCAATACTCTTCAGGGCTGCAAAAGTATGGGATAAAGACGGCGTTATGCCGTAGGGTAACGAGGCGGGTGTTTCCCGTATCCGGAAATACCCGCCTCGTTACCCTACGGCATAACGCCGTCGTTGCATTGACTTTAGGCATTACCCGCCTGCCTCCAATTACGTTTTACTGTTCCTACAGCCATTAATATTGTGTGCTAACCCTTGCACATTTAGGCTTGAACACCCGATTTGGACCGGGTTGGAATTATCCCCGGTCCCTCGATACCACAATATCCCATACTTTTGCAGCCCTGAAGAGTCATTGGGTTAACACCCTTACTGACGAAACACGTGTCGGCTGGTTTCTTTCTTTATGGATCTCCTTGAATAAGAGAACCATTCATATACCAATTAAAACAAGAATAGAAAGAACATTTGTGTGTGATCTTATCCTTGAAACACTTTACCTTGATCACTCAAGTAAGTACAATTGTTGTTTGCGCTTGACTGGTCAGTTCATTTAACATAAGGGTTAGCCTCCTCACCCTTTGGTTTCAGAGTTCTCAGGGTTTTCTCTGAACAAGCAGCACCAAACAGCATTACCCTCTTTGTTACTACTCAACCACTACATGTTGTGCGCCATTTATTTCTGAACACTGATAACCCTTCGCTGAACTGTAAAAATACCTACAGGTATACCCAAAGGTTTTCCTTTGTTTATAGGGTACCTGGTGTATGGATAAAATAGTTTGTTGGGGTTTTTTAT
The DNA here is from genome assembly GCF_964263255.1 of Lissotriton vulgaris. NCBI lineage: Eukaryota > Metazoa > Chordata > Amphibia > Caudata > Salamandridae > Lissotriton > Lissotriton vulgaris. The sequence continues at coordinate 23,442 of NW_028251987.1, read as the reverse complement.
TGACAATAATTGTTTAATTAAATCTCCTGTATTTATGCCAACATGTTTCAGCAAGCTCTATGAGCCCCGTCGCGCTTGGGGCCTTCATCAGGGCTTGTTAAATGTATCCCTTCCTTTCTATGCATGCACACCATGCACACTCGTCAGGCCTAAGGCTCTCGCCAGTCTTGGTCCTCTATCCTGAGGGCTTTCTGCAAGACAGAGACGTTTTAGTTAAAAGAGGTTAAGTGTGGACCGAACATGTTCTCTGTTGAACAGGGTACCTGATCCTAATTTCTAAAGACATGTTTTTCAAATGATATTCCACAATTGTCTTGATCCCGGGAATGGGAGTCACCTCCCTTAAATAGAAGTTATAATGGCGCTACCATGTATTTTCAATGAAATCCTTATTTTTTTAATTTAAATATTTATTTTCAATTTAACGCCTTAACCGCTGCGTTTTTTTCCACCGCGGTGCTGGCGTTCTAAAGGGTGGGTGGGGCTGCATCATCCGTTGGCCGACGGCAACACTAGGAAGGTGGCCGACGGCATAACGGAACGGGTTAATGGGGTAATTTGAGCAAAACGTTTTTAGCGATTATACAATCTAAAACAAAACAATTGAGTCTATTTGTATGTGAAGCTATATTTTCAATACATTCCAAGCGAAAAACATGCTTGGTGACTAGGGCTGGTCTGGCCGTAGCGGGCACCGGGCATTTCCCCAGTGGACTGCCAGGGTGGGGGCCGGTTTTGTGCCTCTGAGGGGCTGTTTTTGTTACTGGGGGCCAGCAATATTGGCCCCCTGTAACAAAATCGGCCCAAAAGGCCCTAGCAAACAGCTCGACTATGCCCCTCTACCTCCTCAGGGGGACTGGCCGAGCAGTTTGCCTGGGCCAGTTTCGATTACCAGTCTGGCCCTGTTGGTGACCACGAGTGCTGCAAGAAATTCATTCATGTTCTTTTTGCTTACCCTGTATTCTGGATTTCCAAGGGTCATGCAGTTCCAGAGAGTGGTGACGTCTTTTAGTTACACTCACCAGGGGAAAGAAGCTTGTTAGGTTAAAAAGCTTGGTGCTATATACACATACACAAACACACACCCCTTCACCAAAATATCCATTTGTGAACTACTGTTTGAATACTGAGGTGTCCTACAAACCAAAGGATCTAAATAATCTTCTCTGATATAACAGCTTCCACCCAAAAGCACTCAGAGACAACCTGCCAATTGGCCAATTTCTTAGACTCCAGGGAAACTGCATATAAATGTCGACCTAAGACAATCATGCAGCTCTATTGTCAAACAAACTAGAAGATAAACTATACCCTAAAAAAATAATCAAAAAGGACATGAAAAGAGCCAGAAACAATCTGAGAGACTTCTGGAGTCATATAAAAAAAATCACAGGATGACGAACTAGTATGTGTCACCACATATGGGACATAAGCAAACATGAAAAAGATAGTTCTATGACACTGGAAAACCTTAACATCTGCTGCATTGAATCTTGAAAGACTAATGTTCGCCCTCAGGAGAGGAAGAGCACTAAGAGACCTCCTAGTCCACATGAGGCCCAAAAAGAAAGAAAATTCAATGTGTACATTTCAAGTACTGTGGAACCTGCCTGAAGTAACTGGACACCACCCCTTTGGCCAATGTAATATCTGCCCACTTACAAAAGCAACTAAAGACCTAGCCTTGGGACTACGCAAACCCTGGACCCTCAGGAAAATACATACTGAAACAGTACCAATGTGGTATATATAATCACATGCAAATGTGACTTGAAGTCTGTTGTCATGACCCTAAGAAAGGTCAGATTTCTCATCAATAATCACAGAAGCACCTTTAGATGCAAGAAAAATAACACAAAACTAATACGTCACTTTCTGTCTTCAGGGCACACAGAGAATGACTTTACATGGTTCGTGGTTGAAAGATTGTCACCAACAGCAAGAGAGAAACAGCTACTAAGAAATGAACAAAGATGGATTTACAGGCTCCCCAGTACACCAAGGGAGTAAACGAAGAAATCCCATGGACACTGCTATCATGATCACTAGATGGGTAACATAGACACTGCCTCCGACATAATAAAAAGATATCTTATGGAGAAATGTGAGAATATTTGGAAAACCAACAAATTCTGACACGAAAGACAAGAACATCCCCTTGCCTTCTCTGTATTAGTTGTTTACAACAATGGGGAAACACGGGGATGTCGTGTGACTTTAACTACCCGAATCAAGACGACATTGCATTCATGAATCACTACAAGTGCCAAAATGTAGTTGAAACTTGACAAGTACCGCTTGCGGAGTGCAAATCATTGCAAATCATTGCTCAGCAAACAGTCTGCGAGACAACACTAGTTAATCCTATGGTGCTCTTTCTTTGAGGAAGTTAGTGAATCTATGAAGAGGGGTTTATACAGGCTGGAAGCGAGTGCAGCAGTTGCAGAATGTAATAGAGAGCAGGACAGGTATCATGGTGCGACAAATGTCAATGTATGGCCTAGCTGGGAGCTTGAAAATATACCCAATTCGAATATACCCCATTACCTATGGGCTTGAGTAGGAGCTTTAAACATTACCCGAAAAAACTCAGAATTAGGCATGGCCTTTGGTGGGATTTCCTTAAACAGGATGATCGCTCGAATGTATTTGTATGTATAGAGATCAAAGTTTAGCCTCAAGCAGCAGTTTTGAAATATACCCCTTGTAATCATACCCCATTACCTACAGATATCGACTCCGCCAGGAGCTTTAAACGCTACCCGATAAGGTGTATCATAAACACAGTATATCACATCCCCCACATACTCGGAAGTTACCAAAGGTATCTTACCAGTACCACCCACAACATTTGATTCTTGAACAGCTTAAGATACTGCCTCTGGCGAGAGCTTTTCAAAAGAATTACCTGTTGAAAACATTTGAATCTGATAAAAATATAAGAAAAATAAGTCATATTCAGTAATACCCATGTGAAATGTACATACACAAGCTTTTCAACCTAACGAGCATCTTTCCCCTGGTAAGAGTGTGACTAAAAGACGGCACCACTCCCTGGAAATGCATGACCCTTGGAAATACATACTAGAGGGTAAGCAAAAAGAGCAAGAATGAATTGCTTGCAACGCACTTGGTCAAAAAGCATGTTTTTTTCGCATGGAATGTATTGACAATACAGCTTCATATACAAAAAGACAATATTGTTTCATTTTAGATTATATAATCGCTGCAAACGTCTTGCCCAAATTATTCCATTAAATTAAAAATATGCATGAAAATTAAAAATAGGTATTTAATCTAAGTCACATGGTATCTTCTGCACCCCTGCTTATCCAACTTGATTTAATTTAAAACCTCCCATTCCACCGTTGGTTGAGCTCACCCTGGTGGTATCATCCTACCAGGGTTTGAATAGGCGCTGATGATGAAGCATGTAACAATCTAATCCAATATCTTTGGATATTCAAGAGGTGGAGGCATCTCCTCTCATGATAGGATCCAGCTTCTTTCTTCACCCTATCTCTTTGTAATTTTCAGTTGCTGGTGTGTGTAGTTACTGATGCTGGTCTCACTGTCTCTTGACCTCTACCTTGTGATAACACAAAGGGTGGGTTTAGTTCTAAGGACAGGAATTGGGAAAGCTTTGAACATATAAAGACCACATCGAATGTACACTGACCAAGCACAGAGGTTTGACCTGTCCCTGCTAATTAGGATGTGTACACTTGCGCGTATGAAGTAGTGCTTTTATTGGTAAAAGGGTGAAAACTGGAATATCTGCTTTTCCCACAAATTCAAGTACTTTCTGTCACAGAAGTGATGGTATCCGTGCAAGGCAGACCATCCATGATTCTCATGTGTGTGTATTTTAAGGAAAATCTTGGGGTTGGTAGGGTTCCTAGGTGCCTATTGATTCGGGTGAAGAAGAAAATTCAAACAGCACCTGGCTCCTTACTGTTTGTCTATGCCTCTGAAAGGAGCCTGATGCTTGTTCAATTTTTTCATAGGCTGTGAAAAAATTCAAACTGCATCAGGGATCCTTTGGGCCACAGAACTTTGTGTCTGTGACCAAACAAAGAGCCAGGGATTCTTTGGGATTCTCTTAGCCTGGGATAAATCCATTCAGCATCTGTCTCTTTCTGTGGTACAGATGCACAGCTCCTTCATGTCACAATGATTTTCTTGGGTAGAGAGGCAATGTGCGATGAAGAAGCTGTGTGAAATATATTCAAGAAGCTGGAACTGAAGGGAAGGGTCAATAAGCAATCCTAGCCCCTCTTCTTCCATTCCCCACCTACTGGTATATTGTTTCTGTTGGTAAGAAAGTAGGAAGGAGAGAGGATGGAAATAGTTGGTCAATTCTTCTCTCACTCCTCTTTCCATCCTCACATCCAGGAAAGTAAAGTGGGCTATTTGGAATGGCTAGGTAGAAGCAGGGGTGTTGATGACTGCTATTTGCCCCTTCTATAGCATGCTCACCATGTTGATCCATGGAAGAACCTGATAGGGACTACATAATTTCTCCCGGGTCCTTCAGATATGTGTGTGATGTCACTCATGGAGCTATATATCTTTGAGGCGGCTTGGAAGTGAGGACTGGTCTGCTTAATTCAGGAGTTATTCAGTACCCTGAAAGTATAAGTGTAAGAAATGTGGGTATTACTTCATGGGGTCAATACCCACCCAATAAGTAATAACCACAACCCTTGTGAAGGCGAATCATTAAAGTTACTGAATAAACCTGAGCTCAGCCCTGTGTTAGTTATGGCACAGAGCAGACAGGCTTAACTGAGAGGCAATGTGAAGTATTTATGCTGTAACAAAGTGGAAACCCATCAAAAGAAAAACAACAAAGTACTTTAAAAAATAGAGTACATTTTAATCAACAAATAACACAAAAATTAAAAACATTTAAAAAGGGAAACCTCAGTTATGAATTTTTAAAAGTTTAAATGCACAAATGGTCCCAAAGATTGGTAAGCAACAACCCCGGTTATCTAGCTGCGCTTAACAAGTACCTATGCATGAACTAAGGCCTACTGTGATGGAGAACGGTTCCTACACAGAAGCCAAGTTCCCCCAGGTCGGAAATTTTACCTTCAATCATAGGGGCAGATTTATTTAAAATTCACACACTGCAGTGCTGCAAGGCAATTTGATGCATTGTGTGAATGGAAGAGAGTTGAAAAAAGCTGTACCTTATATGATATTATGCTCTTCATCTACCACCCTATGCTGGTGTACTTGAGGCTGTGTAGCACCAACCTAGGCACCCTTGCAAAAGGGTTCAAGTATACTGCATTAGGGACAAGGTTGATTTGGTGCAGGAAGGGACACCTTCCTACACAAAAACAATTCTTAGAGGCATATTCCTCTTTCTCTGTGTGCTGCAAAATGCGGCACACACAGGAAGAGGAATTAACGGAGAAATTAAGACATTTCTCCTCGTCACCCCTCACTGGGAAAGGTGAAGTATTTTGATGCATTCCCAGGTTTATTATCATTGGTAAGTCTGGAAATTCGCCAAAATCAATGAGCGGAAGCATGGCAACACATATGCTACACCATTTGAGTGCCTTCCAAATACAAGGTAATGCAAGGTGGTATGTGGTTCCTTGTGTTAATTTGTGTTTACTAAACCACTCAAAGCCACCCAAAGTGATTTTCCATGACTTAGTAAATACCAAAAATGATTTTGTGTTAGGGCTGCTCTCCGAAAGTAATGCTACCCAACACGAAATTATAGCAAATCTGCCTTTTAGTCTCCGAAATGGAAATCAAAAGCACTCAGAGGCACACAGCAGCTGGCTGTAGCCCAAAAGGGCTCCATATTGCTGGATAGCCATCGGACGAGGTCTCTAGGAAGCTGTTGACTTTTACTGAGAAAGCTAAGAGAGGGAGAAACTTGAATTTAATGTCCAAATAAGAATCCTCACTGGCCAAATACTTAAGGCACCTTCACCCTGTGAAGCTTTCTACCTTTGGACTTTTTTGGAGATTTGATTAATCCAGGGGGACAAGGTTTCAGTCGGTAGCTGTATAGGGCTCTATGAGTTCAGATAACTTCTCCATAAGGTCCTGCTGAATCAGATTTCATATTGTGGAAAATCTCTGAGTAGTAGCAACCTGAATCTTTGCCCAAGCAGTAGCACAACTTTGTCAGATCTGCTAGTCAGCTTGGTCCCAACCCTCTCGAGGTTTTTCAAGCCAAAACATTTCTAACATCTAAGGTTTCAGAAAAAGTTTGAAGTAAACTATAACCCCAGCCAAGAGTCCAAAGTTCCAGAACCGTGGAGAAAGCACTTGGGGTCAAGACTCACACCAACAGAGGGCAGCCGCAGAGTCCAGGGCAGGTCTACTGGGAACTGGTCAGCTGTGCAGTTACAGAAAAAGGCATTTTAGCTTGTTGTGTCCATGTAATTTGAACAGGAGGTCAGTTTAATGATCCTTAGAGTCTACGTCTTTGTCCTTGGCCCAAGAATGGAGAGCAGGCCCAGTCTTCTAAGCCCTTCTCAGGTCACAGGAAGCTGTCCAGTCCTCTTCTGCTCTGCCACAGGTCCAGAAAACGTTCTGAGGAGGGTAATGGACATGTTACATTTATGCCCGACACCAGGCTGTGGGTGGGAGAAGTTCCTGGTCACTCCCTAATAATAGTGTTAAAGTTCACATAGGTAACCCTACCCACTTTCCTGTGTGTCCTGCTGCAAACAATCACAGAGTGCCCCTCTCTATCTAAAACCAAGATAGCAAAACCTTTCATCCCATGTGCAGTGGTGTGGCCATGGACATCAACCTCTCCATTGCGTTCATCCTAAACCAATTCTGATGACAGTTATCCTCAAGGCTCGGCTTTATCACCTACACTCTTTAACATTTACGTGGCCCATTTGGCTAGATTAATAAAGAGTTGCGGCTTCACATTGGTGTCATATGCTGATGCCACGCAGCTTATAGTTTCTGTAACTGAGTTAGCGGATGTTACGGCAGCTGATTTTTGTAACTGCACCTCAGCTTTGATGGCCTGGATGAGCTCTAACTATTTGAAGTTGAACACTCAGAAAAATGAGGTTTTGGAGTTCGGTCCAAAAACTCCTATTTGGAATCAACTATGGTGGCCCACTACAGCCGGCACTTGTCCTGTCCAAGTTACAAATGCTAGGAATCTCGGATTCTTCTTTGATACAAATCTCACAAGGGCATTGCAGATTAACCCTAATCACGGACATCTACCACTCGGCCTCCAATGGACCGACGAAGATGGACCTAATATTCCACACTGAAAGACCGGAATACTGGGTCTCCACGATTAGATCGCGGATGTTTATCGCCAAAACAACTTCCACTCTCCACAGCTGCAAACTAACCGCAACTCTTCCGTTCAGATCAGCTGGCAGAGGCTATATAACCGTGACCATCTTTACCAATGGCACGGTCCTCATCCAAGCTAACAATGAGAACCTGGAAGCTTTCGACTCCATATTTCCCGCACTCAGGTCAGCCCCTCCCACCCTCCCTATCCTCGCCCCTACGCCGCCTCCGACCATGACCACAACTAACAGAGAAGACCTCGATACTACCTTCCGCAACCCCTATCCAGCCCGACAGGCCCCCCCTCCCCCGGCAATACCTCACCCTCCATGCACAGCCACCCAACACCCACAGGACACTCAATCCCCCTCCTCTACCCCTTCCTCCAACTACCTCACCTCCCTTAACACCTGGCTCCGTCAGCCTCCTACAGCAATCACTCCCACGCAAACAGGCTGCCTTCAGACAACGAGCCACTTCCCCTCGAGTCTCCCTACATCTCTCAATCCACCCCTGTCTAAACCCCCTCCTCTCCTCCTCCCTTCCTCCCCCTTGTCTAAACCCCCGCCTGACCCTCCCCTGAACACCCCCCCGTCCTTCACCCTGACCCCTATCTCCCAACCCACCCTGAACACCCCCCCATCCTTCACCCTGACCCCTATCTCCCAACCCACCCTCTCGAACCCTAGCACTCTCGGACCCACTGCGGATGCCCACATCCCCTTCCTTGAGGCCATATCAAAACGGCTCGCAGCCCTGGAAAACCAGGTCAACACTATCACCCATGGTCTATCAGAAATCATCTCTAACCTTGGTATAGTCTGTAACCCCTACAAACCAGAAATCATCTCTAATCTTGGTATAGTCTGTAACCCCTACAAACTCTCCCCCCGGACCACCCCCCACGTCAAAACGTCCTCTATTTCTTCTCCCACTCCAGTGGGCTCAAATCACCTGACCGCCAGGCCGCTTAGATCAGAAGCTCCTATGTCAGACAGGGAAGCAGCCTTACTAGCCGCCACCTACAATTCCTCCACTACGGAGTCACCAAATCCAAAATCCAAGTCATCACAGGTCACCGGAAAGACCTACCCATCGTCAAAACACAGAGAGTACCAGTCCTCACCGCTATACCTAGAGAGACTAAAGATGGAACCACCAGCAATCAGGAGAAATTCACCAACTGCCTCCTAATCAACTGCAGATCGGCCTCACTACACGCAACGGACTTAGCCGAAGCCATCCTCACACATGACATTGACGTTGCATTCCTCACGGAGACTTGGCTTAATAAGACATCCCCTCCCTGCCTAGACATGCTGGTTCCACCCGGCTTCTCCCTCATCTCCAAAGATAGGATTAAACAACGAGGAGGTGGGGTCACTATCATCCACAAGGACAGCTGGAGCATCACAGAAACCTCCTCCTTCGAGTATGACTCCTTTGAATGCCTATCCACCGCCATCAAGACAAAAGACAACGACTCTCTACTGTGCCACCTACTCTATCACCCCGGGGCAGAAATAACAAGTTTGAAGAACAACTATCAAACCTGATTGCACAAGACACACTTGGCGACTCCAAAAACTTAATTCTTGGTGATCTGAACATCCGATGGAATGAGACCCATAACCCTCTAATCAAATCGCTATCTAGCCTCCTTGATGAGAACAACCTCACCCAACACTGTACTGAGGAGACTCATTACAAAGGAGCCACACTGGATGCCATCATTGCCCATAAGAATTCTATCACGGTCAACCACATACTACCAGTTGACTGGTCAGATCACCACGTGATCCTTTTCCACATCAATCACCCCATCATCTCGCTCAAACCTCCGCAAGACCCCCCTAAATGGTCGAGAAACCTCTCCCAAGTACCCCAAGACATCTTGGAAGGTCAACTAAGCGCACTTCTTCCAAATAACACAATGCACCTCTCGACCAACGACCTCGTCGACCACTATAACTCGGAGGTAGTCTCCATACTTGACAATCTAGCTCCTCTAAAGCTCAAAAGAAGCCGAGCCACTCCATCCAGAACCTGGTTCACTGCGGACCTCAACGCAGAAAGAAGAAACCTGAGAACCAAAGAAAGAAAGTGGAGAAACAACCCAACCGCCATTCTCCGCCTTCAACTAAAATCAGCCCGTAGGAAGTACAACAACCATATCAAAAACAAGAAATCCAGCTTCTTCCGCGAGGCATTGGTCAAATCCAAAAACAGACCCAAAGAACTCTACAACATAATCAGACAACAAACAACAAAGCCCCTGCCCTCAACCCTACAGGCTTCCAAAGAACTCTGTGACAACTTTGCCAACTTCTTCAACGATAAAGTCCTAAAAATCGAACTATCTCTAGACATCAACAACCCACACCTCCAGAAGAACTACTCGGCCACCCCAGTGGCACTCCCATCCAACTCCTTTCCCTCCCCCTGGCTAAGCTTTCGCCCTGTCCAGGAAACTGAGATAATCGCGCTGATTTCGACCTCGAAACCTTCAGCACACATTTCAGACCCCATTCCCCCATCTTTAATAAAAAAAATGAAGCTTACCTTAGCGCCCATCTGGGGAAGAATCATAAACAGCTCCTTACAAAGCGGTGTGGTCCCCGATTGTCTAAAAATGGGACAAGTCACTCCTCTTCTGAAAAAACCCGGTCTCGACTCAACTGACTTGAACAATTTCAGGCCGATATCCAACCTCCATTTACTCTCGAAAACACTTAAACGCTGTGTACTCCTGCAACTGACTCAACATCTGGACAACATCAATCTCCTGGACCCCCTCCAATCTGGCTTCAGACAAGGCCGCAGCACTGAAACCGCGTTGCTGAACATCATAGACGACATCTATGGATCTCTTGACGCTGGCAAGTGCTGCCTCCTCATACTCCTTGATCTCTCAGCAGCGTTCGACACGGTGGACCACAAGCTCCTCATCATGACTCTTCAAGAAAGAGCCGGCCTTGGCGAGGTAGTTCTCAAGTGGTTTTCCTCCTTTTTACATAATTGTTCGCAACTAATAAAAATCAAGAACTTCACCTCCGATACCCAGCAAGTCAACAAGGGTGTCCCTCAAGGATCAGTGCTCTCCTCCCAGCTCTTTAAGATCTACATGGAACCACTCGCCAAGTTACTCAGGAACGCCAACATCCACTTCCACCTCTACGCGGATGACACGCAGATTTACCTGGAAACCTCCTCTCTCAAAGACATCCACAGACTCAACGATGTCCTAAATGAAGTTCAAGACTGGCTGACAAAGAATCACCTGAAACTCAACCCCGATAAGACAGAAACACTCCTCATCTCAAACAAAGAAGATAACCCTCAAATCACCGAGTGGCTAAAGTCGATCGATGCTCTCAAAGGTAACCTCACGCTAGCCGACTCCGTTAAATCCCTGGGCTTCACCCTAGACCCCAAACTAACCCTGACAAACCACATTAAGAACTCGGCGAAAAGCGCATTCTTCAACCTCAGACTTTTGAACAAAATTAAACCTTACATTCCCAACAAGGACCTCAAACTAGCCACGCAATCTCTAGTTCTATCAAGACTGGACTATGGGAACTCAATCCTAACAGGCATCCCCAAATCGCACCTGGCACCACTAAAAACAACACTTCACGCGGCAGCAAGAATGATCACAGGCTGCAAAAAATACGACCACATCTCCCCGGCACTCAAAGAACTCGAATGGCTCCCTGCGGAAATGCGAAGTACCTTCAGAACGGCCTGCCTAACCCACAAGGCCCTCCACACCGGCAAACCGGAATACCTGGCTAACAAGCTCAAAAAAGCAGGCCGAGCCAGAAATTTGAGAAGCTTTAACTCCCTGCTGCTCATCCTACCAAAATCCAGAAGGAAGAGAACTGCGGACTGCTCTTTCTCAGGAAATGCCCCCAAAATATGGAACGCCATCCCCCCGCACATCAGAACTCTACCGTCCTATGCAGAATTCAAGAGCCAACTTAAATCCTTGTGCCTTATCCGCTCCCTTGGTTGTGGATAACTTGGAGTTGCAAACGTCTCAGAATCCATGCGGTAATGTTGAATCCAGCACCAAGAAGCCCTGCTGTCCGAACTTTTCTTCTTTCCAAATTGTCTCTCGCCGATTGCTTTTATTGGGTTTGTCTCATGTTGTTCTCTTTTTCATACTGTGAAGCGCTCTGATACCTTCGGGTCTTGTTAGCGCTATAGAAAACTTCTAAATAAATCATAAAAATCTTCTGCATTTTTTTTATGCTAAGGGGGTTGAGAAAGATTATTCCCTACATCCCTTTCTCCTTTAGAAAAACAGTGGTAGTAGTCACTATTTTATCTAGAATCGATTATTGCAACGCCCTCTATTTGGGAGCAGGCGCAGCTCAACTTGCCAAACGTTAATCTATTCAAAATGCGGCAGCCATAGTTTTGCTCGGGTAACCTAAACACCATCCAACATCGAAAGCTATAAAACAGCTTCACTGTCTTCCTGTACGATGACGGATCAATTTCAAGACACTTTGTCTAGTGCACAAAGCTTTGTTTGGTGGCGGGGCTGAGGATGTGCAATGCTTGTTCTCACACTACCTTCTTCTGCGACCTTTAAGGTCATCCACCTTAGGCCTAGTACAAATTCCTAAGATAAAAAGAGTAAGATGTGGATGAAAACGGTTTTCCTTTCTAGAAACTAAACTCTGGAACACACTACCTGTATATCTGAGGAAAGTACCTAATAGATCAGCCTTTAGGAAAGAAATCAAGACATGGCTTTTTTCCCAACCCTAATGTGTTAGTGGTTATAGCTCAGCCTCTTTACCTCAGCGCCAAGACGCCTCGGCAGTAGTGCGCTTTATAAATACCATCGGTCAGTCAGTCAGTCAGTCAGTCTCCTCCGTCTTGGCTTGGTGCCTGCGTGGCTAGGGAGACAAAGGAAAGGAGTGGGGCTGGTGTTCAGCTAGCATTTACTTGCGACAGTCAAGGTCTAATTGGAGTTTCTCAAGTTAGTAGGTTCAGGCTGCAGGCCATTTTGTCAAGAGAGCACAACACCTCTTCACACTCAAGGCCTTTTGTGCCTGTTCTGTGATCAAGTTTACACCTCATCAAGGGGACTATTCAGCTGCCAGATGACAGTTAAAGCTTATGCAAATGTGCCTCCAGAGGCTTGAAAAGGTAACCTTTTTAAACATTTATTACAAATCTGATTTTTCCAGTCAATTGTGCTTGAAATATATAAATGTGCATCCAAGGCTATGGTTGGTATAAAATGTGACACCAAATATTTTGTTGAAGGGATTTGGCTGAGGTGCAAACTTATAATACTGTCATGAGGAACCACAGGTCAATATTTTAGTCTTTCTATTGTTGTGCTTCAGATAGTTTCCAATATCCAATGATGCATCACAATAAAGCAGGGTCATTCTGTAGAAGAGTCATAGTAAGAACTTGGGGGCATATTATCAAGGACAGGCGATACATTATCACCGCTTTTATCGGCAGGAAACTGCTGATAAAGCGGCAATAATGGCCTTGATAACATGTTCAATGAATTCCAATCGAAGCCCATGTTAGATGTGAACACATCTAACATTACCAATACTTTGCAACAATTTTGTAAGTTTGTGCCACAAAGTGATGCAAACCCATCACAAAATTGTAATGGGATTTAGTTTCTACCACAAATCCTGATTTCCTCTGGCAAGTAGCCCTAAAGTAACATAACATCATTGCTTTGCGCTACGTTGCATTATTTTGCATATAAGTGGGGTTCGCTGAAGGGTACATTGGCATTCTTATGCAACCTCCTATGGATTTTAACCTAGAGCGTTATCCATTCAACAAACAGGACTGTGAGACAAACATGTATGCCTCCTGGAAGCAGGTATAAAGTTTCAGGAAAGTTTTTGGTGTTTTTTAAGATTTGGAAATACTTTGGAAATATGTTTTTAGGGAATAACTACCAAAATTTGAGTTTTCATCCTGATTCCTGAATGTTCTCTGGACTTTGGCACAGAGATTCTGGTTGCTTTTAGCAGCACCAGTCTCAAGGTGAAGCCTGAAAATCCTGAGGGTACTGGTAAGTACAGTTGAATTGAGGCCTTATGACGGTGATAAGATCCACAGACATGTAAATTGTTGGTGTGGTCACTGGCCACTTTTAAGGATATTTTTAGACAATTAATTATTATTCTTTTGTGTGCAAATTTCTACATGCTGAAATCCGGAACCTTATCTTCTGGCTGATGATTTGACTGGACCATGTTTGCCTCTACACATAGAAAACTATTGGAAACCTCCTGTGTTTAAATCTCTCAGTAGGCTCTCAAACAATTTAGTGTGAGTAGTTTTGAAATATAGAGCATTCTTAATGCAAATAATAGTAATGCAAAATAAAATCAGATCAATATTTGGAGAACAGTGTTCTATTGCTCCTTATAGTGATTGTTTGCAAATCCACCAGGAACCTCGTCATCCACTTACATCTTGAGCCTTTGGGAGGAACTATAATAGACTGAAACCTCACCTCGCCCACAATCTTATAAGTTAACCACCTATATTTTATGTAACACATCTCTTGGTTAGATGGTAATCTTATGTCCACCATTATAAATAAAAGTTCAAACAAAGCCTTGGACAAACCAACTAACTGCTTCTATGCCTCTTTCCACTTTTCTTTTTTTAAAGCTCCAAATTGCAGCTCGAATGCATACAAAAACAACAACAAAAAATAAAATGCAAAAAAATACCTCTCTGTGGTGGCCACATGATATCATTTCAAGGCAATATAAAACTGATGAAATAAAGCATTGCATTTTATACTAATAGTGTAGTACAGTCCGTAAAGGTAGCTCTGGATATGCCACAAGATATTTCAGCTGACTACAGAACAGAAGTATGTGTACAAACAACACACATCTTTCTATAGCCAAGCAGCCAGAACATTAGGCTCGATTAATTTACAGAAAGCAGGAAACAACAAATTAGGAGTCTCAAAAGGGGAATCCAAAGTCATTACTCCAGGCAAATATTATAGATTGTAAGACCCATAGAGCCAAATGAATACTCAGGGGCAGCCTGCTTTAATCCAGACAGTGAAGCGAAAATGACCAGATCCCTTTAGTTTTCCACTACAAACACCACCTGGCCATTTCATGTCTGTTTGTCAGAGACCTGCAACTCATCCTCCAGGAACAGGAAGGAGCTTGAAAAGTATTTCAGTTATTTGTTGCTCCATTATACTTGAGAAGACGCTGAGTATTTAAGCTTATAGTTTAGATGTACGTTCTAACGAAAGAGACATCTCAGTCAGTACAATATATACAAAACATGTTCACAGATCCGCAAAACATACACAATGTGCATTATGTTTACATGAGCTCGTACTTATGTGCTTGCTCCTGGTGTCAATCCTTACGTTTCAGTATTTTACACATGTAACATGCAACATCTTTTCTCATCACTTGCCTGAAACTTGTTAAAGCAAAATGGCACTCGAGTAAGGGTGGGACAGTAACGTCGGTGTTGGCGTCAAAAGAGACACAGCACACAGGGCAGGTGATATAAGCTTCTGCTCTTCATGTAGATCCGAGCATCAGACAACAGCTCTACTTTCTCCTGGTGTAGTCCCCTATCTGCCTTCCCTTCCTTCCTGAACTCCTCTCCTTCCCTTTTCTGGCTCCACCCTTGCAGATTGTCGCCTAGTGTTTAGGTGTTCAGACACTACACTGTTGAATCCTGCTAAACATAGTCTAGTGTTTAACCAGCATCTACCACGAGAGCAGGCTAATATATCCAACCTACAGAGGCGTCACTGGTCAGGTGACCCTGCCAAATAAAAAGATTCTGAGTGTACATCCTCAGGCCAGTCAGTAACATATAGAGCAGCATCTGTGTCATCCTTTACAAAGTTTGTGGGCCTAGAGCCACCAACATTACTTTGGCGATGAGGGGTCTGACCCTAGCATGCTGTGTTGCAGCGCACCTTACCAGCTTTGAGGGAGGAGGAAAAACATCCGTAGGCACTACCATAACTGCCTACATGTGGCCCCAATATGAGGGTGGAGGCTCTCCCTGTTTGAGATGAAGGAAACTCTGACCCTCCAACACCTCACTACACATCTGCCAGCTGTCTGATGTGAGGCTCCGTTTGGCAGGCAGTATAGAGAAGAGCAAGCAGCACTACGCCCAGGCTCCTCAAAGTGAGAGAGGGCCATCAGTAAAGCTGCAGAGACCGAGTGTGGGAGTGCTGCATGAAGAGCAGCTTAGGCAGGTGAAGAGACTGGAGCCAGAGGAGTTGCCTGTAGCTCACACCACTGCAAAGTGGCTGGTGAATGTTTATGATGACCGTCACTGTGTTGAGGTAGCTGAGCGGCCGGTGCTTTGAGAGAAGTGTATGTGGCCCAAACACAGCCCCCAGCTCATGGAAGAGTGAGAGAAGTGCCCAGTCGAGGTGGGTTGGGCAAGGAGAGTGATCTAGCCCCTAGAAAAACAGAGATGTGCATGCTTTGCAATGTCCCCTGCCGCTGCCCAGTGAACGGTGCAGTGAGGGAGAAGAGTTACTGGATCAGGGTGGAAGTCGTAGTCTGCCCAGGCTCAAGTCTACCTAGTGCTGTTAATGGAGTGAAATCTGCATGGCCGGGAAAGCAGTGAGTGATTCCTGTACCAGACTGCCATCCACAAAGCACCAGCAAGCTGCACCGCCTGCCTTGCCATACAAGCCGGTGTGCTTGAATGCAGGAGTGCAACACCCATTGGAATCAAAAGGATTCAGCTCCTGTCCTGTGTGGCAGCCCGTGCTCAGGCGGCTCCCAGGCACACCTACAGCCGCACCCGAGCACTTCACAGGTCTTTAAAAGACCATATGCATGTTAATGGGGCTTTGATGTTGTGTCACCCCTTCCAAGAGCCCCTGCAGCTTCACTCTGCCTATTGCTTAAAGTTTCAGCCCCCCCCCGAAATTTTTCTTAGCCCCCCAGAAATGTGGCTCTAGTTGCGCCTCTGCTTGTATGTGTATACCTCGCCTCCGACAGCTGTGAGGTGAGAGGTGGCACCTTACCTACCTGTTGTGAAGCAGCTGACTGTTGGGGCTACACTACACCAGCAGTAGGAGTGAGCCTGCACCAGCCCAGGAAGTCCCAAGGCCGCAAAAGTGCCAAATGCCCCGGCGATCTTCTGCAATGCTGCCTGTATGTGTTGAAATGGCCCAGCGGCATTAGTAAAGCTGCCCTCGGCCTGAAAGAAGGGATAACTGCAGAGCCACCTAGTGGTCATTTTCCCGCACTGCAGTGTGTTTAAATAGAAGATGACCCTGGCCCGCAGCTGCCCCGCTGTGTCGTATCTCCTGCACCTGTCCCTTCACCGCACATGAACAGACATAGCGACAAAATTGTTGAAAATATTTACAAGACATTTGGCGGGTATATAGATTATGGCGTGGAAAGGGTCCTTTATGTAATATTTATCTACATTTGTTCAGTTGTTCTGATCTTATACCAAGCACAGTTTTTAAAAAATTATGTCATTTGCAATGTAATGAGTGTTCTTATGAATGCTATGATTTAACATGCTATAAGTGATGTAATGTGAATGGGTTTGAGCAGTGCAATGGGGAAGGCATCATTTATAATTAGTTTAGTCTGGCTAGAAAGTTGACAACACTGTGTACGGAGGTGCACGAGTTATAGGGTGTTTTGTCCAGAACTTAAATTATAACTGTAAGTTATAACTATAACTTTTAAATTTCTGAAGTTTGTGTAGTTTCAGTTAGTTTAGTATAGAAATTTTAAATGAAGTTTTCATAACTATAACTGATCTTAAACCTTTGTTTTTTCATTATATAAATTGTTTGACAAAGGCTTCACGCTGAAACGTGTCGCCCTTTGATTTGTGCACAATTAAACTTTGTGCTTTCCTCTGGTGTGCAGCATCCCTTTATTGTGGTTAATCAAGCAGAATACGGAAATCCTATATATATATATATATATATATATATATATATATATATATATATATATATATATATATATATATATATATATATATGTATGGCGGTTGCCAGTAGGTAGTTATAGTTAGAACCTAGTTTCCATCGGAAAAGCAGTTTTTTGATTTGCTAATAACTTTGGCATTGTTTGACAAATCTTCGCGAAATTCTCCAAAAAAATAGGTATGTCCGGGTCAGCCCCTACTCAGAAAGTTTGGGGATGATTTGTCTAGCGGGGCTGAGAAAAAAATTGGGTCCCAAAAAGTGTTTTCTCCATGTTAATTTCTATGGGAAACTTTAGCCAAGGCTACAGCCCGAACTGCAGAGCGGAATTACAGCAAATTTGGCAAGAAGGTAGCACTTGGTTTAGAAAGCAACCTTTTTTTCAAAAGGTGTAAATCCATTCAGTAGTTGCTGGGAAATTTGAAAAATAAAAGGCAAAAAATAAATTTCCCGCAGGAAACTTTAGCCAAGGCTACAGCCCAAACTGCTGAATGGAATTACACCACAATTGGCAAAAAGGTAGTTCTTGGTCCAGAAAGCAACCTTTTGTAAAATGGTGTACATCTGTTCAGTAGTTACTGGAAAAATCTAAAAATAAATGTATCGATATCGCCATACCTCCCTGGACCTCCTCAGTTGACTAGTTTTCAGAAATGACTGGGATTGGTAGGTTTCCACAGATGGCTACGAGGCCA
The DNA here is from genome assembly GCF_964263255.1 of Lissotriton vulgaris. NCBI lineage: Eukaryota > Metazoa > Chordata > Amphibia > Caudata > Salamandridae > Lissotriton > Lissotriton vulgaris. The sequence continues at coordinate 5,460 of NW_028251987.1, read as the reverse complement.
GGGCCAAAAATCCAGGTGACCCTCCTTGCAAAAGCAGGTTGTTTTGTGATAGGTAATGTTGATGTCTCCACAATAGGTTTTGGGCTCTTGTCTGTCGTGGGTACTTGGCCCACCGACACAAGTGAGGTGCCATTTTTATCGGGAGACCTGGGGCAATGCTGGTGATCCCACAACTTCCTCATACATAAATTTGAGAAAAAGGAGATTTATTCAGCTAAATTTGAGGTTTATGAGGAATTCTTGTTAGGAAAACGTTGGAGGGTCCATGCAAGCCATACCTCCCTAGAGTCCTCCTGGGTTTGGTAGGTTTCCCTAGATGGACGCTGAGCATGGGCCGAAAAACCCAGGTGCGCTCCTTTGCAAAACCAGGTTGTTTTGTCATAGGAAATTTTGACGTCTCCATGATACGTTTTGGACCCTTCCCTGCTGCGGGGACTTGGCCCACCCACAAAAGTGAGGTACCATTTATGTCAGGGGACTTTGGAGAATGAGGGGTATGTGGAAGTTTGTGGATCATCACAGATTCCAGAGCTTTCCATCACAGAAATGTGAGGGAAGTATGCTTTTTCTTTTACAAAGGTTGAGGTTTGCAAGGGATTCTGGCTAACAGAACCTGGTGAGAGCCACACAAGTCACACTAACCTGGATTCCCCTGGGTATCTAGGTGAGTCAGGTCCCAAGGACGTTCGTATAGTTATATCACCACCTCTTTGGGGCTCAGTAAATTAGGAGCGTGAGGGCACACAGCCTTCCCGCAGCCCGGGAGACCATCACCACACCAGGGCTTTGAAAATAGAGGAATGGGGCTGAGCGGCCCCCCTCCTGGAGAGCTTAATTGCCCTGGGGACAGCCGCTCCCCAGGGCCGCCTCCTGCAATGTGCCGTGTGTCCACCCTGGGACATTGCCGTTTGATATGACAGGACGGGAGCTGGCTTCCACCCTGTGATAGCAAACCTTGGTTTGCTTTGTTGAAGTGTGAGGAGGAAAATCTCCTCTTGCTTCAATAAAGGAAAGGAGATTTGCTTTTGGGCAAGGGAAGCTGAATGTTAGCAGCTCTTGTTGCCCAAACGCAATGCCAGCTCCCACAGGAGGTAGGGAGCTGGTGGGACCGTAGGGGCATTGGGGCTCCCCCCACGGTCCCCAAAAGAGAGGTCACGCCCCAGGGGATGGGGTCCCCGGAGCCAGAAATGGCGTGGGAGGGGGGCCACGCCACCCCCTCCCCTTTAAAAAGTAAACAAATAAATGTGTAGATGTGGGCATGCCTCAGGGATGGGGTCCAAGAGGCGAATGTAAATTAATGAATGTGAACGTTTTTTCAAAAAAGTTTGAAGTCGAGACCCTAGCATGGCCCCCTAGTGTGACCACGAAGGGTGTGCAGCTCTCAGCGTGGTCCCCTAGCATGAATACGAAGGCTGTGCGGCTCTCAGGGCAGCCCCTAGTGTGAATCGCTGGATTTGCTGCTCTCAGCGGGGCACTCGAGTAATTCTCAGGTCTTTAAAACACCAAGGGGCATATTCTCAAGGACACATCACCGAGTTAACAGCACTTTATCACTGCCAAAATGGTAATAAATTTAACGCACCATTCACAAGCTGGTTCAAACAGCCCATATCACCAGTTTACCAGCGAAAGCAGCCTAAAAAAACATTGTCACAGATTCCCCCGGCAAATATCGCTACTGAGATGCATAGTAGGCGTTCCCGTGCAAAAAGCAGCGAACATACTTCTCCGCAACTTTCTCAACAATCAGCAAGATCGGCGAAGAGAACTCAAAATAAGCGGTAAGATGCATTAGCGCCAGGAAGTTTACACCTGTTTGACCTGGTGTAAAGTCGGACTACAACCTGCAACATCAAAGGGAGCCCAGCCCACAGCCACACCTGAAAGACAATAGATGCCATGGAGCCAACGATCATGCAGCTTGGACAACCAAGAGTGCTCAGAGACCCCCCGCCACCAGCCCCTTGTTCGCCACCATCCCCTTGTCCGCCATACCCCCTGACCCTCCCCCAACAAACAAATGTGACAACAACCTTCCGAAATCTGGAATGTAACAAATCGCACAATTATAACAATCAAGATGCATGTGAGGTTAGACAAATGAGAATCATAGTCATCTATTGATTTACATATAAAACATTTTATTTATACAAAACAACAAATTAAAACTAGGTACAGCCATGGTGTATCATTCCTCGACAATCTGTGAAAAAGCAGGATAAGATTGTGTGTAATGCATCCATCAAAGAAGAGAGAGAGAGAGAGAGAGAGAGAGAGAAAGAGAGAAAGAGTGATAGAGTGATAGAGAAAGTAAGTGAGAGAGAAAGAGAGAAAGTGAGAGAGAGGGAAAGAGAGAGAGAAAGAGAGAAAGAGTGAGAGAGAGAGAGAGAGGAAGGGAGAGAGAAAGAGAGAGAGAGAGAACGAGAGAAAGAGTGTGAGAGAGAGGAAGAGAGAAAGAAAGACAGAAAGAGTTTGAGGCAAAGGAAGAAATGGAGAGTGAGTGCCAGCACTGTTGACAAAACCCTCACTGCTCACCTTTCCTCCATTGGTATGTCTCCAATAAGCATGGGCTGAAAATTTTCCGCGATCCGCGATCTCGCGAAATCACGGTAAAATCCGCGAATCAGCGGGGACGAATTTTCAGCCAAGCACTTACAGGGTTACAGCAGCAGGTGCAAAAGTTGAAGCTAATTTTTTGTAACCTTTTACAAAAGGATTACAAAGAAATTAACTTCAACTTGGGCACCTGCTGCTGTAAGCCTGTAAGTGCTTCCTGGCGCCTCCTTGCCTACTTGCAATTATTCTCTGACCCTGCTCTGACCCTTGAAGCAGGGTCAAAGAATAGTTACAAGTAGGTAATGAGGCGCCTGTCACGAAAATTAAACCTCAACAGGAAGCACTGACAGGTATAAAAACAAGCATTTGCAATGCAATAGGTCTCGCATTAGGAAAGTTTGAGCTATTAGTCGTGTAAATGACAATTTTTTTATTTATGTGTTGGTTTTGAAAATAGCTAAATAAATAGCTTTGTCATTTACAATGCCAATAGTTATAATTTTCGCAAATGTGACACCTATAGCATTTGAATTGCAACATGTTTTGTCTTTACGTGACTTTGATGTATTGATATTACAAATTACAATGGCTTTTAATTTTTTTAAATAATTAATACTTAAATAAAAGTGATTTTAATTTATAATGGCAATAGCTTAAACTTTTGTAAATAACTTTTGTGACGATTATGTTCAGTGTATTTTATTGTGACGAAAATCCAAGAACAGAAGTGAAATATTAACATCTTTTTGTGACATTTGTAATAAAGCTTGAAACATTGAGAGAACATATTTGAACCAGTTGTTGTTGAATGGTTGCGCAGATTGATGCTGGGGTGGCGCTGAGTGGTGCTGTGGTGGTGCTGAGTGGTGCTGTGGTGATGCTGAGTGGTGCTGTGGTGGTGCTGAGTGATACTCGGATGGTGCTGAGTGATGCTGGGGTGGTGCTGAGTGGTGCTGTGGTGGTGCTGAGTGATGCTGTGGTGGTGCTGAGTGATGCTGTGGTGGTGCTGAGTGGTGCTGTGGTGGTGCTGAGTGGTGCTGTGGTGGTGCTGATTGGTGCTGTGGTGGTGCTGGGTGATGCTGTGGGGGTGCTGAGTGGTGCTGTGGTGGTGCTGAGTGATATCGTGGTGGCGCTGAGTGATGCTGTGGTGGCGCTGAGTGATGCTGTGGTGGTGCCGAGTGGTGCTGGGTGGTGCTGAGTGGTGCTGTGGTGGTGCTGAGTGGTGCTGTGGTGGTGCTGAGTGGTGCTGTGGTGGTGCTGAGTGATGCTGTTGTGGTGCTGAGTGGTGCTGTGGTAGTGCTGAGTGATAATGTGGCGGTGCTGAGTGATAATGTGGCGGTGCTGAGTGATGCTGGGGTAGCGCTGAGTGATGATGTGGTGGTGCAGAGGGCAGAAAGGCACAAAAAGCAGTCTAACAAAGGGCAGAAGGGCAGAAAAACAAGGGAAAAACGAGTCTAACAGAGGGCAGAAGGGCACAAAATACGAGTCTAACAGGGGATAGAAAGGCACAAAAACGAGTCTAACAGAGGGCAGATGGGCACAACAAACGAGTCTAACAGAGTGCAGAAGGGCACAAAAACAAGGGAATAACAGAGGGCAGAAGGGCACAAAAAACGAGTCTAACAGTGGGCAGAAGGGCAGAAAAACAAGGGAAAAAGGAGTCTAACAGAGGGCAGAAGGGCACAAAAAACGAGCCTAATAGGGGGCAGAAGTGCAGAAAAACAAGGGAAAAACGAGTCTAACAGAGGGCAAAAGGGCACAAAAAACGAGTCTAACAGGGGGCAGAATGAATCCCGCCCTGCGTGTTTGTCCACGAAGATGCCACCTTTTTATGCAATACCTCTACTCAACTAGAGTACTTTCTACTGTCTAATCAGTAAGTGCTCCCTCGTTGTCTAAATGTATAGGGGCAGATTTACAATAACTGGCGCATCCCCAGGGATGCACCAGTTATTGTGCGCCGCAGCTCCGCCACCAATGGTGCGCCGCATTTACAATGTGGCGCACCATGTGGCAAAAACGGCACAGATGCGTCACGCATCTGTGCCATAAAAGCAGCGCATTGATGGAGCTGCATCGCAAGCGCGACGCAGCTCCAGCAATGCTATGGGGGGCCCTATCTCCCCAATGATGCGTCAAACCTTGCGCCTGCTCCAAGCAGGCGCAGGGTTTTGATGCAGCATTGGCCTTAAAGTGACTGAGTGAAATCTTGTAGATTTCACTCAACCACTTTTAGGAGGCGTTCCTGCACAGGAACGCCCTCCCCTGCACCGGAACGCCTCCTGATGGAGCAGGGCTTTACAACGTGACGCATCTCTCAGATGCATCATGTTGTTAATACCCAGCACCATGGCGCATCTTTTGTGCTGCCGCTGTGTCACAAAAGTGACGCAACTGCGGCGCAAAAGAGGCGCAAGCAGCTTGTAAATCCTCCCCATAGTGCTTTTACTACACTGTAGCTGTGTAAAAGGCCAGAAGTTGTATCCCCAGTGACCATGTGTGCCTGTGCCTGTGTTACATGCACACATGGTCACTGGAGACACATCTTCTGGCCCTTTACGCAGCTGCAGTGTAGTAAAAGCACTATACATTTACCCAATGAGGGAGCACTAACTGGAATAGCCAAGAGAAAGTACTCCAGGGCAAATTGCAAATAATCTGCAGTTTTGCGGTAAAATTTGCAAATTCGTGGATTTTTTTTGCGATTTCGCGGGGAAATCCGCGAATTCGCGGAACGCAAATTCCCAAATTTCGCCCATGCTTAGTCTCCAACCACATGCTGGGATATACTGCAGCCCTCAATCTCACTCCTCTGAAACATAGCATAGAAACAGTAATGCCAGAGTACATACAACGGCACATGCCTTCATCGCTGTCCCGCCACTGCGCACCCAGGCTGCTTCA